>NC_064923.1:774483250-775108250 GCF_023897955.1 Schistocerca gregaria | reverse complement strand
GAACAAACAATGTATTTACCTTAATAGTCATAATATATATATCAGTTCGTGACACCAATTCTTACAAATTTCAAAACTCCGCCATCTCTCTCCCCACGTCCACCACTGCTGGCGGCTCACCTCCAACTGCGCAACGCTACGCGCTGTTAGCATCCAGCTGCCGCTGCCCGACACTACAATGGCGAGTATTACAACAATGCCAAACAGCCACAGACTGCACATGGCACAGCCAGTGATTTTCATACAGAGCGCTACGTGGCGGCGGCGTTACCAATAAAAAAAACTAAACAGCCTACTTACACTATGAGTTCACAGAGTTATTGTAAAACTCACTTAAACGGGTGCCACAGCGAACATAGAGAATTGATGGCAGCCTCGTTCTGGCCGCCTGTGCAAAACATAGTAGTGGTTGGTGGCAGTGTGGCTTTTAGTCCAGTGAACTCAGTTCTTCACAGTTCCTCAGCACTGGGAATAGAATTCTTCAGCACGGCGAATTCTCCGGTGTGATCTTCGTTACCACCCTCCAACTAACGGAGCAGCTGAAAGTAAGACAATCATGATAAAAGGAGACATTTGGTTGACTAGTTTCTGAGAAGACGACAGGGAACATCATGTTTAGTGATGCAGCTCATTTCCACATAGACCCGTTTGTGAATATACTGAACTTCCGTATGTGGAGGTCAGAAAATCCTTGCATAGTTCAAGACAGGAAAATGCGTGTTTAGCGAGTGACGGTTTGGTGTGGCTTTTGGGTGGGAGGTGACATCGGGCATTATTTTTTTAAATGTGAGGAAGGACAAGTTGTGGCAGATAATGGAAACCGATACCGCGTGACGATATTTTTTGTGGTCTCCTTTTTCATGGAACTGATTCAAGAGTTCTGGCTTCAGCGATACTCTGCCACCTGTCGCACTTCATGCGGAACAAATGAACGGCTCGGTGAGCAGTTTCCCGATCACCTCATCTCGCGTGATGGCAGCCAACAATGGCCGCCACCAAGGTCATCTATCTTAAGCACTTGCGATTTTTGTTTTGTTTTCGCAGTTACCTTAAACCACTGGTGTATATCAGTAAACCCGAAATTTCCCCGAATCAAAGGGGAAAAATCGACATGTTTTTGGGGAAATGCAAGTGGAGTCTTGTCAGGTGGTCATAGAGAGATTTTCGGACAGAGTATTTGCACACCAACGCAATAGCAGATCATGAGGCATACACCATTTTCCTGTAACAGGATTTTCTCAGCCTCTTCAGTGAGAATGCAGCAATCCCTCACCAAGTTAATATCTCGTGGTAATGTATTGTAAAACTATATGTTTTCTCTTTCCTGTATTTATTTCATGGATTTGTGCATGTGGACGTTTTAAAGCAAATATTGTCTGAGTTGTAATTTTTTTTCATTGTAATTATATGTAAAATCTGTGTACTTTTGTAAGATTCGGTCTACATCTACATCTACATCCATACTCCGCAAGCCACCTGACGGTGTGTGGCGGAGGGTACTTTCAGTACCTCTATCGGTTCTCCCTTCCATTCCAGTCTCGTATTGCTCGTGGAAAGAAAGAATGTCGTTATGCCTCTGTGTGAGCTCTAATCTCTCTGATTTTATCCTCATGGTCTCTTCGCGAGATATACGTAGGAGGGAGCAATATAGCTTGACCCCACGGTGAAGGTATGCTCTCGAAACTTCAACAAAAGCCCGTACCGAGCTACTGAGCGTCTCTCCTGCAGAGTCTTCCACTGGAGTTTATCTATCATCTCCGTAACGCTTTCGCGATTACTAAATGATCCTCTAACGAAGCGCACTGCTCTCCGTTGGATCTTCTCTATCTCTTCTATCAACCTTATCTGGTACGGTTTCCACACTGGTGAGCAATATTCAAGCAGTGGGCGAACAAGTGTACTCTAAAACTTTCTGGCAGATTAAAACTGTGTGCCCGACCGAGACTCGAAATCGGGACCTTTGCCTTTCGCGGGCAAGTGCTCTACCATCTGAGATACCGAAGCACGACACAAGCCCGGTCCTCACAGCTTTACTTCTGCCAGTATCTCGTCTCCTACCTTCCAAACTTTGCAGAAGCTCTCCTGCGAATCTTGCAGAACTAGCACTCCTGAAAGAAAGGATACTGCGGAGATATGGGGGGATGTTGCCAGAATGAGAGTCGTGTTTCGGTAGCTCAGATGGTAGAGCACATTCCAGCGAAAGGCAAAGGTCCCGAGTTCAAGTCTCGGTTGAGTACACAATTTTAATCTGCCAGGAAGTTTCATATCAGCGCACACTCCGCTGCACAGTGAAAATCTCATTCAAGTGTACTGTAAGCGACTTCCATTGTTTTCGGATTGCATTTCCTTAGGATTCTTCCAATGAATCTTAGTCTGGCTTCTGTTTTACCGACGATCAACTTTATATGATCAGTCCATTTTAAATCACTCCTAATGCCTACTCCCAGATAATTTATGGAATTAACTGCTTCCAGTTGCTGACCTGCTACATTGTAGCTAAATGATAAAAGATCTTTCTTTCTATGTATTCGCAGCACATTACACTTTTCTACATTGAGATTAGATTGTCATTCCCTGCACCATGCATCAATTCGTTGCAGATCCTTCTGCATTTCCGTACAAGTTTCTATTGTGACAACCTCTCGATATACCACAGAATCATCCGCAAAAAACCTCAGTGAACTTCCGATGTTATCCACATGGTCATTTATGTATATTGTGAATAGCAACGGAAGACTTCTGTCCATTGAGAATGACATGGTTATCTAACAGGAAACATGCTATCTTTGCAGCAAATAATGAATTCAGAAGTGACATCTGACGACCGAGTAGTCGTGACGGGCCTCCAAAGCACTTGGATGATAGGGTGCGAGCGTGGAGTGAATTTGTGGAAATTTAATTAGTTTATGGAAAGCAGAACAGCTTCAGTAGTGGTGGAAGGAGAAGAAAATAAGAAGCTCTCAGGGACAGTGTACTATGACGGCAGAATTTACGAGAAGAGACGAGAAGAAATCAAAACCTTCTAGAAAACGATTGCTTCACTATATTTACAGTAATTTAACAGTCCGAGAAGAAGATTATATTCCGAAAATTGAGGTAGGAGAGGAAAAATGCATGTGGGAAGACCAAAGGAGAAAAAGAATTACAGACGAGAAGATTTTTCTCAAGATCATTGCATAAGATACCGGTAAGAAAAAGAAATCAAAGATACATCGAACAATCTGGAACCAGGAGAACGTAACTACACCGTGATTTCTTCGATCATCAAATCGAACTGTTTCTCAGATTCTTTTACGTAGGAAAGAGACTGTGAAAGTTACATATTCTATGGACTATATTACAAGTGAAAACTGACCGATATGGTATAAAGTGTTGAAATGTGAGCCGTCTTAAAAGTGAGAGTTAGTAGTGTAAGCGTTAGAGCTAGCGACACTTGGAGCTGAAATTAATAAATGGAAGATCAGCCATTTAAATGTACTTTACGCATTCGTCAATTGTTAAAATTAAACTGGTATCTGCAAAGTTCACTAATCCCACGTACTCCAGCCCTGCATTCTGCCCCGAAATAGTTTTGTCAGATATGTTACAGTGTGTCCAGCTACCAGACGACACACTGTAGTGAAAGTGGAAATTTAACAGAATTTTTGGTAAGCGATCTTCTAGTCACGAACTCAGCCACCGCCATTTTGCTGTGATTCAGCACACTTCAAGAAACAGCAGCATCGTGATGGCGGCAAAGAACTTCCTCCACTGCAACTTATCTCCACGTAAGCCATATCTACGTTTCAGCGATTATCACCATATTCGTTGTTATGGAATTTGAAAAACATTATTTCGATAAACTATTAATGTGTAAAAACATAGGACAGCACAGTTATCGTTTCCTTATGAAAGTAATTAACAGTATTCCATATCAATTACACTAACAGTAATAGCATTCTCTGTCGCATTTAGAATTTGCGATCATAAACTGTAATCATATTTTTGCAAACACTAAAGTCAGTGTGTGAGTTAACGTACTTTTATTCCATACTGCGATGATCAAACGAGATTCAGGGCACCATTATTTCTTAATGAATTGAGGTTAAAGATTGGAATTACTGTAGTGCGAAATATAACAGTGGCGACAAAATTGATTTTAGGTTTCGCATAGACACGTTATTGTTATTCATTGTACTGTGTGTCTTTCTGCATCAGGCTTCGCAGATCCATATGTAACAAATATTTACAAAAGTCAACATTTTGCAGTTACGATCAGTCCGAATATGTTACGCAACATTGAACAGCTAATACATGTCAGTGGCTCACTCTTGTCCACAGCCTTTGTGTAACAATTGCATAAAACATAACTGGGATACATCTACATGATTAATCCGCTGGGCACAGGGTTCATCAAACCACCAAGTTATTTCTCTACCGTTTCACTCATAAAAAGCGCGCGAGAAAACGAACAACTAAATCTCCGTGTAAGCTCTGATTTCTCTTTTTTATATTGATGATTCATTCTGCCTACATTGGTCCACATATCCATTTACAAAATCACACAGTTAACGTATCAGTAATCAACATCACCACAGACCTTCCGAACAGACATAGGCTGCATATTTATTTAATATATACGACATGCAAATATACATGTAATATATAAAGAGAGAACTTTGGTACAAAAATCCCGAAAAGTTCTTAACCGATTTGCGTCGATTTCTGACACAATCCTCTAGAAAGATGTGAACAGATATAGGTTGCACACTTTCGTATATAAATATATTCGTAATTTGTAAAGGGGAAAGGTTGTTACAAAACTATTTACTTCAAATCTCTACGCGTTAGGGCCTACTCTAAGGAGCATTCGCACTAACATAGGCTATCTATTTTTTATGTCTATAATACATAAATATAAGTCTCTACTACTGTATTAACAGAAGTCCCTGTCACTGAAATTCTCGAATAGTACTTGACCAATTTACTTGACAATTTCACATGATACTCTAATGAACATCCGAATAGACATAAAGCACGTCTTTTTCTAATATTTTTAATATATAAGTACATAATTTATCTTCAATGGGGAAACCTTGCTTCCAAAAACCTTGGAAGTGTTTAAGCTATTTGTTTTAAATTTTTACTCGATACTCAGATGGACAGAGAGAGAAAACGTTATCACTAAAAATCTCAAAACTTTCTTGGCTGATTTACTTCCTAGATACAATACTCTAATGAACATTTGGACACATATAGCCCACATATTTTAATAGCGGAAACTTTAGCAAAAATCTCGAGAAGCTCTTGCCCAATTTCCAATTTACTTCAACAAATTTTTACACGTTACTCTAATAAACGTTCATTTACGCAGACTGTATAGTTATTTAATGCGGGGAAAAATATTGTTAGCAAAAATCTCGAAAAGTTCCTTACAGTTTTACGTCAGGTTTCGACAGGATATTCTAACAAACCTTCATACAGACATTGGCCATCTAAATGAAGATGTTTTCTATTAAAACTGACTGTCAGAAAGAATACTGTGCTGTGTTCTGTTGTGAATATGTGCAGTTCGCAGATCGTTTTACCAAAGACAGTATAGCATTTAAACCATTAGAGAATTGGTTTCTCCCACGAATATTCATTCTCGTTATATAAATTTTTGAACAAAAACCGTATGCACAACAAAGCGCTGTTTTGTTTGCTTCTTTGCAGTCAGCTTTCACAGAAAATAGGAAAGTCATATTTATGGTTTATAGACTTGTGATTAGAATTCTAATACAGAGCCCAAATTTTAAATAACAGCCAGCCGTGTTACCGAGAGGTTCTAGGCACTACAGCCTGGAACCGCGCTTCCGCTACGCCCACAGGTTCAAATCCTGCCTCGGGTATGGATGTGTGTGATGTCCTTAGGTTAGTTAGGTTTACGTTCTAGCGGACTGACTACCTCAGATGTTAAGTCCCATAGTGCTCAGAGCTATTTGAACCATTTTGTTTAAAATAACAATAATTATTACTTAAGACAGAGAGGGTAGGGTTGGAAGGAGGTGGACATAGAGTGGTGGTGGTTAGGAGATAGATAGCGGTGGCGGAGGAGATAGAAAAAGAGAGGGGGAGAAGGAGATTAGAAAGTATGTCCAATTTTCGTACATATTTAGCTACCGCGAAGCATTGTCGGGTTCGCCAGAATCTACAGAGCGACCCAAAAATCCGTTAACATTTGAAACTTCAATACCTCACCGAATAATGTCGGTAGAGAGCTAATAGTTGATACATATGCTTGAAGTGCCATGGGGTTTATTTAAACCAAAAAAATTCCAGCATGTGCTTATCAGCCAGGCCACGCATGATGCGATTCTATAACTTATCGCCGTATCTCGTACGCTTGAAGCTGACACTTTGAAAAGCAGCAACCCGCTTTTCCTCGAAGGAGAAGGGTTCGATCACGGTTGATGGTGTAAACCCACACGTGGCTTTCTCATCCTGCAATGGAGTTTCGACGATACTTTTAAAATTTTCGATATCTCGTATTCTGCAGTTGCGTGTTGACAAACCCTGTCAAGCGCCATACGCTGACTAGCTTTTGCATTCGTTTTCGACGTCAATAAGACCCCGTGTCATTTCAGGCATGTGTGTCAAGTTTTGCCTCTCTACATACCACTCTACCTACATTAGTTGAAATGTTAACGAACTTCTGGGTCATCATGGTTTTGTAAGTCTGAGTGCCAGTGCATGAGTATGTGACCTTGCTCATCCCACTCAGGAATAAGAGGTTAATCCGACAAAGGAGAGTGGTACTTCAAGTAAAATTTGGCCAGGTAGGTGTTTTTGCAGCCACGTTGTGTAATGAGGCATTAAGAACTTGTGACAGCGTAGCGAACTCTTGCTGCAGGAGCGTCATAGATCGTGTGAAATGACAATATTGGGTTCGCTCAGACTTCCCAGTAAGAGGCGTGTTGGTTTACGCCAGCGAACTCATACTTATTTAAAATTTTGTAAAACTGTCTTAATGCAGGTGTAATATTAGTGAGAGCTTCGGTTAATTGAAATAGTAAGAGAAGTAGGCTAGGACTCTTTATTCCATATATGAAATGGGAAAGCGTGATGAACATGTTTATGTATTTTGATATGTGTTTTGGAAAAATGACTCTCATAATTTCATACCTCATAGCCGATGTTCTTTGTGAAGGACCGTACGTAATATGTAAAGTACAAAGGCATAATATAAGGCAAACAGAACCCCACCGACAGTTTTTTTCGGACGTTGTTCAGGGATATTTTCCGCGTATTTTGGTATACGGGGCCTGCAGTCTCCGTTGGAGCGTAAGTATTTACTCTGTTTGTTGCCTCGTTTACCCTCGTTTCTGTGAGCATACTTTCACAGTGCAATACACTGAAGAGCCAAAGAAACTGGTACGCCTCCCTAATATCGTGTAGGGCCCCCGTGAGCTGGCAGAAGTGCGTAACACGACGTGGCATGGACTCGACTAATGTCTGGAGTGGTGCTGGAAGGACCTGACTCCATAAATCCGTAAGAGTACGAGGAGGTGAAGATCTCTTCTGAACAGGACGTCGCAAGGCATCGCACAATGCTCCTTAGTGGTCGTGTCTGGATAGTCTGGTGGGCAGTGGAAATGTTTAAACTCAGAAGAGTGATCCTGCAGGCATTCTGTAGCAATTATGGACGTGTAAGATGTCGCTGGTATTGGTCAAGTCAGTCACAATGGACATGAATGGATGGCCGGGCGGTGTGGCCATGCTGTTCTAGGCGCTTCAGTCTGGAACCGCGTGACCGCTACGGCCACAGGTTCGAATCCTGCTTCGGGCATGGCTGTGTGTGTTGTCCTTAGGTTAGTTACGTTTAATTAGTTCTGAGTTCTAGGGGTCTGATGAACTCAGACGTTAAGTCGCATAGTGCTCAGAGCCGTGAGTGGATGCAGATGATCAGACAGGATGCTTACGTACGTGTCACTTGTCAGAGTCGTATCGAAATGTATTAGGGGTTCCACATCAATCCAACTGCACACGCTCCACGCCTTTAAAGAGCTTCCATCAGCATGAACGTTCGGCTGCTCACATGCAGGCTCCATGGATTAATGAGGCTGTCTCAACACTCTTACAAGTCTATCCGCTCGATTCAATTTGAAAGGAGACTCGTCCAACGAGGCAACATGTTTCCAGTCATCAACAGTCCAATGTCGGTTCTGAAGAGCCCAGGCGAGGCGTAAAACTTTGTGTCGTACAATCATTAAGGGTACAAGACTGTGACTTCGGCTCCGAAAGCCCACATCCATGATGCTTCATTGAATGGTTCGCACGCTGACACTTGTTGATGGACCAGCATTGAAATCTGCAGAAATCTGCGAAAGCGTTGCACTTCTGTAACGTTGAACAATTTTCTTCATTCGTCATCGTTAGTCCCGTTCTTACATGATCTTTTTCCGTAAGCAGCGGTGTTGGAGATTTGATGTTTTTCCGAATTCCTGATATTCACGGTACACTCGTGAAGTGGTCGTACAGGAAAATCCCCACTTCATCGCTTCCTCGTACGTGCTGTGTCCCATCGCTCGTGCGCCGACTATGACACCACGTTCAAACTCACTTAAATCTTGATAACCTGCCATTGTAGCAGGAGAAAACGATCTACCAACTGCGCCAGTCACTTGTCTTATATAGGCGTTGCCGATTGCAACGTCGTCTTCTGCCTGTTTCCATATCTCTCCATTTGACCACGGATGTCTATACCAGTTTTTTTGGCGCTTCAGTGTACGTAGTTACCAAAACTTACGACGCAAAAGTCAGAGTAAAGCAACGACCCTCCTCCAGATGCAACAGTATTGTGATACAGTTTCCAGCGCTGCAGGAACAGCTTCATACAACGTTGCTACGCAACTCTTTCACTGTCTTCAGTGAAGCTACACACAAGGGGCGTAGGGGTCAACTCATCAACAATACACTGATGTGTGGCACTGTTAGCACTACAACCAGTAGTGCAGATAAAACAAAAGCGAGCAGTACTAAGTACTGCCTTGAAGCTGAACAATAAAATGGACATTACTATTGTCAACAGGAGGTACTGTAAGTCATATCTACAAGCTTATTTCCAAACAGCGCACTGTTGAGCAAGTGTGAGCAGTGACTTACAGCCACAAAATTAAGTAGGGTTTAGAAGTGAAACGATCTTCTGTTACCTTGTAAAGAGGTACTGGAGACTATAGATCCCTCATATTAAAATACAAAAGATCCCTGAACAACGTACAGAATTTTGTGTATGAAATTCGGATTAACACTAGAATATTCGTATGGCATCCCTGAAGTTATTCAATCTGTATATTGAGCAAGCAGTAAAGGAAACAAAAGAAAAATTCGGAGTAGGAATTAAAATCCATGGAGAAGAAATTATAACTATAAGGTTCGCCGATGACATTGTAATTCTGTCAGAGACAGGAAAGGACCTGGAAGAGCAGCTGAACGGAATTGACACTGTCTTGAAAGGAAGATATAAGATGAACATCGACAAAAGCAAAACGAGGATAATAGAATGTAGTCAAATTAAGTCGGGCGATGCTGCGGGAATTAGATTAGGTAATGGAACGCTTAAACTAGTAAATGAGTTTTGCTATTTGGGGAGCGAAATAACTGATATTGGTCGAAGTAGAGGGGATATAAATTGTAGACAAACAATGACAAGGAAAGCGTTTCTGAAGAAGAGAAATTTGTCAACATCGATTATAGATTTAACTGTCAGGAAGTCGTTTCTGAAAGTATTTGCTTGGAGTGTAGCCATGCGTGGAAATGAAACATGGACGATAAATAGTTTGAACAAAACGAGAAGAGAATCTTTCGAAACGTGGTGCTACAGAAGAATGCTGAAGATTAGATGGGTAAATCACATAACTAACGAGGAATATTGAATAGAATTGGAGAGAAGCGAAATTGGTAGCACAGCTTGACTAGAAGAAGGGATAGATTGGTAGGACATATTGTGAGTTCTGAGGCATCAAGGGATGACCGATTTAGTATTGGAGGGCTGCGTGGAGGGTAAAAATCGTAGAGGGAGACCAAGAGACGACTACACTAAAGAGATTCAGAAGGATGTAGGTTGCAGTAGGTACTGGGAGATGACGATTGCACAGGATAGAGTAGCATGGAGAGCTGCATCAAACCAGTCTCTGGACTGAAGACCACAACAACAACAAAACTGGATTCAAGTAGGGATCCTGTTCGATCAAGGATTTTTAGTTACTGGGTGTTTGTAATAAAATGCACCTACTGATGGAGGCTCAGTGTGAGCTGCAATTGACATACAGCAGGGATTCTTGGCAGATACGCTAATGTGTTAACGCAGGACCGAATTACGCTGGAAAAAACTGGCTCCAGTTTTGACCACCAGGTGCAAATCCGGCGGTGTACGGCATACCGTTTGTATGACAGTGTGACATCAGCGTTGTCATCTGACAAACCACAACGTGAGTGAACAGTATGGCTTTCGAGAAGAGAAACTGTATGCTGTTAGTGAAACTGTTTTATGTCGACGCCAGCAATTAGAGTGCTTGACTGAGAGAGTATTAGCGACTGAAAGCTCTAAGAAGAGGACCGATATCATTAAATCGTTTAAAGAAGATGATAATGACATTCGAAAACACGGGTACCTGGAAGAGGGAGGCGCGCTTCCGGGTGGAAGTTGTTGACGAGGTTGCTGCCTCTGCAACTGACCATGCAGCGCCTGTCCCCGGTAGCGCTAGACATCGTGCAGCGTCACGAGAATTGCCCGGGCTTTGGCCATCAGTGAGGGAAGTTTCGAGGTCTGTGTTACCAGTACAAGATTCAGACGGTGCAGCAACTGAAACTTCGTGATCCGCATCAACATATCAATTTGCTATTCGATTTCTGCCTAGGATTGGTGTTGACGGAAAATGATAATTTTCTTTGCAATGGCGATGCACATATTCTAACATTCTGGGTGGTGTCTGTTTGTTCTATATCGTCTCTCCCTACCACTTTCGCGCAACGAAGCTCTGAGCGTGTTTTTTAGGGAATTGACTAGTTTGAACCTGGGACCTGTTGCTGGTCAGGAGACGCCAGACCACACATGACATGTAGAATTCAGAAGAGTTCAGTGAGACTAGCGATGATATAACCAAATACTTAATGATCTCAGCGTCAGCTCCACTGCACTCCCTGTAAAAGAATCTTAAGACTAACTAAATTTGGTGGAAGGGGTTCAAGGCTTTCCTATTTTTAGTTAGCTGGTAAAATAACGTCGAAAAAGCAGTTAAGTTTAGCATTGGAAACTTTATTGTACTCACAACACATTGTTTATAAATTGCACTATTGATAAAAGGAAGTGTTTTAATACAGGATGGTAAAAACCAACTGCGTTCAACAAAAATGTCAACGAATATTCCCTGAATGGGTTTACAAGTTATACAATGGATCGAAGGATGACCTGTGCCATATCACATCTATAATCTAGGTTTAAATTAAGTTTCACAAAAGAGAAAACTATCAAAATGGTCTACAGTGACGCTCAATTATCTTTAATTACTTATCTAACTTGTCGTAAATTACAGTGGCTGATGTGGCTTCTCAATAACTATATAACAGGTAAAGCATCGCGTTTCAGATTTTTACTTCAAGTGGCAAATGTGAACACCATGAGCTTTCATTGACGATCGACACTAGTATTACGCAAAAAGGGGGTGTAACAGATGAGACTTCTGCAGTTCTGAGTGAAGCTTTAAGCGCTGTTATGCGGCATCGCGTGCGTTCATTACCTTGTTGGTGTTCGTCAGGGGGCGGCGGCCGGCGCAGCAGCCATCCAGCTCGCCGTCTCGGAACTAACAAACTTCTCCTTACTACCATTTACCGAAGTTGGTTTGGAAAAAAAAACTATCTGGCTGTGTTTTCAACTGACCAATAAGGGTCTCAATGTTAACCTTAAGCTCCAGCTACAAAAATTCCGTCTATCCAATTGTAAGTAGGCTGTTTAGGTTTTTTTATTGGTAACGCCACGTAGCGCTCTGTATGAAGATCACTGGCTGTGCTGTGTGCAGTCTGTGGCTGGTTTGCATTGTTGTCTGCCATTGTAGTGTTGGGTAGCTACATGTGGACAGCGCGTAGCGTTGCGCAGTTGGAGGTGAGCCGTCGGCAGTGGTGGATGTGGGGAGAGAGATGGTGTAGTTTTGAAATTTGTAAGACTGGATGACATGAACTGCTATATATATTAGCACTTTTGAACACTATTGAGGTAAATACATTGTTTGTTCTCTATTAAAATCTTTCATTTCCTAACTATGCCTATCAGTAGTTAGTGCCTTCCGTAGTCTGAATCTTTTATTTAGCTGGCAGTAGAGCGCTCGCTGTATTGCAGTAGTTCGAGTAACGAAGATTTTTGTGAAGTAAGTGATTTGTGCAACGTATAGGTTAATGTTAGTCAGGGCCATTCTATTGTAGGGATTTTTGAAAGTCAGATTGCGTTGCGCTAAAAATACTGTGTGTCAGTTTAAGCACAGTCATGTACAATTTTTCTAAGGGGTCGTTTCATATGTCGACCCTTAGCCGAGGATGCCTCACCGGAATCTTCTGATTTTTTCTTGTAGTTTGTGTAATTAGTGTAGATTTTGTTTATTGCTAAAGCGTAATTGTAGAGAGAATCTCCTTTGTAGTTGCAGTCTTTCATTGTTGTACAGTAAAACAGAGGTGGTGCGCATGTAAATTTGCACCAAGTATTTCGCAGCTGCGATTCCAATTAACTAGATATTATTTTCAGTGCTATGTTAATGTGTTCTCTTATTTTTGCTCTACAAATTGCGTTTTTCTGTGTTGTCGTGGGAAATATTGTGACAATAATGGCGTGTGGAAAACGTAATACTAGGCTCCAAAGTAAACTGGGAAATGACAGTGAAGACGAAAGCAGTGTGTTAACGCCACCATGTAATGAATTAACTAATGTTCAAAGTAGTAATTTGGTAATTGTGTATAGGGAAATGGTGTAGGCAGTGAAACAATTAGTGAACAGGGAAGCATTATCGATCGAGCGGTCGGCAACAACTCGCCTCAGGATTCCTAAATGACAGGACACAATCTTGCAAATACTGTAGATTCAGGTTTTGCGTCCTCGCCGTTTTCTCAAATAAGCCAAGACACATTTTCTGCTGGTCAAAATGTGAATGTTGGCGGTGCAAATGCACTGCCGAAAAGCATAGAGGAACAGATTCCAGACACAAATACATTATTATTGCAATTAATGCAACAAATGAAACAAAATCACAGAAAAACACAGCAACAGTTAGACGCAATGGAACATAATCTTCAAAAGTTAGACACAATGGTAAAAAATCTTCAAAAGTTAGAAACAGTGGAACAATAGCTTCAAAAAAGTTAGACACAGTGGAACAATAGCTTCAAAAGTTAGACTCAGTGGAACATACACTTGAACAAACACTTCAATATTTAAATACTGAGTTGCATAAAATCGAATCGAAATGTCAAAAAGTCTTAAATGACGTAAAAACACAAATTTGTGAGCATTTCCAACCTATTTTTTCGCGGCATGAAATTACATTGCAGAATCACGAATCAGCCATAAAAGAACTGCAAACTATTGTTCATGACAATCATGAGACCTTGCAAGCTGAAGTTGACTCAGTTGCATCTACCGATTCGGTTACGCAACTTGCAAATACTCAGGAAAACTTAAAGGACACAGTAGATACGATTTCAACACAAATGGACACTCTGAAATTTGGTTGAGAAAAACACACTGAGGAAATAAGTACACTATCGGAGAAAGTAGCCGAACTATCGGATTAGTTCACTAACTTATCTGCAAAGGTAGATGATGATCTGAATGACACAGAAGAGTGCGAAGAAATTACGAAATTCAAACAAAATCAGAATCAAAATAATACGCAAAACCAAAGAGAAATCCGGGAAGTACAAGATCAGCTGACACAGGTAATACAACAAATACGTATTTCAGAGGACACTCGCACTCCAATACGGGAAGAGGGCCATAAAAATACGGAACTGCCACAAAATAATAACACAGGGCATTTCCGAAATTATGAAAGGAATAGGCAAGGTGCACCGAATTTTGAGATGGAACCGCAGACACGACGTAACAATGACCTATATGCGACTCGCCGACACCATGATTTTGACTATAAGCTGTTCATTCCTACACGTAAATTCAAAACATTTAAGAAGTCTGACAACGACATTCATCCACAAGCATGGCTTCATTAATTCTCTCATTGTTTTCCTCCCAACTGGTCATTGGAGCACAGATTAGAATTTATGTGTGGCTACTTGGAGAATGAACCAGCTGTAAGAATACGATCGGTCATTCACGATTGTCACAGTGAGGGAGATATTTTATCATACCTTCCTCTCAGCATATTGGTCTCAAGCTACACAAGACCGAGTAAAACATAGCATCATAATGATGAAACATTTCGAAGAATCTGAATTCTCCAGTCTTGTGAAATATTTTGAAGACATGTTGCACAAGAATCAGTACTTGTCAAACCCTTACAGCCCCTCAGAACCCATCCGCATTTGCCTAATCAAACTACCTGAACATTTACGACATACTGACGTTTTTCATGGATTGTTACAAGAATTGGAAATTGATTCTGACAATCGCGGAACCCGGAAAGAGGAACACAACAATTACAGGTCACATCCGTCGCAATTCCGCGGTGAAAGAAATAATAACTGGACACGACAATGCTACTCTCACAACACAAATCGTGACCAAAACAGACACCACCCGTATGACAACCGTCGGCAGAGTAGTAATAATTACAGGGAAAGATCACCTCTCCGCGGTAGTGACTATCACAGAGACAATCCGAGAAACAGACAATATGGGAACCAAAATAATTATTATCAAAGGAGACAGAATAACTTCAGACGCAACGGTCCAGCGCGCAGTTACGATTCAGGGAGAAATTCTCCACCAAATGCTCGACAAGAAAGAAACTATGGAATCTACCTACATGACGACAGACGATATGATCGTAACGACAGACCTGAATTTCATCAGAACTGGCGGGATTCAAACAGAGCAAGGCCCTCTCGACAAGGTAAATTTGTAGAAGTTAGGTCTCCAAATCCCAATGACGACGCGCGCCAACAAAGACACAATAGGCAATGACTCACACCGCTGGCAGCCACAAAACGTACTTATGAAACTGACGACGCAGCTGCCGTAGCTAGTAATTATGTAAAAATGGAAGACATTAGGGACATCTTACTCCAGGAACACGACGTAAAACATAACAACATTGCATATCCTGTGATTCACATTACAGTAAATGACGTACAATTTACGGCAGTACCTGACTCTGATAGTCCCATTTCAGTAATTAGTGAAACAGCTTTTAGCAAATGCAACAAATCGAACGATTGCCCCACACTTCCGTTACGTAAGATTAAATTACAAGGTGCAATCGTTGGAACAAGTGTAGATGTACGCCAACAAACCAACTTAGAATCCTTTTGTCAAAGCCACAGCTTCTCTATGAACTTTCTTATTGTTCCGTTATTGTCGACGGAAATTATACTGGGAGTAGACTTTTTGAATGAATACAAAGCAATCTTAAACTTTCACGATGCCGAAATAAGTTTAGAGAAAGAAGGTAAGTCAATAGCTCTGAAATTTGAAGATTGGCTCTCAAACCTTGGACAACAGTTCGGAATTTTCGATGGAACTTGACTCTAACAATCACTTTGCAAGTACTGATAGCGATGATATCGACGGCGCATTTGAAACTAATGAGTTAATTCAGGATAAAATTCAAACAATTGAGAATTGTAATGACACTGATAGGCAGGACCGTTTTGAGATTTTACAAGCACATTCCTCAGTCTTTACTCACAAAACAGGAACAGTCAAGGGATTTCAATACCACTTTCGTGTTCGTGAACATACTAAATTTTGTGTTAGACCATACGTAATTCCCGCACATTATAGGGACCGTGTTAGAACAGAAATACAATTTATGCTTGACGAGGGCATTATTGAGCCTGCAGTAAGCTCATACAACAATCCATTACATGTTGTTGAGAAGAAAAATGGATCGATCAGGCTTGTCTTAGATTCGAGACAAATCAATACTATCATTATTCCTGAAACAGACAAGCCGCAAACGTTGGAAGAACTTCTTCAAAATTTTAATGGTGTAAAAGTGTTGTCTTCCATTGATCTCAGATCCAGCTTTTATCAGATCGAACTTCATCCAGAATGTACAAAATACACAGCTTTCCTTTGTTTCGGCGTTTGTTATACTATGAAAGCTTTGAATGATATATTTGGTAAGGGATCATGATTTTTAAAGTACGTTTGAGGTAGATGACACTTTTGACATAAGCAGAGAATTTTTTTAGGTTTTGAAAATATTGGAGGAAGCTACCACGATTTTGAGAAGTTGACTGAGGTGTTATGATGTTATTATTACGATGACTATGTGTATTATGCTGTTGCGGTATGTTTATTATCAATAAGCTGATGCTATATGAGTTATTTGATTATGCTAGATATCTGTTATGATGAAATATTGAAGAAGTGTCGACAAATAAGGTAAGGAATAATGAGTAGTGGTTAGGGACTCTGGTTTGTGAAAAAGGTGGTTGGACACCAAGAATAGTACTTTAAGAGTTATGAAATGTATGTAAATGCGTGAATGTATTACAATGCCGATGGAACTTTTTTGGACAATGTCTTATCAATAGGATTTTGTTTCTACAGATTTGTAACGCAAATTCTTGACCTGTGAAATTTTTTTATATGAGACTGCCACTGTATCGGGAAGTGGTGTCGTAAATATTTCGGTAAGAAAGTTAAGTGTCCACCTGCACGTAATGCATGGTAGGCACCCAGCTGCGCGACAGCCAATTGAAAACAAGCCATTAGTGTGTGCCTTTCAGAGGCACAGGTGAAAAAAAAGAAGCCATTATCCTCGCTATTGACATTCCTTTGTAGAAAGCATCGCAAATACGACACGCTCAAACTTGAGAACATATGATTATACTGTGGAGCTCTTAATTTATGATATTTACTAAAATGCCTAATGAAATGATCAGAAACATTTTACATCTATTGTCTTTCTAGTTGAGAGAATTTTTTTGCCTTTGGAGACGCCATTTGCCTGTGAATGACGTTTCATATGTTGCTTTATATATATATTTGCTCATTTTGTTTAATATCTAGTTTCTTGCTGCACTGCAGCATTAGTTAAAATTAAATTTAATACATGTACAAATATAATTATTTTCTGTCTACAGACCCAGTAAAGAATAATTTTATGATGTACTTTCGTAAAAAAGGAGGAACACAAATAGACATTTCCCCTCACAGGAATTGTATAATTAATTTTTTTAACGACTTGATAACTTTCTTTTTGTGATGCATCACTCTAGTGTTAAGATGTGATATAGGTATTAAACATGGCCATTTTTACTGTAATATTTTTTCTGCTTGAGCTTTGTCATGTTTAGATATAAGTTATTGCATTTGCTGCTGCTTGCTTTGACAATTTCCATTTTTGTCATTGCTGTTTTTGTTAATTGTTTTGTGCTGCTCCATTGCCTCGTCCATTAGTTTAGCATCTGAGCTCAGTAGATTTAAGTTAGCTTAAGAGGGGGTAGACTATTGAAAGAGCGAGTTGTGATGAATTGGAAGAAATGCATTGGGAAGTTAAACGAAAAATGTACAGAAAGCAGGTATAGGTAGGATTTTCTTGGAATAAATGCTGAGGTAAGATACTGGAAGATAAATAATGAGGTAAGAAATATGTGAACATATAAATACAGAAAGCATGCTTGGATAGGATTTTTTTGGTGGAAACAAATGTTGAAATAAGACAAAAGATCTATGGAATGAAGTTTTGGGTTGGACTGCAGTACCAAATGTTACACTGAAAACAAACCCTGCCCTTTCCTCTTGTGTTATCCCACTATGTGTTTGGGTACCCTTGAGTATTTGTGTTCTTCCTGTCTTTATGTGTTTATGTGATGAGAGTTACGTTGTAGAATTTTTCTGATAATATGTTTAGACATTATTTATCTGTTCTGTTTTGTTGCTCATATGTGAAGTTGATATTTCAAAAGTTATTCTGATCTTTATGTATGTACTTATGTCATAATTTTTGTAACACTGATGTGCATGTTTATTTCTATTCTTTTATAAAGCCTGTTTTACTACAAATGTTATCTGTATTATTATGTTTTAATGATGTATTTTGTACCTTTGTTTATGTATTCTCATGTTATAATATTGTAATTGACACCAGTTCAGCAAATTAAGTAACTTGTAAGTATCATTTCACAGCACACGTTTCTGTTGTTCATAGTATATGCACAATATGTGAAAAAAGAGGACTGTTAGTGTTTGGATGTGTGTTGATAATTCAGCAAGGGACTGGTTATCAGCATTGCTGGTTCTAATTCAAAAACTTTGTGAGTGCACAAGTGGTGGTTTATGGACTTGCTATATTCTCCGCAAGACTCTTTGATGGTGATTGTGCACCTGCACAGTCGCAACAGATGGCTGCTAGCCATTTCTACAAGGACTACAGAGGGTCTACACCATTGGTGACTCACCAACACCATTATTTTTACAAGGACTGCACTGGGTCGGCATCTGTGGTGGCGCACCAATACCGTAATCTCTACCAGGACTACAGTGGGTCTACTCTGTGATGACATACCTACCAATATCCTTCAACTTCGACTGACTCTGCTGTGGGTTTGTTCTGTTGTGGCCCATTACCTGTCTGCATGTCAAGAGTCAGCACTGTCTTTCTGTCGCAAGGACAACACTACTTGCTCAAGACTGCATGGAAATCCACTACTTCGGTGTGCATTTTCTTTTACTGCTCAGACATTGAGAAAAACACTGCTATTTTACTGTGATGAACGATCAGGATTGTCTATATGGACTGTGAGAAAATTTTAGCTTTTGATCAACATTGTATCAATAAGTGTGTGCATTTGATTTCTTTGTTATTGTAATTGTGAAAATTTTTTAACAAATATGTATTGGCCAGTGCCCAAAAATATTTGCAAAATTTTATTGTGTGGAGCATGGGGGCTATGTAAGTAGGCTGTTTAGGTTTTTTATTGGTAACGCCACATAGCGCTCTATATGAAGATCACTGGCTGTGCTGTGTGCAGTCTGTGGCTTGTAGTGTTGAGCAGCTGGATGTGAACAACGCGTAGCGTTGCGCAGTTGGAGGTGAGCCGTCAGCAGTGGTGGATGTGGGGAGAGAGATAGCGGAGTTTTGAAATTTGTAAGACTGGATGACATGAACTGCTATATATATTATCACTTTTGAACACTATTGAGGTAAATACATTGTTTGTTCAAAATGGTTCAAATGGCTCTGAGCACTATGGGACTCAACTGCTGTGATCATCAGTCCCCTAGAACTTAGAACTACTTAAACCTAACTAACCTAAGGACATCACACACATCCATGCCCGAGGCAGGATTCGAACCTGCGACCGTAGCAGTCGCACAGTTCCGGACTGCGTGCCTAGAACCACGAGACCACCATTGTTTGTTCTCTATCAAAATCTTTCATTTGCTAACTACGCCTATCAGTAGTTAGTGCCTTCAGTAGTTTGACTCTTTTATTTAGCTGGCAGTAGTGGCGCTCGCTGTATTGCAGTAGTTCGAGTAACAAAGATTTTTGTGAGGTAAGTGATTTGTGCAAGGTATAGGTTAATGTTAGCCAGGGCCATTCTATTGTAGAGATTATTGAAAGTCAGATTGCGTTGCGCTAAAAATACTGTGTGTCAGTTTAAGCACAATAATGTACACTTTATCTAAGGGGACGTTTCACAATGAGAAACGTTATACTTTTCGTGGTGGGGCAATGTTTTTAAAGTTTGCAACATATCAGAGACGCGAAAAAGTCTCAGGCGCACCTGGTGTGGTCCTTTTACCGTTATCGTAAAATCTATACTGTACTTCTGGAGGGCTCTATCTTTTAACATGGGCTGGTGGTTGGTCCTAATGTAACAGAGACGTGAAAAAGTCTCTCGCTAAAACTTGCGGGTGGTGTGGCCTTTTTTGTGTTATCGTAAGATCTATACTGTTTTTCTGGAGGGCTCTAGCTTTTAACATGGGCTTGGGGGGTGGTCCTTTACGTAACAGAGACGCGAAAAAGTCTCACTCTAAGACTTGCAGCTGGCATTGTCCTAGTGGTTAGCTGGCGACGTGAGTGTCCAGTCTGTCCCTTATCGTAGAGCCTTCTAGCTTAACACGGTTCTGCTCTCGGCTTCTGTCCTCGTTTCTCCCCTTGGAATTGCGACTCACGGTGCGAAGGTATGACATGCATTTAGGCATTCTTGTGTTAGTCTGTGGTATTCCATTTGCTCACTCATTACTCGTATTACTTTTGTTAATTTAATGTTACGATTTATTCGGAGCTATGTGACATACTACTGGATTTGCTTATCATGTCAGGGTTTTCATGGAAGGTGTTGGATTTGCCTGACACTTTACAATATTACACTACATGGTGCAGTGGATCAACAGAACTGCCGAATTTGAGGTATGGTCAAACCGTGTATTGTGCCAGGTGCCACTGCACACTCGCCGTTTGTGTCTGTTTTGTGTGCATTCACAAGCACCTTCATTCTCGGTCCGTACTTTTTGTAGAGAATGCACCAAGAGGAGCTTTCAGGTGTACCGTAATGTTTTCGCGTTATCGAGACCTTCTTGAACACCATCTGAATCCTGCTTTGGAAGAGCCAACCGTATGGAAAGCACAGGTTTCATGCGAGATGGGCCAACACTTGATGTCGGTCACCGCCCTACTCAGTGAGTGATCTGCTTTTTGCAACCTTCCACGAACGTGTTTCCTCCAGAGTTTTTCCAAATGCGTGGCCTGCAAGATCACCTGATCTGAATACACGTGAATTTTGCCTCTGGGGATATCTAAATAACGCGTTTACCAGGGACACGTTTGGTCTCCACCTGATCTGAAGGCTGTACACAGGAACACATTGCTCAGATTCCACCGGAGAAGCTCCGAGTAACTGTTGATCACATCGTTTTACAGACGCAGCATTTCGTCGACGTCTCCAGTACTCATACTGAACAAATTGTGTAAGTATCACTTAACAATAAAATCAATTTTATGCTTTTCTCACTTGTTTGACCTTTTCTGCCCAGTTCCCGACCCTATTTCATTACATATGGAAACATTTCTATTCGACTTCCTTGCATCCACAGCGCCAGATTTGCACCTGGTGTCCAAAATTGGAACTTACTTTTTTCCATCGAAATTCTATTCTACATTAAGGCAATAGCATATTTAACACGTTTTACTGCCACACGATAATTGGAGCCCATACTTGTCTTCTCTGAGTAGCTGCACTTTAATTATAAGCATCCGTAGTTGTGGATGGTGGAGTTGCTCAGTCATTGTGCACTGCCAATTAGAAGCTGTTGATTATTGTAGACTTCCTATAGGAAGTCTGAAAGCTTGTCCAGTTATGTAAAAAAACGAAACACGTATGGTGACGGGACTGCATGTAGTCTTGTACATAGACAAAGAGATTTAAAATACTTTCAACAATGATTGATGCTACATGCATAAACATATTATGATCACTCCCCTCAGTTTTATTAACCGCAAGAGCTTACAGATATAATAAAATTATACTTAAATGATATTTAAGATAGTTAATCATCTTAAAAGGAAGTAGCTCAATTTTGGATTTCAGATTTAGTCACATAAAGAAACAGATACAATAAAAATAATAAAAATATTTTTAAAAGACTGGTGATCTTAAGAACAAGAGACGTACGCAGTTTAACTAAAAGTGGAATGACCTACGGGCGAGTGGGGGACAAGGTGCAAAGTGATTAGTGTGTGGTAGGGATCCTTAGAGTTGTATCTGTTGAACTGAGTGTAGGTGCTGGGTTGTATTTGTCGGAGATGAGGTAGGCCGTGATGTAGGATGTATGTAGGTGTTCAGTGTGTCTGAGGAGAGTTTTTTTTTTTTTATAATGACGAAAGCGAGGTGGAGTGGACAACGTTCTGTAATTTAGAGGGAGTGATTTACAACTT
Organism: Schistocerca gregaria; assembly: GCF_023897955.1. NCBI lineage: Eukaryota > Metazoa > Arthropoda > Insecta > Orthoptera > Acrididae > Schistocerca > Schistocerca gregaria. The sequence continues at coordinate 775,086,180 of NC_064923.1, read as the reverse complement.
TGGTGGAGCAGGTATCCATGCAGCTTGGGCATAGGAGAGAACGAATTGGATCACCATTTTGTAGGTGTGGAGAAGTACAGTCCTCATGTTCGACCAATTAGTAATTTGCTGTGTTTATTAATTTTCTCCTAGTTTGAATTTCGCACTCAGAAGAGGTAATCCAAAGTGAAACCAGCTGCCGCAGTACCGTAATCCCTGCGCGCGTAAGGGAAAAATAATGGTAACCTCCAGACCACCATCAAGTGTACGCAGCTGGCAGGGGTTCCGCTGCCGGTGATATTTCGCAGGCGTCTGCTTTACAAAATAATTTTGTTTCGCAAATGTGGCGACGAGTTTCATTTCCCGGGCGGCAGGTTGCGACGCCCGGGCCCGGCTCGCAGCTGGAGGCGGCGCAGCTAATATCGCGGCCCCCCGGGGGCGGCGGAGGCGGCGTCGGCATCGGCGGCTCCGCGCGGCCCCCGTGTCTCGGCTGAATACGGAGCGCGTCCCGCCGCGTGCCGTTATTATACTCGTAATAAGGCGGCGCGCGCCGCGATATTAACGCGGATCAGACGCGCTGCCCGTGGCCGGGTCTTCCCTCCGCCCCCTCCGCCCCCAGCCAGCCGCCGCTGCCGCTGGCGGTGGTCGCCCGGCTGCCTGTAACTGCCTGTCGCAGCAGCCGGCCGTCCCTCTCATCCACGAGCTTTCCTGTAGTCGGCGTTTCACATCTGTGTTTGTTAGCGAGACACAGTAGTAGCACAGTCTAACTGTTGCGACACTCACTGCTGGGACAACCAGCATCTACGTCGGCATCATACTCCGCAAGCCACCTACTGGCACGTGGCAGAGGGTACTTTTTGTACCACTAACTGAGCCCTCCAACCCTGTTCCACTCGGATTAGTGCTTGGGAAGAATGATTGCTGGTAAGCCTCTGTGTCGGCTGTAATTATTCGAAATTTCTCCTCGTATGTGGGACGAAGTAATATGTTGTCTGGCTCTTAACGGAAAACTCTCTCTCGAAATTTCAATAGTAAATAGCTGTGAGAAAGCCACCTGTTAGATTAATGTCTGCTTGTAATTATATTTATACTTGACGAAATAAATCTCGGGTGAAAATCCTGGTATGAGTGTGCATAGGACACAATATTTCGGCAGTCGACCACGTTGCCATCATCAGGTGCGCTGATGTAGGTCAGTACATCAGCACACCTGACGATGGCAACGTGGTCGATTGCAGGAATTTTGTGTCCTATGCACTCATACCAGGCTGTTCACCCGAAATTTCGTCATAAAATACGCTTGGAGAAATTGAAGAATCACATATTTATCCTTAACTATACAAATAATTGGTTTAAATGGCTCTGAGCACTATGTGACTCAACTTCTGAGGCCATTAGTCCCCTAGAACTTAGAACTAGTTAAATCTAACTAACCTAAGGACATCACACGCATCCATGCCCGAGGGAGGATTCGAACCTGCGACCGTAGCGGTCTCGCGGTTCCTGACTGCAGCGCCTAGAACCGCACGGCCTCTTCGGCCGGATACAAATAATTATTATGCTTTAGCGTTTCAGTCATTAGTATATTTTCAAGAGACATGAATGATCGTGAAGTAAATGTAAATAGTACCGAATCGCACTTATTCGGTGGGATCCGCTACAGCTTGCTCATAACGAAATACTTTCCAACATGTGTATAACTGTAGTTAGCTCTGCTGAAAGACATAGAATATAAACTCGGTATTTTATGCCTGAAAAGCATATATATCTAAATTTGTTTGCTCTTTGTTATGATGACCACTTTTACTGACACAAAAATGTTTTGTGTAGAGTCTAATGACCCTCGCATTCTTATACTTCACTCGACTTTCTGACACATTAATATTTTTGTGACTGTAATTACTTCTCATTCATAAGACGACTCAGTTAAAGGTTCTTCCCATTTGTGGCTCAGAGGTAGTATCATTTCTAAAACTAGTTTCTTCTGTGGCGGGAAACAGTTTTATTACATTTGACGTTTTATTACAACATCTGTGTGGTTTTCTCTTCAGTTACACTTGTGGTAGTTTATTAGATACGTTAAGTAACGTAGGTATGGCATTCCATACAAGTTTTATACGTTCCATATTCAGCGATTCTCCTGGAAGTGTAGCCAACAAAACGAAACCTTTTTGTAAACGGCCAGGTCTTCTGCTGTTTATTTGCAATTTTTTTGTTCTTAAAAGGAAACGACATTATTCAGCAAACATCTGTACGTCACAAGAGAATCGTAAATAAACTGTGTTGTAGTCTACCTCACAGGGTCCTTAGGGAACTGAAGAAAGACATACTTGCTGTAAATTTTAGGTTATTGTCGACTTTTAATGCACTGTTTACGCTCCCTTTTGTAAAATGTAAGACGCTGGTCCCAGCGGAGGTTCGAGTCCTCCCTGGGGCATGAGTGTGTGTGTTTGTCCTCAGGATAATTTAGGTTAAGTAGTGTGTAAGCTTAGCAGTTAAGTCCCATAGGATTTCATACACATTTGAACATTTTATAAAATCTATGTTACTGTAACGTAGCAAGTTAACGACATAACATTTATTGCAGTATAGCACGCAGCCGTGTATCACGGTGGCTGCAGTTTGTGTCGTTGCTAAGAATCACAGCACAGCTGCTTTCGGCCTTGAGAACGATCTACAGTACCATCTAGTAGGAACGTACATTCATAGCCCCTCCGAATGTAAATAAACCATAGTAATTATCAACTGATTTTGTTCAAACTTGGTATACCATCTTTTTTTTATTAAGAAAATTTCAGATTTTTATCTCATATAGTTCAGGAGATTGAGAAAAATTACTTAAATGTCCAAAGACCGACACTTACGTTTCAAAACACAGTTAGGTATAACAAGAGTTTCTCTTTTGTTATCATCTAAAGTCATACCAGAATTCTTAATATATAAAAACACTAAACTGGAATTTTTCTTTTCAAAACTTTAACTATGCTGCAATTTTGTAGTGTAAAAATCATTCAGAATTATTATCTGCTTATTATTTTGTTGTGTATATACATGGGAATGAATGAGAGAGTGTCTGTGGGACCTATTTTAAAACTTAATTTTGTGTTATGTAAAACCTGATAAAACTGAATCGTGTAAAATTGTGGTACAACCACGATGCTGATAATGTATGTCGAAGTATGGTTTCTTTTGTAAGAGAGTAGCCAGAATAGAAATCGAAAGTGGAATAAGTAACTAAATTAAATTAAAGATTATTTTGCATTTCGGTCTATTTTATTTAACATTATATTAGAAGGTGGAAGTGCAATAACGTCAATGATTTTCTAAGCAGTGACTGGCTCAGGCAATTTTTGCCGAGAGAATGATGTAGAAGGATCGTTCTGGTTGGCCATTCAGGCCATTAGCCAATCAGAATTAAGCCGTCCCCGTGCGCAGAAAGTTAGATAGGCAGAGAGTGGGGTGGCATCGAGAGAGTCGCTCGCCATCCTTAATACGTGTAACATCACGCTAAATGTCGCCGAGAAAATAACTTGTAAAATGAAGCGGTGTTGGGAACTGTTGTGACTTAGACAGCTTAAGTTAACGAACGTTTTGAAGACAACTTGATTAATTAATTGATGTGTCATGAGCGTTTGATATTTCCGACTTTGTCAAGTTGCGCGTATACATTATGGAATACTTGGGCGAGCACTTCAGGCATTGAAGACCACTGACTTGTAGTAGTAGTGGGTCAGTGACTGTCAGATCCAACATTAATCGGGTCAAACTGGTAGATATTCTAGCTGCATTTTTCGTGTGAAAACATTTTGTGCAGACTGTGAGATGGGAATAGTTGTTGTTGTTGTTGTGGTCTTCAGTCCTGAGACTGGTTTGATGCAGCTCTCCATGCTAACTTAGCCTGTGCAAACTTCTTCACTCCCAGTACCTACTGCAGTCTACATCCTTCTGAATCTGCTTAGTGTATTCATCTCATAGCCTCCCTCTACGATTTTTACCCTCCACGCTGCCTTCCAATGCTAAATTTGTGATCCCTTGATGCCTCAAAACATGTCCTACCAACCGGTCCCTTCTTCTTGTCATGTTGTGCCACAGACTCCTCTACTCCCCAGTTCTACTCAATACCTCCTCATCAGTTATGTCATCTACCCATCTAATCTTCAGCATTCTTCTGTAGCACCACATGTCGAAAGGTTCTATTCTCTTCTTGTTCAAACTATATATCTACAATGTTTCGCTTCCATACATGGCTACACTCCATACAAATACTTTCAGAAACGACTTCCTGACATTTAAATCTATACTCGATATTAACAAATTCCTCTTCGCAGAAACGCTTTCCTTGACATTGCCAGTCTACATTTTATATCCTCTCTACTTCGACCATCATCAGTTATTTTTCTCCCCAAATAGCAAAACCCATTTACTACTTTAAGTGTCTCATTTCCTAATCTAACTCCCTCAGCATCAACCGATTTGGTTCTAGTACATTCCATTATCCTCGTTTTGCTTCTGTTGATCTTCATCTTATATCCTCACAACACTGTCCATTCCGTTTAGCTGCTCTTCCAAGTCCTTTGCTATCTCTGACAGAATTACAATGTCGTCGGCGAACCTCAAAGTTTTTATTTCTTGTCCATGGATTTTAATACATACACCGAATTTTTATTTTGTTTCCTTCACTGCTTGCTCAATATACAGATTGAATAACATCGGGGAGATGCTACAACCCTGTCTCACTCCCTTCCCAACTACTGCTTCTCTTTCATGCCCCTCAAATCGCATAACTGCCATCTGGTTTCTGTACAAATTGTAAATAGCCTCTCGCTCCCTGTATTTTACCCCTGCCACCTTTAGAATTTGAAAGAGAGTATTCCTGTCAACATTGTGAAAAGCTTTCTCTAAGTGTACAAATGCTAGAAACGTAGGTTTGCCTTTCCTTAATCTTTCTTCTAAGCTAAGTCTTAAGGACAGTATTGCCTCACGTGTTCCAACATTTTTACGGAATCCAAACTGATCTTCCCCGAAGTCGGCTTCAACCAGTTTTTTCATTCGTCTGTAAAGAATTCGCGTTAGTATTTTGCAGCCGTGACTTATTAAACTGATAGTTCGGTAATTTTCACGTCTGTCAACACCTGCTTTCTTTGGGATTGGAATTACTATATTATTCTTGAAGTCTGAGGGTATTTCGCCTGCCTCATGCATCTTGTTCAGCAGATGGTAGAGTTTTGTCAGTACTGTCTGTAGTTCTAATGGAATGTTGTCTACTCCCGGGGCCTTGTTTCGACTCAGGTCTTTCAGTGCTCTGTCAGACTCTTCACTCAGTATCATATCTCCCATTTCATCTTCATCTACGTCCTCTTCCATTTCCATAATCTTGTCCTCAATTACATCGCTCTTGTATAGACCCTCTATATACTCCTTCCACCTTTCTGCTCTCCCTTCTTTGCTTGGAACTGGGTTTCCATCTAAGCTCTTGATATTCATGCAAGTGGCTCTCTTTTCTCCAAAGGTCTCTTTAATTTTCCTATAGGCAGTATCTACCTTACCACTAGTGAGATAAGCCCCTACATCCTTACATTTGTCCTCTAGCCATCCCCGCTTAGCAATTTTGCACTTCCTGTCGATCACATTTTTGAGACTTTCGTATTCCTTTTTGCCAGCTTCACTTACTGCATGTTTATATTTTCTCCTTTCATCAATTTAATTCAATATTTCTTCTGTTACCCAAGGATTTCTACTAGCCCTCGTCTTTTTACCTACTTGATCCTCTGCTGCCTTCACTTCTTCATCCCTCAGAGCTACCCATTCTTTTTCTACTGTCTTTCTTTCCCCCATTCCTGTCAATTGTTCCCTTATGCTCTCCCTGCAACGCTGTACAACCTCTGGTTTAGTCCGATTCTCCAGGTCCCATCCCCTTAAATTCCCACCTTTTTCCAGTTTCTTCAGTTTTAATCTACAGTTCATAACCAATAGATTGTGGTCAGAGTTCACATCTGCCCCTGGAAATTTCTTACAATTTAAAACCTGGTTCCTTAATCTCTGTCTTACCATTATATAATCTATCTCTTCTAGTAGGCCAGTCGTAGTGGCTGAGCGGTTCTAGGCACTACAGTCTGGAACCGTGCGACCGCTACGGTCACAGGTTCGAATCCTGCCTCAGGCATGGATGTGTGTGATATCCTTAGGTTAGTTAGGTTTAAGTAGTTTTAAGTTATAGGGGAGTGATGACCTCAGAATTAAGTCCCATAGTGCTCAAAGCCATTTGAACCATTTGAACCTTCTAGTATCTCCAGGATTCTTGCACGTAAAAAATCTTTTTTTATTATTCTTGAACCATGCGTTATCTGTGGTTAAGTATTAAGTTATGCTCTATGCAAAAATTCTACCAGTCGGTTCCCTCTTTCATTTCTTACCCCCAATCCATATTTACCTACTATGTTTCCTTCTCTCCCTTCTCGTACTTTCGAATTCCAGTCACCCACGGCTATTAAATTTTTGCGTACCTTCACTACCTGAATAATTTCTTTTATCTCATCATAGGAACAGTAGAGCAGTTAAAATAGTAAATTCGGACTTGATAGCAAATTTATGTGCTTTCTTAAGAATAAAAACCATTTTGCTAAAATTTCAGAAGGCTTATTGCAGGTAAACTGCATTTTTGCACCACCCGAAATTTGTTAAAATGGACTTACAGGAACTCATTCGCAACTTGAGTTACTCGACCTCTGCTTGGTAGGTATTAGGTCATGGTTTCATCAACGCTGCTTTACACGGCCTAGTGAGTATCTACTACTGCAGAGTGAAGGGACGTCGTAAGGAAGCCGTACTGAGGTAGGTGGACAGTTAATGAGAGAATGTATGAGAGAATGTAAGAACAAGCAACGACAACGATAAACCCTGCGCCACCGCAAAACATAGAGGTAAAAAAAAAAAAAAAAAAACGGCCCGCGCGGCGTTAGCCGAGCGGTCTCAGTCGCTGCAGTCATGGACTGTGTGGCTGGTCCCGGCGGAGGTTCGAGTCCTCCCTCGGGCATGGGTGTGTGTGTTTGTCCTTAGGATAATTTAGGTTAAGTAGTGTGTAAGCTTAGGGACTGATGACCTTAGTAGTTAAGTCCCATAAGATTTCACACACATTTGAACATTTTTTGAAAAAAATAAGGAAGATGGCGCTATAGACTTACGCTGTAATAAGCCCAAAACATGTGCAGACTCCTGTTTACGGTTTCTTCTTGTTCATTATTTCTGTTGTGTGCGCGCCACAACTATTTTAAATGCCAAAACTTGCAGTGCTTACACGAGTAACATAATGTCAAGAAGACAGTTTCGAACGTTTTTCCTGTTTTTGAAAGCGTATTTACTGTAGTAATACGACACATCCGGCCTCGCGAATGTACTGCTCATGTATTTCGAATAAAAATGGAGAGAAGGAAATGACGTGAAAAGGAAGCTTTAGTATTACGTTTAATTCCCCTTTCACTGTATTTTTGTCGATAGCAAATGAAGCTGAAGCTGAACTCCGAAACCAATGCTTGTTTGCTCACTGGTACTGCTTCTTGCTCGTTACATTTTCAGCTTTCATCTCGTGTGCACAATATTTTTAATGTTCACGTTTGCAGAAAACTTACTTACTTGTTCTTTCTTGGCTCATAAACGTGTGCAATTAGGGAAGAAGCAAGGCATGCTACCGTGTCTTGTATATGTCAACAAAGTGAACTATTATTGAAATGTGAAAGGAAACAGAACTGCGCAGAAAAGAGTTATTGTTTTATTTAATTGTTGGTGCATTAATCTCAATGTAGTTTGTCCATCTTGTCACTTTGAAATCTTACTTATGATGTGCCATTCAGTGAGTGACCAATAAGAGCAACTTACAGGATAAAAAAAAAAAAAAACCATATAATTTTTAAACATGTCCCAACATAATCCGGTAATATAAATAAACGCTTAGATCCCGTAAACGGGTGTTTTGCTTAAACGCGTATGTAAGTCATGTTTTTTAGTAATGATATCGTAGCCTGTGTAACTTATTGGTCTAGCTTTCCAATAGTGAGTTATTTGCTCCTTTTCCCGGAATATTTCTCACCGGTAACGCTGTAAGTTTTCAGGAATAGCCAAACATCACATTCGGAATGTAAGTCTACTTTCATCATCTGCTTCATTTTACTTTTGAATTTCATTTTGAGGTTGACAAACTACGTGAGCCTGTACCACTCTTTAAGATACACCAATAGTTAATCAGTTTCATGTTCCTTGTATCATTTGCACTATAAATGTGTCATTTTATAATAAAATCTATTTCTTTTGTAAGTATGCTTCAATGCTTTTATTCGGTTTTTGTCCGCATTTCCTGTCCATCACCATTTACGCATTACAATAACAGGCAGTCTTCTGCGGAGTGGAAAGAGTTATGTTTTCCACTTTAGTTTCAGATTTTGATTTGCTGTCTCTCAGGCACTTTATATCACTGGGTAAGTGATCAAAAGTTTTGGTTGCAGCATTCCGAATCCCTGTTTGTACTACAGACAACCTTCATGTGACGTAATAAGTGTCATTGTTTTCTTCTGATATTGTAATTATGTTGAACGTTATCTAAATTAAAAAAACAGACTGAACTACTGTTTCTGACTGTAAGATCTGAGCTGTAATAATAAATGAACTGTAGCGATGAAACTTGTACTGTCGCAATGTAAAAGCAAAGCTGCACTGTAATAATAATTAATTTTCGTAATGTAAAGTGAAGTCTTTCATACTGTAAAAGTTAAAAATCGGACTGCAATAATTTTGAACAGTATAAACTGCCTGAATAATGAACTTTGACATAAACCTACGATAAATAGTTTTGCAAAAGTGATCACAGATCCCAGAACTTTAAGTGATATAGAACAAAAAAATCTGACGTTTCAGAATGAAAGAAGTTGGCTCTGACTGAACTGAACACTTAAATATATTTAATCCTTACCTCTACTGTTTGCAAATCTGGGTAATGCGTTGTTGTACTTTTCCGCCTTGCGGGCCGCTTTGCTTAAGCTACAAATTACTATATCTACACAGAGACACTCGTGAGGTGCAATGAGTTCTCTGTTAGATGGAAATCGAAGTATTTTCGGAACACATATGGTTCCTTTACTATTTTTTTAAACCATGATCAATTAAAAATTGTAAGAGAAAGGTAGGTGAAAAATGGTGCTGCAATAATAAAAATGTGACTTCAAAAAAGTTATCTTATAATTCATCTTCAGGTATGTAAAAGACTCCAATGCATTTCCTCCTTCTCAGATTAGGTAGCATTACATAATCATCTTAATGAAACATATCGATAAATTGAAACTTTACACTTGAAACATAACGTTGCAACTGCTTCCTTACTTTAATACAGCTAACCGCTACCTGCTACTGTGCTCTCTTGCACACCAAAGATAATAACCTAACTTCAGCGATACGAGCTTTACAACATCGTGGTTCGCACACAATCGATTCACATATCAAAATTATAAATGACATCTATCAATGTATATCATTGTTCATGTCGAAGTGCAGTGGGTTATTTACAACAAACTTCATGAGGGAATTACTCTCATGTGAAGCAGATAGGTTGCTACCCACACGCTTACCAACAGACAGGCACGACGAAAATAGTGTTCACTTAGGCTTTCGGCCAAAGCCTTTCTCAGAAAGAATGTTAACAGTTAATAATTAAATTTAGGGTATGAGATGCCGCACCAACGATCAGCGTGGTCACCTAGTCGTGTGTTGTGTGGGGGCGATACCAGATGTCGGGGCGTTTACGGTTTGAAAGGCAGTGAAAAACACAGGAAAAAATAAAAGTAAACAGCGCAATCATAATTAATGTACACAAAAGAAAATATCGCTTGAATGGCTCCGTTTAGGAGTGAAATTTGATTCCTTTAAGCTCTGTATTACGATTGGATCGATTAGTACACGCGTAAACAATGCAAGCTGGCATTTTTGATGAAACAACTTCGTCTCCACACACTCAAAGCACTAAGTGCTGTTTGGGGTACAACCACAAAAGTCGACAGATATCCCCAACGTTCGAAACTGAGTGCAGGCACATCAGACTGTCATCAGGAGTAAGTATCATCGCGGTAAACCTAACGCTTTGGCTATGTAAGATGGCGGACGTGGGCTTCAAGTTTGTGACCTAATAACAACTCCCCTCTTTTTTACCTCCATGGTTACAAATCAATACAAACGATACCACTCGCACTCATCCAACATACTATTCAAAAGTGTAGTTTAATGGTCGCTTGGAGCGGTGCCATCCCAGTGAATAACGAAACTGAGCAGAAGTTTCGTGGCTGTATATGTTAGACTGTGATAATACATACACCTAACAAGAAGTAGTCGCGCCCAAAGCACGTCATGCTGATACCACGCAACACCACTTCTAGGTCGAGTGAGCAAGTTTCACCACGTACGCCATATCCAGCCGAAGCTACACACTCATGCTTGGATCCCGTAGCGCTACTAAATTGCGGCGATATTGACTGATACGTTTCACAGCGTTCCAAATAATTCCACACGTTTCAGTTAGAAACAATTGTGTTCATAAACAGTCCCAAGCTGTCACAGAAAACTATTATATGTAAGTGTTATGCCGATGAAACGTTTATGACACACATTATCAGCCTTCTAATCACCAAAATTGGAGTATGAAGTACACGATACAGAAGAAAACGGATAAAAAGACATTTTTGGGTGTAACGGTCACTGAGAAGGAGGATAAAATAAGTTTTTCTGTCCATCGTTAAGCAAACGCTGTCAGGTGTGATAATAGGAGTAGATTCTAAACATCCTTCACAATATAAAAGAAACATTCTTCCATGCAGTGAGAACACGTCTTTGCAAATTGCCGCTGGAAGACGCAGAGGTACAGCGAGAACTTAGATTCTCAAACAGTTGGCTACATGAGTAAATTGTTTCAAAATTTCCTCGGAAACACAAACGCACTAAATCACCCTGAAGGCGCTGTTCTTAAATCGTTCTGCCTCTAAAGCGCACTTGCTCTCGATTGTCACCAAACGTTTCCTCAGATAGACTTAGAATTTTGTCCCGACTATAGGTCTTCTGTTCGTTATCTCGAACCACTGTTGGGCTTTGCGGTCCACATAATAGAACACATTTGCCAAATTCATTACATATTCCCATCCGTTGTATTTGGCGACACGATTGTATCATTTCCACGGTTTCGGCAGGTCTGACTAGCGTCTTCAGAAAACACTGACGGATGCCTGAATATGCGGATCCTGGGAACAATGTTATGCTTGCCCTCGAGTAGTTGACGCCTTTCACGTTGCCTAACTGGCACCACGGTTATGACGATGTTTTGAAGAATATCCACAAAACATTGTCATGTCGTAAACACAATTAAGTACAAATCCGAAAACAGAGTTGTCAATGAAGTACAATACTTGGCACTAAACCACGTTTATTACGAACATCATCTTACAGACAGAACAGAACTGCCTCCTGGATGGAGAGTACTACCGTTTATAGAAACATCGCATATTACAGAATATCCAAACATTACAAACACAAAAAATTTCAGTAACCTTCCAGCAATTACAAACACTATATAACAAGTATTTTCTGGTGATCAGTTTTGAACTGGCGGTCCGTAGAATGGCAGGCAGTAACATTCGTCGCTTCTCCACTCTGCAAGAGGCATAGATCGCGGCAGTATTAATTACTGAGTACGGAGTTAGATCAACAATCGCTTCTGCATTCGTGGAACTCCCTGCCGACCTTTTAGGCGAATAACAACCAGTGTCTATTCATTCATAAGAAGGTGGAAAACTTAACTGCTTTCCGGAGTTCTGTTTAATGAAGTGTCTCAAAATGAGTGATGAGTGGTGCTTTCAGAAGAGTGACAAAAGGGAGTAACTTCATTGTGATAGTGGAACGTACTGAGACAGATGATTAACCAACCTCTGATTTTAAGTACATTTTGAAAATTTTTCATTTTCTTGGAACATCATTTATTTCCTATGGCTCTGAAATTGTGCTAGGCATGTAATATAGCATTATAGTGTTACTGAGTTAACATGTGCCACATTTATAAGCGTTTGACCAAAAATCATGGAGGTGCAAATTGTTCGAACTACTTCGTTGACTCGAGTTGTTTGACAGTTGCATTTATAAGTTTGGTTCAGTATGGCTGCAGTGTACGAAGGCTCTCATACAGGGATAGAATTATCAGTATTACAGATACAGAATGTGAAAATACTCTACTACTGCCTACAAATCACCTGCTGCTTCTAGTGCAGAAGTGACATAGATTTGTTTAAAAAATGATGACATGTCGAATTCCTTGGTATGTACGAAAATTCATTTAAGCACAAAACACGTTAACCTTCACTGCTTGTCAATAAAAGCATATGATGTACGATATGAAAAATTGCCTTTCCCTTCTACATTCAAAAAATGATTATCTCCCTTCACAGTAGTTATTTATGTATAAATTATTTTTATAAGTTCTTCTTAATGAACAAACCACAAGACATACGTCTTTCTGCTGTTCTTCTTCTATTTCCTTGATGTGGTCCCACCTCTAACAGAATCTGCTAGTGCGCAACTGCCCAGCCATATGTTCTTTGTGTCCCTAGATGACAAATTTATATTCAAGTTTAAAAAGGTAGCTTTAAAGATATTGTATTCACATATCTTATATCATATATCTGTATATTGAGCAAGCAGTAATAGAAACAAAAGAAAAATTTGGAGTAGGTATTAAAATCCATGGAGAAGAAACGAAAACTTTGAGGTTCGCCGATGACATTGTAATTCTGTCACAGACAGCAAAGAACTTGTAAGAGCAGTTGAACAGAATGGACAGTATCTTGAAAGGAGGATATAAAATGAACATCAACAAAAGCAAAACGAGGATAATGGAATGTAGTCGAATTAAGTCGGGTGATGCTGAAGGAATTAGATTAGGGAATAAGACACTTAAAGTAGTAAAGGAGTTTTGCTATATGGGAAGCAAAATAACTGATGATGGTCGAAGTAGAGAGGATATAAAATGTAGACTGGGAATGGCAAGGAAAGCGTTTCTGAAGAAGAGAAATTTGTTAACATCGAGTATAGATTTAAGTGTCAGGAAGTCGTTTCTGAAAGTATTTGTATGGATTGTAGCCATGTATGGAAGTGAAACATGGACTATAAATAGTTTGAACAAGAAGAGAATGGAAGCTTTCGAAACGTGGCGCTACAGAAGAATGCTGAAGATTAAATGGGTAGATCACATAACTAAGGAGGAAGTATTGAATAAGACTGGGGAGAAGAGAAGTTTGTGGCACAACTTGACCAGAAGAAGGGATCGGTTGGTAGGACATGTTCTGAGGCATCAAGGGATCTCCAATTTAGTATTGGAGGGCAGCGTGGAGGGTAAAAATCGTAGAGCGAGACCAAGAGATGAATACACTAAGCAGATTCAGTAGGATGTAGGTTGCAGTAGGTACTGGGAGATGAAGAAGCTTGCACAGGATAGAGTAGCATGGAGAGCTGCATCAAACCAGTCTCAGGACTGAAGACCACAACAACAACAACATCATATAACGCACTTTTGTAACTTTAAATTACATATGTTTTCGTTATTTGGAAATGTAATACGAAAACTATAGTATCTAAGAGAAGTTATGCAAAGAGTGATGGTGTCCTTGAACTTCTCTGAGCCTTTGGGAACAACAAAAATAAAGTTAATCCCAGTATCAATTACTTGCTACTCAACCAGAAGACGGCAAATATGCGATCTTACATTTCTTAATATGGCTCATCTAGGCAATAGAGGTTCCATCATTCACAGTTGTGGTAGGCCCTTATAGAAACATGAGTCGCTGATGAGGTACACTGCTTACCAAAGACAATAGTGAAATGATTAAATAAATAATAAATGCATAATGATCACTGGACGAAAAACAGTAAGAAATACCGCTGTAGGATTATTATATGGGCTACAAAGCATAGGTTACTCTTGACTATATATTTATTCAAATAATCTCACACAAATCTATGTTTAGATGATAGTGTCACATTCGTTGTTAACAAAATACTGATTCAAGAAAGCATAGAATGGTGAATTCGTAGTGCAAGCCAAGCATTCATAGACAGTATCAAAAGTGGAGTAACTGTTTGGGACTGAGCAACAAAATCAATGAAATCTGCAGCCAAAATTTCTAAGTACAATATCTGCATACAGGTCATTAACAGCTAAAAATTTATCTTCGTCAGAAAATATTCAGGTCACTGATAACTGGGCTGTTGCTCTACATTCATCAGCATTCAGATTTCCAAAAATGTTGTAACTATCTAGCTGGTTGAGAATGATATATCTGTAAGTCAGAAAAAACACACTCGTACTCAAGTGGTTCTCTGACTGGACAGTACCTTATGAATCGAATCGCAGAAGGATAAAACATCCTCAACTTCAGTTAGTATGCCTGTTTAAAAGCTTTGTCACATAATCACTAACTTAGAGATTTATGTGTCTTTCAGCCTGACCATCTTTCACGTAATCAGAGGTATTACAAAATTTACACAGCACTGAATATACACATTAAATATTCCTGATTAAATTTTATGATTTCATCTTCAAACATTCTCTCTGCAATTAACATCAACAGTCAGATATGTTTATCTTCTCCTCATATCCAAAGCTGATGCTGGTGCTTCCCCCTACAGCTCATCTACACGTAACCGCGGCGCTGCTGCCCTGTATGAGTCAAAGGACGATATTGCATACACACAGTTAATGAAGCATTATTAAACAAATAGGTGAAGTGACAGAGCAAAAGAATGGCATCCTCATGCTGGCGACAAACCACGTACGTGTGTAGGATGATAGTCCCTAAAAGATTTACACTTATTCTCTCATTTATTTAAGAAGAGCACAGACATGTTCATTCTATAGGTGGCATCAAGTGCTTCACAATGGCATACCATCAGGCTCTATTGCCTCTAGGTGTCATTAGTTACAGAATTTATAGTTAATTTTATTTTCAGTCATTAATAACTTTGTTAATAATCTTTTATGTATCTAACGAAGAGTGTACGTGTATATATGTGGAATCCCCTCCCAGACCTCCGCATCTATTTGAACCAAATTTAGTACAGAAACAGAAGTTCTCACGAGTATCAACACTGTGGTGTTTATAGTCTCCTAGTCCCAACGCTTGTAGCCGTGGTCTAGGGGTAAAAACGTCTCCGGTCCCGGGTTCGATCCCCGCCACTGCCTAAATTTTGATAAATAATCAGCATTGGCGGCCGAAGATTTCCGGCATAAGAAGTCAGCCTCATTCTGCCAACGGCCTCGTCAAAGAGGGCGGAGGAACGGATAGAGGTTCAGGGCACTCTCTTGTCCTAGGGGTGGGAAATTGCCCCTAAAGGCGGAAGAATCAGCAATGATCAACGACATGAGGATGCAGAAGGCAATGGGAACCACTACATTAAAGACACGTAACGTGTATCCACAGGACATGTGGCCTGTAGATGAAGAAGTGTCATGATCTCTCCATTGGCAAAAGATTCCAGAATAGTCCCACCATTAGGATCTCCGGGAGGGGACTGCCAAGGGGGAGGTTGCCACGAGAAAAAGATTGAATAATCAATGAAAGGATAATGTTCTACGAGTCGGGGCGTGGAATGTCAGAAGCTTGAACGTGGTAGGGAAACTAGAAAATCTGAAAAGCGAAATGCAAAGGCTCAACCTAGATATAGTAGGGGTCAGTGAAGTGAAGTGGAAGGAAGACAAGCATTTCTGGTCAGATGAGTATCGAGTAATATCAACAGAAGCAGAAAATGGTATAACAGGTGTAGGATTCGTTATGAATAGGAAGGTAGGGCAGAGGGTGTGTTACTGTGAACAGTTCAGTGACCAGGTTGTTCTAATCAGAATCGACAGCAGACCAACACCGACAACGATAGTTCAGGTATACATGCCGACGTCGCAAGCTGAAGATGAACAGATAGAGAATGTGTATGAGGATATTGAAAGGGTAATGCAGTATGTAAAGGGGGACGAAAATCTAATAGTCATGGGTGACTGGAATGCAGTTGTAGGGGAAGGAGTAGAAGAAAAGGTTACAGGAGAATATGGGCTTGGAACAAGGAATGAAAGAGGAGAAAGACTAATTGAGTTCTGAACAAGTTTCAGCTAGTAATAGCGAATACCCTGTTCCAGAATCACAAGAGGAGGAGGTATACTTGGAAAAGGCCGGGAGATACGGGAAGATTTCAATTAGATTACATCATGGTCAGACAGAGATTCCGAACACAGATACTGGACTGTAAGGCGTACCCAGGAGCAGATATAGACTCAGATCACAATATAGTAGTGATGAAGAGTAGACTGAAGTTCAAGACATTAGTTAAGAAGAATCAATACGCTAATAAGTGGGATACGGAAGTTCTAAGGAATGACGAGATACGTTTGAAACTCTCTAGTGCTATAGATACAGCAATAAGGAATAGCGCAGTAGGCAACACAGTTGAAGAGGAATCGACGTCTTTAAAAAGGGCCATCACAGAAGTTGGGAAGGAAAACATAGGTACAAAGAAGGTAGCTGCGAAGAAATCATGGGTAACAGAAGAAATACTTCAGTTGATTGATGAAAGGAGGAAGTACAAACATGTTCCGGGAAAATCAGGAATACAGAAATACAAGTCGCTGAGGAATGAAATAAATAGGAAGTGCAGGGAATCTAAGACGAAATGGTTGCAGGAAAAATGTGAAGACATCGAAAAAGATATGGTTGTCGGAAGGACAGACTCAGCATACAAGAAAGTCAAAACAACCTTTGGTGACATTAAAAGCAACGGTGGTAACATTAAGAATGCAACGGGAATTCCACTGTTAAATGCAGAGGAGAGAGCAGATAGGTGGAAAGAATACATTGAAAGCCTCTATGAGGGTGAAGATTTGTCGGATGTGATAGAAGAAGAAACAGGAGTCGATTTAGAAGAGATAGGCGATCCAGTATTAGAATCGGAATTTAAAAGAGCTTTGGAGGACTTACGGTCAAATAAGGCAGAAGGGATAGATAACGTTCCATCAGAATTTCTAAAATCATTAGGGGAAGTGGCAACAAAACGACTATTCACGTTGGTGTGTATAATATATGAGTCTGCCGCCATACCATCTGACTTTCGGAAAAGCATCATCCACACAATTCCGAAGACGGCAAGAGCTGACAAGTGCGAGAATTATCGCACGATCAGCTTAACAGCTCATGCATCGAACCTGCTTACAAGAATAATATACAGAAGAATCGAAAAGAAAATTGAGAATGCGCTAGGTGACGATCAGTTTGGCTTTAGGAAAAGTAAGGCACGAGAGAGGCAATTCTGACGTTACGGCTAATAATGGAAGCAAGGCTAAAGAAAAATCAAGACACGTTCATAGGATTTGTCGACCTGGAAAAAGCGTTCGACAATATAAAATGGTACAATCTGTTCGAGATTCTGATAAAAGTAGGGGTAAGCTATAGGGAGAGACGGGTCATATACAATATATACAACAACCAAAAGGGAATAATAAGAGTGGACGATCAAGAACGAAGTACTCGTATTAAGAAGGGTGTAAGACAAGGCTATAGCCTTTCGCCCCTACTCTTCAATCTGTACATCGAGTAAGCAATGATGGAAATAAAAGAAAGGCTCAGGAGTGGAATTAAAATACAAGGTGAAAGGATATCAATGATACGATTCGCGAATGACATCGCTATCCTGAGTGAAAGTGAAGAAGAATTAAATTATCTGCTGAACGGAATGAAGTATGGTTTGAGAGTAAATCGGAGAAAGACGAAGGTAATGAGAAGTAGTAGAAATGAGAACAGCGAGAAACTTAACATCAGGATTGATGGTCACGAAATCAATGAAGTTAAGGAATTCTGCTACCTAGGCAGTAAAATAACCAATGACGGACGGAGCAAGGAGGACATCAAAAGCAGACTTGCTATGGCAAAAATGGCATTTCTGGCCAAGAGAGGTCTACTAATATCAAATACCTGCCGTAATTTGAGGAAGAAATTTCTGAGGATGTACGTTTGGAGTACAGCATTGTATGGTAGTGAAACATGGACTGTTGGAAAACCGGAACAGAAGAGAATCGAAGCATTTGAGATGTGGTGCTACAGACGAATGTTGAAAATTAGGCGGACTCATAAAGTAAGGAATGAGGAGATTCTGCGCAGAATCGGAGAGGAAAGGAATATGTGGAAAACACTGACAAGGAGAAGGGACAGGATGATAGGACATCTGCTAAGACATGAGGGAATGACTTCCATGGTACTAGAGGGAGCTGTAGAGGGCAAAAACTGTAGAGGAAGACAGAGATTGGAATACGTCAAGCAAATAATTGAGGACGTATGTTGCAAGTGCTACTCTGAGATGAAGAGGTTAGCACAGGAAAGGAATTCGTGGCGGGCCACATCAAACCAGTCAGTAGACTGATGACCAAAAAAAAAAAAAGTCCCAACACTAGCAGAGAAAGGGCAAAGAAAAGTTTTTCCAGCTGCTCATGTATAGACTGCTCTGCATGGCAGGCCTAGGAATAGTGTCAGCCTGTCAAATCAACCTCTTATGTAGGGCAGACTACACCTCAGGGGCAAGAAATGGTTTTCTAAGCCTCAACATGTAAGCTGCCCTACATCACAGGCATGTTGTGCTAGAATGTTTTATTGAACACTACTGCAGGAGTACATGTGCTGATGAGTACAGCTGAGGATAAGTTGAGATGGATAGAGAAGGGGGTGGACAGAGCAATGGGAAGCAAGAAATGAATGGAGGGTAGGAGGGGAAGATACATGTGGCAGGTGAAAGGTGTAGAGGGATGGAGGACAGGTGGAAAAGAGGGGATGTGGAGATGGAAAGAGAGATGGGGAGGAGGATATGACCAGAAGGAGGGGTAGGAAGATATGGTCAGAGAGAGGGTGTGGAGAAAATGGACAAAGAGAAAGGGAGGAGGAGATGAAGAGACAGGGTTGGGAGAATGAGATGGGCAGACAGAAGGAGGAAGAGAAGGTCACAGACAGGAGGAGGTATTGGTGTATTCAATGTATGTGTCAAATGCACATGTGTGCAAATCTGTGGGGGAACGTCTAGTATTTTATACACATGGTTAATAATTTTAGTGAGCCTGTCTCACTATCGCAAATAAAGGTCTGTCTCTTGATGTTATGTAATGTATCTGTAAGCAGTTTTGGTGTTTTTAGTGGATACATCAAGTTTCTATTTTACACATTCAGTCACTTTGTCATCTTACTTGCTCAGTGGGCATGTCACTTGAATTTCTGCATCCTTGTTATTTCCAACTAGCCAGCTCGCTGTTATCTGTTGGATGACACTGGGCTTGTTCCAATCCTTGCCTCCACTGCTCGGACATTCTGCCCAGTATCCAGCCTAATCCATCTTGCTCAGCTGCATGACGGCAACTTGACAGTCAATATGGCTGAACCAAATAAATGCTTAGTGGACTCACTGCTCATAATGTCTGTATGTACAATACTAAAAACCCATCAAACATGATTTTTATCTCTCAAGCGAATTTTTACCTCTCTTCAGTTTGACTCTTCTATTGTTTGTTGCCTATTCTGTTAACTGCATGTAGAAAAACCTGGATCCTACTATTCTTTGGAGACAAACGACTGACATTGATGTTCCATGCTTTGAGATTATTTGTTCTATGACGAGTAAGAATGAAATGGGCAGTCTAAATAAAATTTGACCTTGAACTCCCATTCGCCCTCTCCTGCCACTCTCCTTTCCCATCATGCTCACCTACTCCCACTCCTTCCTTCCCCTCCCTCTTCCCTCCCCTCCTCCTTTCATAAGCAACACCCCTCTGCCTCACCCTCTCCTCTTCAAACACTGGGCTGTATTTCTTTCCTTCTTTCTCTCCCCTTTCCTACACCATGCCCTAGTCTTCCCAACAGGCCAGTCAGAGACTTTCTAGGCTATTTGAGTTACACATATTTGACTTTCGAGTCGCAGCTTGGTATTTTACTGCCACTTGAGCCCTACCAATCACATTTAAGCTGCACTCATTTCTTGGAAACTGGCCAGTCAGAGGGCTTCTAAGCCAATTGTGTTCCACATACTGAGCTCTCCCACTCACTGCTCGATACCATATTGCCATAAAAGATTGTCCACTTAAATGTCTGAACTGCTTTTTAAGTCCTCATACTTTTCTTCTAAACATACCAGCGACCTTGTAAACCAGTTGTGTTACGCTTATTTGACACTCCCAACTTGCAGCTCAGTATTTTAACTGCCATAGAAATGAAACAGCTACACATACAGTTTACTGTGAAAAGACTGGGTGAGGGGACACGACATCTTTCTCATCCAGTGGTGCTCACAACTGTATAATTGTCTGCCTTTAAGGCTGGAATTGTCTTATACTTCACTTGTCTGCATGCATCGAAGTTTTTACACATGCATTATCTTACAAAACAATCCAGTAATTGTGTATTCTCATAACCCCAACCATTTCGCGAGAGATTTGTTTCCTTTCCTTAATACGATTTTTTCAAGTAGGTTTGTGGATGGATGGTTGATTTTCTGTAGCTCAGTTCTATAGAAACTTCCTTGTACAGGTTATCACACGTAATCTTTCAGGAGACATGTTCTTGGGTTTGTTTCCTGAACTGCATGATATTTTAATATATCAGTAGACCGTTTGAGCTGAAAACCTGATAGAAAATTATTTTGCTGTTGTTGTGGTCTTCAGTCCGGAGACTGGTTTGATGCAGCTCTCTATGCTATTCTATCCTGTGCAAGCTTCTTCATCTCCCAGTACCTACTGCAATCTACATCTTGTGCCTAGTGTATTCATCGCTTGGTCTCCCTCTACCATTTTTACTCTCCACCCTGTCCTCATGTACTTAATTGGTGATCTTTTGATGCCTCAGATCATACGTTACCAACCGATCCCTTCCTCTAGTCAAGTTGTGCCACAAAATTCTCTTCTCCCCACTTTCTATTCATCACCCCCTCATTAGTTATGTGATCTACCCATCTAATCTTCTGCAATCTTCTGTAGCACCACATTTCAAAAGCTTCTACTCTCTTCTTGTCTAAACCTTTTTATCATCCGTGTTTCATTTCCATACATAGCTACACTCCATACAAATACTTTCAGAAACGACTTCCTGACACTTAAATCTCCATGTTGACAAATTTCTCTTCTTCAGAAAGGCTTTCCTTGCCATTGCCAGTCTACCTTTTATGTCCTCTCTACTTCAGCCATCATCATTTATTTTGCTACACAAATAGCAAACCTCCTTTACTACTTTAAGTGCATCATTTCCTAATCTAATTCCCTCACCATCACCCGACTTAATTCGACTACATTCCATTATCTTCGTCTTTCTTTTGTGATGTTCATCTTATATCCTCCTTTCAAGACACTGTCCATTCCATTCAACTGCTCTTCCAGGTCCTTTGCAGTGTCTGACAGTATTACAATGTCATCGGTGAACCTCAAACCTATTTCTTCTCCATGGATTTTAATACCTACTCCGAATTTTTATTTTATTTCTTTTACTGCTTGCTCAATATACAGATTGAATAACATCGGGGAGAGGGTATAACCCTCTCTCACACCCTTTCCAGCCACTGTTTCCCTTTCATGCCCCTCGATTCTTATAAATGCCATCTGGTTTCTGTACAAATTGTTAATAGCCTTTCGCTCCCTGTATTTTATCCCTGCCACCTTCAGAATTTCAAAGAGAGTATTACAATCAACATTGTCAAGAACTTTCTCTACGTCTACAAATGCTAGAAATGTAGGTTTGCCTTTCCTTAATCTAAGATAAGTCGTAAGGTCAGTTTTGCCTCACGTGTTCCCACATTTCTACGTAATCCAAACTGATCTTCCCGGAGGTCGGCTTCTACCAGTTTATCCATTCATCTCTAAAGAAAATTCTTTACAGAAAACTATATTATGTTTGCTAATTCTACCAAAATCGACGTCTTTCAATTTAGATGTTCATGGATCTGTCACATTTGTCTTATTATACACTGGAGACAAAATGCTGTTATTCTTAAAATTACAACCCTCATATTAAATGTTCTGTGTTTTGTGTAATATACTGACTTGCTACATCTTGTACCACATCAATCCATCTGAAATAACCTTGTGCTGTGAAACGATTAAATATGGCAGATTTCGGAGATCTACTGAAT
The DNA here is from genome assembly GCF_023897955.1 of Schistocerca gregaria. Classification (NCBI taxonomy): domain Eukaryota; kingdom Metazoa; phylum Arthropoda; class Insecta; order Orthoptera; family Acrididae; genus Schistocerca; species Schistocerca gregaria. Next base: position 775,063,998 of record NC_064923.1, on the reverse strand, counting down.
CACTCCAGTATAGAAAATGATGTACGGGGATTAATCTTGTATTTCTGCATTAACTTCCTGAAATGAGTGCTGTAAAATTACTTATGCTGGTTTTTAAATGGTTCAGAACATTTTTTAATGCATCTGCAACCTCGACAAAGGTTTTATCCTTTAGAGGGCAAGCAATGTATACTTGGATCACACATCAGTTACTGTTGATAAATATTTATAGCCTGAATCGTATTTGAAATATGTACTGAGGTCAACTAAATCAGTCTTATGCAGGCGGACCATTTCTTTCGTGATAACTACTCTTTAGAACTAATCTTGTGGGTCGGGCGATGGAGCTGCTGAGCTTTTTCAGCTTACATCGTCATTAAAGTGAGAACAACTGTTCGTGAAGTTAATAACATGAGCAAGAACTCTTCGGAATGAGGCATCAACAATAAAACAATCGTTTACATAGTGTTACAGGAAACATACGCGGAACAATGACAAAGTGAAGCGACAGGATGGTAGGACATGTGTTAAGACATTAGCAAAGAATTGGCATGATACTGTAGGTGCTGCAAAGAATAAAAACTGTAAGAGACGACAGACATTGGAATACAATCAATAAATAATTGAGAGACAGGGTACAAGGGCAGTATAGAAATATATGACGAGCGTCGCTGAAGGTGCGAGAAGACTGATGAGAAAAAAATAAACACCCAAACAACTGATTTCCTTTGTTAGTCGGATGGTACGACCGAGCGGTTCTAGCCGCTTTAGTCTGGAACCGCGCGACTGCTATGGTCGCAGGTTCGAATCCTGCCTCGGCCATGGATGTGTATGATGTTTTTAGGTTAGTTAGGTTTAAGTAGTTCTAAGTTCTAGGAGACTGATGACATCAGTTGTTAAGTCCCTTCGTGCTCGGAGCCATTTGAACCATTTTTCCTTTGTTACCAGTGTGCAAATGAAGTGATGGTCTGCCTGTAGCTACCTCAAAACTTGCAGTATGTAGACTCGTAAACTAAACTGAACAAGGTCCGAACAGACCATGAAGCCTAACGGTACCGACCTACCGCCGTGTCAAAAAGGTTCAAATTGGTCTGAGCACTATGGGACTTAACATCTGAGGTCATCAGTCCCCTATAACTTATAACTACTTAAACCTACCTAACCTCAGGACAACTTGCGATCGTTGCAGCAGCGTGGTTGCGGACTGAAGCGCCTACAAGGCCGTGTCATCCTCAGCTCAAAGTCGTCACTGGGTGGGATATGGAGAGGCGTGTGGTAAGCATACCGTTCTCCCGGCCGTTGCCAGTTTTCGTGACTTGAGCCACTACTTCTCAATCAAGTACCTCCTCAATTTGCCTCACAAGAACTGAGTGCACGCTGCTTGCCAACAGTGCTCAGCAGACAGCATGGTCACCCGTCCAAGTTCTAGCAGTCATGCAGCGCTAACTTCGGTGCTCTGAGGGGAGCCGAAGTTGTCACTCCGACAAGGCCGTCGGTATGTACACTCCAAACCTTTCGTAGAGGGAGAATTGGTCTCATTCAGTTTTTCCTGGGGTCTCTATGGCGACCTGCAGACATTCGCCTGGAGATGAAAAGAGGGAGGCGTCGTAGGAAAGTTGTAGCCAAGCCCCCTCAGCCCTTTACTAAAAGAGGTCTCGTGAGCCATAAATGAAAACGAAAACGACGTTTATGTGGAGTCCCCACGCCCTGAACTGCCGCGCGCGGGCCAACGCACGGAGGTGCGAGGCGCTGCCTGCGCTGTGGGGGGTGCCGCCGTCGCAACCGCAGCCGCGGCGGCAGCGGCAGCCGGCGGCGCGCGCAGAGTGCCGTAAAGCGGCGATTGTCTCTGGAGCCGGCCATTTGTTCGACCCTCCGGCGGGGTTAAAAAGGCCGCCCCAGCTCTCCGCCGACAAAGGCCATCGACGGCATCTTGGCGCACAATGAGGCCCGTCCCGAGCACAATGGGTGCGCGCGTTCGGCCGCCGAAGCCTGCGACGGGCCGGCGCGGCTGGGGGCTGCGCATTTGATCTGAGACCCCACTTAAACGCGGCCATCCTCACCGAGCCGAGCCGCTAAGAACCCATAGGGGCGGCGTCCATTGTTTACGAGTAATGAGCAGCGCGGCTAGCCTGTTGGCTGGCTTCCCTGAGTGCTTAGGCGGTCCCACGGCTTCCGCGCCAGCTCCCCGCCTGCTCTTCCTCAGCCACTTCGCGACTCTGCCACCTCGTTTTCTGCAGCTGTTACCAGCAGGAGTCACCGAAGAGTGCCTAGTATACAGGACGACAATTATTGAACTATATGAAAAAAACGTAAATTAGTTACGAACTACGACGCGTACCCCCTTTTTCAACACGTAAACGTCACTACAGATATTCTTATTTAGATTATAACATGTTCGATAAGCCCGCCACCATTAGCGATGATGTGGCGCAGGCGAATAGCGAAATTCTGCATGAACCGCTGGAGTGTCGCAACATCGATGCTGTCGATGACCTCATGAATGGCTGTTTTCAGCTCAGCAATGGTTTCGGGGTTATTGCTGTACACCCCACAAAGAGGAGTCGCATGTGTTTAGGTCCGTAGAATATGGTGGCCCATCGAGGCCCATGCCAGTGGCCTCTGTGTACCCCACAGCCAGAATGCGGTCCCCAAAGTGCTACTCCAGGACATCAAACAGTCTCCTTCATAGATGGGGTCGAGTCCAGTCTTGCATAAGTCACATCTTGTCGAAATAAGGGTCATTTTGGATAATGGGAATGAAATCATCATCCACAATCTTCATGTGCCGTTCAGTAGTCGCCGTGCCTTCAACGAATATCGCACCGATTTTTCCGTGACTGGATGCTGCACACCACGCACTCACCTGTTGAGGGTGAAGAGACTTTTCGATAGCGAAATGCGGATTGTCAGTCCCCCACATGCGCCAGTTTTACTTATTGACGAACCCATCCAAATGAAAGTGGGCTTCGTCTCTACACCAAATCATACATGGGCATACTTATTCCAATTATGCCCCGGCGCCAACCGTCCATTTTGAGCGTCCTAACGCAGAAGTTATGAGGATTTTTCGTGCTATAGTTCAATAACTGTCACCTCGTAAATACATCAGTAATACTATGTAATTACACACGCTATCTTGGCTTATGATGGGCCTAATGCCCTCTTTGAAATTTTTTCACGTAGCGAAGACAAAATGCAGAAAGCCAAAGAGTATTTACAACTGGTGCAGAAACCAGACTTCACTATTAAGACTCGGAGGGCATGAAGGCGAAGCAGCAGCTGAGACGGCGTTTTACTCAATCTCAGCACTGAGGAAGCAGTAAAGAAAAACGAAGAAAAATTTGGACAATTATTTGAACTCGAGGGAATACAAATAAAAACTTGGAGACTTGCCGAAGACATTGCGATTCTGTCAGAGATGGCAAAGGACTTCGACGAGTAGTTGAATGGAATGCATAATGTCTTGAAATCAGATTCTACAAGGGTTGTCCAGAAAATAATACACCTCTTTTTTTCTCAGCGGAGATAATGCTACGAATAAAAAACATTAGTATTCTTGAAGTCTCCTGAGTGACGCGCCAAGTTTTCGTCACTTCCAATAGCGTAGCTGCAGGACAGTTTCGAATGGCATCTATAGGTGATGTACGTTACAAGCAATCTGCCATCATTGAATTTCTCACTGCACAGAAACAAACTGTGAATAAAATTCACAAACGCTTGTGCAAAGTCCATAGAGCATCTGCTGTCAACAGAAGTACAGCTACTCGCTGGGCACGGAGGGTGAGGTCACCAGGAGGCGGGTCGACGTAACTCCACGATTTGCAGCGGTCGGGGTGACCGTACACGGTTGTCACACCTGACCTAGCCCCCACGGACTTCCACTTGCCTGAGCCATTAAAAGATGCCATTCGTGGAAGGCATTCTGACGACGATGAGGAGGTGATACACACAGTGAAGCACTGGCTCCGCCAACGGGACAAGGTTTGGTACCGACTAGGCATACGTGCCCTTTTTTCGCTCTGGAGGAAGGCCATAGAACGAGGATGGAGATTACGTGGAAAAATTGGGTGTGTAGATAAAACACAATTCTTTCCTGTGTGTAATTTTCGTGTTCAATAAAAATTGTTGAAAGAAACGGGGCATTATTTCCTGGCCAACCCTCTTAAGATCAAGATCGATAAAAGTGAAACAAACCTGCTGAAATGTAATTGAATTAAATAAAGCAATACTGAGGTAATTAGATTAGGAATAAGACACTGAAACCAGTAGGTGAGTTTTGTTATCTGGGCAGCAAAACAACCGATAAGGGCGAAAGTAAAGAAGATGTAAAATGCAGACTGGCAATAACAAGAAAAGGATTTATAACAAGGAGAATTAATGAACATCCAATGTAAATTTAAGATTTAGAAGAGTTTTACAACTGGTATTTACTGAAGTCTAGCTTTGCACGGAAGTGAACCGTAGCATATAAGCAGTTAACACAAAAAGAGAATAGAGTCCTCTGAAATGTGGTGCTGTAAAAGAATGCTGAAAATTAGATGGGTAGATCACTTTAAGTAATGATGGGGTTCTGAATCTAGCTGGGGAGAATAGAAATTTATGGCACAGCTTGGCTAGAAGGGCACAAATTGTAGAGGGAGACCAAGAGATGAAAACAGTAAGCAGATTCAAAATGATGTAGGTTGCAGAAGTTATTAGGAGGTGAAGAGGTCAGCACAGGACAGGGTGGCATGAAGAGCTGTATGAAAGCTGTCTTCGGACCGAAGACCACAATAAGAATGCATTTATAAAAGGAGAGATCTCTTTACTTCCGTTATTAATGGTTGTCTTTGTGTATGTCCCATGATGCAGCCACCGAAATGGTCAGTGCTTTGGCAGTTTTTAATGTCCTCTGAGGCTAACATAAACAAGTCTTTATGTGGGAGGTGTGATCGATAGTTCATTCACATCTACATTTTTATGATTATTCTGCAAATCACACCTCACTATTTGGGAGGGGTAAACTGAACACCTGAACTCTGATTTAGAGCCTGGATAGCCTTGTGTAATGAGGAATTCGCCACTATATGTCACGTGAGATGGACCCACCGCTACGAAAGGAGATGGAGACAGCTGTGATGTCAGCAGAGGAGCAGTAACTGCAAAATGGGACGGCCAAGAGAGGTCAGTGACATAGGCAATGGATATCAGCTGAGAAACAAATCCACTCTATTTCAACCTAACAGCGGTTCTGAATACGTCGCTTGAAATGCACAGATCACTGCATTTGAGCACTGATGGTGACGACGTATAGAGACATTTTGTATGAAATTCTGAAGATTGTTTGCTCCCGAGATGCGTCAAATATAATTTGTTGAACTCAAACTATCTGTAAATTTCAAACGACGCACTCAGCAGAGATATAACAAATTTTGTAGATTTGCATTATGTTTACAGGCTTCCTTTGAGAATTTAAGTCGCAATTTTAGTGTTTTCCAAACCGTGTAAAAGTGCCCAAGGGGACTGTTGGTGATGTGGACGTGAGTCAGAAGTGCTTCGGAGTAACAGCAGCAGAAGCCAGAGCAGGCACATTCCACGAGTCAAGGAAGTGCTTTAAAATGCAGATTCGAATGGTCTCAACATCCCCACACTAGTGAACAGGGTTCGACAAGAGGGTCACGAGATTACACCAATTATTGCCTAGACCGCCAGTTTCTGAGCCAAAAATATCCTTTGAGAATGGGAAGAGTTACCCCAAAGTATAATGCCATATGTCATAAGCGAATGAAACTAAGCAAAGTAGACTACTTACTTCACTTACTTCAGATACCGTTCGAATAGTAAAAATGGCAAAATTAAGTCTTTTAACAAGATCCTGAACATGGGCTTTCCATGAAATTTTACTACCTTTCTGAACACCTAGAAATCTGAACTGTTCACTTTCAATAATCATATGGCCATTCTGTGAAATTGAAACGTCGGGTTTTGTTGAATTGCGTTAGAAGCTGTAAAAACTGAGTCTCACTTTGATTTAGCGTGGATTTTTTTTTCAGCCATGAACTTATGTCACGAACTGCACTATTTGAAACAGAGTCAATGTTGCACACATCGTTTACTACGAAGCTAGTGTCATCAGCAAAAAGAAATATTTTAAAATCACCTGTGATAGTGGAGGGAATATCATTTATACAGAGGGGAGGTCCCAGCACTGATCCCTGGGGCACCCCCGATTTGATTCTGCCACACTCAGACCCCACATCGTAGCCATTCTTAACACTGTGGATAATAACCTTTTGCCGTTGTTAACGTAAGAGATGACCCAGTTGTGTGTTACTGCCCATATTCCATAATGGTCCAACTCCTGCAGCAATATTTTGTGATCAACACAACGCTAACGCATCGTGTCTGAACTGTTTCTCTGCTGTAACCTGTACACTACACTGTACAAAGTGTTCAAATCCGTCCGCACATAACTTTTCTAACACGTAATGACGGAATCACCCCGTAATCACAAAAAAGCTCATATCGTAAACAACCTAACCGCTGCAGCAGATGCTGGAATCAGCGACGCCATAGGACTGTAGGTAAATGAGAACGAGAGATTTGGAGTGAAGAATCATGCTATACCCCGTGACTGTCCGTTGGAAAGGTTTGGGTCTGGCGCTGGCTGGAGAATGTTACCTGCTATCGCGTGTAGTGGCAACTTGGAGTACGCAGGAGGTGGTGTTACGGCATAGGCTTTTTATCGTGGGGTGGTTTCGGCATTACACGTAAGAAGAGGCTGCATGCCAGGGGACTTTCATAGCGTAGCGTACTGCGTACAGCAGAGACACAGTTCAGACACGATGATTGTTTGCATCAGCATGACGACGAGTCCGATCACAAATCAACATCTGTAATGGTTTGTGGGAATTCACGAAATGAATTGATCTATCAAGAGTTCCGGCCTGAGTAACCACCGGAACACCTCTGGGATGAATTAGGACGTCGACTTCTCTCCAGATTCCAGCGTGCAACTTCACCACCCCCACTAGTATTTGCTACTGGGGAAGAGTGGGCTGTTTGAAACGTCCCCTTTGAAAAATTATTACATAACTGTGCTTAAACTGACACACAATAGTTTTTAGCGCAACGCAATCTGACTTCCAAAAATCCCTACGAAAGAATGGCCCTGACTAACATTAACCTCTACGTTTCACAAATCACTTACCTCACAAAAATCTTCGTTACTCAAGCTACTGCAATACAGCGGAAGGCACTAACTACTGATAGGTATAGTTAGCAAATGAAAGATTTTAATAGAGAACAAACAATGTATTTACCTTAGTAGTCATACTATATATATCACTTCATGACACCAATTCTTACAAATTTCAAAACTCCGCCATCTCTCTCCCCACATCCACCACTGCTGGCGGCTCACCTCCAACTGCGCAACGCTACGCGCTGTTAGCATCCAGCTGCCGCTGCCCAACACTACAATGGCAGACAACAATGCAAACTAGCCACAGACTGCGTACAGCACAGCCAGTGATTTTTCATACAGAGCGCTATGTGGCGTTACCAATAAGAAAACCTAAACAGCCTACTTACATAGCCCCCATGCTCCCCACAAAAATTTTTACAAATTGTTTTGGGCTGTGGCCAATAATGATTTCATAAAATTTTTCATAATTACGATAACAAAGATATCAAATGCACACACTTATTGATATAATGTTGGTCAGAAGCTAAAATTTTCTCACAGTCCATAAAGACAGTCCTGATCATTCATCAAATAAAATTGCTGTGTTTTTCTCAAAGTCTGAGTAGTAAAAGAAAATGCACACGGAAGTAATGGATTTCTAAGCACTCTTGAAGAAGTAGTGTTGTCCTTCCAACGAAAGACAGTGCTGACTCTGGACTTGCAGACAGGTAATGGGCCACAGCAGAGTCAGTCGACGTTGAAGACTATCGGTAGGTAGGTCATCACAGAGCAGACCCACTGTAGCCCTGGTAGAGATTACTATTGGTGGGCCACCAGAGGTGCAGACCCACTGCAGTCTTTGTAGAAATAATGGTACTGGTGGGTCATCAAAGGTGTAGACCCACTGTAGTCCTTGTAGAGACGGCCAGCAGCCATCTGTTTGACTGTGTAGGCGCACAATCACCATTGAAGAGTCTTGCGGATAATATAGCAAGTCCATAACCACCACTTGTGCACTCACAAAAATTGTTTTTGAAATGTCCTTAGAACCAGCAATGCTGTTATCCAGTCCCTTACTGAATTATTAACACACGTGCAAACACTATCAGTCCCTACTTCTCCCATATTGTCCATATACTATGCCCAACAGAAATGTGTGCAGTGAAATGTAATTTACAAGTTACTTAATTTGATGAACTGGTGTCAATTACAATTTTATAACATAAGAATACAATAACAAAGGTATAAAATATATAATTAAAGAACATAACAATACAGATAACATTTGCAGTAGTACAGGCTTTACAAAAGAATCGAAATGGCAAATACATCAGTGTTACAAAAATTATGACATAAGTACATACATAAAAGATCAGAATAACTTTTGAAACATCAACTTTACACATGAGCATTAGAACAAAACAGAATAAATAATGTGTAAACATCTTTACAAAGTAAATAACATGTTATTAATGCAAATTATATTTGAGGATAGCAGTATTCCTCATCATAGTGAATGTAGCTTATTATTACAAAAATTCTGCAACATAAGTCCTATCAGATAAACATATAAGGACCGGTAGAACATAAATACACAAACACACAGTGGGATAACACAAGGAAAGGACAGGGTTTGTTTTCAGTGTAACATTTGGTACTGCAGTCCAACCCAAAACTTCATTCTGTAAATCTTTCGTCATATCTCAACATTTGTTTCTACCAAAAAAATCCTATCAAAGCATGCTTTCTGTATTTATATGTTTACATATTTCTTACCTCATCATTTATGTTCCAGTATCTTACCTCATCATTTATTTCCAAGAGAATCCTACCTATACCGGTTTTCTGTACATTTTTCGTATAACCTCTCATTGCATTTCTTCCAATTGATTGCAACTCATTCTTTTATATAGGCCACCCCCTCTTAAGCTAACTTAAAATCTACTGAGCTCAGATGCTAAACTAAGGGACGAGGCAATGCAGCAGCACAAAACAATTAACACAAACAGCAATGATAGAAAGAATGGAAATTGGCAAAAAAAGGTAGCAATATTACAACTAATACTGTATAAGGCAATGTGCAGCAAACAAGAAAAATAAATCAGTAATAAAATCGGCTTAACCTAGTAATACAAAGTGACATTCAGTAGCACTATGCATGGCAAACAGCAGCAGCAAATGCTATAACTTATACCTAAACATGACAAAGCTCAAGCAGAAAAAGTGTTACACTAAAGACAACAATGCAGATAAGGACAATGTCTATTCACATCTTAATGTCTATGTAATTAAAGTGGTGCACCACAAAAACTAATGCTACAACAAATTACCAAGTACTTGAAAAGAAAGTTATATATACAGTGACTGTTATTAGTCGCTTCTTATTGCTCTTTCCATTCCAAGAGCTCCTTTTTCGAAGAATGTGGATCATAAAATATATATTTAATAGATCTGTTGACAGAAAGTGTTCACATTAGCAAATGCATTTAATTTTATTATATAAAACCAATGCTGCAACACAGCTGGAAAACAGATATCAAATGAAGTAAGCAACAATGCACAAAGCATAAAAATGTCATTCAATAGAAATGTGACATTTCATAAGTTAGTACAAATTCTCTCAACTCTTGTAGGAAGGCACTTGTCATAATCAGGTGTGCAAATGTAAGAATGTTTCCAAGAAATAAGCGTATCGTATTTGCGGTGCTTTCTACAAAGGACTGTCAATAGCGAGGATAATGGCCTCTCTTTTTTTTCATGTGCCTCTGAAAGGCACACACTAATGGCTTGTTTCCAGGTGGCTGTCGCGCAGCTGGGTGTCCACGACGCATTATGTGCAGGTGGTCACTTAACTGTCTTACCGAAATATTTACGACACCAGTTTCCGCTACAGTGACAGTCTCATATAAAAATATTTCACAGGTCAAGAATTTGCGTTACACATCTGTAGAAATAAAATCATGTAAAAATAATAGTGTTCAAAAATTTTCGACAGCATAGTGATACATTCACGCATATACACACATTTTATAACTCTTAAAGTACGATTCTCGGTTTCCAACATCCTTTTTCACAAACCAGAGTCCCTAACCACTACTCATTATTCCTTACCTTATTACACATATGTATATTCGTCGACACTTCTTCAATATGTCATCATAACAGATACGTAGCATAACCAAATAACTCATATAGCATCAGCTTAAACACACCTCAGCAGCATAATTCACATCGTCTTCGTAATAATAACATCATAACACCTCAGTCAAATCTCAAAAATGTCATAGCTTTCTGCAATAATTTCAAAGCCTAAAGAAAATTCTCTGCTCACGTCAAAAGTGTCATCTACCTCAAGCGTACCTTAAAAATCGTGATCCCATACCAAATATATCATTCAAAGCTCTCCTAGTGTCACAATGGTTCCGAAAAAATATGAACATTTCACAAAGTACAGACCAAATACAGTTTCATAAGTGTGAATTATCCAACTGTGTAATTGCAAAAACATGTGTCACTGACGTAGTAAATAAAAAAATTTTGTCTCTCATTTAAATGATCACATAGCTGTGTAATTCTGTGTTAGATAAATATGGTACCAATGTGTAGAGTTGTATAAGCAAATACCATATTAGCTAGGGCTCCTTGTGCTTGCCAAACACATGGTACACAAAGTAGGCGTGTACCCCCCTGAGGATTAATGTAATCATATCCTCAGGTGTTACAGATTACAGCAATGGAATGAAATGTATCACGGAAAACCTTTGTATCATTGTATTTCAAATATCTTTAAAAATAAATGTTTTAAGTACAAAATTAATCACTCAAACGCGTGTACTGTAGCGCTAAACTGTGCGTCATGTTGTAAGATAATCTCTGTGGAAGTGTAGTTATCGTCCTCCGATAGCTAAGTTCTGCAGAAATCAATGTACTGACCTCATGATAAACAAAAGTGAAATACTTTGGGTGTAGATATCTTAGTTATTACGCTTATTGCCGTGATGAAGAAAGTACTGTGCTGTAATGTATTGTTGTGCTACAGAAAATACTGTCTCCTTGTAGCTATATCACAAAAGTTACTATTAAAACATGTTTTACTTTCCAGAAAAATTCAGAAAAACTGTGCAGATATAAAACAGATAAACTGCAAAAGCAACATTGTAAATTGTCACTCATTAGTAGCGTCGTGATAAAATCGTGTAGCTGTCACATAGACTAACCACTGTGTCATCTGGTATCTCACAGAAAGTACTTTAAATCCAGAATGTATTTTCAAGTAAACCAAAATGTTGCATTAAAATCTCATTAGCAATACTGGTAAATGTTCTAAGTATGTGAGCCTTATAGTCGTTACGTAATCATGCAACTAACAAGCATGAATGTACACGCGCAATAACACTGTGATGTCTGTTCACCATAACAATGCACTCGTAAATACTGTCTAAATATGTTCCGTAGGTTGTAGACTGGATAGTAAACTTCAAACATTGTTGCATGTTAACAGTTTCTCAGTGTGACAAAGCATACTAGAAATGTGAAGTGAAATGTTTTATGGCAAAGACAAAGTTAAAAAGCAGATTACCTTTCAATAAACGGTTTTACATGTGAAATGTGGTGTAAACCTTTACTCTTCCTAGTACGCAGACTGTCAACTGAAAAGCAATTATCATGTGATTACGTCGGTAAGGAACACTGGAATTTTGCTCAAGGTTAGCTTATGTTATTTTTCTCTGAGCCAGCCGGCGCACGTGGCTGCCTGCGGTGCGAGTCATTGTCTGTTTCTTTGTTGGCGCGCGTCGTTATTGGGATTAGGAGACCTAACTTCTACAAATTCACCTTGCCGAGAGGGCCCTGCTCTGTTTGAATCCCGCCAGTTCTGATGTAATTCAGGTCTGTCGTTACGATCATATCGTCTGTCGTCATGTCGGTAATTTCTGTAATTAATTTCTTGTCAGTCACGTGGTGGAGAATTTCTCCCTGAATCGTAACTGCGCGCTGGACCGTTGCGTCTGAAGTTATTCCGTCTCCCTTGATAATAATTACTTTGGTTCCTGTATTGTCTGTTTCTCTGATTGTCTCTGTGATATTCATTACTACGGAAATGCGATCTTTCTCTGTAACTATTACTCTGCCAGTGGTTGTCATATGGGTGGTGTCTGTTTTGGTCACGATTTGTGTTGTGAGAATGGCCTTGTCGTGTCCTGTTACTGTTTCTTTCATCGCGGAATTGAAACGTATGTGACCTGTAGTGATTGTTTTCCTGTTTTCGCATCCCGCGTCTGTCTGTGTCAATTTCTAATTCTTGTAAGAGTCCCTGAAAAGCTTCAATGTCGTCTTTGCAACGCCCTGCCAAAATAATATTCCTTAAATGTTCGGGCAATTTCATTATGCAAATGCGGATGAGTTCTGAAGGGCTATATGGGTTTACAAGATACTGGTTCTTATGCAACATGTCTTCAAAATATTTGACAAGACTGGAAAATTCAGATTGTTCAAAGTGTTTCATCATCATGATGCTATGTTTTACTCGGTCTTGTGTAGCTTGAGACCAATATGCTGAGAGGAAGGCATGGTAAAATTCTCCTTCACTGTGGCAATCGTGAATACCCGATCGCATTCTTACAGCTGGTTCATCCTCCAAGTAGCTACACATAAATTCTAATGTGTGATCTAATGACCAGTTGGTAGGAAAACAATGAGAGAATTGATGGAGCCACGCTTGTGGATGAATGTCGTTGCAAGAATTCTTAAAAGTTTTGAATTTACGTGCAGTAATGAACAGCTTATAGTCAAAATCATCGTGTCGGCGAGTAGCATATCGGTCATTGTTATGTCGTGTCGGCGGTTCCATCTCAAAATTCGGTGCACCTTGCCAATTTCTTTCATGATTTTCGAAATGCCCTGTGTTATTATTTTGTGGCTTTTCCGTATTTCTAAGTTCCTCTTCCCGTGTTGGAGCGCGAGTGTCTTCTGAAATATGTAATTTTTGTATAACCTGAGTCAACTGATCTTGTACTTTCCGGATTTCTCTTTTGTATTGCGTATTAATTTGATTCTGATTTTGTTTGAATTTCTTAATTTGTTCATACTCTTCTGTGTCAGTGATGGCTACAGGTATTGTGTCATTCAGATCATCATCTACCTTTGCAGATAAATTAGTGAACTGATCCGAAAGTTCGGCTACTTTCTCCGATAGTGAACACATTTCCTCAGTGTGTTTTTCTGAACCAAGTTTCGGTGTGTCCATTTGTGTTGCAATTGAATCTACTGTGTCCTTTAAGTTTTCCTGAGTTCTTGCAAGTTGCGTAACCGAATCGGTGGATGCAACTGAGTCCATTTTAGCTTGCAAGGTGTCGTGATTTTCACGAACAATAGTTTGCAATTCTTTTATGGCTGCTTCGTGATTCTGTAATGCATTTTCATGCCGCGAAAAAATAGGTTGGAAATGCTCACAAATTTGTGTTTTCACGTCATTACAGATTTTTTGACATTTCGATTCAATGTTATGTAATTCAGTAGTTAAATCTTCACGTGTTTGTTCAAGTGTGGTGTCTAACTTCCGAAGATTTTGTTCCATTGCGTCTAACTTTTGAAGATTATGTTCCATTGTGTCCAACTGTTGCTATGTTTGTCTCTTGTGTTGTTCCATTGTGTCTAACTTTTGAAGATTTTGCTGTGTTTGTCTCTGATTTTGTTCCATTGTGTCTAACTGTTGCTGTGTTTGTCTCTGGTGTTGTTCCATTGTGTACAACTTTTGAAGATTTTGTTCCATTGTGTCTAACTGTTGCTGTGTTTGTCTCTGATTTTGTTTCATTTGTTGCATTAATTGCAATAATAATGTATTAGTGTCTGGAATCTGTTCCACTATGCTTTTTGGCAGTGCATTTGCACCGGCAACATTCACATTTTGACAAGCAGAAAATGTGTCTTGACTTATTTGAGAAAACGGTGAGGATGCAAAACCTGAATCTACAGTATTTGCAAGAATGTGTCCTGTCATTTCGGAATCCTGAGGCGTGCTGTTGCCGACCGATCGATCGATAATGCTTCCCTGTTCACTAATTGTTTCTCTGCCAACACCATTATTTGCAGCCCGCTCCATTTCCCTATGCACAATTACCAAATTACTACTTTGAACTTTAGTGAATTCATTACATGGGGACGCTAACACACTGCTTTCGTCTTCACTGTCATTTCTCAGTTTACTTTGGAGCCTAGTATTACGTTTTTCACACCACATTATTGTCACAATATTTCACACAACAACACAGAAAAGCACAATTTGAAAAGCAAAATAAGAAAACACATTAACATAGCACTGAAAATAATAACTAGTTAATTGAAAGCGCAGCTGCGAAATACTTGGTGCAAAGTTACATGCATGCCACAACTGTTGTACTGTACAACAATGAAAGACTACAACTACAAAGGAGATTCTCTTTACAATTACGCGTTAGCAATAAACAAAATCTACATTAATTACACAAACTACAAGAAAAAATCAGAAGATTCCAGTGAGGTATACTGGCAGGGTCGCCATATGAAACGTCCCCTTTGAAAAATTATTACATAACTGTGCTTAAACTGACACACAATAGTTTTTAGCGCAACGCAATCTGACTTCCAAAAATCCCTACGAAAGAATGGACGTGACTAACATTAACCTATACGTTTCACAAATCACTTACCTCACAAAAATCTTCGTTGCTCAAGCTATTGCTATACAGCGAGGGCCACTACTGCCAGCTAAATAAAAGATTCAAACTACAGAAGGCACTAACTACTGATAGGTATAGTTAGCAAATGAAAGATTTTAATAGAGAACAAACAATGTATTTACCTTAGTAGTCATAACATATATATCACTTCATGACACCAATTCTTACAAATTTCAAAACTCCGCCATCTATCTCCCCAAGTCCACCACTGCCTGCGGCTCAACTCCAACTGCGCAACGCTACGCGCTGTTAGCATCCAGCTGCCGCTGCCCAACACTACAATGGCAGACAACAATGCAAACTAGCCACAGACTGCGTACAGCACAGCCAGTGATTTTTCATACAGAGCGCTATGTGGCGTTACCAATAAGAAAACCTAAACAGCCTACTTACATGCTGTCCCTTCACAGACATTCAGTGTCTCCAGCATGTAGGCGGAGGATGGATGCGCCTCACATTAGTGTCCACTAACAGCAGTCCAGATACTTATGACAGGCAGTGTATTATGGCATCTCTGAAAAGATCTATCCGCAACAAAAACCGCCATTCTTTCATTGATTCTTACGTATTATTTCCGTAGTACTCCCACCCATATTTTCGAGATAATATAGTATGAGCTATTCACTTTTTAACTTTTTCGGTGTCTTTCTTCAACTGCGTCTGGTCAGGACCCGATAGCGCGCAGCATTATTCCAGAATTGAGCGGACAAGTACAATGTAGACGAACTCTTTAATACCTTTCCTGGTGCTTCTGACTGTTTTGCCAGTATTCCAATTTGTTAGTAATTATAATCCCAACGTAGTTGCCTAAAGAACTCATATTCCCGACCTCCAGTGGAAGACAGCATAATAACTGCCCTATTATAGTTCGAATTTGGTTATCCACAGTCAAACATCTTGTGGTTTGGATAGTTCAGTTTCGTAACTGTGCTTTGTGTGAATAATTTGACGTAGATCAAAGATTAAAAATGTTACTGGATCGAATACAATGCAGTAAAATAAACCATTCTTGCGCCGTTCTCGTGGACCGGACATGAAACGCTGATACCTTATTTTCCAATTAAAGAACCAGTTAAATGTGAAGACAAGCGTGCGACATAGTGGACCACTTACCCAACTATGTCCAGGTTCGAGTACCAGCAAGTCTGGTGCTGAGTCAAACTTTTTGCAAGAAATGCAATATGAACGGTACTGCACGCTGAGCCCCAACCAGTAACGTAGGTTCCAGACCCGTGACTCCCATTGGTATACACTACTGGCCATTAAAATTGCTACACCACGAAGATGACGTGCTACAGACGCGAAATTTAACCGACAGGAAGAAGATGCTGTGTATGCAAATGATTAGCTTTTCAGAGCATTCACACAAGGTTGGCGCCGGTGGCGACCCCTACAACGTGCTGACGTGAGGAAAGTTTCCAACCGAATTCTCATATTCAAACAGCAGTTGACCGGCGTTGCCTGGTGTAACGTTGTTGTGATGCCTCATGTAAGGAGGAGAAATGCGTACCATCACGTTTCCGACCTTGGTAAAGGTCGTATTGTAGCCTATCACGATTGCGGTTTATCGTATAGTGACATTGCTGCTGGCATTGGTCGAGATTTAATGACTGTTACCAGAATATGGAATCGGTTGGTTCAGGAGGGTAATACGGAACGCCGTGCTAGATCCCAACGGCCTCGGATCACTAGCAGTCAAGATGACAGACATCTTATCCGCATGGCTGTAACGGATCGATCCCTGAGTCAACAGATAGGGACGTTTGCACGACGACAACCATCTGCACGAACAGTTCGACGACGTTTACAGTAGCATGGACTATCAGTTCGGAGACCATGGCTGTGGTTACCCTTGACGCTGCATCGCAGACAGGAGCGCCTGCGATGGTGTACTCCCACGACGAACCTGGGTGCACGAATGGCAAAACGTCATTTTTCGGATGAATGCAGGTTTTCTTTACAGCATCACAATAGACGCATCCGTCTTTGGCGACATCGCGGTGAATGCACATCGGAAGCATGTATTCGTCATCGCCATACTGGCATATCACCCGGCGTGATGGTATGGGGTGCCATTGGTTACAGGTATCGGTCACCTCTTGCTCGCATTGACGGCGCTTTGAACAGTGGACGTTACATTTCAAATGTGTTACGAGTCGTGGCTCTACCCTTCATTCGATCCCTACGATCAGCAGGATAATGCACTACCGCATGTTGCAGGTCTTGTACGGGCCATTCTGGATACAGAAAATGTTCGACTGTTGTCCTGGCTAGCACATTCTCCAGATCTCTCACCAACTGAAAACGTCTGGTCAGTGGTGACCGAGCAACTGGCTCGTCACAAGACGCCAGTCACTACTCTTGATGAACTGTGCTATTGTGTTGACGCTGCATGTGGGCAGCTGTACCTGCACACTCCATCCAAACTCTGTTTCTACATCTACATTTATACTCCGACAGCCACCCAACGGTGTGTGGCGTAGGGCATTTTACGTGCCACTGTCATTACCTCCCTTTTCTGTTCCAGTCGCGTATGGTTCGCGGGAAGAACGACTGCCGGAAAGCCTCCGTGCATGCTCGAATCTCTCTGATTATACACTCCTGATCTCCTCGGGTGGTATAAGTAGGGGGAAGCAATATATTCGATACCTCATCCAGAAAGGCACCCTCTCGAAACCTGGCGAGCAATCTACACCTCGATGCAGAGCGCCTCTCTTGCAGAGTCTGCCACTTGAGTTTGCTACACATCTCCGTAACGCTATCACAGTTACCAAATAACCCTATCTGGTACGGATCCCACACTGATGAGAAATACCCAAGTATAGGTCGAACGAGTGTTTTGTAAGCCACCTCCTTTGTTGATGGACTACATTTTCTAAGGACTCTCCCAATGAATCTCAACCTGGTACACGCCTTACCAACAATTAATTTTATATGATCATTCCACTTCAAATCGTTCCACATGCATACTCCCAGATATTTTACAGAAATAACTGCTACCAGTGTTTGTTCCGCTATCATATAATCATACAATAAAGGATCCTTCTTTCTATGTATTCGCGATACATTACATTTGTCTATGTTAAGGGTCAGTTGCCACTCCCTGCACCAAGTGCCTACCCGCTGCAGATCTTCCTGTATTTCGCTACAATTTTCCAATGCTGCAACTTCTCTGTATACTACAGCATCGTCCGCGAAAAGAGGCATGGAACTTCCGACACTATCTACTAGGTCATTTATATATATTGTGAAAAGCAATGGTCCCATAACACTCCCCTGTGGCATGCTAAAGGTTACTTTAACGTCTGTAGACGTCCCTCTATTGATAACAACATGCTGTGTTCTGTTTGCTAAAAACTCTTTAATCTAGCCACACAGCTGGTCTGATATTCCGTAGGCTCTTACTTTGTTTATCAGGCGACAGTGCGGAACTGTATCGAACGCCTTCCGGAAGTCAAGGAAAATAGCATCTACCTGGGAGCCTGTATCTAATATTTTCTGGGTCTCATGAACAAATAAAGCGAGGTGGGTCGCACACGATCGCTGTTTCCGGAATCCATGTTGATTCCTACAGAGTAGATTCTGGGTTTCCAAAAACGACATAATACGCGATCAAAAAACATGTTCTAAAATTCTACAACAGATCGACGTCAGAAATATAGGTCTATAGTTTTGCGCATCAGCTCAACGACCCTTCTTGGAGACTGGGACTACCTGTGATCTTTTCCAATCATTTGGAACCTTCCGTTCCTCTAAACACTTGAGGTACACGGCTGTAAGAAGGGGGGCAAGTTCTTTCGCGTACTCTGTGTAGAATCGAATTGGTATCCCGTCAGGTCCAGTGGACTTTCCTCTGTTGAGTGATTCCAGTTGCTTTTCTATTCCTTCGACACTCATCTAGATGTCAGCAATTTTTTCGTTTCTGCGAGGATTTAGAGAAGGAACTGCAGTGCGGTCTTCCTCTGTGGAACAGCTTTGGAAAAAGGTGTTTAGTATTTCAGATTTACGCGTGTCATCCTCAGTTTCAATGCCATCATCATCCCGGAGTGTCTGGATATGCTCTTTCGAGCCACTTACTGATTTAACGTAAGACCAGAACTTCCTAGGATTTTCTGTCAAGTCGGTACATAGAATTTTACTTTCTAATTCACTGAACGCTTCACGCATAGCCCTCCTTACGCTTTAACATCGTTTAGCTTCTGTTTCTCTGAGAGGTTCTGGTTGCGTTTAAACTTGAAGTGAAGCTCTCTTTGCTTTCGCAGTAGTTTTATAACTTTGTTGTTAAACTACGGTGGGTTTTTCCTGTCCCTCATAGTTTTACTCGGCATGTACCTGTCTAAAACGCATTTTACGATTGCCTTGAACTTTTTCCATAAACACTCAACATTTAAGTAGGATATTTAGGTTTTTTTTTATTAGTAACGCCGCCGCCACGTAGCGCTCTGTATGATAATCACTGGCTGTGCCGTGTGCAGTCTGTGGCTGGTTTGCATTGTTGTCTGCCTTTGTAGTGTTGGGCAGTGGCAGCTGGATGCTTACAGCGCGTAGCGTTGCGCAGTTGGAGGTGAGCCGCCAGCAGTGGTGGATGTGGGGAGAGAGATGGCGGAATTTTGAAATTTGTAAGAATTGGTGTCATGAATATATATATATATATATATATATATATATATATATATATATATATTATGACTAAAGTTAAATACATTGATTGTTCTGTATTAAAATCTTTCATTTGCTAACTATGCCTATCAGTAGTTAGTGCCTTCAGTAGTTTGAATCTTTTATTTAGCTGGCAGTAGTGGCGCTCGCTGTATTGCAGTAGCTTGAGTAACGACGATTTTTGTGAGGTAAGTGATTTGTGAAACGTATAGGGGTATGTTAATCAGGGCCATTCTTTCGTAGGGATTTTTGGAAGTCAGATTGCGTTGCGCCAAAAATATTGTGTTTCAGTTTAAGCACAGTCTTGTACAATTTTTCTAAGGGGACGTTTCAAACATTGTCAGTGTCGAAACAGAAATTTTCGTTTTGATCTATTAGGTAGTCTGAAATCTGCCTTCTATTACTTTTGCTAAACAGATAAACCTTCCTCTCTTTTTTATATTCCTATTAACTTCCATATTCAGGGATGCTGCAACGACCTTCCCTGTTCTGCACTTACAGAGTCGAAAAGTTGGGGTCTCTTTGTTATCAGTAGGTCCAAGATGTTATCTGAACGAGTCGGTTCTCTGT
Organism: Schistocerca gregaria; assembly: GCF_023897955.1. Lineage (NCBI taxonomy): Eukaryota > Metazoa > Arthropoda > Insecta > Orthoptera > Acrididae > Schistocerca > Schistocerca gregaria. The sequence continues at coordinate 775,043,910 of NC_064923.1, read as the reverse complement.
TTAATTGCTCGAGGTAATTTTCGGATAGTGCACTCAGTATAACGTCACTCGATGCTATGTCCCTACCACCCGTCCTAAACATCTGAGTGTAGCAGTCTATATCTGGTAAATTGAAATCTCCACCTAAGACATGCTGAGAAACTTTATGTGAAATGTATTCCAAATTTTCTCTCAGTAGTTCTGCTACTAATGCCGCTGAGTCGGGAGGTCGGTAAAAGGAGCCAACTATTAACCTAGCTCGGTTGTTGAGTGTAACCTCCACCCATCATAATTCACAGGAACTATCCACTTCTATTTCACTACAGGATAAACTACAACTAACAGCGACAAACACGCCACCACCGGTTGCATGCAACTTATCCTTTCTAACACCGTCTGTGCCTTTGTAAAAATTTCGGCAGAATTTATCTCTGGCTGCATCCAGCTTTCTGTACCTATAACGATTTCAGCTTCAGTGCTTTCTATCAGCGCTTGAAGTTCCGGTACTTTACCAATGCAACTTCGACAGTTTACAATTACAATACCGATTGCTGCTTGACCCCCGCATGTCCTGACTTTGCTCTGCACCCTTTGAAGCTGCTGCCCTTTCTGTAGTTGCCCGAGGCCATCTAACCTAAAAAACCGTCCAGTCCAAGCCACACAACCGCTGCTACCCGTGTAACCGTTTGCTGCGTGTAGTGGACTCCTGACCTATCCAGCGGAACCCGAAAACCCACCACCCTATGGCGCAAGTCGAGGAATCTGCAGCCCACACGGTCGCAAAACCGTCTTAGCCTCTGATTCATACCCTCCACTAGGCTCTGTACCAAAGGTTCGCAGTCAGTCCTGTCGACGATGCTGAAGATGGTGAGCTCTGCTTTCATCCCGCTAGCGAGACTGGCAGTCTTCACCAAATCACATAGCCGCCGGAAGCCAGAGAGGATTTCCTCCGATCCATAGCGACACACATCAGTGGTGCCGACATGAGCGATCACCTGCAGATGGGTGCACCCTGTACCCTTCATGGCATCCGGAAGGACCCTTTCCGCATCTGGAATGACTCCCCCGGCTATGCACACCGAGTGCACATTGGTCTTCTTCCCCTCTCTTGCTGCCAAGTTTGACTCAATGCCCAGGCGTATCAAGGCCCTTATTACGGCCAGAGGTGGTTGTTCTAGGTACTGATTTCTCAGGATCTATGCGCCCAAATTGCGTGTAAATGTAATCACATGTCAATTCTAGTATAATATACTTGTCCAATGAATACCCGTTTATCATCTACATTACTTCTTGGTGTAGCAATTTTAATGACCAGTAGTGTGTGTAGCTCGTAGTCGTTTGTTGCACAGGGGTGGAGGCACACTGCTCCATATGTATGTTTGAGGTGGTGTTTCAGTGTTTCAGACAATAGACGATATTGTTGTATTGTCGGAATGATTAGATGAGGCGGTTAAGCAGACCACGCTACAACAGACAAAAACGGCTAAGGCAGGCCTACAGATCTCTGCCGAAAAGACGCAGTGCATGACGGGCACCAAAGCAGCTCCCGGATGTGTTACAGTGGAAGGAGGGAAAAGTCGGAATATGAAGAGATTTAAAAGCGGAGGAGAGTGGATAGAAACTGTGCTGACAGGATAGGAAGCAATGGCAGAAGGAATAAACGAAAGTAATATAGCACACAAACTAACCACGAGCATCTACAATAAGAAGGTATTTTGATCGAAGCAAACCTGAGACATTACCGGACAGTGATCCGCTCTGCAGCCGTTGCACACAGCGAAAACTCTTAACCCAGTAAGAACGAGAGTACGTAAGAGACTAGAGCTAATGGAACGAAAGATTCACAGGAAGGTCTTGGGACGTCGAAGAACAGTGGACGCACAGTTTAGAAGACGAACGATCCGCGAACTGCACACCAAGATAGAATCACGGACATCGTGAGGAGCGTGTTCTTCTGACACATCCTAAGAATGAACCAGGGGAGATAAACGCAGAAAATAATCCAGTTTCTTAAATTACGCTGTAGGAACATAGCTGGGCTGCTCTCTAACCATAAGGGATGAAACGATTAAGTTTTGTGTGAATAATAGGACCAAAGTAAGCTGGACAGAAAAGGTGCAAAGGGATCTGGAAGAAATTAGAATGCAGTGACCCGAGGTAGGATGCAGGGTGATTTTTAAATACAAAACCTTTCACAGGATTCCAAGATGCAATTAGAACCAGAACAAAATCATTATGGACAGAAGAGCGAAGAAGGTTGCAAAGTATGAGAATGAAAGAATATTCGACACGAAGAAATACAGAAAAAACGAAGCTGACGCGAATAAACGTAGTCCTCAGATGGCCAAAAGGAAAAGAAGAAGAAAAAGAAGAAGAAACAAACATTTCGCATAGTTTTGATTTATTATTGTTCTGCACGTAAACAACAGCGTGAGATCGTTGCACTGAAAGACTAAAGTACTTTGCTGCAACAGTGAGTCTATGGTATTACCTTCACTCTACGCAAATACAATGTAGCGCCATCTTGGAAACATATCCATATCAGTCGCCAGCTAAAACATCCCCCAAGACTTTCACCGCCCACGCAAATTTGTTACTGCTAAAAAAAGGCTCCCATTCAAATAAGGGTGCTTCTTTTATTCTAATGGTTAGTGACATCATTCCCATTACGTCAGACAAGCCCTAAACAGAACTACGATGCGTCTTGTAACTCCGATTAAGTATACTGTTAGACTAAGTTACGTTGATCACTAATAACGCAGGAAATTCAGTGTATCTAAATAACACTAGGAATCCCTCATAAATAGCATGTTCATGCGAAATGTATTTATTGAGCCGGGCTGAAAGGTTTGGAAAGGGTTAAAACATACAAAAACAAAAATCGCTATAGAAATGCAAAAACAAAAATGTAACAGAATGTTATCATGATGTACATCAAACGATCCTGTCTCACCAAACTGTAATCGGGTTTCGTCTAGGCAAAATGACATGAATGTTAGCAATACTTCTTTATCGATATTTTGATTAGTAAACAGTAGTTCAAATATCATCTTTTAAGCGAAACTAATTGACAGAGACGATGTGTTTTGAGCTCCTGCTTTGATTAAAATATATGTATTGATTCAAATGATTTTTCCTAAAAAATGTCAAAACTAAGAAGAGCAGTAGTGTGATATCGGTTTTTTCCAGTGCAACCCATCGCCTAAAACCGTTTTATGTCACTGAAAATAAAAGGTAGTTCTGACTTCCAGAGTGCGAAAACTGACGAGCTGTGTTCAGACATCGGCTTTTGTTAGTGGAAACCATTCCACAAAAAATCCTTTTAGGTCAGTGACAATCAAAAAGGATATTTCTGACTTCCAATCGTCTTAGTAAGGCTGGGGAAAATTTCTAAAAGTGAGACAGATGCGAAAACTTTAACCAAGCAAAGCTGATCAAGTAAATATAAGTAAAGGGATAACTGAAGACGTGGCAGTGATATGTGCAGTCACTGACGTCGTCATCGCTGACGTAATTGTTTCGGTACGTCTTAGAATTGAGTACTAGGAGAAAGCGGCTGGAACAGAATGTGTGTTAGTGTTGCCTTTTATTTAAGAGCGTTTGGTGAAACCAGCATAGTGATGAGAGTTACGGATCACAGATACATCTTCAGTCAACTGCTGGATTGTGTCGCAGTGGCATTCTTCAATGAAATCTTCTCGGTTTGCAACATGAGCCAGTTCAAATAAAACATTCTGTCTCCTCCATTGTCATCAGGAGTTGTAATCACTAACTGCCCACTGGACTCACATTTGGGAGGATGACACTTCAGAACCGCTTCAAGCCATCCAGATTTACGTTTTCTATGATTTCCCTAAATCGCTTCAGGCAAATGCCGGGATGGTTCCGTTAAAAAGGCACAGCCGACGTCCTTCCCCGTCCTTCTCTGATCCGATGGTACCACTGACCTCACTGTGTGGTCTCCTCCCTCAAACCAACCAACTAACTGCCAGGCCTTTTTTATTTTTTCTTTGTTATGATTCCATTCCCCGTGCCCCATACGTGTAGGGGAGGGGTGTCTGCACAATCCGCTGCTCATCAGCTGAGTGATAAAGTTAATAAAAAGAGGAAAACGAGACATATAAAAGGCGATAAACGGAGACATGAGAACATAATAAGGGGATACATTGGTGGTTAAAATATACACGTACGCAGGGACTGTCATTTGAGACAGTTAAAAAAGTGCACATAAAGTTAAAAACACAGTGGGTGATGTGGGTCACACATAAAAAACGCTGAAGTCACATACAAGAATTAAAAGTTGGCCACAGATCTAAAACACTCGATGGTGACGACAATAAGAAACCACAGACGAGATGGAGCAACATGACAAAGATTAAAACCTGCTAGGAGAGCCTCCTGAGGGAGGCGAGGCCTGAGAGGAGGGAAAAAGAGGAGTGAGGAAGGGACAATGGGGGAGTGGGAGCTGGACAGGAGTGGGATGAAAAGAAAGGGGTCGGAGGGTGCACTAATGGGCAAGAGGTTGAGTGGGAGATGGAGAGGGAAGGTAAGTCACGAGGGAGTGCAGAGACACATACGGGGCACACTGGAAGAGAGGGGGGAGGATGGAGGAGAAAACCGCTCAGAGGAAGAGAAGGGGAGAGGGTGCCCTGGGGAGTGGTAGGGAGAAGATGGGGTTAGAGTTGGTAGGAGAGGTATATATCGGGATGAAGCTCATCATCTTGGAGGGGTAGGCATTGGAAGTTGAATTGGCAAAGGAGGTGGAGGGTGTGGAGATGGAGAGAGGGCGAGACACCATAGTAAAGGCGCAGCAACAGGTTGGGGGTAGAGAGGATAGAAGACACCAGGGATGGGGTGGTTTGGGACTGTGGGTGATGTACAGGGTGCAGATGTGTACGAGGAAAAGGAGAAGATGTGAGGATGGGATGTGGTCATAGAGGATGCACGTGGGAATTGGGAAGCAGATGTGGAAGGTGAGGCAGTGAGCATAGAATCAAAGATTAGGAGGGCCTTATAGAATCTGGGAGGGGCTGAAATCCAGGCAATGGTGGCATAACAAAGGATGGTGTGCATCAAGGATTTGTAGCTGTGGAGGATGGTGGAAGGATGCAGTCCCCATGTCCAACCAGACAGGAGATTCAGAAGTCAGTGTCTATTGTGGGTTTTGTGTTGGATCATAAGGAGATGGGGAGCCCAGGTAAGGTGACAGTCCAGGGTGAGACCAAGGTATTTCAGGGTAGGAGTTAGGTGGATAGGACAAACATAAATGGTGGGGTAACAATCGTGGGGCCAGAAGGAGTGGGTGCTATGATCTAAGATAATTGCCTGGATCTTGGAGGGATTGGTGTGAAGGAACAACTCATTGCACCTGGTGGTGGAAAGATCGAGGTGGGTTTGAAGGGCATGTTGGGACAGTTGAAGGGTAGGATAAAGGGCCGAGATGGCGGTGTTGTCAGCAAATTGGAGGAGGTGAACAGGTGGGGGAGGTTTTGGCATATCTGCAATATACAGGAGATAGAAGAGAGGGGAAGGAGTGGACCATTATGGCACACTGGCAGTGGGATAGAAAGTACAGGAGTTGGTATTGTGGTTAGTGACGTAGGAGGGACGACTGGAGAGGAAGGAAGCAATGAGACAGACGAAAGTGATGGGAGAGCATCTATCCAGATTTTAAAGAGGAGCCTGGGATGCCAGGCATCTTTCATAGGCGTCCTGGAGGTCGTGGAAACAAAGACAGTGTAGCAATGAGAGTAAAAAGATTGGTAAGGTTAAGGAGGAAGAAGCCACAGTGGGTAAGGGGCAGGAGGTGGTGCTGGTTAAGGTGGTGATGAATACAGTGGGAGAGGATGGACTTGAAGACCTTACTGAACACAGTGAGGCAGATGGGACAATAGAAAAAGATGTCAGAGGGGGTTTGTTGAGTTTAGGATGCAGGAACTGTTCGACAGGTCAGAGTAAAATCTAGCGGCGAGGACGATTTTATACAGGGTCGCAAGGACAGCCAGGAAGCAGGGGGTGGGGATTCCTTGAGATGGAGGTAGATGACACAGTCGTGACCAGGGGCAGTGTTGCATTTGGAGCAGAGGATGAGTTTGATGTTTTGTGCGGTAATTGAAGTGTTTATGTCTGAGGGTGGTAACTGATCCAAGTACCAGAAAATGGGGGCAGAGGTGTTGGTGCATTCACTGACTGAGGGGAAGAGGGAGTAATCAAAATGGGGATTATTGGTGAACCGTGATTTATTTTCAAAGAATATTCTTAAGAATATATTTTATTTACTAACGATTCATCAAGAACATTGACACATTTAAGCACACTATGTAAGCATGGGTGCAGTTGCCAGGGACTAACTGATGAAATCACAACCATATTCATTTTAACAAATAAGAATATCATTCATTTTAATTAAAATTATAATCAGAAAGCACCCTCTAAATATAAAAAAATACAATTTATTCAGAGGCAGAAAGAAACAAGTTTTGACGGAATGAGCTTTCGGGCAGAGAACCTTGCCGCTCCCTTTTGACACAGACGTAGTTACGACCGCTCACAACAGCCTGTGAAGGACTACACTGGTGCAAATCTGCAACACACCAGATAAGTTTAAACTAAGAGTTTTAGCAATTTACACAACCACACAAACTATGCACCCCCTGTAGGAGGGATGGAAATGGTACAAAACGCTAACAATTAAAATATTGACCTTGCCACGGAAGATGCAACTTGATTTTAATTTCTAAGAAAGGTCTTACGGTGAAAGGGTGGCAACTATGTATACTAAAATGATCATTTAAGTAAAAGCCCATGAGATGCAATCTAATATAAAATTCTATAAGGTTGGCCAAACAATAGTTAAGATACTCTACAGTACACAGACATCGCCTGCCAAGAACATAGGCAATAATATCAAAGTTTCCGAAGAACAAAACATATTTCAGGTATTAGGCCGTTACACTCAAAGCAATAAATTCGCAAACACACGAAATCCGACAAACATGACACAGGCAGCTACTAACGTATGGTAGATTGATAGGGATATTACCGAACAGCCTGAACCGCAGGTTGCTCTAACATGCCCCTACTCCACAAGGGAAAAACAGACCACCCAATTTATAAACAACCACCTTCCCGCGGGTGGGCAAACGCAGAAGAATGGTGGGACGACCCCAAAGCAAAACGGCTGGTGACCTCACCAAGAAAACAAGTAGAATTTAACAAGAGTAAATCAAAAAACATATCACCAATCACTTAAGTTCTAATAAACTGCGATTTCTCGAGAAGATCTGGCGCAGCACCCCCAAATCGCTCTCCCGAACCGTCCGCTGCCAGCCGCTTCAACGGACGCAGGAAGGCGCGCTGATCTCCCGTCTAACGGCGTCGCAGCTCTCACCGGCCAGACTGATGTCGTGGGTTGACTCCTGTTGCTCTCGTGTTGACTGCGAAGTCACTACCCCTCGCTATACGCCGCGGCCCACTGGACTCACGTGGCGACCTCACATGCGCCGACGCTCAAGACGGACCAGTCATCTTGTGTCTCAGTGCGCGACCGACCAACCCATCGATCCTACCGCCAGTGTCCATTGCCTGAGCAAACTAGAGCAGACTGGCGGCCTAACGCGAAGACTCAGATGCAGGAACTAAGCCCCGACCGGGCGACCACTCGCTGAGTTCTCTTACTGCCGGCTTTAAAGGTTGATCCGAACGATAGACACACACAAACGGCCTAACAAATGCGGACGAGAGACTGACCCAGACTGACCGACTGGCGAGCTCATAGCACCCCTTAAATGCACGTGAACAGGCAATGTTTCCCCTTTCCCACCAGAGGGAGACACCAAAGCTACGATTGCAACAGCGGCACCAACGCCAGAAACGGAGGGCGACTGCTTCACACTACGCGGTGCGGCGCGCACTTCAAAATAGCAAATTTTACCTCGGCTAAGTTGGGACTGGATAAGACCTGGAAAGGTGGGAAGCGAAATACACTCCTGGAAATTGAAATAAGAACACCGTGAATTCATTGTCCCAGGAAGGGGAAACTTTATTGACACATTCCTGGGGTCAGATACATCACATGATCACACTGACAGAACCACAGGCACATAGACACAGGCAACAGAGCACGCACAATGTCGGCACTAGTACAGTGTATATCCACCTTTCGCAGCAATGCAGGCTGCTATTCTCCCATGGAGACGATCGTAGAGATGCCGGATGTAGTCCTGTGGAGCGGCTTGCCATGCCATTTCCACCTGGCGCCTCAGTTGGACCAGCGTTCGTGCTGGACGTGCAGACCGCGTGACACGACGCTTCATCCAGTCCCAAACATGCTCAATGGGGGACAGATCCGGAGATCTTGCTGGCCAGAGTAGTTGACTTACACCTTCTAGAGCACGTTGGGCGGCATGGGATACATGCGGACGTGCATTGTCCTGTTGGAACAGCAAGTTCCCTTGCCGGTCTAGGAATGGTGGAACGATGGGTTCGATGACGGTTTGGATGTACCTAGCACTATTCAGTGTACCCTCGACGATCACCAGAGGTGTACGGCCAGTGTAGGAGATCGCTCCCCACACCATGATGCTGGGTGTTGGCCCTATGTGCCTCGGTCGTATGCAGTCCTGATTGTGGCGCTCACCTGCACAGCGCCAAACACGCATACGACCATCATTGGCACCAAGGCAGAAGCGACTCTCATCGCTGAAGACGACACGTCTCCATTCGTCCCTCCATTCACGCCTGTCGCGACACCACTGGAGGCGGGCTGCACGATGTTGGGGCGTGAGCGGAAGACGGCCTAACGGTGTGCGGGACCGTAGCCCAGCTTCATGGAGACGGTTGCGAATGGTCCTCGCCGATACCCGAGGAGAAACAGTGTCCCTAATTTGCTGGGAAGTGGCGGTGCGGTCCCCTACGGCACTGCGTAGCATCCTACGGTCTTGGCGTGCATCCGTGCGTCGCTGCGGTCCGGTCCCAGGTCGACGGGCACGTGCACCTTCCGCCGACCACTGGCGACAACATCGATGTACTGTGGAGACCTCACGCCCCACGTGTTGAGCAATTCGGCGGTACGTCCACCCGGCCTCCCGCATGCCCACTATACGCCCTCCCTCAAAGTCCGTCAACTGCACATACGGTTCACGTCCACGCTGTCGCAGCATGCTACCAGTGTTAAAGACTGCGATGGAGTTCCGTATGCCACGGCAAACTGGCTGACACTGACGGCGGCGGTGCACAAATGCTGCGCAGCTAGCGCCATTCGACGGCCAACACCGCGGTTCCTAGTGTGTCCGCTGTGCCGTGCGTGTGATCATTGCTTGTACAGCCCTCTCGCAGTGTCCGGAGCAAGTATGGTGGGTCTGACACACCGGTGTCAATGTGTTCTTTTTTCCATTTCCAGGAGTGTAGTTAGCCTTACTGGGGTTGCAAGCAGGGAAGGGGCGGTTGTTGTGGAGAAGGGGGTGTTGCAGGGCAGGATGGGTACCAGTAAGGTGGTGCAAGGCAGACGAGTGCTTGACGGAGTCTCAAGGGCAGGGTTGAGGTGTGTACATGTCTGGCGCCAGTCCCGGCTCTTCTTTGCTACTAGAAGGGTTTCGGATGTGTCGTAATTGCTGGTAGTGGAAGAGAGTATCCCAGGAGTGGTAGGGCCCACAGGATTCACAGGGAAGAAGGACGGCGAGTAGGGGAAGAGTAGGGCGATGAGGGTGGATAACTTTGGTAGGAACCCGGACCTACGCACAGTCAATGATGGTCCTCTGGAGGAAGGACGAGGCGTGGGTGATGTCAACGAGATGGCGAAAGGTGAGTGGGTGGCTTTCGACCTGCGAGGCAATGGATTCCTTGGTAGGCATCCCAGTCGGCGCGGTGGTAGTTGTGGATCGACTTCAGAGGGTCTGCATGGCAGGCGGCAGGAGCGGGCCATGGGTTGAGGAGATGGTGAGAAGGATTGGGAGGTGGGCTCTGCAGATGGGGTCGAGGATTTTGATCATCCAATTTGCCATCTCGACATAATTTAGCACGATATCCATGAGGAGGACACCTGAAACTCCATTAGTAATGCCAAACCGAATAACTGCTTGGTTAAGGGACAGAGATGGACCACTGCAACATTGACTTGTTAGACTTGAGAGGATCCTTTTCTTGAACGAATTATCCAATTTTTTTAAAATTACAGTCATTCGTTTTTTTGTTCATGTACATCATATATACCCACTTCCGTCCCATTCAGATATAACCTTCTGTTGCAGCGTTTTTATTTATTTATTGTCTTAGAGTGTGTGTGCTGCAGCTTTACTTAGTGAAAATGGAAAATGTTTCAGAAATGGTCCTGCAGTCGTGCAACTTCCCGCTAGGCAAGTCTGAGAAACAGATATAAACCTCTAGGTTTAACAGTGTTGTCCAAGTTCAAACTTCCATGTTTCAATAAAATGAATGCTTTTTTGTATATTCTCAGTAAGACAGTGAATAGGTTCACAATTGTGACTGGTAGCGGAAATTTTTCTACAACCTATAAAGGAACAGTCACGGAGTTCAACAGCATCCATCATGGATAAAATACATTAGTCAATGCTTAACTTAGCGGAAATAGATGGATTATTATTTAAATATTTGAAGCACTATCAGTGGAGCTTAGGTTTTGTATTTTGAGAGCACATGCTAGCAGATTCGTATGTCACGAAATGGCTGAAGCTGTCACTAAATCATAATTTTATGTTGCCTAGTTGCCTATCTAACAACAATGATTTGTTTTGCAGAATTCCGTATAGTTACTGACCGAACTTAAAAATTTCAAATGCTGGTATAATCTACTCATAAGGAGGAATAAGCATACTTAAAGGTTTAACACAATGACAAATATTTAAGTTGAAACTGTGTGTATGTCTTGAGACCGTGTGAGTCACGGTGTGAAACTCATCCAGAATATATTACTCCACTACTTTAGTAGGAGACGACTTTGCGATATCCAACCAACTACATACGTAATTTCAAACCTCTTAGTAACATTTCCTCGCTACACCCCCCCCCCCCTCCCCCCTCCGGCCGCAAAACAATGAAAGGAAAAATTTTGTCGATTACTACATTTTTGCTGTGCATAGAGTAAAACTTCAGCATCAGGTACGATGTCTTCATTTTGTAATTCTTCATTACAAACTGCATTGCCCGTCTCTGAGTAGTGAGAGTGGCTGGCTGACTGCCATCCAGAGGGCGCTGGTTCAGTTCTCGATACTGCCAGTGGTTTTTCCTGAGTGTAAGGTCTGGAACAGCATCATTCAGCCTCGTGATGCCATCTGAGGTGCTGCTTGAATGAGAAATAGGGACTCCAAGATTTGCAATGGGCTGGAGAGTGGTGTGCTGACCGCTAGCCCGTGAATACGGCATTCAAATGACGCCATTGACTGAGGATGACATGGCGGTCGATGCTGAGTAGCCTGTCTGAGGCCAAGTTAGCGGAGATTTGCTCTTTGCTTTTTTACTGACTCTATTCGTAACAAATTTTGCCGACAATGTCCAAATAGGCTACTGAATGTGCTCGCAAAAATATATCATTGAACGATACATAGACCATGGAGTTTGACATTCTGAGCACTGATATTTGTTAAAAACTACAATGTCTTCAGCTAGAAAGTCTTTATACATTTAATGTCAAATATTTAACGTGTTAACTCATTTGTGAAGTAATCAGACGTTTGAAGGTGTTTTATGTATGGAAGTTTGATTCTTTTAAGAAGCGTGGTGGTCGTGGGTTGGGTGTTTAGTGATACGTATTTTACAGGAGGATCAGAATGGCTCGAGTGGTTATTGATCTCATAGCAAGTCACAATAATGTTGAGGGATGTATACTGGAGCAGCAGATACGCAGTTGCTATAGTTATAGTTCCGCTACTGTGCTGGCAGCTTCTGCCACCGAATGTATCAGAATGATGAAATGTAACGGAAAGACACCAAATGTATGGGGTGGGTGCCAGGAGGTGCCGTATTAAAACTCGGAGAGAACTTTCCATATGATTGATTTGTTTACACTACAGTGCTCCATTCACCTCGGCCTGCGTCACAGGGCCCCACAATGCCGAGGAAGCACCCCAGAGGCCTGTCCAATGCAACGCTGTGTCGTGCCAGCCTTGGCCAGCCCAGTTCAGAGTTCCGATGAAGTCAGGATGGTTGCTCCAGCAGTCGACTCAGCTGGCACCATGTTCATTGTCTCCGCACAGCTCTGTTGGGAGCCGTAGGCTGGCACCACTGCTGCTTCTTCCTGGCTGGCGCACCTGAGAACACGGCGGCAATGACCGCCCGTGGTCCAGCGTCTCGCCTCGGGAAGTCTCCTGCATGTGTAGGTAGCTGAGACGACTCCCCACGGTAGTGAGCTGAAGAGTGGCTCTCCGATGGCTGGCTGCGGACCCCGTGTCGGCCTCAGAGGGTCGAACCAATGACCCGCTGTAGACTGGGATGCTGTCGCCCCATCTGTTTCTGCGTGTAGCGCGGCGGTGTGACGCGCCCTGCAGTCCAGGAGAGCTGCCGCACTTGAATGAACCTCGATAGAAAACGGCACCTAGTTATACCCGGCTGTGCGCCTCTGTCTGGCCAAGCGTGCAGCTTCGTGTCACGTTCGCATAACGCTTGGGTTGGCCTGTGTCCCTCTTGTGCCTGTGACGTGCGCCATGGAAACTGCTGGGTACGCCCTCTCCAGCAGTTCTACACCCCTGTGGCCTCTATTTGCCTTCGAAACTGCTGGTATGCGTAACTTACTGCAATCTGGCCTCCACCTGGCTGTACCTCGTGCTCCGAATATCGCACAAAACTAACTTTCCCTATGCTAAACGGTGGTGCCTCTACACTACTTAAGAGGGCCCCCACGGGAAAGGAGTGATCACAGGACAGGATCACGGAATGTTGACATTGTGGCCAGGCATGGCAGCGGTAACTTCTTTGGCAATCTGTGGGGCAATTTGCAGTCGGTCTCTTCCAGGAGTAGTTCCCAAATCGCCATTTAATTTGAAACTCCGAATCACGATCTTCAACCCAGGCATGGAAAGAGGACCTCTGTGCGTCGATACTCGCTAAGGGCAGCAGCACTATGGCTGTTGTCGTGATGAGACAGCTTAACCAGTAAAGTCCTGCACACCTTGGCCGGACCTCTGTTGACTGTTGGCTACTGCAATGCACGCTGATGTTTGTGTTTTAACACTACGTCTCAGTACCAGTACGGCGCCTAACGGCAAGTCATGACACTAAAATTACTAACAACGCAAATCCTGCAGCTCATAGTGTGAACATCATTCCTGTAAAGTTTGGTACCCCGTCTGCACTGACTCAAGTAGTAAAAGTTTCATTACAACCGCCCTGTAAGACGGTCAGCTGTAGTGGGGTCACAGTAGCAGTGAAAGGTAACATGTTTATTTACCAGAATTCTTACGACAGCCGAAGGCGTCGTCACACGGAGCTTGCCATTGCTGGGTGGAAGACAGTTAATTTGTTAATCGCTAATTGACGAAGTTAACTTTCAGAGTAACGGACTAACTTTGAACTCAATTAAAAAAAAGTGGACAGAGCATCTGCCTAGTAACCAGGAGACCGAATTCGAATTCCGGCCTGGCACAAATTTTCAACCTTCCCCATTCGTTTAAATCACTGTCCACTTTCAGCGAATGCGTGTAATTCCCTTGCGTCTTAATAAGTACTGTCCTAAATTACGTATGCAATGCATCACTGGCTCAGGGAACTTTTTCACACTGGTTGAAATATGCAGTCATGAAACCACTCCTCAAGAAAGGTGACGAGACGGATTTCACTAATTATCGTCCACTTGCCTTAATGACATCTCTTCCCAAAATATTCGAAAAAGTAATGTACACAAGAGTTATCACACACTTAAGTGGAAATAATGTACTTAGTATATCAGAATTTAGAATCCAGAAAGGTTGCTCGACTGAGAATGTTATTTATACATTCACTTATCAGATAGTACAAGCTTTAAATAATATTATTTCTCCAGTTCGATTTTTTTTCCAGCTATCTCCAAGGTCTTTGACTGTGTAGATGATGATACTTTCTTAGGAAAACTTAAGTTTTGTAGAACTGATGGCTTTACACACAGCTAGTTTGAATCATACTTGACAAACAGAAGTTTTGCGGAATAGTTCACGTAATGTCGAAAAGGTAGAAAATTTTTAGTGACTAGTGTAAAATCCCAGAATCCCACAGGGCTCAATTTTGAGTTCACTCTTGTTCGTACATACGTATAAGCTTATAATGTTACTTAACATACAACAAGCAAAATCGGTAACTTTTCCAAATGGTACTAGTGTTATAATAAATTCCATTAGAGGGAAAGTAACAGAAGGCCAAGTAAGTGATATTTTCTAGAGAATTATTATATGCTTGTCTTAAAACTGACTCTTCCTAAATTTTGAAAAGAAAAAACACACACTACATACAGTCCCGTACAACAAATATAGTCATACCAACAACTGATGTAGCACTTAAGCAAGAGTCAGTAAGTAGGGTAGAAAGTTCCAAATTTTTTGGTCTACATATTGATGAAAACTTGAACTAGAAGAAGCACGTCACTGAGCTTCTGAAACACTTAAGTTCGGCCACTTCTTCTCTTCGTATAACAGCTAATCATGGGGGAAAAAAAGTAGCAGCTTCCCGAAATATTTTGCATATTTCCATTCAATAAGGGCGTACGGAATACTTTTATGGCGTAACTCATCACTTAGGCAGAAAGTATTAATCGCACAGAAGCGAGCAGTAAGAATAAAACTAGTGTTCACCCACGGTAGGTATGTCATCAGGCAGCGTGCACCGCATCTCTTGCTGCATCCGCAGTCTCACGTGCCGTGAACAGACACACGACGCGAGGCAGCGCGCCAGCTTAGCAGAGAGTTTTGTCGCTACGAGCAACGGACCAGAAGATCTCTGCTGTGCTTCGCTATGGACTCTGCCAACATCCTCTGTCAGGTGTAAGCACGTATCGAGTAGCACTTATATCGATTATGATAACATCACTATAGTCTCCCCTTTTTTTTTTTTATCGCTACAGAACGAGCGAAGGAGCCACGTGGTGGTGTTCAACCGTGTGCTTGGCGTGAAGATGTTTAGGAATCAGGCTAAGAGAACAAGTAAATTTTGTGACTACAGGGATGTTTGATGCTGTGTAGTCATTCACGTACCTCACGAGAAGTAATCCGCGGTTCGCGAAGTCAAATGCTACGAGAAGAATCACGGAAACATGATTAGATGCCCGCGAGCATCTCATCCGCACCGGTAAATGAAACTTGGCTTACCTTCATTGCCACGAACGCCGCATCTGAATTGCAGTGTGGATGATGTAGTATGTATCAGTGAATCAACATACTTGTTATTTTGTGAAGAGTGTAACAGTGCTGCCCTGTGTAGCGCAAGTGTTAAAAAAATACATCAGTGGATTATACTAGGTTAAAAATTGAATTTTGGCAATCCTTTGTTCCCCTTGTTAGTTATCGTTTATTACAGCAATACTCAAGTTGCTGTTCCTAGACTACAAGGGAATAAGCGAATGGCGATTGGATTTACGAGGTGAATGGGTACAATTAGCAAAGTCAGACGGAACTACAACCCCACACTCACTCGCTCGCTTACACAGTGTGATCGGCGGCGTTCTAGCTGGGACTTCTACTACGGTCGCAGGTTCGAATCCTGCCTCGGTCATGGATGTTTGTGATGTCCTTAGGTTAGTTAGGTTTAATTAGTTCTAAGTTCTAGGCCACTGATGACCTCAGAAGTTAAGTCGCATAGTGCTCAGAGCCATTTTAACCAATTTATGATTTCTAATGTTTGTTTTCTTCATTGACAAAATAGTGCGTCTATCCTTCCTAGGTTTACAATTTTTTTTCTAAACTGTTTCACGGCGATAGTTTTCCTGTGGAGTACGGCTGTAAGACACTATAAAAGTGTTTTGTTTATGTGACTTAAGCTATGTTGGGACTTTGTTTCGAAGTCCAAGAACTAAGGAACTTGCTTCCTGCTGAACTTAACTTTATTCAGATTTCAAGACTTGCCTCACCTTAAAGAGGAAGTTCTTTTTTGTCATTCAGTATCTTTAATCTCGTTTGTCTTTGAACATCTACCGTACTTTATAGGTGCGCTTGTGGAAAAATTTGTTTAATTTGAAACTTAAAGTCATTTTACCTCCATAATAGATTGGGGATTTTGACAACATTGTGTTAGATAAATAAACTTATATTACTGTGTCTACCCGCCTTTTTAGTGGATATCACCGTGGAAATGGATATATCAGAGAACATCGCTTCACACGTCATTTCGTCCCCGCAACTCTTTCCAAGTCTATTGGTTCATTAAATATCAATAAAATTACCAATTTCCCAAAGGCACTAGTAAACTTTTCACAAGATGCACTCCATCACAGTGACACGAGTGTTTATTGATGACTAAATCAAAAAATAATCTATTACTTATTTTAAAAATGTCTTATATGAACATATACTTTGAGATAGAGACTGGAAAGGGCTACGTAGTACTCTGTTTATAATACGTGTAGGTGCGGACGACTCGATGTTCTCAGACATTTGCATAACGTGATTAATTAGAACAGGCTTTGTGTTCAGTTCTATACAGTATGTGATGTGAAATGTTCAGTGATTATAGCCGACTTCTTCAGAGACTGTAGCAGATGTAGCACGATGTATCCGCGTGCTGTATCGTTTCTAGATAACACGAGAAGGTCGTAGCGCTGTTCGACTCTTTCTAACGACTGGACTACTGACAACGACTCCAGTCCGGGCGAAGGTTACAGGCAGAGGGTCACTGCTGACCGTACAGAACAGGTTACTGGACGCTGGTGCAAGACGCGGAGTTTCCACGCTTCGTTTGTCGCTGACGCTGTACCACACACAACAGAGACTTGCACGACGTGCAGACAGAGTCAGCTGCCACATTCAGTCTCATTCTGTGGTGTTCTGCGATGAGTCTCGCTTCTAAGTCTGGTGGTCCGATGGGCACCAACGGGTCCGTACACCATCTAGCTGTCACGCAGTAGCCATTCTCGACACGCATATCACTCTAACTCCCGTAGTCATGGGGTGGGAAGCTGTTGGATATATGGGTATTTCAGTGGCCTGATTTGGTAATTGTTGACGGGAGACTGATGCTTGCTCGGACGCAGCAAGAACCATAAACTCTGTTGTCGTATTCTTTATGACTAGAGAAGCAAAACTAAAATTGCAGCAGAATTCACCAACACCCCGCGCTGCCTTGAGGAGTGTATACAACGTTGACTGACTACCTGGTCCCCTGATTTGTCACCCACAGACAACGTACAGGATGTGATGGAAAGGCAGCATCTTTCAGTATTAGCCGTGACATCCAGTGGCTGTTTGCTTTCATGGCAGAACGGATACAAGAGTGTATTGAAGCCCGTGTCACACTCATACTGACTTTGATAAAAGACATCAGCACCGAGTGGAATGAAAGTTGTAGCCTTTTACTATCGTTACGTGGTGAACATCTCCGCAACGTTTCTAACATTTCGGACTGGTGCTCCACGGTGTACCATTTCTATTCAGGAATGTAACAGTATTTGTACAAAATTTGCATTTCTAAATGAAAGTTGGTCACAGAACTGGAAACTATTACCGCTCTGCACGAGCGATGAAAGTCGCTTCAGAATTTCCTATACGATTATTTCGTAGACGATTTGAATTGTGCTTTCCTGATTGACGAACAAAACATTCGGCGCAGTTCGTTGGCTGGTAGGCAATTCCTGCGGCCGTGTACGTGTTCCGCAATGTTTCGAAAGGGCAATGTTGAGTGAGAGGCGAACGGTGGAGGGAGAGAGATTAAAGGAGAGAGCAAGTGGCAACACGCGCTCCAACTCCATCGCGCAGGCCGTTACCATTTGCAATTCTATATCTGCACCGGGCTGTGGCGCACGGTCCGCCTCCGCCTCCCCTCCCCCTCCCACCTCCACGTTCCTCCCACCCTCCCTCACTCTCCTCTGCCCCCCACCCCCACCCTACCTGCCATTTCCGCCGCGCTACACACCGGCGCCAGACAGAAATGGAAAAAACACAGCCCAACGGTCAACACGCCTCCGAGCCGAACCGAGCGCTTTTTTCCATCTCATCAATTTTTCACATTTTCATCAGTCTATCCGGTATAATCCCATAATGCGACTCCCTGTTCGGCGTTGTCACTGTTAAAGTTAATGAAACAGTGATGGGAATGACGGATATTACATCCTTTCCAAATGGCCGGGAGGCAGCTTATCGCAGCCAACGCGTCTCTGCCGACGTACTTACGTCGCGTTTTGTAACGAAACTGAAGAGAAAAATAATATTTTTTCGTCGAACACAAAATAGTGTTTTTGGTCCCCAGTTGTTGATACTGGGAACGCTTTCTTACGCCTTTGTCTCTTGGTACAGTGCATTGTAAGAGAAAATATGATGCAAATCTACATTTACACCTCATCGTCATGATAGTTTTTCTTTTTTCTTAAGTTACCAGGTCCTTTGCATCTCTGTATCTGGGTGTCCATCTGTTGCTTCGTAATGCTGTTGTATGTGCTTAGCGCCCAGCACATCGTCCAGGAAATGACACAAATTCCAACCTCACTTCCTATTCTGTTCCACACGTCTTTTTAAGATTGTTTTTGTAAGTTCCACCCTCTTTCTGAATGAATGACCTATCCTGTTTCTCTTCCTTTCGATAACTGCCTCAGTTTTATCACTCTTCTCAGCATGTCTCAGTTTTAGAATGTGGGGCTGGCCACCTGGCCCCCTCCATTCGTCCATCCCTCCATCTGGCCGCTCCTTCAGCAGCGTCCGAGCAGGCTCACGGGGCAGCGATTTACTGATTCTCACGAGTGCGTTATGGAGCCCCTTACGCGCTATACGAGACTGGAATAATAGAGAATTGTGAAGGTGCTTTAATGAACCATGTGTCAGGCACTTAAATGTGATTTGCAGAGTATCCATGTAGATGTAGATGTAGTAAATTAGCCAGCTTTTCATGAATATAAACCACTAAAACACATACTAGTAAATGCACGCAAGTAATTTCCCCGACCGGAGCTACTAGGCGCAGGTCTGAGTGAAAGAGGATTTTTCCGACGTCCACCCAGCGTTCAGCTAAAACCTCCACAGCGGAACATACGGCAGACACAATGAGACGCCGGAGTCAGTGCGAAGGCAGCCGCCAAAAGCAGCCCTTGTCACTGCTTTTAACGACAACCCTTTGGAAAGCTTTTATACACGAACGCGGCCAGAGATCGCAGATAAACGTAGAAACCACACTCAAAACATTGATAACTCGGTGTAGCCGCCTGTGTTAAAACTCACATGAAAGAGAAAGCTGCTTATCTCAGTATTATGCTGCAGAAGTTAAACTCTGCGACACGAAAGAAACGACGCCTGTGATAGGCTACAAAAACTCTAGTGGGTGGAGTTACAACAAGTATTAACGCTCTGATTGGCCAGAAAGAAACGCGTGGCCACCAGCTTTGATGTAGGCAAATTGCAGAAAATCGTCGAGTTTTTGAACAAGGCGACTCGCACCGCCCTGAGACGATTGCGAAAGTCATTAAGTGAACACTTGTTCACAATCTGGTCTTATCTCGTAAAGAATTAAAATGCAAAGTCTCCTAGTACGGAGAATAGTACCGACCACTAACGGCGATTTGATGGCAACTATGTACATACTATTCCACCCAAATAACGTGTACCATGGCAATTTAGCTAGGGAATAACTATGAGCCTCAGCTTCAATGACGACGTAGGAGATGTGTCTGATTGGTGTTATACAGTCGAAAGGGATTTAGAATAGATCCTCAGATCATTGCTGATTCTTCCGCTTTTAGGGACAATTACCCACATCAAGAACAAGAGAGTGCTCCAAACCTCTGTCGCTCCTTCGTCCTGTTTGACAAGGCCATTGGCTGAATGAGGGTGACTTCTTATGCTTGAAGCCTTTGGCAACCATTGCTGATTATTCAAATGGTTCAAATGGCTCTGAGCACTATGGTACTGAACGTCTGAGGTTATCAGTCCCCTAGAACTTAGAACTACTTAAACCTAACTAACCTAAGAACATTACACACACCCATGCCCGAAGCAGGATTCGAACCTGCGACCGTAACAGTCGCGCTGTTCCAGACTGAAGCGCCTAGAACCGCTCGGCCAGCTCGACCATGAAATCCAAGTTTTGTCATCTCCCTCCTAACTGTCATAGTACTTGCAGTGGATGCTGATGCTCTCGGGAATTCCTGTGTGATGGTCTGGATAGATGTCTGCCTATTACACATTACGACTCTCTTCAACAGTCAGCGTTCTGTGTCAGTCAACAAACGAGGTCGGCCTGTACGCCTTTTGTGCTGTACGTGTCTCTTCACATTTCCACTTCACTATCAAATCGGAAACAGTGGACCTAGGGAAGTTTAGGAGTGTGGAAATCTCGCGTACAGACGTATGGCACAAGTGACACCCAATCATCTGACCACATTCGAGTCTGTGAATTCCACAGAGCACCCCATTCTACTCTCTTGCGATGTCTGACTACTGAGGTCACTGATATGGAGTACCTGGCAGTAGGTGGCAGCAGAATCCACCTAATATGATAAATGTATGTTTTTGCGTGTGTCCAGATACTTTTGATCACATAGTGTTACTGTTCAAGGAGCTACTTAACCACTCTGTCAACCACCTCATTCGTAAAACGAGATTCCACCCAGCTAATAAGACCATGGTCCAGTGCGTGCATCGCTCACTTAAATCTAGCACAGCAGCAACATTCACATTCAGGACGAGATACTTCATGGCGAAAAATAAATATTTTTTATTGCCTTCTTTCTTGAAAGGGCACGGCCGACTTCCTTCCCCGTCCTTCCCTAATCCGATGAGACCGATGACCTTGCTGTCTGGTCTCCTTCCCCAAAAACAACCCAACCCTTCTTTCTTGTTCTTGACTCATTCAGCTATATTTTCTTTTTCGGGATATTTCCTGTCGATAGCACATACAAATGGCATCATCTCCAAGAACCTTTCACTACTGGGAAAATCAAATCACTTCCGCGCTTTATGTTGAACCCCGCTACAACCGAATTCGTAACTGTTATCAAACAATAAAATGCTACCTCTTTTAGGAGCCTTTCAAGTTAACTTGCAAGAAATTATAACTGGATTATAGCTCTCTTTCATCCACCTCGTATTCAGACATTTCCGAACAGTGTAACACGAAACAAAATATTTCCCCGTACACCAATTTCTACCTCGTTATTTAGTCATTTCTATGGGAAATGAACGCAGTAAACCATTCTATTATTCGGTCATCCTTTGGGTGTCCATTTCGGATAGTATTATTTCTTATTCCATTATTTCTTCACTTAACTATATTTACCAAATCCCCAGGGAAATGAAACTTTTCACACCGACAAAAAGTTTTGATAATTTTTCCTGTAGTACTTGCTCCATCCACGCATGTTTTTGACTTTTCATTGTTCGCTTAACAATGCGGTAGCGATTTAGTTCACTTTTAGATTGCTAATCAATACACAGGGTGTCCCAGAAATGTGGTGACAGACTTCGAGCTGTTGTAGAGGGTGCCGTGAGGAACAAATCGAAGGTAGGAAACCGTGACTTTGTACGCTGACGGAGCATCGACGGAACAACTCGCAATGTCGTTTACTATCCAGTGATCGCGGCTGATTGCCAGAAACTCCAATGAAGAAGATGGATAGACGGGCCATGTCTCTTATGGATTCGATGCGTGTTTCCACCTGCAGATTATTTTTCTCCTGTATACCAAAAAACATTGCGGATGGCAACCGAGACAGAACCCGTCATCGACTGAGGCAACAGAGCACCGCATTCGTAATAGATATGGTTCATCTACGCAGCTGGTAGTGCTGTCTTCTCGACTGGAGATTGTAACAGTCAGTCGCGACCGCTGGATAACAAACAACATTGCGAGACGTTCCGCCTATGACCGAAGTCAAGTTTGCTGCCGAAGGGATGGCCTGGTGCAGGCGGCGGTGCCTTCATCTTCGGCGCACTATAGCATCTGTGAATGACGTTTCAGGTCACTTGTTTCTATCATAGATTTGTTCCTCAAGACACCCTCTACAGCCCGGAAGTCTGTCGTAAGATTTCTAGGAGACACCTATAAATAATAAAATATTGCGTACATGGTTTGCCCGGTGCACGCCACTGTAGGTGCGTGACCCACTTCGCAGCCGTGGGGGATCACGCGGCATGATATCGTTCCAAAGCCCATTCATGAACTTGGTTCGGTTTCGAAATTCAGGGGTTGAGTTCGAGGATATTGCTGTTAAAATATAGAGTTTGAAAATGTTTTACAAAGTTTGCGGATGTTAGAGAGTGTTCTAAAATGTTCCATTATAGTGCTATGTTGGGGATAAGAGTAAACCAGGTTAGGCGCATGTTCTCTGGTGTTTCGGCAGATATTTGCAATTAGAATAACCGGTATCCAAGCAGCGAGAGCACCGCCCTGGCTCGTGCTGACTGCTCCGGCCATCTAGCAACGCTTCTCAGTCGCTGTTGCAGTACTCTTTATTCTAACACGTATCGATAAAACAAATAACGCACTAGATCATTCGGGATTGCTGTATCGAATGGACACACAAAATATCTCTATGAAAATGATTTTGGAGGAAAAAACCGACACTTTCAGTCGACGGTGACTGTAGTATGGAAGAAGTGACGAGCGGTATTTGTTTCAACTGACTCCAGCTACACTTTTCGTGGTGGGGCAATGTTTTTAAAGTTTGCAACGTAACAGAGACACGAAAAAGTCTCACGCTAAAACCTGCAGCTGGTGTGGTCCTTTTAGCGTTATCGTAAGATCTATACTGTTTTTCTGGAGGGCTATAGCTTTTAACATGGACTGGGGGATGGTCCTAATGTAACAGACACGCGAAAAAGCCTCACGCTAAAACTTGTGGGTGGTAGTTGCCATTTTTGTGTTATCGTAAGATCTATATTGTTTTTCTGGAGGGCTCTAGCTTTTAACATGGGCTGGGGGGTGGTCCTTGACGTAACAGAGACGCGAAAAAGTCTCACGCTAAAAACGTGAGGGTTGTGTGGCTCTAGTGGTTAGCTGGCGACGTGGGCGCACAGTCCGTCCCTTATCGTAGGGCCTTCTAGCTTAACACGGTTCTGCTCTCGGCTTCTGTTCTCGTTTCTCCCCTCGGAACTGCGTCGGTCTGTCGGTGGGAAGGTACGACATGCATTTAGGCATTCTTGTGTTAGTCTGTGGTATTCCATTTGCTCACTCGTTACTTGTATTACTTTGGTCAATTTAATGTCACGATTTATTCGCAGCTATGTGACATACTACTAGATTTGCTTATTATGTCAGGGTTTTCATGGAAGGTGTTGGATTTACCTGACACCTTACAGCCTGTACCGTGTACAGAATGCGAGACGCAGGCGTCAGCACACTTTTGAAAATCGATTAGAGAAAGTCAAAGTGATAGAAATATAAATAAATTTAAGTGATAATGAATTGCTTAAGGTTTAGCGAAAAGTGTATTAATTGATATTTTAGTGTGCTAAGTACATAATATTAACATCTGAAAGGTAATCGGAGCATAAAAGAGAAGGACATCTGAATGGTTCGGTTATCTTGATACGGATTCGTATGCAAATTAATGGGCATTTCTCTAGTCTTTGGGTGCCGTGAAAGCGTAAGCGCCTCTGTACTGTTTGAAATTACAAGCACGCAGTGTCATCAGAGGTGCTGCGTCGCCTGGAGGCTTGCTTACACCATTTCTGCTTTGTTCAAAATGTTCAAATGTGTGTGAAATTTTATGGGAGTTAACCGCTAAGGTCATCAGTCACTAAGCTTACACACTACTTAACCTAAATTACCCTAAGGACAAACACCCACACCCATGCCCGAGGGAGGACTCGAACCTCCGCCGGGATCAGCCGCACAGTCCATGACTGCAGCGCCTGAGACCGTTCGGCTAATTCCGCGCGGCTCTCTGCTTTGCAAGATGCGCGGGAGATGATGCGCACTGTTAATCGTGAGATGAGGAAACACTTTAGTCAGCAGTGGAGTGTCATGAGCAGAAGTACGGCAAAAGCCGAGCGATGCGGTTACAGTTATGTTACGAGGAAGTGGAACGTGTTGATTTACTGACAAATTATTTGAGATGAGGGCAGAGATTTAAGCATTTTGAGAAGAATATTTTATTATGATTATTTTGAAGAGTATTAGAAGAGGATCTGATTTTAGGTAACTGATTTCAGATATTGTACGTTATTGCGGCAGTTTGTAGTTACGCATTCTTGGTTCAGACATCCAGATATTTGCGTATAGGGAAAGATAAACAGCCAAGCACAATTTTCAATTTGAATTTGGGGTCAGTAATAGCTGTTGAATATTTAATGTCATTTTTACGAGTTGCATTTTTGAAACACTTCTCCTTTGATGTTAAAGATTACTAACGTTTGTCCACTCAAGAATTGTAACTTTTTGTGTATTAATGTTTGTGAAGCAAAGAAAGAGATAAGTTTTCAGTGTAGAACTTTTCCAGTCAGGATAGTAATTACATTCGGTGTTATAATTTATCCCAATTCATTGTCCGCATCCACAGTCAATGTCAAAATATGAGTTGCCGTTTTCACTTATTCGGATCTGTTATTAACAAACTATGCTTTGGATGTTTTCTTTCAAGAGTACATTGCACCAGCTCAGCAAATGCGACGCGCTTTCAAGATAAGAGCAGTGTCACGGCGTTTCCATTGCGCAACAGGTACCCAAAGTTAAATAATAAAAAAAGGGAACGTTGAGTTTTCCCAGGGCCAATTTATGAGTTTAAAAATTTAATGACAGTGTGGATTCAGGCAGTTAGTCTTGCCATTAGGAATGTCTAAGCAGACAGCAAACCAGATAGACACTTTCAAGTTACTTTCTCGAAGTCAGATTTTACAACACATTCTCGTAGTCCACTTCTTATGTTAAAAGTTTACGAATTCTAACGTGGAAAGATACAAGATAAATATTTAATAAATAATGGCAATGATTTTACTAAGATCACTTTCAGAATGTTATTTTTATTGAGATAACTGTCAATCTCGAATACCTAAATCTGTCCCTTCGCACCACAGATGTGAGTAAACTGTCGCAGACCTTCAGTAACATTAATAAGAGTTCAGAATTCGACATTTATGTCTGTTCAAAGTTGTTTACAATCAGCTGAAAAAGGTTATGTCCAAAAACAGTAAATAAAAGACCTTGGACACATTAAATATGGCTCAGTGTTACGAGATACACTTGTAGGTGATAATGGTTAAACATAAACACGAATCTCAGTATCGCGCAGTACCGACGCTCTGCCGTGACTGATGGAAAGGGGGAAGCACGAACACGGGCTACAGTGCGACACGCTTCCGAAATCGACCTCATCAGAGGCGCCATATACTGTCTCAGTTGAACAAGAAGGGAACAAATTGTCTATCCTTGTGACTGATGGTTTGAGGGCTTCTCCCGTTCACTTATGTAATAAAATGAAACACCTACAGCCGTCATTACTTTACTGTATGCAATACAATAAAATACCATCAAAACGACGACGCTAGGTGTTTCATTTTATATGCAATATAATAAAATAACGTAAAAACGACGGCTGTAGGTGTTTTATTTTGTTGCGTCCAAGCATTTACTCCAGAACAGGTAGGGAAACCAAGAAAGACCTAAATAAGAATGGCCGGCCAAGTGTTTCAGTCTCTTCTTCTGAATTCGTGTCCAGTGCCTTAACCACTCCCCAGTCTCGCTGTTCATAGATCACGGTGCAGGAGAATAGTCTGAAGTTTGAGAGTCGTAATTGTCACGTTGAAAATATAAATTTGTGTAATTATTTCGTTTGTTTATTTGACGTTACGTGTCGGCAGTACAAGTTCACGTTGGAATCCACGTCCCGCAGTACCGTAGAACGGTTCTGGGAGAGGCAAAAAAAAGTGGAAATCATGCAAAAATTCCTTTTCTGTATTTGAAGGGGGAGAACGCTGCAACAATCAGTGCTGAGTTGATGGAAGCGTACGACAACAATTTACCGTCGTATGACACAACGTTTGCCACATGAGGCGTACACGTCGAACAGGTGTATGTGAGACAAAGAATGCAGTAGCAAACCACGCATCTGAGAAGAGCGGAGAATCCCAAGGGAAGTGGAGAACCTGCATCCAATTCGCCTCGGTTTCCTTGCTCGTCCTCTTTTATTTCATTTCTGACGTGTGTTTCTGTGTTGTTGTCTTCTGCTGGAAAGTTTTTTACTCCCTTCTCTCTTCGATCAGCTGAAGTATTATTTCTGCTACCCATGCTTTCTTCGCAGTTACCTTGCCGTTATTTACAGGGGTTGGACGAAAATACGGGAAGACCGCGAGAAATAGATGCTTGCACATAAATGAGGATTCTAGCCACGCCTGCAGGTTGCGCTGTACGTTGCAAGTACATATCAGTCTAGGTCAGAACGGCGTACTGCATAGTCGCGACTGCATGGTGTCGGAGCTAAGTGGATTCGAACGTTGGCAAATGGTTGGTGAACGTTTGGTGGTTACTTCCGTAACCAAGGTAGCGGAAGTGTTTGGCGTTTCAAGAGGCAAGGCAACATAATGAAGATTTGTACCACACACAGGAAAAACAGAAAACAGCATCCACTAAGGGACGAGACGAACGAAAGTGCGTGTTGAGTGGCCGTGAGAGACGGTTACTGAAGAAGACTGTGATGGAAAATTAAGAGGACGAAAGCTGCAGAAGTGCTTGTAGACTGAATGTCGCATTCGTGAACACCGTCAACATCAAAATAAGACGAAGAAAGCTGCATAAGCTAGGAACTGAGGGTCGAGTCGGAATTCCAAAACAACCCATCAGTGGCGTAATGCGAAACCTGGTGCCGAAGCAGTGCAAGCTGAACGAGGGAAGAAAGCCATTTGGTCGCATGAAGTTCGGCAGTTTCCGACTTCTGGCCGACTTCACGTCTCGAGTACGTCATCCCAGAGCTACGCTGCAGACTGTTGGCTGTCCAGAGTGAAACATGGTGGGGGTTCTGTCGTGATTTGGACAACCATACAGTGGTATTCGATGGGACGCTTCGTAAGATCGCATTACTGTCACGGATTATGAGACCGTTTTGGGTGATCAGGTCCATCCCATGGAACAATATTCATTTCTCAATAATGATGCTGTGTTCTAAAACCACGGGGCCCATTTTCACTCAGCCCAGATCCACCAGGACTGGTTTTGTGAGCACAGTCACAAGGTCTCATTGAGCCTTTTTGGTCTACTTTGGACAGAAGATTAACCTGATCGCTATCCATCTCCATCAGCGTACCTGGACTTGCCACTGTTTTGTGGCAAGAATGGTATATGATACTTTTGAAAACCACATAGTACCAGACTCGAAGCTGTTTCCAATGCCGATGGGTTTCCTATACCGTATTGGGCATGGTAATGAGTTATCTTGTTTTGCCACATTGTCGTGCAACCTCAGTACCTCTGATCTGTTAAATCATAACGTCGTGCGACTAGGACCTCCCGCCGGGTAGACCGTTCGCCTGGTGCAAGTCTTTCGATTTGACGCCAAATAGTTCAAATGGCTCTGAGCACTATGTGACTTAACTTCTGAGGTCCTCAGTCGACTTGACGTCACGTCGGCGACTTGCTCCACGATGGGGATGAAATGATGATGAATAGGACAGCACAACACTCAGTCCCTGAGGGGAGAAAATCTCCGAATCAGCCGGGAATCGAACCCGGGCCCTTAGGATTGACAGTCCGCCCCGCTGACCATTCGGCTACCGGGGGCGGACTCTGATCTGTTAGTATCCGTACTTACCAATTTCATGACAGACAAATCTTTTACGACAATGTTTGACTTCATAAAAAATCCGATGTATGGTAATTTAAATTTTATAGAGTTAATAGAATACACTGGCAGACAGACCTCGTATAGTTCTGTATAGTGTGCACTATACGTTTTTTCATATACAATAGCTAGAAATTTTTTTTTAAAATAAATTATTATGGACAAAACTATAGTTACAGTGATCAGTGTACAGGCAATCTACATTCAGATTCTTTCGCACAGTCAGGATCATACGTAGTATCTATTCGCTGAGACAAACTGAAAGAAAAGACATTTTTTGTGTACGTTGTTCCGAGAAGCCAGCCAGTGTGGCCGAGCGGTTCTAGGCGCTTTGATCTGGAACCGAGCGACCACTATGGTTGCAGGTTCGGATCCTGCCTCGGGCATGGATGTGGGATCTACATCTACATCTACACCCATACTCCGCAAGCCACCTGACGGTGTGTGGCTGAGGGTACCTTGAGTACCTCTATCGGTTCTCCCTTCTATTCCAGTCTCGTATTGTTCGTGGTAAGAAAGATTGTCGGTATGCCTCTGTGTGGGCTCTAATCTCTCTGATTTTATCTTCATGATCTCTTCGCGAGATATACGTAGGAAGGAGCAATACACTGCTTCACTCTTTGGTGAAGGTATGTTCTCCAAACTTTAACAAAAGCCCGTACCGAACTACTGAGCGTCTCTCCTGCAGAGTCTTCCACTGGAGTTTATCTATGATCTCCGTAACGCTTTCGCTATTACTAAATGATCTTGTAACAAAGCGCGCTACTCTACGTTGGATCTTCTCTATCTCTTCTATCAACTCTATCTGGTACGGATCCCGCACCGGTGAGCAGTATTCAAGCAGTGGGCGAACAAGTGTACTGTAACCTACTTCCTTTGTTTTCGGATTGCATTTCCTTAGGATTCTTCCAATGAGTCTCAGTCTGGCATCTGCTTTACCGACGATCAACTTTATATGATCATTCCATTTTAAATCACTCCTAATGCCTACTCCCAGATAATTTATGGAATTAACTGCTTCCAATTGCTGATCTGATATATTGTAGCTAAATGATACAGGATCTTCCTTTTTATGTATTCGCAGCACATTACACTTGTCTACATTGAGATTCAATTGCCATTCCATGCATCATGCGCCAATTCGCTGCAGATCCTCCTGCATTTCAGTACAATTTTCCATTGTTACAACCTCTCGATATACCACAGCATCATCCACGAAAAGCCTCAGACTTCCGATGTCATCCACCAGGTCATTTATGTGTATTGTGAATGGCAACGGTCCAACGACACTCCCCTGAGGCACACCTGAAATCACTCTTACTTCGGAAGACTTCTCTCCATTGAGAATGACATGCAGCGTTCTGTTATCTAGGAACTCTTCAATCCAATCACAGAATTGGTCTGATAGTCCATATGCTCTTACTTTGTTCATTAAACGACTGTGGGGAATTGTGTCGAACGCCTTGCGGAAGTCAAGAAACACGGCATCTACCCGGAAACCCGTGTATATGGCCCTCTGAGTTTCGTGGACGAATAGCGCGAGCTGGGTTTCACACGATCGTCTTTTTCGAAACCCATGCTGATTCCTACAGAGTCCTTAGGTTCGTTAGGTTTAAGTAGTTCTAAGTTCTGGGGGACTTGTGACCTCAGATGTTAAGTCCCATAATGCTCAGAGCCATTTGAACCATTTTTTTTTTTGTTCTGAGAAACTACCTTTTCCTCTCACAGCGCTATACGTAATACCTTCTTAGGATGCATGTACAATTCAGCAGAACGAAAACCCGGTCCAAGTTGCAAATTTGTACTTTTTTTTCATTCGATGACTAGTTTCGGGCCGAGATCCATTTTCAAATCATCATAGCATAGTCGAAAATGGCATTTCCGAAGATATATGCACTATAAATGTTCATTGCAAGTTTTTGACATACTCGGAAACGCCATTCTCGACTATGCTATGATGATTTGAAAATGGATCTCGGCCCGGAACTGGTCATCGAATGAACAAGAATTACAAATTTCGTTCTACTGATTAACAGGAGTTGCTGACCCCAGCTGCTCCAACAGACCTGAAGTTCGTCATGTAGTATTGTTTTCAATCTGGTCGGCTGTCCCGCTTTTCGGTGCGCGGACCGTGTTCCTGAAAAGGGCAGAGAGCAGACTGGCAGCAGTTTAATTACGAGCACCGCGCAGCAGAGGCGCGCGCATCAGAAAGGGCGCGGCCAGCCGGATCAGAACCTTATGTTGCCCGCCAATAAACAGGAGAGACCGCGGATAACGCCGATCAAATGTTGCCGGTGTGCGTCCGTAAATAACCGGAAAAGCTTATTGCCAAATGTTGTTAATTAGCGGCACGCTCGGGGTCGGCGGCGGCGGCGGCGGCGCCCGCATGGCTGGATGTGATTTCAAACGCAAATTTCGTTTTAATTCGGCCGCTTTCCGGCCGACCGGAGGCGATCAAAGCGAGCCGAAGCGGGCCGAAGCGCGCCGAGGCGAGCCGAGCGATGGCCACAAGCCGCCTGCTGCAGTTTCCTCCGCGTTGCGTTGGCTGTCTGGCTGCTGTGATTGCGCTCCGGTACAGGACGCCGGAAAACCCGCGCTGCACAAGACTCCCAACTACAGAGTTATTTACTAGTAGCGCCTGGGGATTCACAAGACGGCAGTGCGAAAATTACAATAACTGCAAGATATACACAGAACAATAAAATGCCTGTTGTAACGCCCCAAGAAACCCGAAAACCCCAATGAGAATGTCATGATAATTTAAAGTAGGGGACAGTGTTATCCTGACAGGTACGACAACTTTAGCAATAATATAACACCTTGAAGTTTTGATAAACACCAGTTTCAATAATTACTGAGTATGCAACGATATAAAGGTAGAAAGAAAAAAAGGTTATTTTTAATTAGCTATCAAACATCAAACATCAGCTATCAGTTCGGATTCTGTAGAAATGTTGTAACACGTGAGGCAATACTGACCCTACGACTTATCTTAGAAGAAAGATTAAGGAAAGGCAAACCTACGTTTCTAGCATTTGTAGACTTAGAGAAAGCTTTTGATTGGAATACTTTCTTTCAAATTCTGAAGGTGGCAGTGGTAAAATACAGGGCGCGAAAGGCTATTTACAATTTGTACAGAAAGCAGATGGCAGTAATAAGAGTCGGGGAGTATGAAAGGGAAGCAGTGGTTGGGAAGGGAGTGAGACGCGGTTGTAGCCTATCCCCGATGTTATTCAATCTGTATATTGAGCAAGCAGTAAAGGAAACAAAAGAAAAGTTCGGAGTAGGTATTAAAATCCATGGAGAAGAAATAAAAACGTTGAGGTTCGACGATAACAATGTAATTCTGTCAGAGACAGCAAAGGACTTGGAAGAGCAATTGAAAGGCATGGACAGTGTCTTGAAAGGAGGGTATAAGATGAACATAAAAAAAAAGCAAAACGAGGATAATGGAATGTAGTTAAATTAAGTCGGACGATGCTGCGGGAATTAGATTAGGAAATGGAACGCTTAAACTAGTAAATGAGTTTTGCTATATGGGGAGCGAAATAACTGATATTGGTCGAAGTATACAGGATATGAAATGTAGACTGGCAATGGTAAGGAAAGCTTTTCCGAAGAAGAGAAATTTGTTAACATCGAGTATAGATTGAAGTGTCTGGAAGTCGTTTCTGAAAGTATTTGTATGGAGTGTACCCATGTATGGAAGTGAAACGTGGCCGATAAATAGTTTAGTCAAGAAAAGAATAGAAACTTTTGAGTTGTGGTGCTACAGAAGAACGCTGAAGATTAGATGGATAGATCACATAAGTAATGAGGAGGTACTGAATAGAATTAGGGAGAAGAGGAGCTAGTGGCACAACGTGACAAGAAGAAGGGATCGGTTGGTAGGGCACATTCTGAGGCATCGAGGGATCACCAATTTAGTTCAAAATGGTTCAAATGGCTCTGAGCACTATGGGACTCAACTGATGCGGTCATCAGTTCCCTAGAACTTAGAACTAGTTAAACCTATCTAACCTAAGGACATCACACACATCCGGTTCCGGACTGCGCGCCTAGAACCGCGAGACCACCGCGGCCGGCTGAACAATTCTGCCTAGTAACGTAACAACTACTGATACTGAATCGAAAATGAATTTTTCCTCGCTTCGGTGGTGTGAAACGACGCCGTTAAGGAATGATTCACTCGATATTGCAATAACTAACTAACTCGGCGTAGCATATCATCATAATGACAGATAATTAAAATCAGCAGTTCGCATCGCTGAGTAGTCTATGAAACGTTCCCTTAGAAATATGATACAAGACTGTGCTTAAACTGACACACAATATTTTTAGCGAAACGCAATCTGACTTTCAAAAATCCCTACAAGAGAATGGCCCTGTCTAACATTAACCTATACGTTTCACAAATCACTTACCTCACAAAAATCTTCGTTACTCAAGCTACTGCAATACAGCGAGCGCCACTATTGCCAGCTAAATAAAGATTCAAACTACAGAAGTCAATAACTACTGATAGGCACAGTTAGCAAATGAAAGATTTTAATAGAGAACAAACAATGTATTTACCTCACTAGTCATAATATATATAGCAGTTCATGACACCAATTCTTACAAATTTCAAAACTCCGCCATCTCTCTCCCCACGTCCACCACTGCTGGCGGCTCACCTCCAACTGCGCAACGCTACGCGCTGTTAGCATCCAGCTGCCGCTGCCCAATGGCGAGTATTACAACAATGCCAACCAGCCGCAGACTGCACACGGCACAGCCAGTGATTTTCATACAGAGCGCTACGTGGCGGCGGCGTTACCAATAAAAAAACCTATACAGCCTACTTACATAGCCCCCATGCTCCCCACAAAAAATGTACAAAGTGCTTTGGGCAGTGGCCAATACAGATTTGAATTTTTTTTTCATAATTATGATTCCAATAACAAAGAAATCAAATGCTCACACTTATTGATACAATGTTGGTCAAAAGCTAAAATTTTCTCACAGTCCATATAGACAGTCCTGATCATTCATCACAGTAAAATAGCAGTGTTTTTCACAAAGACTGAGGAATAAAAGAAAATGCACACAGAAGTAGTGGATTTCCATGCAGTCTTGAAGAAGTAGTGTTGTCCTTCCAACGGAAAGACAGTGCTGACTCTTGACATGCAGACAGGTAATGGGCCACAACAGAGCAAACCCACAGCAGAGTCAGTCGAAGTTTTGAAGAATATTGGTAGGTAGGTCAACACAGAGTAGACCCACTGTAGTCCTGGTAGAGATTACAGTATTGGTGGGCCACTAGAGGTGCAGACCCACTTCAGTCCTTATAGAGATAGCCAGCAGTCATCTGTTGCGACTGTGCAGGTGCACAATCACCATCAAAGAGTCTTGCAGAGAATATAGCAAGTCCATAACCCACGACTTGTCCACTCACAAAGTTTTTGGAATTGTCCTTAGAACCAGCAATGCTGTTAACCAGTCCCTTGCTGAATTATCAACACACTTGCAAACACTATCAGTCCCTACTTCTCACATATTGTGCATATACTATGACCAACAGAAACGTGTGCAGTGAAATGTAATTTACAAGTTACTTAATTTGATGAACTGGTGTCAATTACAATTTTATAACATAAGAATACAATAACAAAGGTACAAAATATATCATTAAAGAACATAACAATACAGATAACATTTGTAGTAGTACTGGCTTTACAGAAGAATGGAAATAGCAAATACATCAGTGTTACAAAAATTACGACATAAGTACATACATAAAAGATCAGAATAACTTTTGAAACATCAACTTCACACATGAGCATTAGAAAAAAACAGAATAAATAATGTTTAAACATCTTTATGAAGTAAATAACTTGTTATTAATGCAGATTATATTTGAGGATAACAGTATTCCTCATCATAGTTCATGTAGCTGAATATTAAAAAAATTCTGCAACATAAGTCTTATCAGATAAACATATAAAGACCGGTAGAACATAAATACACAAGGGTACGCAAACACATAGTGGGATAACAGAAGGAAAGGACAGGGTTTGTTTTCAGTGTAACATTTGGTACTGCAGTCCAACTCAAAACTTCATTCTGTACATCTTTCGTCATATCTCAACATTTGTTTCCACCAAAAATATCCTATCCAAGCGTGCTTTCTGTATTTTGTTCACATCCTCTTTCAAAAATAGTTTTTCTCCATTGTACACTACTTTTTTGGCAAAACCATTTTCTTATAGCTTCTCAATGCTTCTCTTCCAATTCATCATAGTTAGTTTTTTATATAGTCTACCCTCTCTTAAGCTAACTTAAACCTACTGAGCTCAGATGCTAAACTAAGAGGCGATGCAATGCAGCAGCACAAGACAAATTAACACAAACAGCAATGACCCAAAAGAAATGCAGATTTGCAAAGCAAGCAGCAGTAAATGTTATAACTTATATCTAAGCATGACAAATCCACAAGCAGAAAAAATAGTATACTAAAGACAACAATGCAGATAAGGGAAATGTATATTCACATCCTAATGTCTATGAAATTAAAGTGGCGCACTACAAAAACTAATTCTAAATAAATTACCAAGTACTGGAAAAGAAAATTATATATGCAGTTACTGTTACTAGTCCCTTCTTATTGTTCTTTCCTTTCCAAGTGCTCCTTTTTTTTAAGAATGTGGATCATAAAATTATTATTTAACATATCTGTTGACAGAAAGTTTTCACATTAGCAAATGCATTTAATTTTATTTTATAAAACCAATGCGGTAACACAGTTGGAAAACAGATATCAAATGAAACAAGCAACTATGAAAGGCAAAGCATAAAAATATCATTCAATAGTCATGTGACCTTTCATAAGTTAGTTTAAATTCTCTCAACTCTTGTAGAAAGACGTTTGTTATAATTAGGTGTCAGATGTAAGTATCTTTCCAAGTAATGGGCGTGTAGTATTTGCGATGCTTTCTACAAAGGAATGTCAATAGCGAGGATAATGCCCTTTTTTTTCTCCACCTAATGGCTTTCTTTTGTCAGACGACTACTTCTGAGCTGGGCGACCAAAACGCATTACATCAACGTCACTTACCTTTCTTACTGAAATATTTATGACAGCAGCTTCCGCTACATTGGCAGTCTCATATAAAAAATTTCACAGGTCAAGAATTTGCGTTACACATCTGTAGAAAAAGATCCTATTGTAATACATTCACGCATTTACATACATTTCATAACTCTTAAAGTGCGATTCTTGGTTTCCAACCACCTTTTTCACAAACCAGAGTCCCTAACCACTACTCATTATTCCTTACCTTATTATACATACACATATTCGTCGACACTTCTTCAATATTTCATCATAACAGATATGTAGCATAAACAAATAACTCATATAGCATCAGCTTAAACATACCTCAACAGCATAATTCACATCGTCGTCGTAATAATAACATCATAACACCTCAGTCAAATCTCAAAAACGTCATAGCTTTCAGCAATAATTTCAAAACCTAAAAAAAATTCTCTGCTCATGTCAAAAGCGTCATCTACCTCAAACGTACTTTAAAAATCATGATCCCATACCAAATATGTCATTCAAAGCTCTCATAGTATCACAATGGTTCTGAAAAAATATGAACAGTTCACAAAGTACAGACAAAATACAATTTCGTAAGTGTGAAGTTATCCGACTGTGTAATTACGTAAACATCTGTCACTGATGTAGTATAATAAATGTTTGTTTCTCTCAGTTAAATGATCAGATACCTGTGTAATCTATGTGTTAGAGAATTATGGTACCGATGTGTAAAGTTGTATAAGCAAATACCATATTACCTAGGGCTCCTTGTGCTTGCCATACACATGGTACACAAAGTAAGCGTGTACCCCCCTGAGGATTGTGTAATTATATCCTCAGGTGTTGCAGATTACAGCAATGGAATGAAATGTATCACGGAAAACCTTTGTATCATTGTGCTTCAAATATCTTTAAAAATAAATGTTTTCAGTACAAAATTAATCACTCAACTACATGTACTGTAGCGCTAAACTGTGCGTCGTGTTGTAAGATAATCTCTGTGGAAGTGTCGTAGTTATCGTCCTCCGAAAGCTAAGTTCTGCAGAAGTCAATGTACTCACCTCATGATAAACAAAAGTGAAATGCTTTGCGTATAGATATCATAGTTACTACTCTTATTGCTGTGATGAAGTAAGTACTGTACTGTAACGTATTGTTGTGCTACAGAAAAGGCAGTCTCATTGTAGCTATACCACAAAGTTACAACTAAAACATGTTTTCCTTTCCAGAAGAATTCAGAAAAACTGTGCAGATATAAAACAGATACTCCGTGAAAGCAACAATGTAAATCGTGTCATATATTAGTAGCGTCGTGATATAATCGTGTAGCTATGAAAGAAACCAAATGCTAAGTCATCTTTAATCTCACAGAAAGAACTTTAAATCCAGAATTTATTTTCAAGTAAACCAAAATGTTGCATTAAAATCTCATTAGCAGTACTGGTAACTGTTCTAAGTATGTCAGCCTTATAGTCGTTACGTAATCGTGCAACTAACAAGCAAGAGTGTACACGCACAATAACACTGTGACGTCTGTTCACTATAACAATACAATCGTAATTTCTGTTTACATAAGTTCTCTTGGTTCTTGACTGGATATTTAACTTCAAACATGGTTGCATGTTAACAGATTCTCAGTGTGACAAAGCATACTAGAAATGTGAAGTGAAATGTTTTATGGCAAAGAAAAAGTTAAAAAGCAGATTATATTTCAATAAACGGTTTTACATGGGAAATGTAGTGTAAACCTTTTACCCTTTGTAGTACTCAAAGTTTCAACTTGAACGCAATTATCATGTGGTATACATCGGTAAAGAATATTGGAATTTTTCTCAAGGTTAGCGTCTATGTTATTTTTCTCTGAGCCAGCAGGCACTCGCGGCTGCCTGCGGTGCGAGTCATTGTCTGTATCTTTGTTGGCGTGCGTCGTTATTGGGATTAGGAGACCTAACTTCCGCAAATTCACCTTGTCGAGAGGGCCCAGCTCTGTTTGAATCCGCCAGTTCTGATGCAATTCAGGTCTGTCGTTACGATCATATCGTCTGTCGTCATGTCGGTAGATTCCATAGTTTCTTTCTTGTCGGTCACGTGGTGGTGAATTTCTCCCTGAATCGTAACTGCACGCTGGACCGTTGCGTCTAAAGTTATTCTGTCTCCCTAGATAATAATTATTTTGGTTTCCATATTGTCTGTTTCTCTTATTGTCTCTGTGATAGTGATTACAACGGAAATGCGATCTTTCTCTGTAACTATTATTACTCCGCCAGTGGTTGTCATACGGGTGGTGTCTGTTTTGGTCACGATTTACGTTGTACGAATAGCCTTGTCGTGTATTATTTCTGTCATCGCGGAATTGTGACAGGTGTGACCTGTAATTGTTGTGCTCCTGTTTTCGCGTTCCGCGATTGTCAGTGTCAATTTCCAGTTCTTGTAACAGTCCCTAAAAAGCTTCAATGTCGTCTTTGCAACTCCCTGCCAAAATAATATTTCTTAAATGTTCAGGCAATTTGATTAAATAAATCCGGATCAGTTCTGAGGGGCTGTGTGGGTTTGACAGGTACTGATTCTTGTGCAACATGTTTTCAAAATATTTCACAAGACTGGAAAATTCAGGTTATTCGAAACGTTTCATCATTATTATGCTATGTTTTACTCGGTCTTATGTAGCTTGAGACCAATATGCTGAGAGGAAGGCATGATAAATGTCTCCTTCACTGTGGCAATCGTGAATGACCGATCGCATTCTTACAGCTGGTTCATTCTCTAAGTAGCCACACATAAATTCTAATCTGTGTTCTAATGACCAGTTGGGAGGAAAACAATGAGAGAATTGATGAAGCCACGCTTGTGGATGAATGTCGTTGCCAGAATTCTTAAATGTTTTGAATTTACATGTAGTAATGAACAGCTTATAGTCAAAATCATCATGTCGGCGAGTCGCATGTCGGTCATTGTTACGTCGTTTCGGCGGTTCCATCTCAAAATTCGGTGTACCTTGACAATTTCTTTCATAATTTTCGAAGTGCCCTGTGTTATTATTTTGCGGCTGTTCCGTATTTCTATGGCCCTCTTCCCGTATTGGAGCGCGAGTGTCCTCTGAAATACGTATTTGTTGTATTACCTGTGTCAGCTGATCTTGTACTTGCCGGATTTCTCTTTGGTGTTGCGTACTAATTTGATTCAGACTTTGTTTGAATTTCCTAATTTGTTCGCACTCTTCTGAGTCATTAAAGACTACCGGTTTTGTGTCATTCAGATTATCATCTACCTGCGTAGATAAATTAGTGAACCGATCCGAAAGTTCGGCTACTTTCTCCGATAGTGAACACATTTCCTCAGTGTGTTTTTCTGAACCAAGTTTCAGAGTGTCCATTTGTGTTGAAATCGAATCTACTGTGTCCTTTAAGTTTTCCTGAGTTCTTGCAAGTTGCGTAACCGAATCGGTGGATGCAACTGAGTCCATTTTAGCTTGCAAGGTATCGTGATTTTCACGAACAACAGTTTGCAATTCTTTTATGGCTGCTTCGTGATTCTGTAATGCGTTTTCATGCCGCGAAAAAATAGGTTGAAAATGCTCACATATTTGTGTTTTTACGTCATTACAGATTTTTTGACATTTCGATTCAATGTTATGTAACTCAGTAGTTAAATCTTCACGTGTTTGTTCAAGTGTGGTGACTAACTTCCGAAGATTATGTTCCATTGTGTCCAACCGTTGCTGTGTTTGTCTCTGATTTTGTTCCATTGTGTCTAACTTTTGCAGATTATGTTCCATTGTGTGCAACTGTTGCTGTCTGTGTCTCTGATTTTGTTCCATTGTGTCTAACTTTTGAAGCTTTTGTCCCATTTGTTGCATTAATTGTAATAACAGTGCACTGGTGTCTGAAACATGTTCCTTAGTGCTATTCGGCAATGCATTTGAACCGGCAATATTCGCAGTTTGAAAAACAGAAAATATGTCCTGACTTATTTGAGAAAACGGTGAGGACGCAAAACCTGAATCTACAGTATTTGCAAGAATGTGTCCTGTCATTTCGGAATCCTGAGGCGAGCTGTTGCCAACCGATCGATCGATAATGCTTCCCTGTTCACTAATTGTTTCACTGTCTAAACCATTGTTAGCAGCCCGCTCCATTTCCCTATGTACAATTACCAAATTACTACTTTGAACATTAGTTAATTCATTACATGGTGGCGCTAACACACTGCTTTCGTCTTCACTGTCATTTCTCAGTTTACTTTGGAGCCTAGTAGTACGTTTTTCACAGCCATTATAGTCACAATATTTCACACTACAACACAGAAAAGCACAATTTGAAGAGCAAAATAAGAAAACACATTAACAAAGCACTGAAAATAATAACTAGTTAATTGCAAGCGCAGCTGCGAAATACTTCGTGCAAAACTACATGCATGCCACAACTATTTTACTGTACAACAATGAAAGACTACAACTACAAAGGAGATTCTCTCTCCAATTACGCGCTAGCAATAAACAAAGTCTACACTTATTACACAAACTACAAGAAAAAAAAATCAGAAGATTCCAGTGAGGTATGCTCGGCTAAGGGTCGACATATGAAATGTCCCCTTAGAAAAATTATACAAGACTGTGCTTAAACTCACACACAATATTTTTAGCGCAACGCAATCTGACTTTCAATAATCCCTACAAGAGAATGGCCCTGACTAACATTAACCTATATGTTTCACAAATCACTTGCCTCACAAAAATCTTCGTTACTCGAACTACTGCAATACAGCGAGCGCCACTACTGCCAGCTAACTAAAAGATTCAAACTACAGAAGTCACTAACTACTGATAGGCACAGTTAGCAAATGAAAGATTTTAATAGAGAACAAACAATGTATTTACCTTAATAGTCATAATATGTATAGCAGTTCATGACACCAATTCTTACAAATTTCAAAACTCCGCCATCTCTCTCCCCACGTCCACCATTGCTGGCGGCTCACCTCCAACTGCGCAACGCTACGCGCTGTTAGCATCCAGCTGCCGCTGCCCAACACTACAATGGCGAGTATTACAACAATGCCAACCAGCCGCAGACTGCACACAGCACAGCCAGCGATTTTCATACACAGCGCTACGTGGCGGCGGCGTTACCAATAAAAAAACCTAAACAGCCTACTTACAACTATGTGGACTCGCGAACGAACTTTCATACATTAGGCGAGGAACAATTTCCGTCAGAGATTTTCAGGTGGTGTTCCACGTTATCAGACGGGGACAACCATCACTGCGCGTCGCGCCTGCATTCCACCGACCGAGCTGCAGCAGCAGCGGCCCAACATCAGCAGAGACAACAAAAGGGGGGAGCGGACGTCACGCAGTGCATGCAGTATCTGTCCAACTCTCGATTCGTAATACCTGCCCCGCTAGGAGGCAGATGAGTCAGAAAACGTACACAATTGATCTGATCCGTGTCGTCGCATCGATTTATTTCGCCTCTGCTGATGGGCAAAACAATAAACAAGTCTTCACAGTGGATAACTGTCGCCGTGCCTTCCAATGCAGCAGCACCAGGAATGAGTTACGCGCACGTACTGTCGTTCGTCCCGTCACCAACTGTGCTCATATTGACTATCTGTGATGTGGGTTGAAAACTTGGAGAGTGCTCTAGCCACTCAGATGTGTCGATTTTTCAATAAGTATTTTAATTTTCTTGCAGTCGTTTACTGCAAACATGGAGGTATTTACGAATCAATCTGCAGACCTGTAGTAATATGGTAAACACAAGAAAAAACACGTATTCAAGGCACAAAAACATTCAAGACATTAACATATTTTTCAATTTTATATAATTCAGTTTGAAGTATTGAAGTACACTCGATGACTGAGGTACCCCAGTGCTGTGAAGATGCCGCGGATGACAAAGGGGTCTGCTGAAGAAAGAGATGGCATCCCAGACCGTTGCTCACGGACGTCGCGCCATATGGCGGGCGACTGTCAGGTTGGCATCCCACTGCTGTCCCGGGGGTCTCCAGGGACGTCTTCTCTTTTGGTCGGGGCTCAGTTGGAAGAGGAAATTGACGCCGAAGACAACTCTACTCCAATCAATGTGATTCCAGGCTGATTTTCTGTGACCCATCTCGCTGCCCTTCATGGCAAGACATTCTCGACTTAAATTTCAAGAAGCTAATGCCCGCGCACAAACGGCGAGAGTTGCTACTGAGTGACTTCGTGCTTTCAAGACCGCACCTTGGCCAGCAAGGTCGCCGGATCTTCCCCAATGAAGGCAGTTTGGGTCATTACGGGCAGCGGTCTCCAACTACCTCGACATTTTGGCGATATAACGCGCCAACTGGACAAAATTTGGCACGATATCCGTCAGAAGGAGATCAACAACACTGTTAATCAGTGCGAAGCCGAAAGAATGCTTGCATAAGGCATCAGGTGGACCAACTTGTGAAGCTCCTTCTCTTGAATAAATCATCCAGTTTTCTGAAATTGTAGTTATTTGTATGTCTGTACGTCTATACATCTACCTATTTCCGTCCTATTCGTGCTTTTTTATTTTTTATTTTGTCATTTTAGAATGTATATGTCAATATTCTTTTCACATATCAAGTAGTGCCACGTATTAGTGACATGATATATCTTCTTAAAAGGTTATGTAGTGGCGTTGTTGCAATACTATATTTACTTCGGGAGAAGATCGAGCACACTCAACAACACACACACACAAAGATAGTAAATGTCATTGAGATAGGACACTAAACTTTAGAAACATTCCTTGTCCATATAGATGAAACGTATTTGTTACTGAAGCTGTTGCTTACCGGTTAGGACTTTGTTTCCCTCAGAATGATAGTCTTATGTCAATGTAAATTGACTGTAACTCGTATATGGTGTTCTGTCTTCTAATAAAACTCTGCACTGCTGGATCTGAAGTAAGACGCTGATGTCACCGTAAGAGAAGAATGTAGACAGCCCTGAGCGTAAGCAGTCTTCCAGCAGCGGTGGCATCTGGAGCCTCTTGAGTGCGTGTCTATGATGACGTCTCTCATTTCTCGCTATGTCTGGCAGCGAGTGTCCTTACTTATGGTTCCATCGTGAGGAAGCAACTGTATAGTGCGACTTCGTTCTTCCGATGACACCGCAGCTTCAATGACATGCAAAAAATAGTATGTGTGGTGTAAAATAAATTATGTGTGAACACTTCTTTGTTAATGTTTCAAAGAGAATTACGCCCGGTAGGCCAAAGGCGTTACGTCTGAGGGCCGGGCTGCCGACCGCTTTGCCGGACATTTTAGTGGATGACGTGCGAGCTGTGGCTCGCGTTTTAAGCTTTTTAAGAAGCAGTAATGTGACAAAAGCGATTTGATTACTACCTCGTGACTCCGCTGTCTTGTCGACGTCTTGATGTTTTAGATTTGTTTTTTCTTCCTTTTTGTATTGGACCTCAAAATGGCTCTGAGTACTATGGGACGTAACATCTCATCAGTCCCCTAGAACTTAGAACTACTTAAACCTAACTAACCTAAGTACAGCATACACATCCATGCCCGAGACAGGATTCGAACCTGCGACCGTAGCGATCACGCGGTTCCAGACTAAAGCGCCTAGAACCGCTCGGCCACACGAGCCGGCTATTGGACCTCGCAACGGTTTTTTTTACCCTCCCGGTCGCAACATTCTATGGTCCTATACTGAGCCCTTATGACCTTAAATGTTTTGGGCCCTAATACCCAACAAAAAAAAACAGCTGATGACGAGTTTCGTCTTTGTTAAAAGCATACGCACAGCAGCTGCTGAATTACGGCTATGAACAAAATCATAAAATGCAATTGTACAATGAAGTTAAGGAATTGATACAGTAAGCAAATGGCGGTAACACTTTCATAGTCTTGGATAACTGAAAGTAGAAATGAAAACAATTTTTATACTGATTTTGTTTCGTTCATTATAATCGATGTTTTGTGAAAGCCTACAACTGTCTCATAATGATTTAAGTAGTTAAAAACTGAATCAGTGACGTAATTTTTCATGCTTAGTACAACGCGTTTCGAGAATTTACTCCCATTTTGAAGGGCATTTGTTAACGTACTTACTATTGCGATGTTTGGGTGTGAGATTTTCCGCTTCTCTTGCACTGTAGTTGTCTTTTTGAGGCTATAGTACAATCGGAAAAATCGGACAAAATTAATCTTGGGATTTCTTGAATGCCAATGTTAGGAACAGTATTTGTGCCTGTATCGTACAGTTATTGAACCTCGTCTATCACACAGAATATCATACACAACAAATCATCACTTACACTGTTGGTTTTTGCAATTAAAACATGTTACAGAGGTATTATGACAGTATGGTAGGTTTCAAAAACAGTTTGTATGTCGTCAGGAGTGTTGCATTTTTGTGGTTTACAATCTTTGCATAAAATTGTCAATAATGAAATATATTTTAACACTGTCGACTATTAAATGATCGATTACATTTATATGATGTTTTATTTTATGTCGAGCAGGGTCTATCAGGAAACGAACATAATATCATACAAAGGAGAAAATTTTGTAAAAAGTTAACTGATTTGCTGTGTAGTTTGTCACAGAGATTATTTTCTCCATAATTTTTGAGGTGTTCAAAAATTTCCAGCTACTCCATTAAATCCATTGTAAACAGTTTTTGGAAGTGTTAATGTATCTTAAGATCTTTTGTATTTTCTAATGGATGTCCT
Source organism: Schistocerca gregaria (assembly GCF_023897955.1). Taxonomy (NCBI): domain Eukaryota; kingdom Metazoa; phylum Arthropoda; class Insecta; order Orthoptera; family Acrididae; genus Schistocerca; species Schistocerca gregaria. The sequence continues at coordinate 775,000,268 of NC_064923.1, read as the reverse complement.
GCATTTATGTGCGTTGCTGTTGCTGGTTTTGTGAATTGGTTGTTATGTAAAAGTCAATGTGTTCAATGTACTTAGTTTGAAAGTTACTGCGAGTTTGTCCCATTTATTGGCTTCAGCAGGTCTTACATGTTATTTTGTGTATTACTGAGTCTGAGAATTTATCTTTCTTGTATAAGGTGAGTACTAATTTCTGCAGTAGTTTGTTGCTTGAGGACAAAGCTACTTTCGCTTTATGTGACCTAGGTAGGTTTGCTACTTTTTGAGCGATGTGACTTACATAAGGAATGCTAGCGATACATTTTATTATATTATTGGTTTCTTCTAAAAAGACAGTAAATTCTTTTTTGCTATGTATTTCAGCATTTTGTCTGTCATTGAGCTGCGGAAGTCATTAGCAACTGCAGTTAGCATAATGATGTATAATCCTTTCTCCCTGTCCTCTTTGTTAACGAATTTTGTCTGCTCTGTGTACCATTATTTTATGTGCAGTTCTCTTGTGTACATCTGGGTGACATGATGTAGCAGGAATTGTGTTGCTGATTATTATCTTTTTTCTGCGTATATTGAAATTGTGTCTTTTGTTGTGATTTTCTACGCACAAATCTAGAAAGTTAATGTTTTACGTTTTTGATATTCAGCTGTGAAATTTCTTTACCTGAGTACGTTATTAAATAAATTCACGGTTCAGAAGATTTCATTTGTCTCACCTTTGAACAAAACTATGCTATTATATACATACCTTTTGTAGTACACTACTTTTTTAAGCAAGGTTCCTCGCTTCTGAATATTTTATGTTTTAAACGTTATATGAAATTTCTGCTATTGTGCCAGATACGGAATTTCCCAAAGCTAGCCCACCTGCTTCTTAATGAACGTAGGTATTGAATGCAAAATCTTTTCGTGCTTTTTTGAGTTGTCATTTGCTAGTGCGATGGATTCTTTTACAGGGATATTTGAATATAGGCTGTTGATATGTAATGACATAAAATGGACACCGTCTGGAATATTTATAGGCACTGGGACACATCGACGTTTGGGTCGGTGCTGGTAGTGTGCACAAATATCCGAGGTGGGTGACGTGACCGCTCGTGATGAGTGGGAAATTCGGGTTCGAGTCCCAGCCAGAATTGAACCCCATAACGTAGATACGCAAAAGTGTTCGTTACGGTCTCTCAGCAACATAAATTTATTTTTGGAAAGTGTGAAAACTACGTTTACGACTTGGACTGTAATTAGCAAGGCTGGTTAGCCGTTCTACAAGACGAATTAAAAGTGGCAGTTCATTTACCTTTTGCCCTACGAATAAATTCTGTATCAGAGCACCAACAGAGATGAAATGGGCAGTAATAAAATTATGAAAAACGTAATATTGTTGATTAAAGATGTACTTTAGTTGAAGACAATGTTATTGGGAAAAGAGGTGCCCTAAAACGACTATCTCGTAAATTTTCTTTCATCTCTTATAGATGGCTGAGACTAAATTACCTTTTAATTCTTTTGCAAATGCGACAGTCTTTCTAACCTTTTTATTCAAACTTGTAGTTTTCCTCACCAGATTTTCAGCGTGTTGAGTATTTCCTCGAATTTGTGTGTTTCGTGCTTAATTTGTCAATTATTGACAATGACAGGTCATTCTTGAGAGAAAGAGAGAGAGAGAGAGAGGGACAGAGGGAGATTGTGAGCATTTTAAATGTACATAACATCGAATACCACAGAATCCCAGAACCTTTTAGAAAAGCGAAAGAAATTGGAAATGGCAGGACATGAACGAACCACTTTGCCACCCCGTAACTGAACGCGTATCATCACAACATCCAACGAACATGCCGAATTTCTGTCTTTGTGCTGAACTTACATCTCATGAAGGCTGTAATTGGCGATACGTCATTATCGTTATTATTTATATCAGACGGTACCAACAATGAAGCGCTCTTTATAAATCTTCAATGTGCCATTGGCTCGAAACATCATACTGTCATAAAACGGAAATCAGATACAAAAACCGTCAACTAGCGAGTCCAGTATGCCGTATGGCGTCTTCAAGCACCACGCATCGAACGCTAACCAAAGTCGTCAGTAGTTCCTGGGGTCTTCGATAACTGAGTGTGACGTCACTGGCCGGAGAACGGACTGGAAGGCTTTGTACACGTTTGTGCACATGTAACGTAAACCATAGAACTGACAGCGGAATGTGACAGAGCTACTTCGAGAGCAGAGGGATACAATTCAGATAACATATAGACTAACTGTGTAAACGATACGTTTAATTAGCTATAGAACCGCAACAACATCTGTAGCGAACTTTCACAATAATTTTGGTAACAGTTGTAATAATTTAACTAGAAGTGAGATGGACTTGCCTTATACAGAGGCCCATAAATACGCCTTTAGCAAGCTGTCTGCATGTTTTACATACTTAATTAGCCAGTAACAGGCGACTGAACCAGCTCTTTCAGTAAAGTCGGCGTAATTAATTATACAAGACAGATACGGGAACAGCATATCACTATATCTTGTTAAACATAGTCACCCGCCATGAATAACATTTAGCTAGTACGTTTTCTATTTTTATAACTGTTTTTAACTAATTAATCAGAATATTTCACAGTACCGCTCATAAGCCAAATTCTATTAAAGATGCACAAATTTGAACAGCAGCAGTGGAAAAAACAGTTTATTTCCTAAAAAACAGAAACAGATGGCCATTTATGTAGTTATAACAGCCAAAGGCTGTCTCATTCTTCTAAACCAAATCGTTAGATACCGGATTTTTTGCAGACGAATCGTCCGATATCCCTTTTGGCCGAATTTTCGCTATCTTCAATTTTTACTCAGAAACTCAGTTTTTCATTATTTTCGACCAGTTTTCCTATTTCAGAACCGACTTTAAAAATTACGAAAATATTTTACTATGATTTATGTAAGAATAGTTCCGCTCCAAAAACACAATAATCCGGACATTTAGCAAGATCAGTTTAAACAATAATGAACAGAATGAAAATGCATAAAATAAAAGTATGTTGTAATGTAACAAATTATGATATGAAATCAGAATATCATCGATGTTGTCAGAAACACAGAGAACTATTATTTTACTTAAAATACACATATAAAACTTCCTGGCAGATTAAAACTGTGTGCAGGCCCGAGGCTCGAACTCAGGACCTTTCATAGGAGAGCTTCTGTAAAGTTTGGAAGGTAGGAGACGAGGTACTGGCAGAAGTAGAGCTGTAAGGACGGGGCGTGAGTCGTGTTTGGGTAGCTCAGATGGTAGAGCACTTGCCCGCGAAAGGCAAAGGTCCCGAGTTCGAGTCTCGGTCCGGGCACACAGTTTTAATCTGCCAGGAAGTTTCATAGCAGCACACACTCCGCTGCACAGTGTAAATCTCATTCTGAATACGCATATATATAGTATATTTCTAACTTGTGAACTATCGAATTGTTATTCATGCTTTTAAAGCATGCTGGTTTTGAAAACAAAGGGTGGTCAGACATATATGCTGCGAAATTGTTAATTGATTGTTACAACAATACTGTGAGATTATGAGCCAGTTTACATGGAACGTCAAATGTTACTGTTGTCGAAACAAAGAGGTCGCAATAAATCGGCGTTGTTACAATGGTATTAGCGTTCTCAGTTATTTTGAGATGAAGACTCGTACCAAATAATTTCAGATCAGGATACCAAGGACGACTGCGGCCACACGACATTATCACTACTCAAGTTGTAAAATAGTGATGATTCACAAATATGCACATTGTGTCTTTGTTCGCCTATCGGTATGGCATCTACTATATGTGCAAACATAACGTTTTATAACTATTCGGGGCATAGTCATCAAAAATTGAATATTAATCGCATTGTTTCAAATGGTAATTAATACTAATTAAGACTGTGGGCAAACAGCTTAACCTGTTTTTTGTTTTAATATATCATTTTAATCTGCATTTCAGTGCCCTTCTGCTGACATCTCTAAGACTGAGCTTCTGTATCATAAGTAGTCATTCAGACTGGTGATTTTTCTTACTCGCAGAATGACGTAAATTCGCAAACTTTCAGCGTGAGAGAAGCCGATCTCTTTTAAAGGTGAGCCGTCATCTTTGCTTTGGTCGGCCGTTTGGATTCTGTGGGAGGGGCAGGACCTGCGCTTCTCTGGGCGGAGATTTCGCTGACTTAGATTTTTTTTGGGTCCCAAATGGTGGTTTAGTGTAGATTCTGAAAATTTTTGCTTCATTAGGAAGATATTTTTCGTCGAGTGTGGAACAGACTTAAGTTTATCATGATTAATGTCGCTCTGGACATATAATATTTTCAGCCAATGAACTTTAAATAATTTTTCAGAGATGGTGGATTTGTTTAAAATGTATAGCGAGTTTCTAACCATCGCGTGGGGGCTCCAGCGATATTAAATCTGATTTTCAGCAACGAGCAGATTTATTGTATGCATTCAGTGAATAAATTGTGAATGATATTGTACTTTAACATCGTTCTTTAGTAACGTTATTTGCATACAGTTCTTACGAACCAGCCTAACAGTTATATCTTGATTTTGTGTATCAGGGACAATTAACTTCAGTTTTGAGTAAGAAAGCAACAACTGTGAAATCTTAACCATACGGCAACGAAACGAACTGAGGACACTCACACAGTTCTTATAGCCGATTTTTTGCACCTAATAATACTTTCTTACGTGTTTCTATAAGTCTGCTAGTCTGCTGGTCGAACCTCGCCCTTTTTTTTTTGTCATCACTCTTCTGCCTGGTTTGATGCGGCCCAGCCTCTCCACGAATTCCTCTCCTGTGCCAACCTCTTCATCTCGGAGTTGCACTTGCAATCTAGGTCCTCTAATTATTTGCTGGACCACGGAAGTCATTCCCTGATGTCTTAACAGACGTCCTGTCATCCTGTCCCTTCTCTGTGTCAGTGTTTTCCACGTTATCCTTTCCTCTGCGATTCTGCGCAGAACCTCCTCATTCCTTACCTTATCAGCCCACCTAATTTTCGTCATTCGCCTGTAGCACCACATCTCAAACGCTTTCATTCTCTTCTGTCCCGGGTTTTCCCACAGTCCATGTTTCACTACTATACATTGCTGCGCTCCAGACGTAGATTCTCAGAAACGTCTTCCTTTAATGTTCGATAATTGTAGGCTTCTCTTGGCCAGGAACGCCCTCTTCGTCAGTGCTAGTCTGCTTTTGATGTCCTCCTTGCTCCGTCTGTCATTGGTTATTTTGCTGCCTTGGTCGTCCACTCTTATTCTTCCCTCTTGGTTCTTGTACATATTGTATATTAACCGTCTCTCTCTATAGCTTACCGCTATTTCTCTTAGAATTTCGAATATCTTGCACCGTTTCACATTGTCGAACTCTTTTCCCAGGTTGAAAAATCCTATGAACGTGTCTTGATTTCTCTTTAGTCTTGCCCCCATTCTCAACCTCAAGTCAGAATTGCCTCTCTGCTGCCTTTTTTACCTTTCCTAATGCCAAACTGATCGTCATGTAACACATTCTCAGTTTTCTTTTACATTCTCCTGTATGCTCTTACTTCAGTGTCCCATATATCGCACTGCGAACGGTCTGTCCTTTTAGAGATTCACTGGAAAACTATTAGCGTTTCTACAGACGGGCGATTTCACTTCTTCATGTTGACGCTGGCCCCTTGTCTCTGTGCACTGTTACTTTCTCGCCTTCAGATTTTTCGTCGAGTCAGATAGCTCAGTAGTTAAGACTCTGGATTCATATGCGGAAGTAACTCTGTTCGAATCCCCATCCAAATTATGATTTTTCACGGTTCCCCAAAATAAAGTTAAGCATATGCGAACGAATCTTTCAAATTCTAAGGCAGATTTACTACCCCAATCTAGCACAGTTCGAGCATATGTTCTGCTTATAATCGCTTCGACGAAGACGACGTATTAACCTTCCTTCAGTTACGAACGCCGTGGTCACAAAACTCGAGAACGTTTCTCTTCATCGACACGAGATGCGGAAGAGTTCGTACGTGTACTGCACATTATTATTGACTTCAGCATTGACGGTCACACAGCCACGAGTTCAGTTTTAATATGAGATTGTTTTATTTACTACGCTGCTTTATTACCACCACTTGGATTTTATCTTATACTGTTCGAGTAAGAGATTACAAATGATTGCGAAATGAGGAAGATTTATGTTACAAGGCTCACAAACTGGAGCATAATAAAGTAAGAACGATGGCATATCGGTGCACCTCGTCCACTGAGTAAGATGTGTACACTGCTTGACAACTGCTAAGGAACAATTGACATTTGCTTAGGAACCAATGACACTTGCTAAGGAACAACTGACAGTTTGTACAGAACAACCAACAATTGCTACGGAACACCCGACAATGGTACTAAATGGAGATGTAGAGGGCGCGACGTACTTAACTAGACTGGAGCCTGTGCACGAACGCTGTGTGTACATTCGGCAGTTTCTATAGCACAATGTTTGACTAAGGCTGTTCTAGAGCTGATTAGTACGACACTCCACGTTGTACAACAGCATGTCTGCAAGACACGATTTGAGTGTTTATGTTCGTGTATAATCAGCTGGATGGCCCGAAAAAGGTCAAAGTGTCACATCACTGTGACCACTGAAATTGGAAACGCTATGCGAAAGGTTGCCAGTTGTCTTATATGGAACACCACGCCGTTCGAGGATCGACGCGTGGCCCTAGTTACGGAAAGGAGCAGTCATCTCGGTCGTAGGCAGATCACTGCAGACCTTTACAACGACCGCCAGTTGCTGTCAAAACCATTTCGTGGCGATTAAACCAGGATGGTTCGTATGCTCGGAAGCCACTGGGAAGCTCTTGGCCGCCGTGTTTCTCAACGAATACCCCCAACCTTAACCGTGCAGACAGGAGTGGGTCAATATCACGCAAAGGAATCCTCAACGGTTGGTTAGCAAGCATGGATAACAGGTGTAAAATGCCCGCTAGTGCCGGACCAGGTCATATTTCTTACTGAGAGTCCAACATCGACCTTTGGTTTAGGGGCCTGACCTGCGGCAGACATGAATGTTATTTACGTCTGTTATCCAGCTTTCTTATGTGGTGAAATCAGTACAATTTTTCTTTATAAATATACCACTCCACCTCTATTGCTCATTCACCTCAGCTACCATTGGCTCTGACTGTTCCCGTCCAACAATGTCTCTTTTTATCTGAGTTTATCTGAGAGCCCGCGGCGCACCGAATTTTGGCTGGGGTGAGGAAGCACACTTCTGACGTTTTACCTAAGTACAGCTATTGACATGGTACACACGTACCGTTTATTTTACATTTTATGCGACTCTTTTGCCCCTTTGGACGTTCTGTATTAACGTTTGACCATACCACTTCAGGCAGTTTGCAGTTTAGTGTGTTCCGAAGAAAACGTGGTTATCTGCGCCGAAACCTAGGTCATTAAATTATTCGCGATTGCTGACGGGCTGCAATGTTAAAAATTCTCAATGTCTCTTTTCCTTAGCAGCTGACAAGCAGTGTTGGTTAATAAGATCTGTAACCGTATTATGGCACAGGAGAGCAAATTACACTACTGGCCATTAAAATTGCTACACCAAGAAGAAATGAAGATGATAAACGGGTATTCGTGGACAGGTATATTATACTAGAACTCACATGTCATTACATTCTCACGCAGTTTGGGTGCATAGATCCTGAGAAATCAGTACCTAGAACAACCACCTCTGGCCGTAATAACGGCCTTGATACGCCTGGGCAATGAGTCAAACAGAGCTTGGGTGACGTGTACAGGTACAGCTGCCCATGCAGCTTCAACACGATAACACATTTCATCAAGAGTAATGACTGGCGTATTGTGACAAGCCAGTTGCTCGGTCACCAATTGGTGAGAGATCTGCAGAATGTGCTGGCCAGGGCAGCAGTCGAACATTTTCTGTATCCGGAAAGGCCCGTACAGGACCTGCAACATGCGGTCGTGCATTATCCTGCTCAAATGTAGGCTTTCGCAGGGATCCAATGAAGGGTAGAGCCACATGTCGTAACACATCTTAAATGTAACGTCCACTATTCAAAGTGCCGTCAATGCGAACAAGAGGTGACCGAGACGTGTAACCAATGGCACCCCATACCGTCACGCCGGATGATACGCCAGTATGGCGATGACGAATACACGCTTCCAATGTGCGTTCACCGCGACATCGCCAAACACGGATGCGACCATCGTGATGCTGTAAACAGAACCTGGATTCATCCGACAAAATGACGTTATGCCATTCGTGCGACCAGGTTCGTCATTGAGTACAGAATCGCAGCCGCTCCTGTCTGTGATGCAGCCTCAAGGGTAACAGCAGCCACGGTCCCAGAGCTGAATAGTCCATGCTGCTGGAAACGTCGTCGAATTATTCGTGCAGATGGTTGTTGTCTTGCAAAAGTCCCCATCTGTTGACTCAGGGATCGAGACGTGGCTGCACAATACGTTACAGCCAAGCGGATAAGGATCCTATCATCTCGACTGCTAGTGATACGAGGCCGTGGGGATCCAGCACAGCGTTCCTTATTAGCCTACTGAACCCACCGATTCCATAGTCTGCTAACAGTCATTGGATCTCGACCAACGCGAGCAGCAATGTCGCGATACGATAAACCGCAATCGCGATAGGCTACAATCCGACCTTTATCAAACTCGGAAACGTGATGGTACTCATTTCTCCTCCTTACACAAGGCATTACAACAACGTTTGACCAGGCAACGCTGGTCAACTGCTGTTTGTGTATGAGAAATCGGTTTGAAACTTTCCTCATGTCAGCACGTTCTGTGAATCCTCTGAAAAGCTAAACATTTGCATACCACAGCATCTTCTTCCTGTCGGTTAAACTTCGCGTCTGTAGCACGTCACCTTCGTGGCGTAGCAATTTTAATGGCCAGTAGTGTGTTTTGCGTCATTAATACTGGAAGTAGCTCGGTGCGCCAGTGACGCAGGGATGCAGTGACGAGCGCTGCCCTGCGCTGCGTGACGCCAGCGCCACTTATGTTCGAGCTCGCTGTTGCCTTGGCCTGGAACGCTCTCGGTTTAACGTTTCAATCACTCTCTGTAGTGTATCCAATACGAATATTCACAGCAAAGTTGCTTTGCTCTTAAGTTCTTCAGTGCAGACGATATCAAACTGTATGACACTGCAGTATTAATAAAAATGCAGACCCCATTTATATCACACTCCTATTGTTCTTAATGCACAGATGGGTCCTGAAAAGGCATGAAATAGTTGGAATGAGAATGGGGTGTTAGAAGTAGCTACTTCTGGTGTAAAACTAACGTCTGTCAAGTAAATGAAAACGATGAAATGCGTTTTGCCTTGTCCAGTCTACTGTAATTGTGGCTGTTGTGGTTACCGTTGTAAAACTACCGTAGACCATCGGAAGTAAGCGCAGATTACTGGCAGCCTTCGTCAGTTAAGGTGACGTTGCCTGTAAGTTAGGTGTGTTGCATACGTATCGGGCGTTACCTCATCTCGATCCCTTTGTCTCCGTACGCGATCAGTGGCTTACTAGCTTTTCCTAGAAACCGGAAGCGGTAAACCGTCCAGAAACAGTGAAGCTATATAAAGAGCACCGTAACCTGCGCAACAATTTTGTTCTACATAGTTACCCACCTGTCTGTTACTTAAAAACAAAACACTATTTAGAGAAAAACTGAAATTGTCAGTGTTTAATTCAACTTCTATTCGAAAATAGTTGAAACAGAGATAAGGTGTAGCAAAATGAAAAAGCAGTGCAGATTTATGATATAGTGCGAGGAAAAGCTATTTCCTTCAAACAAAAGGTAAAATTATAAAAATATCAAAAACAAAAACTTGTCAAACAGAGCTTCAATGCTTTGTCGAGTTTATATAAAACACGTTTCTGTTACTCATAAACAACTTTTGCAGTAATGAATAATAACACAAAACACTTGATTTTGATCATGATGGATAACGTTCTACTTAGTGCAAAATTACAATAATTACATAATTTTTTATGTTTGTGCATGTAAACTATAGATGCACGAAAAATAATTGCTTTTGTTCCATAAAAGCACAGAAGTTACGCTATCCATCAATTTTTATTACTTTTAAAACGAGATTTATACTTTGTAAGGTTATGAAATATACAATGGACCAATAACAAACGATTTATGGTTTTAATTATGTGGAAACGAACGAACAAACAAAAATAAACGGAAGTCGTCGGCTCCCACTTTCTCTCTGACACATTCATGTAGGTTTCTTTCCCTACTATTTTCGACGTCATTTACTTTGTACGTGCTGTACCAGAATTACCCAGCCGTAGTTTTGATAGAATTAAACTTTGATTGTAGTACATATTGTGCTCAGTAATACGAAGGGTGTTCAATAAGTAATGTAAGGCATTTTTTCACGGCTAATTTCGAGGAAAAATGCCGTATTTGTTATGGGACATTGTGGAATATTCCCACTTCACTGCCGGCCGGAGTGGCCGTGCGGTTCTAGGCCCTATAGTCTGGAACAGCAAGACCGCTACGGTCGCAGGTTCGAATCCTGCCTCGGGCATGGATGTGTGTGATGTCCTTAGGTTAGTTAGGTTAAAGTAGATATAAGTTCTAGGGGATTGATTAGGTCAGAGGTTGGGTGCCATAGTGCTCAGAACCATCTGAACCATTTTTGAACCCACTTCACTCCCCATTGTTTCACGAAGTTCCGACAGGTACAGGCGCTGAGCATAGCCTTCAAAGTGGCAGCTGAAGTCATGGCGAGGGTCTACTGCGACTCTGAAGGGGTTATTCTGTTTGGTGTCGTCGTTGACTGGGCAGCGATGAACTCGGAAGTGTGTTGTGATGCTCTAAGGAAATTGAAGAATCGACTTTAGGGTGCTCGTCATTTCTGCGAGACAAAGTAAGGCCTCCCACAACTCTGCGCATCTGTGAGAAGCTCACGAAACATTACTGATCTCTTCTTCCTGATCCACCGTACACCCCGAATCTCGTACCTTCCGACTTCTATCTGTTTTGTCAATGAAGGATGAACTCTTCGAGAAGGAGTACGTCGACGAGAGGGCGGCTACTTATGGAGCAAGGCGTTGGCTGCGACGTCGGTTAGCAGAGTGGCTCCATGCGGGCATATAGGTCCTCCCAGTAAGGCGACGTGACGCCGACGCTTTTAACGGACGTAGTGTTGAACAGTAGAGTTTTGTAGCTACAAGAGTGGGGAATAATGTGTAGTATTGAAATCCTGTACGAAACCAACCCGACGCATTCGGGAGGACGACGGTTCAATCCCGCGTTCGGCCATCCTGATTTAGGTTTTCTGTGATTTCCCTAAATCGCTCCAGGCAAATACCAGGATGGTTCCTTTTAAATGGCACGGCCAACATCCCTCCCTGTCCTTCCCTCATCCGATGAGACTGATGACCTCGCTGTCTGGTCTCCTCCCCGAAACAACCCAACTCAAACCAGCCCGATTTCATTAAAATGAGTGCTGCATTACTTACTGAGCGTCCCTCGTAAATAATGGCATTATTTGGGAGCAGGTGCGAATTCGTGGTCATGAACGGTTGTCGCAAATTAGAGTATAGGCGGTTAGTGTTTGAGTTTTTTAGACTATTTGTCTTTGTCTGACTTCGAATTTGTAAAGTTGTCATGTAAGGAATCGACAAACACGTTTTTCCGGTAGAGACGTGTCATATCAGTTACAGTGACGGAAGCACAGTGCTGTTTCCGGTGGCGACTACGTGGATTTGTCGGTTGGCGGGAGGAAGGACGTCGGGCGCGTTTTCCGCCTGAGATATGAGGCAGAGGTATCCGCGAGCAGTCACTGGAGAGTCGCTCGGCGGCGATGGACAGCTGCGCAGCGGCTGCGTTGCTCGTCTCGGCGGCCGTCTTGGCGACAGCACAGCTGGGTCGTGCAGACGGGCCGCCGGAACTGGAGTTGGACTACCGCGCGGTTCAGCTGGGAGAATACTCCGCAGCCACAGCCCCGACGTATCGAAGCGAGTCCCGGACCGCGGCTGCGGCTGCGGCTGCGGCTGCGGCTGCGGCTGAAACGGCAACGTCCGATTCGTGGGGGTCGACACCGTTTTCCGAATTTGGCTCGAACGATACCGATACCGACGAGACCGTCAGACGCTTCCTGGAAATAAACGCCAGAGCGTCGGTAGACCCCGAGTTCCAGAGGCGAGAAGTTGAGGTGCTGACGTGCTGCTTCGCCGAGGGCGAGGAGGCGTGTGACGTGGAGTGCCTGGAGCACTTCGTGGCGAGCGCGCTCGGCGGCGGCGGCGGCGGCGGCGGCGGCGCGAGCAACCGCACGGCGGCGGTGCGGCTGTGCAGCGCGCTGTACGGGCTGCTGGAGTGCGCCGGCGACGCCCGCAGCGCCCACTGCGCGCAGTACTGCCGCTGCCTCAGCGCCGACCCGTGGCCGGACGCGGCCTGGGCCGCCGCGTCGGCGCTCTTCTTCGCCTGCACGCTGCTCACGCTGGCCGCCTACGTGTGCGTGCCGCGGCTGCGCAACCTGCACGGCCGGTGCCTCGCCTCCTACCTGGTGGCCGTGGTGGCCGGCGAGGCCGTCGCCACGGCGGCCAGCTCGCTGGTCTGCGGCGACCCCGACCCCCGCGTGCTCGCCGCCGTGCACTACCTGACGCTGGCGCGCTACTGCTGGGTCAACCTGCTGTGCGTCGACGTGTACTGCTCGTGCCGGCCGTTCCGCTCGGTGCGCCAGCAGCCGCGCGCCCGCTGCCTGTCCACGGAGCGGCGCAGGTTCCTCTGCTTCTCGGCGGCCGCCTGGGGCGGCTCGGCGCTCGCCTTCGGCGCGCTCTGGGCGTTCCAGGTGGAGGCCACGCCCGTCATCTACACCGGCATCGTCTTCCTGCTGCTCGCCGCCAGCTGCGTGCCGCTGCTGCTGACGCTGGCCAGGATCTGGAGGACCGAGAGGCACACCAGGAAGAACTGCGCCAACATTTCCAAGATGAGGCTCAACTGGTTCTACCTGACGTCGAAGCTGCTCTGCCTGAGTGGCGCCGGCAAGCTTCTGTCGGTGGTGCTGTACTTCACGGTGCGCGGCAAGCCCTTCTACAAGTGGCTCTTTGTCGTACTGAAGCTGGAAGGTCCCATCCTGTTCTTCCTCTTTGTGTGCAATGTCAGAGTTAGGCGCTTAATACGCCAGCGTCTTACGAACCTGGAATGGATAAGCGGAGAAAAAAGCAGCGACAACTGTAGTAAATACAGGTAATTCAGGTGCCTTAACAGTGCAAAGTGCCGAGTGAGTCAATTCCTACCAACTTTACATATCATACTGGATAACTGTGAATTTTAGTACAAGTGGACTACGTTTCTTTCTGATTTTGTGAATATTGTAGCTATGCTGTCGTTGTGTTTCATAAAAAATTTTTGATATAAAATCCTGAATTTATTAACTGACGATTCTCCGTGTCTTAATGTTTGCGGCAGCTCCCTTGTTACAATTCCAATGAGCGCATCTTATTCAGTGTCCTCGTATCCCGAGTTCGGTAAAAATTTGAATTATTGTAGTCTGTCTCAGGTGACCGACCGCTAAAAGCGGCCTATAATAAAAATTTCCTGGTAAAGTTACCAGTGTAACGTACATACGATAAATAAAGCCTATGTTTGTCTGTGGATCGATGGATGGATTGTTTGGGGGAGGAGACCACACAGCGAGGTCATTGGTCTCATCGGACTGGGGAAGGACGGGGAAGGAAGTCGGCCGTGCCCTTTCAAAGGAACCATCCTGGCATTTGCCGGGACTGATTTAGGGAAATCAAGGAAAACCTGTCTGTGAAAGTGGAGTCGAAAAGCAACCTCAGCTATCAGAAATCGGAATCTAACCAGCATAACACTCTGTGGGTGTTGTGTGAGTGTCAGTTTAACTGTCATTTAAGCCCTCAACAGATCGCTACATGAAAAAACTTAAAACTAACATTTCGATAAGCTATCTGACTGTGTATTTGAATAATAATTTACAAGTGATACAGAATGTGGCTTGTGCAACGCAATTTGCTGGATTAGAGTACATGGCGTGTTATGGTGTGTCAGTGTCTCTCTTTTGGCCCTAAGTTTTGCCCTCACCTCTTTAGATGACTGCCTTTTTCCATGTGGTTTACAGTAATTCGCAGCAGCATGCAGCAGCAGCGGCTAAATGCTTGTTCTTACTAAGAATGAATTTAATACAAAGAAGTTTGCTTGGGTCCTAGTAACTACTAAATAACTTGTTAGAAGGGATTTAATAAACCTAGTCTATTTAAAAACTTCAGAAATCATCATGACCAATAGCAGTTGGACAAGTTTTAATAATGACGAAATGCCTGACATTGACTTTATAAGTATCGATAATGGATGACTGTCAGATTAATAAATTATTTCAATTTCAAAGTTACATTAACATTTAATAACCACAGTATATTTATGAATTAGATGTGTAGAAAAATTATTATTATTTGGGGGACAAGGAGGCTTCTTTAACTGAGCAGTAAAGCATGGGATTATTGCAAACTCGGTCTAACAATTACAAGCCTAACCTTGCAATTGCGCTTTACGTTATGCTTGCGAATTTTACCCTGAATTTCATCTTCAGGCGTAGGTAAACCATGTAAATCTCTCCTGACCACATAATGAACTCAGGCCTTGAGTGTGGTAAGATCTACCACCACCGACGTGAGGGCAGAGTGACACCTCTTCTGACTCCGAGCTCTCTACCAACACTACTGAATTTCCCCTCTAGCAGGCAGACCTCTCACAACAATGCTTAGAATCGAGCTTCCCTCGGATTATTAGTATCTATGTCTGAGTGGTTATTTATTTCTGTAGAAAATCACAGAATCTTACACAGCGCAGACAGTAGCCTTAAGTTGGCCGTGTTGTTTTCGAGTCTCAGTGTAGTAGTTAATCAATGTAATGGGGAGTTCCGACGCACTCCTTAAACTAGTGTGAGAACCATAACTGATATTATTAAACCATAACTGATATTATTAAATGATGACAGCATGACTATACTTGATAAACGTAATTCCTTCACCACTAAAAATTTTCAGCATTATACATTAAAGTGGCTTTTAATAATCATCATGTCCACTTTTGAAACACAGTTTGGTTCGTCAAGCTTTGAAACACGTTTGAGGCTGGCTGTCACATTTTCTGCCTTTAACAGGTGGAGTTTTGTTTATGCTATGCCCTACATAATTGTTGCTAATAACGACCAAAATTAAAGAAATTAACGTAGAACGGAATTTCAAGACGTGTAGCACCAGCGCATATGCCTCCATATAAAAAATTATGACTCTGAAGCTTCCTGGTTGGCTGCAGAGTTTAAGTCTGCTATTGAAACATAGTAGTAGAAGAAATGTCCGCTTATGATACAAAATTCATACTTCACATGCAAAAACGAATACTTTCTGGCCGTTTTTAATACACACATCGTACAGAATCAAATTGCTGATTGAAATTTGTACTATAAACAACTTGTATTTAATTTTCAATCAAAGTGAAAGTGGCATATGTCCCACTTCGATACTAGGCTCATCAACTAGCAACCTTAAAAACTGTACACAGCATTAAATTCCAGGAAAGGAAAAGACAAAAATTAATTAAAGTTGAGTAAGTAAAATCAATTCCCTGTCCACTGTATTAAAAGCACAATGTAGACTTGACAGCAATAAAAGTGGGTCACTGCCGAATACAACCAACATAATGTAGCTGTGTTGCAGGTCCTCTAAACACCAAAACCCCGTTGGGCACAGTCGTTTGACTACACACAATGGGTACAGCAAGAGACTACTAAGAGACCAAAGGTCTTTATGGCAGTCAGTCTAAGTGTCAACTAATATTGTCATACAAAACATATTAGAAAACACGTTCTTAGCAATGAGACACCCCATAACACTCTTAAACTAACTTTAATTACAACAAGTGACATTCCAAAAGTTCTGAGGAGACAGATTATTTTACATACATCGTAAAGTAATCCTTAGTCAAAATTAAGTACTTGAGACAATATATGGAGTTACAAAGCTGTACGGCAATTGGAAAAAAGTTTCTCTCTCTCTAAAAGGTTTTCCATCCACGTGCTGAAGGTCGCTCAATGGCGAGTGGCTCTGGAAACTGGATATTGGACGAACCAGTAGGAAAAGGCGACTAATTCCAACAAGCATTCTAAGGAAATATCAACATAACAGCGAATCACCAGTAATATCATTGTTCTCGTAACACATAAACAGCTACATGTACACAAATTTGAACTGTAAATGGCATGACCAACGTCGTCGTTCTGGACCTGGATTCAAATCCAGCACCTTTAGCCATTGCTAACTAAGCTAAGCTTTGTTTGTGCCTTATTGATACCGGATCACTAGGCATAAAGAGACGTGAGGTATAGGCGTTTTCACCAGTATCAGTTCTCAATTCAAATCCTGAAAATAAATGACGAAGATGTTTGTACTGAACTGAGAATCCTGTCATAACAGTTACCATCCTGGGAACTACTCCCAAAGACGTTTAATATGGTGTCATTCACAGGGAACAAGGTATGCTCACGTTTAAAATTGAAATGCCACCATATAAAGCTTGTGACAGAGATGCGAACCCTGCACCTAATCGGATTGTTAACGAAGTACAGGCATGGTCAAAGGTATCCGAACGACATGGATTGCATTTCGCCTGATTCCCATGCAGCCCACATAACGCAGCTGTCTAGCAGGTTCTCTAATCGCTCCTTGATACTGTCGTTTGACTATTGGAAATGGTTCCAACGAGTCACCACTAGAAAACACTGCTCTGTATCGCAATAACTCAGGATGTTAAGTAACACCAAGATACTACAAATATCAGGGAACACCTCAACCCAGATAAGACTATCCTTAATGCTTGTAATCTCACATTTATTGCAATAACTGACATACCCGAAATGTTAGCACTCTAATGCGAGTAGTAAGTTCGTCGTATTCATGATTTCCTCTTCAAACTAACATACCATACTTGTTATTTAACACAAAATGTCATTGAAAATTTACGTTATTCACGAGCAGCTAGTTGAGAATATGTATGAACTTCAATGACGAACCGACTCGTTCTGCATATGGATTCAAACACAGGTCATGCAAACTAAGATTTCGTAACTGATGGAAGTTAACAGTCATTCCTCACTAAGCATAAAGAGAGTGATATACCTCGATTTTAGACAGTATCAGTTAACAAATATCAACTTTAAATTAGATAACGTAAACATTCCTACCCAGCATCTATCGTCCCTGTTGACGAACTACGAGAGATATTAAATACTGCTTCTTCACAAGTAACTTACTTGAAATGCAGTGAGATAAAGCTTTGTGTTGAACAGCGATTCGAACCCACAACCTAATCGGATTGTTATCGAAGCACAATCAACTTTGACATATCGGATTTTCTCGGCAGTAGCTAGATGTATTAAATGAAATCGCGAGACGAAACGTTAATTTTTACCCTCCCAGGACTCCAACCTGGCACATATCGCTGTTATATTCTAGAGAAAAGAAGCGTTAAGTATGGGTTTGTTACTCCAGCAACGACATGTGAGCATGTTTGAACTAGAAATAATATGACAAAGAGTTGAGTGCTGCCTAGTAATCGAACCCCACAAATATCGTTGTTGACTACACGCAAAGAAACGCACTTACCGAATTTTTCTCCACCAGCAGCTCGGAATAACATCCTTTAACTTATAGTGATCTTGCAAATAGTTCTGTGTCTCACTGGGAGTCAAAAACGTCAGATATCGTTAGTGTTGACAACATTCGCTTCTACATTTTTTTTAAACGCAATTCTGCTGTCTGCTGAAGTTAACAATTTAATGGATCTTTGAACATAATTCTCTTCACTTCTCAACCCAAAAGAGTCGCATGTGGAAAAAAAGGCTAACTTCTGCGTCATTTTGTTCTTTTCAGGTTTAATAGACGGCCAGGCAGCAGATGCGTCTCGAAGCTTTTGTATTATGTATGGGGAGAGAGCATCGTGACAAAATACGCCGCAAAAGTATTTTCTACATTAGCTGTCGTAGGGTAGTGGCATGTTATTCTTCTTCAAACCTTGTTTGACAGCTTTAACCCAGAACAAGTTTTCTACATGCATGTGATCGATAAACTGCATGTGCATTCTCAGACTGTTATAGATAACATCAGAGAATTCGTATATATCGTTGATGATTAATTTCTCTCTCATGTTTAGTATTGTTTTAACGACACTAAAAGAAACCTTACGAAAATTGTGCACTCTATTGTAAGAAATGAAATAAAACTACCCACGATAACGTAACGACGAAAGTCTTTTTTAACAAAACTGATTATCTGTAAACAAGCGTGCCTCTATCTGCACGAATTAATAAAACACTACTCACTTAGATTTCGATTGGGTCTGTGTTTAAATGGTATGCTGTGTCATACTCAACAGGTATGTAAACGTGGAATTTCAGAAATAAAGTTACGTAATGCTAAAAACCCAAAATTTGCTTGTCAGCAGCGGAAAGCGGCGTTACCTGTTGTGCATCATTGTATGTTTTTCACCATTGCACTATGAGCTGAAAGTATTTTCTTACGATTTGCTTATCGATGTTTGATCTGACTGCTTGCATCTCTTACACAGAAGGGATAAAAACGTTACATCCAGCGAGGCTGGAACCGCGAACCATAACAGTCGCCGTTTCACAGGTCAGCACCTCTACACAGAGCTAGCGGATAGATGTGGTTTGCGCCTTCCTCTTACGAGCCCAATAATGGCTAGAACTCGTAAACTGCTATTTACAGGACGAGATTAGTTGCGATTGCCACGTTCAATGACTTTGCTGGGCTGAAAACCGTAAATTTACAATCTTCTGTTACACCTCAAGCGATAACAACTCAGGTTATTCAATGGAAATGACGCGAGAAATCAAGTGAACTTTGAGGCTTAATTCCGTGCACACCAGGAAGTAACTCGTCGATC
The DNA here is from genome assembly GCF_023897955.1 of Schistocerca gregaria. Taxonomy (NCBI): domain Eukaryota; kingdom Metazoa; phylum Arthropoda; class Insecta; order Orthoptera; family Acrididae; genus Schistocerca; species Schistocerca gregaria. Next base: position 774,981,311 of record NC_064923.1, on the reverse strand, counting down.
ACAGAGTTGCCAAACATACCTTGCGTTGTTGCCAAATCTCAGTTGCATTACCAGCAGGAAAAAGACGAACCGATGTGATCCTACAGCGGGCTGGGAAGTGACCATAGCTGGGCCTCAAAGACGCCGTTGCTACGGACTAGAATACGTAATGCGTCTGATTCGTATTTCTGTAACTAGGTTTAGGGACTGGAGCTTAGTTACTAATAATAGAACTGACTGCTACTGAGCATCATAAATCTGTACCTCTCATAGTTGTTTTTATATTTCTTTCGTAACTGTACTCAAAACTAAGAAACTCATTCACGGACGTTTTCGTGCCTCTCCGATAGTCGAGCACAACAAACAAATAAAAAGAAAAAGAAACTCTGTGTGTGTGTGAGAGAGAGAGAGAGAAAGAGAGAGAGAGAGAGAGAGAGAGAGAGAGAGAGAGAGAGAGAGAGAAAGAGAAAGAGAGAAAGAGAGAGAGAGAGGGTAAAAAATTGTTGTAAAGAGATTGAATGCTGGTATGTAAAGAAATCTTTCATTAAAATGACTCGTTCCACATCATTACGAAATGTGGTATTCATGATCTATGGAACAAGTATTAATCTAATCTAATCATATCATATTGCTGACTATCCATGAAGAGTCATGAAGTACCGAAATTTTCCCCTATATCAGTAACCAGATCTAAACTTGAAAATAAAAGACGACATGTTTTGTAGTAAACCGGGACTCCTATCAAGACCCTTTCATCCATGTTAACTAACCATGAAAGATGTCTCATATACCTCAATTCAGAAGTAACGAAGTGTGTATGAATTTAAAGATGAAGCGCATGATGTGAAGTTCTGCGACGGTGATACGAACCCAATACATAATCGGATTGTTAACTAATTAAAATCAAATGTTACGTATCGGTTTTTCTTGCCAGCTGCTAGGCTGGACACAAATTTTTGTGCCTGAGCAACAATCGAACCGCACTCCTATCGTTCTTCTTTATTGTCCACGAATATTACTTAAGTTTCAATTGCTTACTCACCGACAGTAAGATGTGTGCGTGTTTGTCCAGAAATTGTTGGCAACATGAACAGACATTAAAAGTGCACGTTAATTTTCACTAGCAGGCCGGTGTGCACGTGATAGGGCTTGAAATGAAATTATGAATTTTTTGTATTGGATCAGGATTCGGACCCACATATTTACCTTTGGAGGAGACCTAGAGAAGACTGCAGTCTTGGGAAAAGGAATAAAATGATTGAACTATACTGTTCCGAGAGATTCAGATCCTCGAAAGAGGAGATACGAATTCGAATCACAGTCCAGCACCAAATTTTTCAACGTGTCTAGTTCAATCAAGTACAAGTAAAATAGGAGCCCTGTTCCTTTAGACGGCTATCAGTTCATCAAATAAAATAAAATTGTCTAATGTAAGTAAGTTTACTGGTGACAGTATTTCTGTTTACCTCGACCTCCACTTATGTCATTTTCCAACGTAAACCGGCTCTGCCCAGTTTGGAATGAAGGAACGTGATGTTTAATGCGGATTCTGGATTGTAACAGTTTTTTCTTGAGGTTACCAGAGGTAAAGCAAAACCTGTTTGTGCCTCTTAAAAGCAAATGCCTGGACCCACGCACTGCACTTGTGATAGTTCGTTCCACGAGACCACTGCGGCCACATTTCCCAGCCCCAGGAGTGTGCTGTAACGGATGATGTGCTTAGCTTACTAAACTAAACTAGTCACGGAGGGAAAAAACGCGAGTCTGATGAATGTGAGCAGGATGCAAAGACTCTTCTAGGCGTCATAGCCTCGATTTGAAGCCATTTTGAAATTTTCACTAATTCAGGAAATTTCTTAGTTCGAGAAACTGCACTGTGAAGTGCGAAGTTACTGGATAATTCGATTATTACCGTCATTATTACCATCATTTTCTTCATACCGCTGCTGGAACACATGTGCTTGAAGATCATTTAAGTCCTTTCGGTCATTATAGAAGAAGTTGCCCAAGAACAAGTTCTTTCCCTGTCTACGGAATCCTTTTCATGTTAATATCAAACATCAGCAATTACTAGTAAATCATTTTAAAACTAAAGTAATTAATGAAGGCGTTACTTGATAACGAAAACGCCCTGCCTTTCTTCATTTACGTGCGCCTAGAAATGGCTATCGAATACTGCCAAACCAAAAGCCAAGGGATCTTACTGCCTTCCAATATACGTCGCTGTCGGTTCTTCTATATGATTTGGTAAACGTGACCTGTTTCAAGTTGTGTATGACACAGAATGTTTTAGAAAATCAATTGTTTTCCTTTGCTATAAACAGAAAGATTTTCATTCTAAGCTACCCAAGTCCAAAATTTTCGCAAAATTAGTTCAAATTTAATATTCGCTTCCATAATGTAAGGAAAGTATTTCACAGTAGCAAAACCTGCATCCGACTCAGTGTCCTTACACTTAGTCGCTGGCCATAAATTCTTGCTCAAAGTGACGACAGTTGAAGTAAACTAATGTAGCGAAGACTGTTTGCCAGTGACCTTTCTCACCGGAAAATATGCAATTCACTCATTGGGCTCCATAAGTACACTGTAACAGTAATTTCTGTGTGTATGGAAAGTCATACGGATTGTAGAATTTAGTGGTGCTCTCTCTTCCACTTCTGTGTACGATATGCCTGACCTAAACGGGCCCTTTATCATTACAGGCAACAGTAATGTGCTTATACTGACAACCTCATTGGTCGTTTTGCCAGATGTTGTAATTATTTAAGTAAAACACATGACCTTCGTGCGGGCGACATTTCGTCCCCCTTTTCCTTCCGTGAAAATTGTCAGTAAGCTTTTTGCCTTCGAACCAGCGAAATGCGGCAGAGTACGAATGTTAAACGATTTATAAACCACGATTTAGCGCCGTTAACACGATTTCTTTAAACACTGGTGTAGCTGAAGGGATTTAGTTTCTTCTTAAATCGTCTTATGCAGCAACGTTCACAGATATCTCAAATAGGAAAAGCTCTTTATCCAGGTACGAAGGTTTTCGTCTGCTAGCACTGCGTAAGTATTTTGTGTAAGAGGTATTAAAGAAGTGTTCCTGTGGCTGTGGGAATCATTAGTAGAAAACGAGTTTTGCACCAATGGGTACAGTACTGACAAACATTCAAAATGATTATCAACCTAAGTCTGCGTTCATCCGCAAACAGAGGCGTATTTGTAAAATTGAAGCTGGACTAGGTATCCTTGTCTTCCTTGAGTGGGCATTGGAAGGCGTTTACACATACGTATACGAGGGTAATCCCAAAGGTAAGGTCTCCTAAGGGACACGCAAGTGCCAACGCAGGCACAAACAAGAGATCCTTAATTTTAATGGCAAGCAGAAATCACAGTGTTGGCTGCATAGTGGCAAGGTGATAAATGGCAAGCTATGGATATGAAGGTCTCAGGTTCGATCCCTCACCAGCCTCACGATTTTTAAGTGCCGTTTTACACATATTTCCCCTGGGGCATAGTTTGTTGATGTGAAAAATGCCGAGTTGCACTGTGGTCCGAAAGCCACGTAAAACTGTAGGTTCCCCTATTAACTGGCTAGGTAAGTCAACTCAGAGCTCCGATGAAAGCAACAGCATACCACCTCCAACAAGACAGTGCCTATTAAAGCACTGTGGTATTCAAACCACTCTTGCGACTGATGACTGCTTTCCTTTCTATGGGTTCCAAAACTAATGATCTTCGGGTTATTAACATTTTTGTGTTTTCATGCTGTAGCTTTGATACCAGTAAACGTAAGTAACCGGCCGAGCACTGTTACAGTTCGAGTCGCCAAGGTGGCAGACGACGATGCTGTCGACCCCAGTTACAATTTTGGTCATGGCTATGTTTCAGTCTAATACCTCTATGGGCCTTTCTACGTATTTCAAGATATACTTTTATACACTTGGTACGCTTCCAAATTGATATCTGATAGAGCTGTATTTAGCAACATGAATGAGATATGTTTTCCGTGCAATATATCGGACAACACGTCAGTGCAGCGAGATTTCGTTTATGTGTTGCGCATGGTGCAAGAAATATTTGCGTTTTGCTTGCTTCTGTGATAGGTTTCACCCCACTGAATGCGAGCAAGCTCACGAATAGACTGTCAATAACTGGAATTACGCAATAACACACTTAAAAGTTGTATTTTTGCATTATGTATCCCGATGAAAATAACTGTAAACAAGTTAAATTCTTACTTGCTTATTATCGCGCTTCTCGATGCTTTCCTCAAAAACTTAAAATAAAAATAAAAAGAGAGACAGAGAGATAAAACAGAAATGTATTTCAGTGACACCATGTTCGTATCGTGACGTAAAGCACGGACAGTTGATAGGTAATATCTCGTTGTACTAGCGATATGTATGGCTACGGGGTTCTTTGTTTTCTCTCTTCAAACAGCTAGAACAGAATTCAGTAACAAAGTGGCACGAACACCTACTCAGTGCGCCAATTAAACACTGAGCCATTCTTGGTTATTTTGTTAATCGTCTGTGATGCAGTAAACATCCTTGATTATTGATTTGTAATTACTACCATTTTTATTGTTATTCGTCACCCCACAACAGCTTTCCTATCACTCATTGCCACCGATGTCTGTTCTAATCGTGGTAGGGGCAGCCCGTGCGAGCTTCTTTTGTGTATTATTTCATGTTGTTGTTGTTGTGGTCTTCAGTCCTGAGACTGGTTTGAAGCAGTTCTTCATCTCCCAGTACCTTCTGCAACCTACATCCTTCTGAATCTGCTTAGTGTATTCATCTCTTGGTCTCCCTCAACGATTTTTACCCTCCACGCTGCCCTCCAGTACTAAATTGGTGATCCCTTGATACCTCAGAACATGTCCTACCAACCGATCCCTTCTTCTAGTCAAGTTGTGCCACAAACTCCTCTTCTCCCCAATTCTATTCAATACTGCATCATTAGTTATGTGATGTACCCATATAATCTTCAGCATTCTTCTGTAGCACCACATTTCGAAAGCTTCTATTCTCTTCTTGTCCAAACTATTTATCGTCCATGTTTCACTTCCATACATGACTACACTCCATACAAATACTATCAGAAAAGACTTCCTGACACTTAAATCTATACTCGATGTTAACAACTTTCTCTTCTTCAGAAACGCTTTCCTTGCCATTGCCAGTCTACATTTTATATCCTCTCTACTTCGACCATCATCAGTTATTTTGCTCCCAAATAGCAAAACTCCTTTACTACTTTAAGTGTCTCATTTCCTAATCTAATTCCCTCAGCATCACCCGACTTAATTCTAGTACATTCCATTATCCTCGTTTTGCTTTTGTAGATGTTCATCTTATATACTCCTCTCAAGACACTGTCCATTCCATTCAACTGCTCTTCCAAGTTCTTTGCTGTCTCTGACAGAATTACAATGTCATCGGCGAACCTCAGAGTTTTTATTTCTTCTCCATAGATTTTAATACCTACTCCTTCACTGCTTGCTCAATATACAGACTGAATAACATCGGGGAGAGGCTACAACGCTGTCTTACTCTCTTCCCAACCACTGCTTCCCTTTCATGTCCCTCAACTCTAATAACTGCCATCTGGTTTCTGTACAAAGTGTAAATAGCCTTTCGCTCTCTGTATTTTACGCTTGCCACCTTTATAATTTATTATTTCACGGAGCTGCGAATTCCCAGAATTCTGTAACATAATCAGAAGAAAACCTTTACACATCAAATCCTCTTGGCATCTCAACTCAGTAAGTTGTGTTAATGGTCGTAGATCTCGGCTTTCTGACTGCCAAGCTGCTATACAATACAAGCGTCTCTGACGATATTCGATTCGACGGTCAACGATACGAAATTCAATAACGTTCTTCACTTAAGACATCCATACCAGAGTGATAAGTATGAAGGAAACAAATTTATTAGCAAATCGCAAGAAAAAACTTTCAGCTCAAAGTGCAATGGTGAAAAACTTACAATGCTGCGCAACAGGTAACGCCGCTTTCCGCTGCTGACAAGCAAATTTTGGGCTTCTAGGAATACGTAACTTTATTTATGAAATGCCACGTTTGCATACCTGTTGAGTATGACACAGCATACCATTTAAACTCAGACCCAGTTTTGTTAAAACAGACTTACTTTCGTCGTGGGGGTATCGTGGATAGTTTTATTTCATTTCTTACTTGTTCTGAGTTAAAGCTGCCAAACAAGGTTGGAAGAAGAATAACATGCCACTACCAGACGGCAGCTAATGTAGAAAATACTTTCGCGGCGTATTTTGGCACGATGCACTCTCCCCATACATAATACAAAAGCTTCGAGATGCATCTTCTGCCTGGCCGTCTATTAAACCTGAAAAGAACAAAATGACGCAGAAGTTAGCCTTTTTTCCACATGCGACTCTTTTGGGTTGAGAAGTGAAGAGAATTATGTTCAAAGATCCATTAAATTGTTAACTTCAGCAGACAGCAGAATTGCGTTTAAAAAAAAATGTAGAAGCGAATGTTGTCAACACTAACGATATCTGACGTTTTTGACTCCCAGTGAGACACAGAACTATTTGCGAGATCGCTGTAAGTTAAAGGATGTTATTCCGAGCTGCTGGTGGAGAAAAATTCGGTAAGTGCGTTTCTTTGTGTGTAGTCAACAACGATATTTGTGGGGTTCGATTCCTAGGCAGCACTCAACTCTTTGTCATATTATTTCTAGTTCAAACATGCTCACATGTCGTTGCTGGAGTAACAAACCCATACTTAACGTTCCTTTTCTCTAGAATATAACAGTGATACGTGCCGGGTTGCAGTCCTGAGAAGTAAAAATTAATGTTTCTTCTCGTCATTTCATTTAATACATCTAGCTACTGCCGGGAAAATCCTATATGTCAAAGTTGATTGTGCTTCGATAACAATCCGATGAGGTTCTGGGTTCGAATCCCTGTCCAGCACAAAGCTTTACCTGACGGCATTTCAAGTAAGTTACTTGTGAAGTAGCAATACTTGATATCTCTCGTAGTTCTTTAACAGGGACAATAGATGCTGGGTAGGAATTCGCGTCCGTTAAAATTGTTACTTTATGTAATTTAAAGTTGATATTTGCTAACTGATACTATCCAAAAATGAGGTATATCACTCTCTTTATGTCTAGTCAGCAATGACTTAATTTCCATCAGCCACGAAATCTTAGCCTGCGTAATTGGTTCAAATGGCTCTGAGCAGTAATGGATTCAACATCTGAGGTCATCAGTCCCGTAGAACCCAGAACCACTTTAACCTAACTAACCTAAGGACATCACACACATCCATACCCCAGGCAGGATTCGAACCTGCAACCATAGCACTCACGCGGTTCCGGACTGAAGTGTCTAGAACTGCACGGCCACCGCGGCTTAGCCTGCATGACCTGGGTTTGAATCCATATGCAAAACGAGTCGGTTCGTCGTGTCATTTGAAGTTCATACATATTCTCAACTAGCTGCTCGTGAATAACTTAAATTTTTAATGACATTTGTCTTAAATAACAAGTATGGTATGTTACTTTGAAGAGGAAATCATGAATACGACGAACTTACTACGTGCATTACTTATCTGACGTAATAATGAGAGTGCTAACATTTGAGGTATCTCATTTATTGCAATAAATGTGAGATTACAAGCCTTAAGGACAGACTTATCTGTGATGAGGTGTTCCCTGATATTTGTAGTATCGTGGTGTTACTTTACATCTTGAGTTATTGCGATACAGGGCAGTGTTTTCTAGTGGTGATTTGTTGGAACCATTTTCAAAAGTTAAACGACAGTATCAAGGAGCGATTAGAGAACCTGCTAGACAGCTGCGTTATGTGGGCTGCATGGGAATCAGGTGAAATGCAATTCAGGTTGTTTGTACACTTTTGAGCACGACTGTACATAAAATCGGAAGTTAAATATCAAATGTTTTCACCAATAGCGAAATACTGGAACCTTAATTGGCGATAGAATTGTTTTTGCCTGACTGGGATTCGAACCCAGCATCTAGCACCGTCGTTTTCTAGCCAGTAACAGACGGTAAATAGCTATTGTTGGTTAACCAGTAGCGAGATGGCGGCATGTTTAGCTAGACATCAGGCGACGAAAAGTTCTGTGCTGGATGGAATTCAAACCCCGCACACGTGGTCATGAAGAAACTTTAACTATCAAATTCTTTTCCAATGGGCATGTTTGTACTTTCAATGATGTGATGGCTAGAAGTTGAATCCACAACATGTCATCGTTGGTGATCACAACGAACACAACGTCAAACCCAAATCCGTTTTTACCACTCGGATGGAGAGGAATGTTTGAACTTGAAAAGATGTAAGGAAACGTTTGATCTTGTAATGTTGTTGATAAAAAGCTCATCATGTGGCTGTGAGTTGAAACGAACACGTTACAGCTGACAACGCACGAAGAGACATCGAAAATGCAACTATTTTTCACGAGTAGTTCGGAGTGGACATGCTAGGGCTTGAAATGAAATAATGAATATTTTGTGCTGATCAGGATTCGAAACCATATAGGTGCTTTTCGAGGACACCTAGAAGAGTTTGCAATCTTCGGGAACACAGTGAAATCGAATTCTAATCCCAGTCCAGCACCACAATTTTCAACGTCTCAGTTTCAAATAAAGTAAGAGCCTTGTGAACTTACATGGCCATTGGTTCATTTAATTAAATAAGTTTTCTAGTTTACGACGGCTTGCTGGCGACAGAGTCTCTGCCTTGCGGGGTTTCACCACCTGTCACAGCTCAAACGAATGCCCAGTCGGCAGCTAAGGGATGTTACTAGGGGTGAAGGAGAGCTACTTGTGTGTGTTAAAAATTTACGCCTGACGTGAGATGTAAACCTACACGTTTTACACATCAATACAAGATTAATCCACCAGACCACAGAACCCCCTGCCAAGCACATAAATATGAATTGCAGAGTATTCACTTAGATGTAGATGCAGATGTCAAGGGACGCGTAACAGGAAGAAGGGTGGGATCTGGGAATGGATAGAAGTGCAGAAGTGCAAAATATAAGCGTGAAATGCTTCCAAAGAATTGCTTACTTAGATGTGTGCCACAGTTCGTTTTATCTCAGGACCGAAAGATAAGGAAGGACTGTACTCAGAATGAAGAATGGGGTATAGGGAAGGGGAGATCAAAGAATACGGTTTCATAGGTGGTGAGAGGGATGATAGAGAGTCAAGACAGCAGCAATTAAAAGAGAAAATGTAGCGTCATTGGAAACCGCTAGATTTGTTTACAAAGTTTTGGGGGAGTGTAATAGAAAGGCACTTGCGGCGATAGTGTCAGAGACAGAGAGAATAGAAGAGATTAACAACGAGTAAATATAAATGTTCAAATGTGTGTGAAACCTTACGGGACTTAGCTGCTAAGGTCATCAGTCCCTAAGCTTACACACTACTTAACCTAAATTATCCCAAGGACAAACACACACACCCATGCCCGAGGGGGGTCTCGAACCTCCCCCGGGACCAGCCGCACAGTCCATGACTGGAGCGCCCAGACCGCTCGGTTAATCCCGCGAGGTGAGTAAACATAATATGAGATTGTTGGCGTATTGTGTGGAGGACGGAGGGTGTATTCATGGATGGAGGGGAAGAGAGAGACGTATTTGAAATAACAAAAACTACTGTGACAGTGTCCATCTACGCTGATTAGGTTGTAAGTATGTAGAAAGGGTATAAATGAAATCAAAATAGAGTTCTTAAAATACTGTATATTCAAAAGAAGGCCACTTGAATTCAAAGGGCAACTCAAAGGAAAGCTAACCCATATTGTATATTTTCTGTTGCCACGCAATCATCTACTAGCTCCCAATGAGGAGAAATGACGAAAAAGAAGACATAACAAAACATTTTAAGACCTCTAACATTTTATCCAGAATCCTTCATTATTTTGTACTTCTGTCACGCATCTTGGCATATAATGTATAAGCCGTCGGACGTAACAGCCTGAAGAAGCAACTTCCTCCCAGGCTTCCAGGACGCAGTCCCAAAGAGCGTCCGCAGAAATTGGTTGGTTTCGTGGCCAGTTCTCTGTTAACGTTCTGGCGACCTCAGCCCACATGTTTTCCATGGGGTTCATATCAGTCGCCCGTGGCGGCCAGTCCATGACGTTGACGCCAATCGTGGAGAGCCGCTGCTGAACAAATGCAGACTTGTGAATGGGAGATGTCAAGGGACGGGTACAGCAGTAGTTCTGCGTACAGCATTCCCAATGACGAAAGCATCACATTTTCCAATATGTGGGCATACTGCGCGCTGTCCAGAGGTCCTTCTATCCTGTGAAGAATTCCCACCCCTCTCGCAGAATTCCAACCCCAGCAGGTAACAGATAGCCGGCCACTTCTCGTCGTGGTTACATATTCGCGTAGATGGCAGTTCCTTGCTGCCTGTAAACGATTCGTGGACCGTCGTTATTGGTGGTAAACACCTTCGCATCGGTGAAAAATTACGCTGCCCCAAGACCCCCTCCGATGGAGCTCCGCAAATGCTAGCCGGTATAAAACGTTGCCTTCGCTGAGCTCATGTTTCACGGCGGATCGTCGTGCATGCAGCCTAGCGTCACTCAGCCTTCGGCGGATCGTATCACTGGAGGCGGGGAAGTTCGTCTCCCGCCGCAACAGCTTCGCGTTCAGAAAGGGATTTTCTCTGCTCCTAGACACTAGGTCCCTGTCTTCCTGCTGAGAGCTCACTCTCTTCCTGCCTGAGCCAGGAGCCCTGTTGGTGGTGTCTCTTTCAAGGCAGATCCTCCAACATGTCGTTGCAGTGGTATGTGGTACGCCATACCGTCTACCAGCTTCTCTGATGGAACATCCTCCATCCTCAATGAGAGCGACGACTCTACCTCGGCCGGCCGGAGTGATCGAGCGGATCTAGGTTCGTCAGTCTGGAACCGTGGGACCGCTACGATCGCAGGTTCGAATCCTGCCCCGTGCATGGATGTGTTTGATGTCCTTAGGTTAGTTAGGTTTAAGATGTTCTAAGGGATTGATGACCTCAGATGTTAAGTCCCATAGTGCTCAGAGCCATTTGAACCATTTTTTGAATACCTAGAAAAGACCTCTCCCAGTGAGCCATTACGGCAGACAGCCTGATGTGTATTCTTGCTTGCCGCTCTTATACTGATTCCAGGAGAGGAGGTAAACATACACTCCTGAAAATGGAAAAAAGAACACATTGACACCGGTGTGTCAGACCCACCATACTTGCTCCGACACTGCGAGAGGGCTGTACAAGCAATGATCACACGCACGGCACAGCGGACACACCAGGAACCGCGGTGTTGGCCGTCGAATGGCGCTAGCTGCGCAGCATTTGTGCACCGCCGCCGTCAGTGTCATCCAGTTTGCCGTGGCATACGGAGCTCCATCGCAGTCTTTAACACTGGTAGCATGGCGCGACAGCGTGGACGTGAACCGTATGTGCAGTTGACGGACTTTGAGCGAGGGCGTATAGTGGGCATACGCGAGGCCGGGTGGACGTACCGCCGAATTGCTCAACACGTGGGGCGTGAGGTCTCCACAGTACATCGATGTTGTCGCCAGTGGTCGGCGGAAGGTGCACGTGCCCGTCGGCCTGGGACCGGACCGCAGCGACGCACGGATGCACGCCAAGACCGTAGGATCCTACGCAGTGCCGTACGGGACCGCACCGCCACTTCCCAGCAAATTAGGGACACTGTTGCTCCTGGGGTATCGGCGAGGACCATTCGCAACCGTCTCCATGAAGATGGGCTACGGTCCCGCATACCGTTAGGCCGTCTTCCGCTCACGCCCCAACATCGTGCAGCCCGCCTCCAGTGGTGTCGCGACAGGCGTGAATGGAGGGACGAATGGAGACGTGTCGTCTTCAGCGATGAGAGTCGCTTCTGCCTTGGTGCCAATGATGGTCGTATGCGTGTTTGGCGCCGTGCAGGTGAGCGCCACAATCAGGACTGCATACGACCGAGGCACACAGGGCCAACACCCGGCATCATGGTGTGGGGAGCGATCTCCTACACTGGCCGTACACCTCTGGTGATCGTCGAGGGGACACTGAATACTGCACGGTACATCCAAACCGTCATCGAACCCATCGTTCTACCATTCCTAGACCGGTAAGGGAACTTGCTGTTCCAACAGGACAATGCACGTCCGCATGTATCCCGTGCCACCCAACGTGCTCTAGAAGGTGTAAGTCAACTACCCTGGCCAGCAAGATCTCCGGATCTGTCCCCCATTGAGCATGTTTGGGACTGGATGAAGCGTCGTGTCACGCGGTCTGCACGTCCAGCACGAACGCTGGTGCAACTGAGGCGCCAGGTGGAAATGGCATGGCAAGCCGTTCCACAGGACTACATCCAGCATCTCTACGATCGTCTCCATGGGAGAATAGCAGCCTGCATTGCTGCGAAAGGTGGATATACACTGTACTGTGCCGACATTGTGCATAATCTGTTGCCTGTGTCTATGTGCCTGTGGTTCTGTCAGTGTGATCATGTGATGTATCTGACCCCAGGAATGTGTCAATAAAGTTTCCCCTTCCTGGGACAATGAATTCACGGTGTTCTTATTTCAATTTCCAGGAGTGTATTTACGTCAAACGGAGCGGCAGAGGCATGAGGCGCAGCCGTGCTGGCTCGTCCCGGGCTGTTCGCCCACCAACGCCACCGCCAGCTCGATCACTTCCGTCTCGCCCGCAGCTCGCGTGCCGCGGCTAGTACAGACCCGGGCCACATGGCCACGATCACCCCTTGAAGGATCAAAAGTTACAGCTAACCTACCCAAGTCTGTAGTAGAAACTAACGTAGCTACAGCTATTATGCTATAACCTACACAGGCATACCTACAATTGATGATTTATTCAAATATTTGGCGAACAATACTTTCAAAAATACATTCATTTTAAACATAGCTACCACAAAATATTTCACCTAGCTAGCAGTAGCATGACGCAGGAAACTATACTTTCTTGTAAGCGCTGTGCATTAGATGTAGCCTTAAGAAAACCTGTATTCAAACACGACAACTAATCGGAATGTAAAAGTAAAGAGGTTTGGCGGCAGCTTCTCCAAATAATAGTATATACTTACAAGGGAACCTCCCCATCGCACCCCCCTCAGATTTAGTTATAAGCTGGCACAGTGTATAGGCCTTGAAAAACTGAACACACGTCAATCGCGAAAACAGGAAGAAGTTGTGTGGAACTATGAAAAAAATAAGCAAAATATACAAACTGAGTAGTCCATGAGCAAGATAGGCAACATCAAGGATAGTCTGAGCTCAGCTGCGGCGTGGTTTCGTGGTTAGCGTGTGCGGCGGCGAAACGAGAGGTCTTTGGTTCAAGTCTTCCCTCGAGTTAAATGTTTACTTTCCTTATTTTCGCAAAGGTATGATCTGTCCGTTCTTTCATTGAGATCTCTGTTCACTGTAATAAGTTTAGTGTCTGTGTTTTGCGACGGCACCGCAAAACCGTGCGATTAGTACACGAAAGGACGTGCCTCTCCAATGGGAACCGAAAACATTTGATCGCAAGGTTATATGTCAACCGATTCCTCCACAGGAAAAACGTCTGATATATTCCATACGACAATGGTGACGGCATGTGTGTCACATGACATGAATATGTTGTCGACCCACTTAACCTGTACACTTGGCGAATGGGTAAAAAGAATCTTCTACCTTGCCCGATCTAGGTTTTCTTGGGGTGTGATAATCACTCCCCAAAAAATGATGAAAACGTGAGTTTGTCACATAAACTGCAACAAAAGAATGCAACAGTTTCACTGTCGTACAGTTCTCCCTGTGCTCTGTCAAAGCATATGTTTTTAACGTTTGCAAATTTTTCCGTGTGTAGATCGTCAAATCCTGCATATGTCCAAGCAAATCTGAACATGTCCTGGAATTTTGGAGAGCGAAGTCGATTATGTGTGAGTGCCGGAAATTTGATAATTGACACATGATCACGTAAACAATACTGCTCTGTGTACCAGTGCAGCTTCGCAAAATAATTGTCTGAAAATAAAAAATTAATCTTTTCACTCGAGGGAAGGCTTGAACCAAGGAACTCTCGTTTCACAGCTCCTCACGCTAACCACGTGACCACGGCGCATCTGAACGCACACTGTCCTTGATGTTGCCTATCTTGCTCATGGACTACTCAGTTTGTATATTTTGCTTATTTTTTTCATAGTTCCACACAACTTCCTTTTTTCTCGAGTGATCTGTGTTCAGTTTCTCAATGCCTATCCACTGTGCCAACTTAACTGAGGGCGGTGCGATGGGGACGTTCCCTTGTTAGTACATAATACACGTTTTATGCACTTATAACATGTACTCAGTGTCTCTAAAACAATACGTGCTGCACGCCGGAAATTACTTTCTGCTGAGGCACTTAATTTACATCTCAATGATACACGACTATTACAGAACATTGCTCTTTACGGCAGTCAATCCACTTGTAAATCAACATCATGATATCACAGATATTAGGCAACACCTTACTAGGTATGAGTAAGGCCTTAAAGTTTACAAGTAAACATGCTACTCCTAGCTACTACTAAATATGAAGTTGATTTAACGTGTCTCGATAACCATGTGTGCGGCGTTCGACTCTCAGTCAGCATAGACATTTTCGTCACCTTGTTTCTAGTTAAACGTGTGCACATCTCGCTGATGGTGGACCAACATTGGACATATCTCGTCTGTTCCTGGTTAGACAACGACGGCGTTAGGCGCCGGGTTCGAATCCCGGTCGGGCAATACAATTTCAATCGTCATTTAAGGTTTCAGCCCCACTACTGGTCACACTGTGATATGTACATTCTGATTTTACGTACTTAGTCAACAATCCGATTAGGTGCTGGGATCGCATCCTTGTCCCCAGCATTACGTGATGGCATTTCAATTTTAAACATGTGCATCCATAATTCCTTGACAATGCAACACTACACAACGTCTTTCGAGGTTAATTACCAAGAACGTAATTGTCATGTTAGGGTTCCTGCTTTCGTACAAAGATTATCGTCATTTACGTTCAAGTTGAGAATTGATAACTGATACTGGTGCAAACAATATTTGACGTCTCTTTTTGCCTAGTGATCGAGTCTCGATAAGGCACAAAGCTCTGCTTGGTTAACAATGGCTTTACGTTCTGGCTTTGCATCCGGATTCAGAACGAAGACGTTGGTCATGTCATTGAAAGTACAACTTCGTGTACAAGTAACTGTCGATGAGCAATGTGAACAATGATATTACTTGTGATTCGCTGTTAATGTTGGGATTTCCGTAGAGTGGTTGCCGCCGTTAATCACGTTTTCTTTTAACTGCTTAGTATTACATAAAGTTGATGCGAAAACCACTCCCCGTTGAACGGTGAACGACGTTCAGCATGTGTTCGGTAAACCTTTTAGACAGCAAAGAACTTGTTTCCAATTGCCATACAACTTTATAAATCCATATACTGTCTCAAATATTTAATTGTGCCTAAGGATTACTGAACGATTTATGTGACAAAACTAGTTGTCCCATAACATTTGAAATGTCACTTATTGTAATTATATTTAGTTTACAAACGTTAAGGACTGTCTGATCTCTTCTGTACTATCGTGGTGTTACTTTACATCTGGACGGACTGTCATAAAGACCGGTGTTCTCCAATAGTCTCTAGCGGTACCCCTTGTGTATCTTACAGCGACTGTACTGTGGAGGGTTGCGACTATGGGCAACACAGATATACTATTTTGGTTGCATACATTCAGGTGCAGCCTACACATTGGAATTCAGGGGTGACCCACATTTTTTGCTGTCGAGTGTACGTATTATTTGAATACTATTATAAGCAATGCGTCTAACCGGCTTCAAAAGCTGTACTGCTACCCGCAATTTCGTTACCAAGGCGCAAATATAAACACGTCCGTGTAGAACGAACGCAATGCAACGACTGATTATTGGAGTTTTAGAATCGTCTCTCTTTTTGGGACAATGTCAGGATGTGCAAGCCGTGCTCCTCATACCGTTGCTTGCTCTTCTACGGCATGCACTTCAGTTACCAGAGTACCGCATCTCCTGGAACACGAAGCTGGGCTACGGTTTGGACGCCCTCAGACGTGAACATGATACAATTTTTTCCCACTTATCGCCCTTCGCAAGTCATTCAGCAACAGTTTTCATTTTCATCGCCAATATATATATTGGAGATACTAGAAGGTATCAAATAGATTATATAATGGTAAGACAGAGATTTAGGAACCAGGTTTTAAATTGTAAGACATCTCCAGGGGCAGATGTGGACTCTGATTACAAAATATTGGTTATAAACTGTAGATTAAAACTGAAGAAACTGCAAAAAGGTGGGAATTTAAGGAGATGGGACCTGGATGAACTGACTAAACCAGAGGTTGTACAGAGTTTCAGGGAGAGCATAAGGGAACAATTGACAGGAATGGGGGAAAGAAATACAGTAGAAGAATAATGGGTAGCTCTAAGGGATCAAGTAGTGAAGGCAGCAGAGGATCAAGTAGGTAAAAAGCTGAGGGCTAGTGGAAATCCTTGGGTAACAGAAGAAATCTTGAATTTAGTTGATAAAAGGAGAAAATATAAAAAAATGCAGTAAATGAAGCAGGCAAAAAGGAATACAAACGTCTCAAAAATGTGATCGACAGGAAGTGCAAAATGGCTAAGCAGGGATGGCTAGAGGACAAATGTAAGGATGTAGAGGCTTATCGCACTAGAAGTAAGATAGATACTGCCTACAGGAAAATTAAGGAGACATTTGGAGAGAAGAGAACCACTTGTATGAATATCGAGAGCTCAGATGGAAGCCCAGTTCTAAGCAAAGAACGGAAACCAGAAAGGTGGAAGAAGCATATAGAGTGTCTATACAAGGGCGATGTACTTGAGGACAATGCTATGGAAATGGAAGAGGATGTAGATGAAGATGAAATGGGAGATACGATACTGCGTGACAAAACTCTACTATCTGGTGAGGAAAATATATGAGACAGGCGAAATATCCTCAGTCTTCAAGAGGAATATAATAATTCCAATCCCAAAGAAAGCAGCTGTTGACAGATGTGAAAATTACCGAACTATCCGTTTAATAACTCACAGCTGCAAAATACTAACGCGAATTCTTTACAGAAGAATGGAAAAACTGGTAGAAGGCGACCTCGGGGAAGATCAGTTTGGATCCCACAGAAATAGCGGAACACGAGATGCAATACTGACCTTACGACTTATCTTAGAAGAGAGAATAAGGAAAGGGAAACCTACGTTTCTAGCATTTGTAGACTTAGAGAAAGCTTTTGACAATGTTGACTGGAATACTCTCTTTCAAATTCTGAAGGTGGCAGGGGTAAAATACAGGGAGCGAAAGGCTATTTACAATTTGTACAGAAACCAGATGGTAGTTATAAGAGTCGAGGGGTATGAAAGGAAAGCAGTGCTTGGGAAGGGAGTGAGACAGGGTTGTAGCCTCTCCCCAAAGTTATTCAGTCTGTATATTGAGCAAGCAATAAAGGAAACAAAATAAAAATTCGATGTATGTATTAAAATCCATGGACAAGAAATAAAAACTTTGAGGTTCACCGAGGACATTGTAATTCCGTCAGAGACAGCAAAGGACTTTGAATAGCAGTTGAACGGAATGGACAGTGCCTTGAAAGGAAGATATAAGATGAACATCAACAAAAGCAAAACGACGATAATGAAATGTAGTCGAATTAAGTCGGGTGATGCTGAGGGAATTAGATTAGGAATTGAGACACTTAACGTAGTAAAGGAGGTTTGTTATTTGGGGAGCAAAATAACTGATGATGGTCGAAGTAGAGAAGATATAAAATGTAGACTGGCAAAGGAAAGCGTTTCTAAAGAAGAGAAATTTGTTAACATCGAGTATAGATTTAAGTGTTAGGGTTTATGAAAGTATTTGTATGGAATGTAGCCATGTATGGAAGTGAAACGTGGACGATAAATAGTTTGGACAAGAAGAGAGTACAAGATTTCGAAATGTGGTGCTACAGAAGAATGCTGAAGCTTAGAATACATAACTAATGAGGAGGTATTGAATAGAATTGAGGAGAAGAGGAGTTTGTGGTACAACTTGACAAAAAGAAGGGACCGATTGGTAGGACATGTTCTGAGGCATGAAGTGGCTACAAATTTAGCATTGGGGTGCAGCGTGGAGGGTAAAAATCGAAGAGGGAGACCAAGAGATGAATACACTAAGCAGATTGACAGGGATGTAGGTTGCAGTAGGTACTGGGGGATGAAGAAGTTTGCTCAGGATAGGGTAGCACGGAGAGCAGCATCAAACCAGTCTCAGTACTGAAGACCACAACAACATCAACATATTCTTCATTTTTGTGGCCATATTGTTTTAGACTTAGAAGTATAAAAATAAACAGTCAACTGTAGTGTACAAAATTGCGCTACGCTAAACTTCAAAAATGTGTAGTTCTGCAAAGCAGGGTAATATTAGACTTCTGTGACGAGTACCTGAAGAAGAAAGGAGCCGAAAACGTGCAAGCAGAAGGCATTTACTGATGTCAGCGAAAATCGGAGAAGAAATTACCACCACTGATAATACTTTAACTCACTTAAGCGAAACACTTCTGGTGAGAAAATCACACATATTTTGTAGCTGTAACGAAGGCACAAAAATATTCTAAGAAATGCTAGCCTTATGTTTGATATTAACACTTTAGTTAGCACTAAAAAATTTATAACTCGACCGTTACATATTGAAACACATAATGTCACCAATGCTCGGAAGTACTAATTTATTTTTACTATGTTTTACCTGTAATTACTAGTTCTTTTTTGGCTCTCGTAAGTTATTACTTTTTGGCATCCAAATGTTGATGATTCCGTTCTGTTGCTTCTTCACTGTGCATTATAAAATACCTGCTTTTAAAATTAAGAACTGTGTTAGTTACTTGAAAACAGCATTGACTATTCTAATCGGTTCCTCACGCCGTTCTTTCTTCGTCTATTATGCATTATTTTGCGTCTAAGGCGGCAAAACTCCCTTATTTCGTGTATAGGGTGCGCCCATAATTTTGATGTTACGTTTGTCGTTTATTAATTTTGCGTCGTTCCTCATTACCGTCGTCTTCGGTTGGTACACTCTCAATTCCCTGTGTTCAGTAAACTGTTAATAACGTTCGACAAGTCGTGAAAGTTTCCGTCACTTTCGGAGAAGAGAGCGGTATCATGTTTTGCTGTTTGCAAGGTTCGCAGGAGAGCTTCTGTAATGTTTGGAAGGTAGGAGACGGATACTGGCAGATGTAAAGCTGTGAACCGGGCGTGAGTTGTGCTTCGGTAGCTCAGATGGTAGAGCACTTGCCCGCGAAAGGCAAAGGTCCCGAGTTCGAGTCTCGGTCGGGCACACAGTTTTAATCTGCCAGGAAGTTTCATATCAGCGCACACTCCGCTGCAGAGTGAAAATCTCATTCTGGAAGACAGAAATAGTTTAGTAGCATGTTACGTTGTAAACGGATCTTAGGCTGGGTGAACAGTGGATCATGACTACCACCAATTCTGTTCAAGATGGTTCCGTGGGATCGTGGTGGAACGCTGTTCAAGGCCGCAATCTAATACACACCTACGCTAAATTCAAATGTGTCGATTCAGTTGATAGTAATTCGACATGTTTTGTCTCCTAAAAGTTTAGATTTGAAATTAAAGTTTCAAAATTTCGAAACACACTAACGTTCAATAGACAAACAGCTATGAAACGGACTTCGAAAAGAACATCCGCTATAAATTTCCATAAAGTCCACACCAAAGTAGAAATGTTTGTCTATTAGTGCCTAGCTAATTTCATAATTGAATGTTAACGCTTTTTAAACACTGCTCGAGGAAACTAGCTTTGTTTGTGAGGTTATTTATCGTTCTACGCACATAGGTACGACAAAGAAAAGTACAGAATAGGACGTCGACTGCAGGATGTCCAAGTTGTTCGTGGTCCACTGTGGGTTACTGTAGCCATTATTTTTGTTGATTTGTCTTACGGTCTTTGGGTACAAGTTTGGAAAGTTCCCTCGCCCCCTTGATGTTTTATCTTATAGGACTTTTACGATTACTTAGTCAGACGTTCTAAGAAATACTGATACTTCTCGATACTTTTTATAGGCAAATTATTGTGTATTAGATCTCGTCATATATGTATATCATCAAAGAACGACACTGTATATGTTTCTTTTACGGGCTGTGGAATTTCTATGAAGTTTACATTTGTTGGTGATATGACACTGTATTTAAATACTTATATGTGTGTGGTATTTTGTATATATTTATTAAATGAACTACACACTGATCTTATCAAAAGACGAGAAGTGATTTCTTCTTTCTTTTGTACCATACCCCCCCCCCCCCCCCCCCACCGGCCAGTCAACCTGTGAGCTCGGTAATCACGTAATCTGTGGCAGTAGCAGTACGCTTTTGTGGTCTGTTGACCTTCGCCGCGGATAAGGACATGACCGCCAGCCACTATATCTAAAAAATTCAAAGAAGACCAACTCGTTTCGTATTATGGTGGAATAGGCAACAGCGTCACGGATATCATAGACGAATTGGAGTGGCAGTCGTCAAAACGAAGGCATCTTTTCGCTGCAGGAAGTCCTCATTAAATTTCAATCACCAACTTTCTCCACTGAGTCTAAAAATATTTTGTAGGCACCCGCTACATAAGGAGAAACGATCATCATAATACAATAAGAGAAATCAGTGCTGTCACTGGAAGATTTAATTGTTCGTTTTTCCCACGCGCTTAAACGTAAATTACAGAGAAATCATGTAGATATAAATACAGAAATATTTATTTGCAATGGTTGCTGGTTTCGGTCAGAATGTGACCATCTTAGAACAATTTATATCACGTTGGTAGGCTGTGGTGATGATAGGAACCGGTGTTGTGAATCCACGAATGACAACCATTATGGTATAAATAATCTAAAGATGGCTACATTCTGGTGCAAACCGGTAACCATTGCGAACAAATATTTTATTGCGGTCATGACAGTTTTTAACCATTTTCTGAAATACAGTTCGTTAATGAATTTATTTAACACCATCTTGAAAGACAGCAGGTTTCAACAAAATCTAATATTATTAGCAAATTTATTTGAAAATTCCCTACAGCTGGAGGAATGCCTATAAAACTTTCCATACGAGAAGATTCGTGCGAAAAAAATATGAAACTACATCTCTTCGCTGATTATAATTTTAGTAGAGAGCCAAATACATATCGGCTATTAACCACATCGGGTAGACTACAGTAATCACTGTGCATTATTGTTATCGGGTGCAATGTGTATGAGCAAATGAATGGTACTCATGTCGAGTTGTCGAGTATGGACGAAACGTGAAAATGCCTCGCTTGCACGAACCTTCTAACATAATGTAGAGCAAGCTAAGAGTACTTAACGATTGGCCAGATGCGACTAGCACTTGCGCTCTAAGGGTTCCCTACGCACTTACGACAGCTCATCCGTCCCAGGAATCGGGATTTTGTCAATTTTTTACCTGTTATAGTCACTGATGCAGGCAAGTTATAGGTCGCAGAAAATCCAAGACTTACGAGAATCTTTTAAGTTTGAAGACGGTAACAAATGAGAAAAGAAACGTTTTTTTGTGTAATGTTATTACAGATTAGCAATATTCTCATTTTTTTTTCTCTTACTTGTACTGTGAAACCTTACTTCTTGCCAAATTTCCATGATCGTAGGTCAATGGGAAATATCATACAGGTTTTGATGTGTGAATTTGCGAGTATCAAAATACGTGACGTAAATGACTGTACCTTTTGATTACACTGAGTTAAAACCTTCAACATTGTGTACCACCAAAGGACCGTAGTCCTCGATATGTGACAGAAATTTCAACTTCATACGTCTGTCCGTTCGTGAAAAGAAAGGGTTCTCTGCAGTCGAATAGACAGGCAGGCAAACAATGAGACACGCAAGAAAGTGATCCTGTAAGGGTTCCGTTCCACCGACTGACTTATGGAGCGTTAAAATGGAAGGAAGATTAGAATTTAATGTCCCCTCTAAATGATAATTAAAGACGGAATAAAGAAATATCCAGAGGGGAAGCAAGAAGAACAAAGTGACACGTGACTGGAGAATGTCTATTTCACTGGCGTGCTAGCGGTATGAGGTTCAAATGGCTCTGAGCACTATGGACTTCTGAGGTCATCAGTCCCCTAAAACTTAGAACTACTTAAAACTAACCAATCTAAGGACATCACACACATCCATGCCCGAGGTAGGAAACGAACCTGCGACCGTGGCGGTCGCGCGGTTCCAGACTGTAGTGCCTAGAACTGTTCGGCCACTACGACCGGCGCGGTATGAGGTGTCTACAGTGCCGGAACATTTATTTCTTGTTTCGCTCAAGGAGGTCTTAACTTCTTGCCGGGATCCCACACACTTTGGTGCCTGAAATGGTATTGCATTATGTGTTGTTCCGAAGACTGGGCGGGAAACATTCAGTGGTTGATTCAGATTAATTTTCTGCAGTGATGCAGTACTAAAACCACTTCAAATAAGGATCAACAATGTCCCTTTGACCTGTTAGACGCTAACTTACCACTCCTCCAAAACCAATAATGAATTCCCTCCTGTAGTCAAATACCTGTATTTAAAATACAACCACTGCATTGGAAAATGCACACTGTTAAAAATCAATACGCCATCACCAGCTATTTCCCAGCAACGTACGCTAGTAATTTACACTAACTGAAAACATGAAAGCTACTAAATCAAATGTCACACATAAACACTACAGTTTTTCTTCTGCTGTTATTTTTATTTTTTTGGAGGAGGTGGGGGGGGGGGGGGGGGGGGGCATGTCATCAGTCTTCTGACTGGTTCGATGTGGCCCGCCACGAATTCTTCTCCTGTGCCAACCTCTTCATCTCAGGGTAGCATTTGCAACCTACGTCTTCAGTTATTTGTTGAATGTATTTGAGTATCTATTTTGCATTACAGTTTTTGCCCGGTGCATCTCCCTCTACTACCTTGGAAATTATACACTGATGTCTTAGCACATATCCAGTTTTCCTGTCCCTATCTCTTGTCAGTGTCTTCCATACGTTCTTTTCTTTACTGATCCTGCGGAGACCCTTCTCACTTCTTATTACGTCACACCACCTGATTTTCTACGTCCTTCTATTGGCACTACGTCTGAAACACTTCGATTCTTATCTTTTTCAGTTTTGGTGCATTCTCTGATTCACTACCATATAATGCTGGGCTCCAGACATATATTCCCAGAACTTTCTTCCTGAGATTAAGTCCGATTGATACTTGACTCTTAGCCAGAAACGCCATCTTCGTCTGTACTTACATTAGTCTTGTCTACTTCATCATTTGTTATTTCGCATTCAAGGTAGCAGAATTCCTTAACTTTGTTTACTTGGTGATCCCCAATTTTGATGGTAAGTTTATAGCTAATCTCATTACTTTCGCCTTTCTTTGGTTTGCTCCCGACCATTTTCTGTACTTATTAGCATGATCATCTCATTCAACACGTCCTGTGATTCTTCTTCACTTTCACGGAGGTCAAAAATGACATCAGCAAATCTTATCACTTATGTCCTTTCACCGCGAATTTTGAACCCACTCCTTAATTTTTATTTTATTTCCATCATTACTTCTTCGACGTATAGGTTGAACAGCAGCGGTAAATGACTACATCCATTACTTAAATGCTTTTTAATCGTAGCACTTCGTTCTGGACCATTGATTTGAGTTGTTGCCTCTTGGTTCCTGTACATATTCTATATGATGCGCCTTTGTCTACAGCGTGCTCTTACTTTTCTCACAGTTTGCAACATCTTGCACCATTATCACTATCAAACGCTTTTTTCTCGGTCGACGAATCCTATGAATGTGTCCTGATAATTTTTCTTCAGTCTTGTCTTCATTATCAGGCACAACGTCAGTATTGCCTCTCTGGAGCCTTCAGCTTCATAAAGGCCAAACCGATCTTCGTGTAGCAGATCTTCAATTTTGTTTTATATTTTTCTTTATAAGTATTTTTGTCAACATCCTGGTTGCACGAACCATTATCTGATTGCGCAATAGTTCTCGCACTTAATTATCTCTGTTAATTTGAATGTATATGATATTTTTCCAAGTGTCTGAAGATACATCTCCAGTCTCATGCATTCTGCAAACCAATATGAATAGTCATTTGGTTACCATCACCCTCATTGATTTTATACATTCTCAAGAAATGTTATTTGTC
The DNA here is from genome assembly GCF_023897955.1 of Schistocerca gregaria. Taxonomy (NCBI): domain Eukaryota; kingdom Metazoa; phylum Arthropoda; class Insecta; order Orthoptera; family Acrididae; genus Schistocerca; species Schistocerca gregaria. The sequence goes on along the minus strand of NC_064923.1, from coordinate 774,957,076 downwards.
TCTTCTGCCTTATTTGGTATCAAGTCCTCGAGAATTTTTACTCTAATACTGGATACCCACTTACTTTCCACATCGATTCTCATTCCTCCTATCACGTCATAAGACATTTTCTCTATTTTTCGATGCCTTCAATATATTTTTTCCATCTATCTTTTCTCTCCTCTGATCTTAACAGTAGAACTACCTTTTTATTCTTTGTGTTGGCGCCTTTGTTTTTTTAATTTCACCAAAGCTTGTTTCATCTTTTCTAGATGCCGAATCTGTCCTTCCAACGACCATATCTTTGTTGATTTCTTCTTATTTTTCTTGGAGTCATTTAGCATTAGGTTCCCCTAGTTTACTTTATGAGGCCGTGCTCAGAAGTATTGTCTCCGAATTTGTTATGTGAAAAATCTTAAAGCTTTTTAAATAAAACGAAATTATTTAAATTCTACATCTATATCCTTCATGTCTATATATTTGCAGGCGTCTGCTGCTAGAAGGCTACGAATTGTGGAGCGTAACATGTTGTAATGTAATGTAACTATGTCGATGGGTGAGAAACAGCGTGCTGTAATCGAGTATCGAATTTGAAGCGTTCTTCCACACATGGAGCAGCCTCTCGTTCAGCATTACAATGTCAGAGCACACACGAGAGCTGCGCCATCTTCGGCAGTCCGACACTTTGGGCTCAATGTCGTCGTTCGTCCTCCATACAGTTTCGACTGGCACCATCCGACTTTCATGTGTTTCCGGAACTTCAGGAACACGTTCGAGGACTTCGCTTTGATAATGATGAAGCGATTCAAGCAGGTTGTGACTCCGTCAACGAAGTCAGACGTTCTACAGCGACGGTGTCAACAAATTGGTCGCTCATTGGGAAACATGTGTTCGTCGCCAGAGTGACTATGTTGAGACATAAATATGTAGACATAAAGATGTAGAACGTTAATAACGGTTGTTTGATTTTTAAAAAAATTTAATAGTTTACACACATAAAATTCGGAGGCAGTACTTTTCAGCATGACCACGTATTTCATTCAGAAATTACTTATATATCTGTCTTATTACAAACATTTTTTCGATCTATTGTTTATTTTGTTACCCACTGTTTTATCGACGTTACTTTTTATCTATATTTGTTTGACAACTTCTGTGATTACCCTATTTAGAGATGTCCATCCTTCCTCAGTTTAAATGCCTACTTTGGTATTTATTACTTCAGTATCTGCAACGTCAGAGAATTTCAAATCATCATTCATCAGCACTTCAGTATCTCACTTCTCTCCATATTTATACTTCTGTACGATGCTCTTAAACTTCAGTCTACTTTTCATCATTATTAAATTGTGATCCGAATCAGTATCTGATCCTGAGTGGTCCCTGCAATCTAAGATCTAATTTCGGAAATTCTGCATGCTGTAATTCATGTGGAATCTTTCCTTGTCTCCGGGTCTTTTAGAAGTATAGCTCTTCCTTCTGTGATTTCTAAACATTTCATTCGGTGTTAGTCGCTGAAATTTATTTCAGAATTCTGCTAGTCTCTCTCCTCTCTCACTTTTAGTGTCGAGCCTTATTCTTCAGTAAAACTTTCTTCTACACATAATAGAATTCAGGAAAAAACACAAATGAAAAGGCTTTTGTACAAGAAATTTATCATATCAGCTGTACTTCTCATTCATTTACCAGTGACATTATAACAGTGTTTTATGTATCTATTATCTTTATTATATAAACCGTGAACACGCTGCATTCTCCTCACTCATTTTGTTTTGTCTTACAATAAGACATGCATGTAACTACTTTCCCATCAGATCAGTGCCATTTGTGATTTTTAGCAAATAAATCCGCTACAGTGATACCGAATCAATTAATTGTTAATGTAACTGTAATTGGTACAGACAGATAGCTAATCTCGTTATAGATTAAACCATTTTACTCTCCAGATATCTAGGGTAGATTCGTTTATGAATTGTACCGTGTATTCTCTGACGGCCAAAAGTACTGTAACTAAAAGTGTTTTTATAATTAAAGTCAGGGCGGATTCTCCTTAGGAATGTTGTCCGTCTAATCGGTCAATAAGGATAAATTCCAATAATTTATTTAAATTAATCTTATCAGAATTAACGGTCTCAGTGAAGAAATTCATGGTGTATTGACATTGCCACTGATACACAAAGAATGCCGTAAGCAGATATTTTCTACGTTGATGGAAAACTAATTTCATTAGAGAAGTATCCAGTGTTCTCTCATTACGGTTAATTCTGAAAGTATCGAGGGACAAAAAGCTTTAGCTGATTAACGAAAAGCAAATTCAAAATACAGAGTAATTACAATATTAACAGTCACGAATACTTTACATTCCCTTCTACAGCGCTCCTCACATTCATGATTATTAGATTTTCATCTTCCATTGCATATCGAATCACGCTTTAGAAAGTCCTCTTATACTTTCACCGTCTCTTTCTTTCCAGCATGTGATGTCGGCATGTTTATCAAAGATACTGTTGTTAGCTTTGGTTTGCTGTCGATTCTGATGAGAACAATCCGTACACTGAACTGTTCATTGTAACTTACTCTCTGCCGTACATTCCTTTTCATAACTAAACCTAGTCTTGTTCATTTTCTGCTGCTGCAAATATTTTTTTATATTCATCTGACCAGAAATCCATATACAGGGTGGTCCATTGATAGTCACCGGACCAAATATCTCACGAAATAAGAGCCAAACGAAAAAAGTACAAAGAACGAAACTCGTCTAAGTTGAAGGGGGAAACCAGACGGCTCTATGGTTGGATCGCTAGATGGTGCTGCCATAGGTCAAACGGATATCAACTGTATTTTTTAAAAATAGGAACCCCCATATTTTATTACATATTCGTGTAGTACATAAAGAAATATGAATGTTTTAGTTGGGCTACTTCTTTCGCTTTGTAATAATTGGCTCTGTAATAGTCACAAACATAGGCTCACAATTTTAGACGAACAGTTGGTTGCAGGTAGGTTTTTCAAATTAAAATACAAAACGTAGGTACGTTTGAACATTTTATTTCGGTTGTTCCAATGTGATACATGTACCTTTGTGAACTTATCATTTCTGAGAACGCGTGCTGTTACAGCGTGATTACCTGTAAATACCACATTAATGCAATAAATGCTCAAAATGATATCTGTCAACCTCAATGCATTTGGCAATGCGTGTAACGACATTAATCTCAACAGCGAGTAGTTCGCCTTCCGTAATGTTCGCACATACATTGACAATGCGCTGACGCATGTTGTCAGGCGTTGTCGGTGGATCACGATAGCAAATGTCCTTCAACTTTCCCCACAGAAAGAAATGCGGGGACGTCAGATCCTGTGAACGTGCGGGCCATGGTATGGTGCTTCGACGACCAATCCACCTGTCATGAAATATGCTATTCAATACTGCTTCAACCGCAAGAGAGCTATGTGCCGGACATCCATCATGTTGGAAGTACATGGCCCTTCTGTCATGCAGTGAAACATTTTGTAGTAACATCGGTAGAACATTACGTAGGCAATCAGCAAACATTGCACCATTCTAATTGGCATCGATAAAATTAGGGCCAATTATCCTTCCTCCCATAATGCCGCGCCGGTCGAAGTGGCCGTGCGGTTCTAGGCGCTGCAGCCTGGAACCGCGAGACCGCTACGATCGCAGGTTCGAATCCTGCCTCGGGCATGGATGTGTGTGATGTCCTTAGGTTAGTTAGGTTTAAGTAGTTCTAAGTTCTAGGGGACTAATGACCTCAGAAGTTGAGTCCCATAGTGCTCAGAACCATTTGAACCATTTTTTGAACCTTAATGCCGCACCATACATTAACCCGCCAAGGTCGCTGATGTTCCACTTGTCGCAGCCATCGTGGATTTTCCGTTGCTCAATAGTGCATATTATGCCGGTTTACGTTACCGTTGTTGGTGAATGGTGCTTCGTCACTAAATACAAAGCGTGCAAAAATCTGTCATGGTCCCGTAATTTCTCTTGCGCCCAGTGGCAGAACTGTACACGACGTTCAAAGTCGTCGCCCTGTAATTCCTGGTGCATAGAAATTTGCTACGGTTGCAATCGATGTAGCACTCTCAACACCGACGTTTTTGAGTTTCCGGATTCTCGTGCAATTTGTCTGCTACTGATGTGCGAATTAGCCGCGACAGCAGCTAAAACACCTACTTGGACATCATCACATCATCATTTGTTGGAGGTCGTGGTTGACGTTTAACATGTGGCTGAACACTTCCTGTTTCCTTAAATAACGTAACTATCCGACGAACGGTCCGGACACTGGGATGATGTCGTCCAGGATACCGAGCGGCATACATAGCACTCGCCCGTTGGGCATTTTGATCACAATACCCATACATCAACACGATACTGACCTTTTCCGCAATTGGTAAACGGTCCGTTTTAACGCTGGTAATGCATGACGAAGGAAATACCGTCCGCACTGGCGGAATGTTGCGTGATACCACGTACTTATACGTTTGTGACTATTACAGCGCCATCTATCACAAAGCGAAAACAGTGGTCCAACTAAAACCTTCATATTTCTTTAAGTACTACACGAATGTGTAATAAAAAATGAGGGTTCCTATTTTTTAAAAAAACGCAGTTGATTTTTGTTTGACCTATGGCAGTGCCATCTAGCGGGCCAACCATAGCGCGATCTGGCTTCCTCCTTCAAGCTAGACGAGTTTAGTTCTTTGTAGTTTTTTCGTTTGACGCTTATTTCGTGAGACATTTGGCCCGGACACTATCAATAGACCACCCGGTATTGTTTTTATTTCACTCCACTGGTCTCCAACAAATGTGGATTGTGCCTTTGCATTTCCCTTTTCAGGATGTCTAGCCTCGCTATCACATTCAAATATCCAATCCCACGCTCCATCTTGTCGAATGTTATTCTGTCGATTAAGAAGTCTTGAATAGGTGTTCTTCCTATGACAATCGCTTTCCTGATATCCAGCAGCAGTAGTTATCTGACAAACAGTAAATTAATTTAGACTTTTTTTTCTCGAGTTTCTACAAAGAAGTGAACGATACGTGTGTATTTTACTGTGAAGAATAGTGGTTAGAAAATTAATCGTAGTTTTTGTTTTTGTGTAAGTCTTGTGAATATCGTCGTGTGGGGCGGATTCCTAGTGTGAATTTTCCCTTCGCCTGAAACTCCGTCGCGTCACTAAGTTTTAATTTTGTGCTAGTAGATAGTATACAGTTTATATCAGTGCATCCTAGTATGAATGTTTATCTGGTGCAGTAACTTTTCGGTAAATAGGGTTTCTAATAACAGGTATCTGTAAATACATCAACTTCAGTAGAGAAATTTATTTCTGTTTAATAGCTTGCGGCGTCAGAGTACAGTGAGAAATCTGAACAGCAATTTTTAGCGTTACTTTATTCTCTTTTGGTATATTTTGGATGCACTTCAAACTCGATAGCGATATTTGAGATCTTATATCTATTTTATACACAGAACGATATGGCTAGGGATTGTGCTTGTTGTGAGCGGACACAATGAGAGTTGTCTGCATCTACATGACTCTACATCTACATGACTACCCTGCAATTCACATTTAAGTGCTTGGTAGAGGGTTCATCGAACCACAATCATACTATCTCTCTACAATTCAACTCCCGAACAGCGAGCGGGAAAAACGAACACCTAAACCTTTCTGTTCGAGCTCTGATTTCTCTTATTTTATTTTGATGATCATTCCTACCTATGTAGGTTGGGCTCAACAAAATATTTTCGCATTCGGAAAAGAAAGTTGGTGACTGAAATTTCGTAAAAAGGTCTCGCTGCGACAAAAAACGTCTATGCTGTAATGACTTCCATCCCAACTCGTGTATCATATCTGCCACACTCTCTCCCCTATAACGCGATAATACAAAACGAGCTGCCCTTTCTTGCACCCTGTCGATGTCCTCCGTCAATCCCACCTGGTAAGGATCCCACACCGCGCAGCAATATTCTAACAGAGGACGAACGAGTGTAGTGTAAGCTGTCTCTTTAGTGGACTTTTTGCATCTTCTAAGTGTCCTGCGAATGAAACGCAACCTTTGGCTCGCCTTCCCGACAATATTATCTATGTGGTCCTTCCAACTGAAGTTGTTCGTAATTTTAACACCCGGGTACTTAGTTGAATTGACAGCCTTGAGAATTGTACTATTTATCGAGTAATCGAATTCCAACGGATTTCTTTTGGAACTCATGTGGATCATTTCACACTTTTCGTTATTTAGCGTCAACTGCCACCTGACACACCATATAGCAATCTTTTCTAAATCGCTTTGCAGCTGATACTGGTCTTCGGATGACCTTACTAGACGGTAAATTACAGCATCATCTGCGAACAGTCTAAGAGAACTGCTCAGATTGTCACCCAGGTCATTTATATAGATCATGAACAGTAGAGGTCCCAGGACGCTTCCCTGGGGAACACCTGATATCCGGAAACAGCTGGAAGCTGCGTAGGCTACCGCCGACAAGCTCCTAGCTAATGCTCGAAGTTGCGGTGACGTCGGGGCGCCAGTGACAAGACCTGCGACACCCTTGGCGGCGCTGGAATCCCCTAGTGACCCGGACGTCGCTGCGGCTTCTGATACGCAACATCTCACCGGTCCGTCCTCACTCTAGAGTGGGTGGAAAACGGAGGTGGGTTCGCATGTCACTGGGCCGAAGGGGAAAGAGAGAGCAGGCCGTGCGGCTAGCTCCTTACGTCTTAGCAACAGGTACGAGGTGCTTCCCAGTGTTGATGATAACTCTGAGCCAGCACGGGGTGCCTCTCCTGTTGAGCCAGCGGTCGATTTTCTTGCCCAGTCCGGACGAGTACAGAGGGTGGGTTGCTAGTCATTGGGAGCTCTATCGTTAGGCGGGTGAGGGAGCCCCTCAGAGAGACAGCAGGCAAGGAGGGAAAGAACTACAGTGTGCATTCGGTATGTCTGCCGGGAGGTCTCATCCGTGACGTGGAGGAGGCCCTGCCTGCAGCTATCGAGGTCACTGGGTGCAATCGGCTGCATGTAGTGGCTCATGTCGGCACGAATGACGCCTCCCGCATGGGTTCTGACGCCATCCTCGGCTCCTTTCGGCGGCTATCTCATCTGGTGATAGCAACTAGTAAAGCACGCGGGGTGCAGGCTATGCTATTGGTAACATATAACGTTTAGCTGGCGAGAGAGCGTTACGGAGATGCTAAACAAACTCCACTGGCACACGTTAAAAGTGAGGCGTTGTGCATCACATAGAGATTTACTATTGAAATTTCGGGACAGCACTTTTCAGGAGGAGTCGGATAACGTATTACCTGAAGTTAAAATCTTCTGGGTTATTAGGCTGCGTCATATTTATACTAAAATGATAGACGTTTCGGCGCCTCTGCTGGGATCTTCCTCAGGATCTTATGGTGTCCACTACTGCTAGAACACTGTGTTCTAGTAGTAGTGGACACCATAAGATGGGATCTTCCTAAGGATCTTATAGTGTCCACTACAGCCAGAACACTGTTCTAGCAGTAGTGGACACCATAAGGTCCTGAGGAAGATCCCAGCAGAGGCGTTGAAACGTCGATCACTTTAGTAGAAAAATGACGGGGCCTAATATCCCAGAAGATTTTAACTTCAGTGACAACGGCCAGGGAAGCCTGCAGAATTACATAACATATTGCTTCCCCCCCCCCCCCCCCTCCCTCCACATACATCTCGTGTATTGACCACGAGGACAACATTCGAGAAATTGGAGCCAATCATTCTTCCCACGCACTATTCGTGAGTGGAACAGCGATGGAGGGATCAGATAGTTGTACCTAAAGTACCCTCCGCGACATACCATGATGTAGATGTAGATCTAGGGGACTGATACGGAATCCTTTCCCAGTGTAGAGACCGGCATTTTTTCAGTTACAGGTTCTGTGTGTACAGGGTAGTCGTGAACAGTCTGCAGAGCTTGTAAGGGTGTGGCAGGGCAGGGCACTTATATTCCGATGCACGGACGATGGCGGTTGCCGCTTGTCGAGGCACTGGCCGGAACTGCATTGTTCTCGATTCCAAGCGACAGATGAGTATGCGCAAGTGCTTGAAGAAAGAGTATATCCTGCAAATTATGTCTCTTCCTCTGTTATGCTCAATTTCTCATTTATTACCACCATCAGCGATTACAGCTCGCAACAAATGGAGTAGAAATCCACTAAACAGCTCGCTACGATAACGTTTAACGCTCTCATGGGTTCCGGCATTCGCAGCAGAACGCTCAGAACACTGCTGAACAGTCACTGGCTGTCGGCGAATACGTGACGTAGGTGCGCAGAACAGGCCTAAAATCGACCACCATCGTTGGTGACTCCAATTATAGTGCTAAGAAATAACTGTTAAGAAAAAAAATTCGATACGTTGTGTCATTTCAGAGTTAATTAGTATTGAAGTTAGCCAGACCGTTCAGGCTGCCTGCCAGATACAATTGTGTCAGTTGTTGTCATAGTGTAAATGATGGTGCATTCGACTGCTCAGCCTTTGTCTCGAGATCAATCTTCACTACCGTCCCATGCCCAATTCTTGTATCGTTCTCTTGTTCTGTTTAAGGAAGCCAAACGAAGAACACGGTTGGCGACACTGTCCCAGGCGGGCCGCCTGAATTTGCTAGCGCAACACCCTGCTTGGCTAACTTCAGTGTTAGTTAACTCGGAAAGGACGCAGCATGACGAACTTTTCTTTTAACAATTATCCCTTAGCACAGCCTATCGTGTAACACTTTTGAAAGCATGAAATTACAATGAAATGAACACCATTAGCTGCTTACAGGCGTCGACATACGTCAACGGGGACAGATGAAAATGTGTGCCCCGCCCGGGACTCGAACCCGGGATCTCCTGCTTACATGGCAGATGGTCTATCCATCTGAGCCACCGAGGACACAGATCATAGCGCGACTGCAGGGATTTATCTCTGGCACGCCTCCCGCGAAACCCACATTCTCGACGTATTGTCCCGCACTACATTCGTAGTGCCCCCATCCATTATACTCATTACTCGCGGCGCGTTGCCGATTCCCGTAAGAGTTCGGGCACTGTTTGTGCATTCGCACAGAAGACGAAGATGGTCAAGTGGGCGATGAGCCTTAACTATAAAGATGGTATCTGTTCTTTCGGACTGTTTCTGACCACCCTGCATGCGAGTGCGTTATGTGTCTTTCATACAGTGGTTTCCATCGTCTTCTCAATCTTCACGTCACCCATCGTTGTTGGTTCTTCCGCCTCTTAGGTGACAGTTACACACTTCTTGGGTAACCTCAGTCACCCTCTTTGACAAGGCCTTTTTAAGAACAAGAGTTGCTCCTCATGCTGGAACTCTTTCGGTTACCATTCCCTACGATTTTTGTGGAAAACTTCAGCAGCGGCTGGGTTACAAAATGGGAGGCATGACGTTCAGATTACCAGCCAAAGACGCTGCCCCTAGAGCACGGGTCATCAGCTACACAGTACTGTGCACACACTACAGGTAAACTTTCGTTATTTCCTACCTTTCCTAGTGTAATTTTGATACTAAATGGAGATTACTAGGCTGGGAGGTGAACAGTTGTTGCCACCGAAAAGTGAAGCCTATTGTTCGAGTGACAAAAAACATAAGTGAGAGCGGCCTTGGGACGCGCGGACGCAGACGCGGCCGGCGGGTCCTGGCGCCGTCGCCACCCTCGGACGGCGTGGACTGGACTGGACTGGACTGGACTCCAGCCGCCCACGCCTTGACACGGGCCGGCGCCCTCGGGCCAGCGGCATCAGCCCAGCCTCTCATTAGCGGTCGGCGCAGTCCGGCCGCGCCCCGTAAATGGAGTGCTCCGCGGGACAATGCGGCCATTCAGCGCCACCGGTCCGCCGGCCACTCGGGCTAATTAACACGCCAGTCCGCCGCGAACGTGTGACCGGCTCCCGACCCGGGGGCGCTGCCTGCCCACCTCCCAATCACGCGCTAGTGCCGCGTGCTCTAGAAGGGACGGGGCACCGCCGTACATACGAGTGCGACGAGTTGTCTACATCTCAGGCGCTACTGAGCTAACAAGGGAAGGCCTCAGACACGGCCAACCGATTCGGCTCAAATCTGGCAGGTCGCTTGTCTACAACCTAAAACGGAGGACTCTAAGTTATTCTGTGTCAACACCCTTGCAATTTTGAGAAAATCACTCCTAAAGGTTATGATCTGCAATCGACTCAAAATTGGCGGGATCGATAGAAAACTGTAAATAGAGCATTTTTCATTATCAGGTATGGGGTCCGCAAATGGAAAATCGAGGAAAGAAAATTTTACGACTGCCGCTTCTGTACCCACACGGTAAACGACTTCCGCCGACGACGCCGATAGCGCAATAGCCAAGGCAATTGGCTGGGAATTGGAAAACCCGGATGTTATTCTTTTCGTCTGCATTTTTCCATATCTCAGTTGATAGAGATAGGGGGGATAATAAGGTAAGTAAATCAATAAGGAATGATAATAATACTTACCTTATTAACCCTTCTATCCCTCTTAATTGAGATATAGAAAAATACAAACGAAAAGAACAACATCCGCTAGGTTTCTTCGAGATTCGATCCCGGGTTCTCCCAGCCAGTTACCTTGGCCGTTGCGCTATCGGTGCTGTCGGCGAAAAGCGTTTACCATGTGGGTACAGAAGCGGCAGCTGTAAAGGTCCCTTACCTCGATTTCTGGAAAAGAATGCATTTTCGGACACTATACCGGATGATGAAAAATGCTCTATTTACAATTATCTTTCGATCCCTCCAATTTTGAGTCGATTGCTGGTCATAACCTTTAGGAGTGATTTTCTCAGAATTTCAGGGGTGTTGACCGAAAATATCTTAGAATCCTTCATTTTAGGTTGTACACAAGCGGCCTGCCAAATTTGAGCCGAATCGGTTGGCCGTGTCTGAGGCCTTACCCTTGTAAGACAAGTTGCCAAAGAGTTTGCACTAAGCAAGAAATACACTTGTGGCCAAAGTTATTGCAAGAAAAGAAAATGTTGCAAGGTTGCCTCTATTTTGCCACAAAACAGTATAAACAGGCGATAGTAAAGCAGAAACAATGTAACGAGTAGAGAAGGCCAACAACTTGAACATACGTAACGGTAGACAAGAAGTTCTTGGTTTTATTTTCAACTTAACTGATCCTCACACGCATTCCGACAATTCGTTAATTGCTCAGTATGGAGTGTGATCAGCTCTGGCAGCAATACATGCCTGACAACGTCGTGACGTGCTGTGAATGGTGTCATGAGTTTCATGTTGAGGTAATAACGCCCATTCTTCCTGCAGAGCTGCTCACAGTCTTGGAGAGTGGTTGGTGGATGCTGACGAGATGCAGGCCGTCTCCCTAGTGCATCCCAGACATGCTATATGACACTCGAAGCGGGAGAGCCAGCAGACAACGCCATACGTGCAATATCCTCCGTGTCCAAGAAAACATCAACCACCGGTGCTCTATGAGGTCGAGCATTATCGTCCATCAGTACCACGTTTGGGCCCACAACATCTCACAACAATCACAAATAAGGTCCCAAGATCTCGTCACGATACCTGACACCAGTTAAACCCTGCTGATTCAGCTCCATAATTTCTTGAAGAGGGGTTCGTGTTGTAAACATACTATCATCCTACACCATTAGGAATCCTCCTCTGCCTCGGTCACTTTCCACAATGTTTGAGTCCCGAAGCTGTGTTTCACGTTCCCTCCAGATGAGAATCCATCGACAATCACTCTCCAGACTAAATCGGAACTCTTCTGTGAAAACAACATTGGCTCACTGTTCGACCGTCCAGACAGCATGTTGACGGCTCTACTCTAGACGTTCCCTTCTGTGAAGACGTGTCAGAGGTACACATACTGCTGGTCTCCAACAAAGAAGGCCACTCTGCCGAAGCCTTCTGCACATCGTTTGCCTCCCTACAACACGTCCAGTGGATGCTGCGAGCTCACATCTCAGTTGCCGTGCAGTGCTGAGGGGCTAATCTCGTGCCCTTACAGACAAATAACGGTCCTCTCTTCTGACGTCATACGTGGTCGGCCATGCGATGGTCTTCGAGATACAGTTGCGCTCTCTAAAATATCGCGACATGCAAAAAACAACAGAAAGATTCAAATTAAGCCATCTGGCCAAATCAGGTTGCGGCTGTCCTGTTTCCTTTCTTTCTATGGCTCTCCACCGCAGAGTGTCTGGTAGGCATCTTCTCCGTGCCACACTGCACCGTCTGTTACTGTGTACAAAGCGATTGTGCATGTGGGGCCACCCGGCAAACACTACCTCGTTTCACAGGCGCCCTGACGTCATCATTGGCATGGTTATCCGTTGATCGGAATGTCATATTCCGTACAGAACACAACCGTACAGAAGTCTAATTGACAGTTACTATGGTGTAGACACAGGACGGGAAAACAGCGATTTCTTGCTTTAATTTTGGACACCAGCCTTCAGCTTCATCGTCTTTTTCCTTCCAACGGACGGTTATGGTTTTAACGAAGCATTTGCCTTCATTTTGTCCTTCGTTGATACACGTCTTGATACTATTACTCTGCTTTTTCCTGCAGTTTTCATATCTTCCTCGATCTCACCCAGTCCTCTTTCTCTGGGTGGTCCTGTTGGTCTTTCTCACTGCTCATTTCTATCCATCCTGTACTGGACAAAGAGTTCTTTTTATGGGGCAGCCGCAAATGTACAAGAACATTTTGAAAAATGAAGAAAACATGAGCACAGTTGCTCAAATCGCAATCTTTTGTTGGGTACGCGACCGGTTTCGGAAGAGTTACAGTTCCATCATCTGATGCAAAATGCAGTAGGAAAACTACTCTGTTACACGGGAAAAGGAAGGGATCGATAAGTCTGAAATATCAGATGAGGAACTATGCGGCTAAAATTTCAAAACTGGAACAAATTAAGAGAGAGAGCAAGCCGTTAAATACAAATAAAATGACTTAATCATCTGTGGTCACCTTTGCCATACTTACACTTAAACCTCAGAGTTTGACATCTACGGAAGAGAGTCTAGTAGCGACTTAGTTCTGAATGTAGCATCCAATCACTCGTTTAAATATAAAACGGCTACCTTCCGTTCCCTCCTAACAGGTTAAATAACATTTCCCTCACATCAGTTGCATATGAAAGATATTTCGATATAATCAAGTATATTGCCGCAAGTAATAGGTATCCTGGGAATTAAGTAAGAAAACACTAGTGAAGGAGGGGGTGGGGGGCGTGAAAGGGAATCACTGTGAAGGCTATAGAGAAAAATAACGTTTTATAAGATTCCACATTCATAGAAACGCGTAAGAGAGGAATGGGTAGAAACTGATGTCAGCCAACATAACACCGGCATTTTTCATACCAAAACATTTTGACAGTAGGCTAAGGAACTGTGAAGTGTTTAATAATTTTATCTTTACAGTGAAATGAATACAGCATGAATACCTGATATTTTGTCATACTTGTGTATTTACTTAATTACCAGTTTACTGTTTTCCTTTACAGTGAAAGGACAAGAAATATTCTACCAAAAATAACAACACAACAGTAGAAGGAGAACCTGAAACCCCGATAAAATCTGTCTTAACTCAGAATACCAAAGTCTAAGATACGCCCAAACAAAGCTGAGATGTTAACTAACATTAAACAAATGATGTACAAGAAAATGGTAATGAACACCACCTCATATTATCTGGTGTAGTATAAGAAATAAGATTAAAAAAGTTAATGCCAGCAACAGGGAGCTATAAAGTTTCACTGAACACAAGAACAATAAAATGAAATTTTCCATACCCACTACATTGTGTTCTACAATAGTCTTGCCGTAGGTGAAAATTGTTTCTCTTGCTATCTATTTTGCTACGTGTCAACTGTGTAACAGATGTTGTAAGCACAGCAGTGGCTGCCAGTGAAAGGAATAAATATTACGAGCGCCTCCAGTGCTCGTTTCAGGCTTAGCCACATGCACCATCGTTATGTGACAGACATGAAAAGAACACATAAAATAAAACTTGTGTCTACTCCATTTGTCAGCAACGATCAGCATCAGTGTGCAGTAAGCATGAATGACTATGAATTAAACAAGGGTGGAAAAAGGTACGGCTACTGAAAAGCTTATGTGCAAAGACACATATAACTATATCAGATACTGAGGTCACGGACTGTCTCAGGCCAATGATAAGTGTTTATGCCGTAGTCTCATTGAACAAAGTAAGGAATCATTCTAACAACTGTCAAGGTATTGCTGTGGGTTCCAACAGTCTCAATGAACTTGATGTTGTAGCTATTTTAAAGTTTTCTTTTCTAGTGGGGATCACAACGTGAACCAGAATCATTTGAGGATTTCTCAGTTTCGCGGCCGGTGTCCTACTAACAAGACTTTTGGTCCGTGCACATGGGCCAACACTCTCTTTCCGACACGTATTGCTGCGATTACGTTCTGGAATTAAAATTTTAAAACGAGAACAATTCACTGAAAGACACGGCGAATGAAGCAGAACAGGTGCTCTGTCTCTCCACCACCAGCAAGGCAGAGCCAGTAATTTTTATTATCCTGTACCGATGTTGAAGTGCGATGATCCTTGAAAAGACTTTAGTCAAATGGATTTTTTCTGTAAGACCGTTTGAGAAGAGCATGTTTCATAAGCAAGTGTGGAGTGAGAAGGCGGACCTCACCTGCCTGTCATAACAAACAAGTTGTTAGAAGCGAGTGGAAACACCAGATATAGATAACTGAAACCATAAAAGGTCCTGGGATAGTAAATACAATGGAAAAATATTGAAATGCTTAGTCACAAGAATTAGTATTGGAGGACAGCGTGGAGGGTAAAAATCGTAGAGGGAGACCAAGAGATGAATACACTAAGCAGATTCAGGAGGACGTAGGCTGCAGTAGGTACTGGGTGATGAAGAAGCTTGCACAGGATAGAGTAGCATGGAGAGCTGCATCAAACCAGTCTCAGGACTGAAGACCACAACAAAAACAAGAAGAAAGTCACAAGTTACTAATTTTTCTAATTGTAATTTGCCTATAGCTCCGGTCTTGTGAATAAACGGATATAAGGTATTCACAAAGTGTATTCGATGGCGGAGCTAGTGCAGAAACTCTTTCTTTGCATGTATGTCATTATAAATGCCATATCACTAGCATTTTTCATTAATATTTAAGTTGTGTATTATAATATGTGTTTGTAGGTGCCGTTCAGTGATTCTTTCTTTTGATGCCACACGAACTTTATCGTTATTTTACTGCTTTTAGGCAGCTGTGAACTTTAATATTTTACTGCAGTTTTATTATTTCAAACTGTCTGACGGACTTGTTAAGTGTTTGGCGCAATGGCGTCGACGATTAATGAACTTTAGATTTCCCTGAGAGTTATGAGTTCCTGGGTCTTTACTTTTTGTCGGCCTGTGGTGAATACCTTAACTGGAATTGAGGTGTTTCCTGTTTGTCCAACCGGTGTGTGTGCTTGCGGCCCGAGTAGACAGTCAGTGTTTGCCCATGTCTCCGTGTCTGTTCGCTTTTGACAGATTGCTTACAATATGACGTCTCACATGGGTGTTTCTACCTAAGTGTTAGTCTCGCTCCAGCATGGAACCTTATCTGGGCGTAAAAGCGACGGCGCGTGGCAGGTACTGAAGAAGTTTTGTGCTTTGCATTGCCCACACGACCTACCACGTCGTACGGAGTCGTAATTGTGCCTCGTTCACTGACTAAGTGATGTAGCGATCTCAGTTGCAAGACGAAATGAGATGATTAAGGCACTGGACTTCCAATCAGAGGGAGTCGATTGATATCTCCGTATGACCACCCATATATATTTTTCTAATTTATTAGTCTCTTCTCGACAGTCTGGGGTATTGCCAAAATGCACTATAAGAATTCCTCAATTTTCAGTTTTAGTTAAAGACTACTTTATATTATCTGTCTTATACACGTAACTTATTAGTTGGTAGCCTCTTAACGTTTTGCGAAGTGTTGTTGCATTTCAGTAGTATGTGTCTGCAAAATATTTCGTTTTTTCCTTTCTTTTCTTTGTTCTTTATATTGTTCCTAATGTTCATTTCTGTGTTTTAGCTGTTAGCACTTCATTGTTCAACATCTTTTGTTTTTGGTTGGCCTAAATGCAGAGTTTTAGTACCATATATAGTCCTTGTGCACAATCGTGTTCAGTATTTTAGCTGTTGAAATTATGGGTGTAGTAAGTAGCTCAATGAATCGCAGATTAATGTGCAAACCCATCAGCATATACTAGTGTTTATCCACTCATAAAACGCAGGCGTGTATTCTCACATTCAAACGATCATAAAGGTACCGAATCACTTCCTGCGATATACTGTCCCAAATATCTTGCGCCTTTCGTTGCAGCCCGGCAATGGTTCTTGCTGCCATGGAAAACAAGTAATTTATTCATCTAGTCCATACGTGTCCAGATGGAGAGAGAGATGGCGATATTGTCAGCCAGGGCAGTTATTGCACACCACAAAGAGTATATTGCGACGCAGAAGTTGTAAGTGCAAGTTCAATGTGTTGCTGGAAAAGCACACAACCTTCATTACGAAGAAAAGGCATAGCGCAAGGGTAACCGCCTGTGCTATGTAGCAAGCACTCGTTACTTTATCCCGCAGATAAACCAAATGTGCCCACGAGCTGCAACTGGTGGTCTCCCACCAATGTGCCGTGGCGAAGGCACTGTGGAATACGCAGCTCACAGGCGCTATGCCATCACTTACATACAGGCAGAACGTACTCCCATCACTGAAGGCAACAGAGCGCCATTCTACTCACCAGTTAACTTCTTGACGACACAAAAGTAGCAATTCTTGGAGCCGTCGGAACTGATTTTGCGGCAATACCCCACGGTTAACGCTGTTAATTGTCGTTTCTCTTACCAAACAACAGTCCGTACGAGCAAACCTGTTGCTACTTTTCCTGCTATGGCTCCGAATTTAAATACTGGGGCTATGCACGGCTCTGTGTAAAAAGAATAGTCTGGAACCGCGCGACCGCTACGGTCGCAGGTTCGAATCCTGCCTTGGGCATCGATGTGTGTGATGGCCTTAGGTTAGTTAGGTTTAAGTAGTTCTAAGTTCTAGGGGACTTATGACCTCAGCAGTTGAGTCCCATAGCGCTCAGAGCCATTTTTTTGTAAAAAGAATAGCTCGATGTAGTGACAGGGTTGAGCCCCACTCATCTGCTTACACGCTCCATAGCTGATTTCCTACAAATAATAATCTGTAGCTGTCATCCTGCAGTCTAATCGTCTGTGCATTGGCCAGAATTGCGAATAAATGAAGTACATAGAAATATAAAGTAAAAGATAAATAAATAATTTAAGAAAAAGCGTTCTAATGTCTGTAATCGTTGTACACGACAGAGAATTTCGTTGAGGAATGTTTCTTCAAGAAAGAACGTCTCAAATAAACGGAAAGTGGTCTTTTGATGTTCAAGTATAGTACACTCTTCCAAAGTGCAGTTACGCTGCTATCATAGAGTAAGATTCACAGTTCAACGCATGCGATATAAAGAATAGTGATGCGTACTCTTTCTATACTCAGTTCCGTAATATAAGCGAAAAAAGTTAGTGCTACTCTGTAAAACATTCAGACCTCCCGAAGTATAAAGCCCCTTCAGAAGCCGAGATATAGTAGCAGTCGCTCATTGTCCAGGATCAAACACCTCCACATTCGAGTACCACTTGTCTGTCTCCTCCAGAATTCGAGTAAAAGTGCCATAATTGGTCCTTTGATCTCTTCACTCGAAAAGTCCCAGTCTCCATTTGACCCCCGTAGTGTTGCGCTACTGTCCGCTATTCCATCGGCTCAGGGCCGTCCCCAACAAAGATTGCACCATTCTGGCGCTCTATAGACATGATTTGGCTCAACATGACCACTCCCCGGACTAAACTAACATATTACAACAATAGATAATCTAGGATGGACTGCAAAAACATTATGAAAAGAGTAGTTGCTACTCATCACATAGCGGAGATGTTGAATCGCAGAGAGACACAACAAAAAGATTGTCAGAAGTTAGCTTTTAACCAACTCCCTTTTGTCGAAAACAGGCAACACACATACACACAGTCAGGCAATCACAGCAACAAACACACATGTAGAAAGAGTCTCTGGTTGCTGAGGCCCAGCCAGAGATTGTGATCATGTGTGTGTGAGTTGCGTTTACGTGTGTGTGTGTGTGTGTGTGTGTGTGTGTGTGTGTGTGTGTGTGTGTGTGAGTATGCTGTCTATTTTCGACGAAGGGCTCGTTGGTTAAAAGCTCACTTTCTGACAGTTGTTTGTTGTGCCTATCTGCGACTCAGCATCTCCGCTCCATGGTGAGTAGCAACTACCATTTTCATAATACTGTTATACTGCAACAATATTTAAATAAATAAATGTTATAAATATTTGGTCAGATTCAGGATATTCACAACAAAAATGTGGTTTGTTCATAAACAAATGTGATAGTATTTCTGCGGAAGTGCACTTACGATAAATGACACGAGATTGTCATGCAATATATAATATTAAATTATATATTATATTAAATTATATGTTTAAAGTTATTTAGGCCTCATTGTCAGAAGCGTCTTATGACACTCTTTCACAAAAGGGTGCTGGCTAAAGCAAGTGACTGACCATTTCTTAAATTACCATGTTTTTGAATTCTCTTTTGTAGTTAATATTTAAATAAAGTTACTCGCAGAACAGTAAAATGGTAATTATGTAAATACACAAGTATGACAAAATATCAGGTATTCATGCTGTATTCATTTCCTAATTAATTTTGGAAGATTCCATCATCTGGCAAACATTTGCTTAATCAAAAGATATGAAAAGTGTAAGAAATCAAGAAATAAATTAGATAAAGATACGTAGCTTTCAGAGAGGATAGCTATAGTGCAGCGCTATCATCTGAGATATCGCATGTTGAGATCGCATGAAGCGTTTAAAAGTTGTCGAAATGTAAAATTTGAGGTGGCTGGGAAATATTAACTACCACAGTTTTAAAGACATCGAAATATTGTAGAGTCTCTGGATGCACTTCATTTATCTCCAATCGCACTTGTATTTAGATTTCCTTTAACGCTTCAATGTGAATTATTATACACTGAAGCACCAAAGAAACTGGTATAGGGGTGCGTTTTCAAATACAAAGATTTATACAAAGGCAGGATACGGCACTGTGGTTGGCTACGCCTATATGAGACGAAAAGTATATTGCGAGGTTGTTAGATCGGTTACTGCTGCTACAATGGCAGGTTATCAAGATTTAAGTGAGTCTGAACGTGGTGTTATAGTCGGCCCACGAACGATGGGATACAGCATCCCCGAAGTAGCGATGAAGTGGGTATTTTCCCATACGACCATTTCACGCGTGTACCGAGAATATCAGAAACCCGGTGAAACATGAAACTCCCGACATCGCTGCAGCCGGAATAAGATCCTGCAACAACGACGACTGAAGAGAATCGTTCAATGTGCCACAAGAGCAACCCTTCTGCAAACTGCTGCAGATTTCAATGCTGGGCCATCAACAAGAGTCACTGTGCTAACCATTCAGTGAAATATAATTGATATGGGCTTTCGGAGCTTGTTTGCTAGTGGAACGGGAAAGGAAATTGCTAGTGGTGACACAGGGCTCCCCCCCTCCTCCCCCCCCCCCCCTCGCCATCAACCATGGTACCCTACTGTGGCTTGCGGAGTATATATGTAGATATATCAATGTATTGTTTGTGATGAAAGGAGCCGACTTACAGAGCAAGACATCATGGAACGAGTATTCATGCACGTACAGACAACAAATATTGGCCAATGGATTAATCCATTATTGAAATTTTAAATGTTGCCGGTTAGCTGTACGTGGTAAGTTTTCTATGTTGCCTACCATCTAAATGGTTGGTTTTTCAGTCTCAGTTTTGTCATCAAAAAGTCATCTGCATTCAAATTCCTGTTAAAAAGTAAGTAAATACGTTTGATTAGAAAACGAAATTTTCATTCGAAAAAATAAAGAAAGAGAATGCTACAAGCTATGCACTAAATCCTCTTATTTGTCCGTTATTTGTTAGCAAGTAAAAGGAAATTATGACAACACTAATAAATTAAAAACTTATCAATTCATTCATTGGTTATAATCAAAATAGTAAGTAGTTGATGTGCTGCCTATGTGTACAAAGTATGGCTTCATGTGTTAATAGCCCCTGCAAGCGGACAACTTAACACGAAAAACAGAGTCGTCCTATATCAGTTTTCATCCTTTAACACTGTCTATCCGTATTGCCCAGCTAGTGTTACGATCCTCAATTACAACATTATTTTTGAGCAGTGTTTCAAAAAAATTAAAATCTATAGGAGAGCACTGATTCCTTGCAGTATTCAGCACCTCATTTGTGAAAAGGAATGAAGAGTATAATGACTAAGATTTTTTTATTTTCCTATTTATCCGATATGCTCATTCGAGATATCGTGAAACTTGTAACGGTAAAGCACCCGATATCAAACTGAATCCTGATTCGCCCTTCCTAATTAAACTCGGTATAGCTTCTGGTTTGTTGCTCGTACAGCAACCTCATTTGCTTCTACAATGAGTGGTTACTCTCATTTACACGAGTTACAGCTTAAAAGTAGTTCTAAGTCACAGTGTGGGCGCTAGGGCTCATCCCTTCACCACGTTTCAAAGCTTACCGCAGGCCCACTATGCTGCCTCATGGTTGAAGCTGCTCGCCATATGTCAATTCTCGTCAGTGGAGCATGTTCGTCCCATTGGATGAATGCTGCAAACACTGTTTACCTCTAAAATGAGCACAGTTGGTGCCTTCAGCGTCAAAAGCGAAGACACAGAGACCGGCCTTCTGAGCGCCGTTTGATCGGCGGTGACCGTGACAAATGAATCATTAACACTACAACACCTCACTATGTATGACACTGCAGTGCCTGTGTACGGAAGTACGATGTTGCTTCGAACATGGATGCATTTCTGAAGGAACAGCCACTGCAGCGTATACAGCCATCATGAAATACATGAAATGGATTCGCAGCTTCGAATATAGATAACCATCAGCTATGTAGTGAAATGAACACAGTGACAGTCTGAGCTAGACGAGGACTCAAAGCCAGATGGCCTGCTTGACTCGAGTGGCCGCCTTAACCGCTTTGGATATCTGCTCACCATTCACGGACAGACCCACATTTCCAGATCTCGTCATTCATGCATCACAGCCTGCATTCGTACACATTGTGTAATTACTTTACAGCAGGAAGGCATTTTAATTTAAACTCGCTGCCTGGTAAGAGAAATACGATACTGCACTGCTTGTATTGTTAAGAAGTGGGGTACAATGTTCCTTCGGACCTGTATGCATTGTAGTAGCAACTTCTGCCACCGAATGTATCAGTATGACCAAATGTAGCGGGAAGAGGTAGAAGGCACCGTACTAAGACTCGTCCGAGCTTTTCAAGTGATTTACTGTTTCCAACTACAGTGCTCCATTCACTTCGGTCTGCATCGCACGGTCCCATAATGCCGAGGCCACCGCCCGAGCGACCCAGTGCAACCCTGTCAGCCTTGTGGGGCCGCGTCGTCAGGGCTGCACTGCCAGCTGACCCCCGTTGACTCAGCGCCGCTCCGCTGGGAGCCGCCGAGTGGCCCACTGCATCCTTCCTCACTGGCATAGCTGAGATCGCGCCAACCACAAGCGGCCACGATACGGTGTCCAAATCTGCATCCATTGCCCTGGGATGCCTCTGGCGTGCATTGGGAGCCAAGATGACTGCCTGCGGTAGCGGGCTGAAGAGTGGCCCACCGCTGGCTGGGTACGGACCCCGAATCGGCCTCAGGTGTTCGAACCAACAACCCGCCATAGACTGGGACACTGGCGTCCCACCTGCTGCTGCGTGCAGCTAGTAGTGTGACATGAACCCGCCTACCTCTGTTTTGCTAACGCACCCCACTCCATGTCACGTACTCACAACACCTAGGTTGCACCAGTGGGCCCCTTCTGCCTGTAACTTGCGCCATGCAAACCGCTAGATTTACTCTTTCCAGTGGTTCGACAGCCCCGTGGCCTCCATTTCACTTCTCAACCACTAGTCAGCGTAACTTACTAACAACAGGCCTGCGCCTGGCTGTAACTCGCGCAGTCAGAAATGTTGCACCGAATCTAACTTTCCTATCTTAAACTGTGGTACCACTACACCATGATCGATGACATGTGGAAGTTTGGGTGTGGGTAGGAATCGTGAATGGAAAGCCAAAGCGGTCAAGGCAACCGCTCGTGGGCTGGAATCCCCGTCCAGTACTAATTTTGTCTCGTCATTCCATTATGCGGCTGGCAGTCGCCCGTATTGGGAACTGCAAATACGTTTCATGTCTTCAGTATGTCTGTTATGCATATCTATTATACCCTTGTGCCACTGAACACAGTCTTTGAGGATGTTGCATGTTTTTTCTAGCACTGTATGTTAGACTACTCCACCATCGCTTCGATTACACAGGATACCCCCACCATCAATTGTTTAAGGTTAGCTTGGGTAAGAGGTCTTGTGACAAATTGATTTTAGCCAGGAGACCTTTGAGATAATCTAGGTGCGTCTGCTTCTCAACTTTAGATATTTGCCTTGAATTGACTGTTCTTTCACACCAAATAGAGGACATGTGTGACTGTAACTAAAGAAAAAGACAATAGCTGCCCAAAAGTATTGAATAGGGGCTTACCACAGGGAACTGTCCTTGCTCCTCTCTTTCTTAATTTACATATCTGCTATCCCTCTAACACAGTCCAGAAAATTTGGGTATGGAGACGACTGGGCAATAGCTACCTAACAGAAAACACTTGAAACAACTGGAGAAATTCTAACTTCTGATGCAGACATCTCAAGGCACTATTTCCGTAAATGGAGGTCGCAAACAAACGCAAATAAAATAGAAATTTCCGTAAATGGATGTGGAAATCAAACTCAAATAAAACAGAAATTTCGTCTTTTTAGATATCCTTTACACTGGCACACGTAGCCGTTGATGTCTATTTTGGAGCAGACGAACTTCATCATAATATGCATCCAAAATATCTTGGGATCATGTTAGATAGGGCACTTTCTTTTAAGGAGCACTTGACACGAGCGTCTGTGAACCTCAAAACCAGACTCGACACTCTCCATAAACTCTGCGGCTCTCGTTGGGGATCGTCAGCAGACACTCTCCGGATATCAGGACTCTGTTTGGTGTATTCAGCAGCAGATTATTGTGCGCCTCTCCGGCTTAATAGGCCACGCGTAATAAAGACAGACATACAACCTAACGACGCCATGAGCATTGTTAGTGGATCAATACGGCCTACTCCCACATACTGGCAACGTATCTTGAGCCACACTCCACCTCCTGATATCGGACAGAAGAGCGCCCTACTGCGTGAATATCAAAAGATTGCTAATAACGCTGATTTTCCAATAATTGGAACGGAACGGAAAAGACTAAGATCGAGGCAATCGACTCTTATCACTCTCGTGGAAATGGAATTCAATAATAGCGACCAACTGAAACGCGGCTGCCAACAAAACTGTTCCCCACAATGCCTGAAGCTGCCTCACATCCAGAAGAAACCCCTGGGTTCGAACAGCCTCGGGAAATTTGGACTGTCTTAACAGCATCCGAAGAGGTGATGGGCGATGTGCAGCCACTCTCTGCAAGTGGAGCAAATCGACATCAGCATGGTGTGACGGAGGTGCGGAACAACAGACAGTTGCTCGTGTTGTGTCGTCAAATTCCTCCCGTGACTACAAGCGTGCTTTCGAAGATTTCCTCACAGTGACGAGTGATATAAAATTCACCGGATAGGCAAAATAATGTGAACATTTGTACTTACTTGAGACCAGTTCATTAACGAGACGTTTGCCCGTAATACAGCTGTGCTTCTTCTTGGAATACTGAAATATAATGATTGTGTACTTTCCAGTGAAATGTTATGCCACTCTTCGACCAGTACCTCTTCTAACTCCTGTAGTGACGACGCAGGCGGAAATCTGCTCCAATGCCGCCCAGAAGGGTTCAATAATGTTCAAGTACGGGGACTGAGTTGGCGGTTCTAGGCGCTACAGTCTGGAGCCGGGCGACCGCTACGGTCGCAGATTTAGAATCCTGCCTCGGGCATGGATGTGTGTGGTGTCCATCGGTTAGTTAGGTTTAAGTAGTTCTAAGTTCTAGGGGACTGATGACCTAAGCAGTTAAGTCCCATAGTGCTCAGAGCCATTTGAACTGTGCTGGCCAGGGAATACTCTGCAGTTCATGTTCCAGCCTGTCCTGGCTGTGTGAATTGGTGCATTATCATCCTGACATATGGCATCATCGTTGGGGAACAACGTTTGATCATCGAATGAAATACCAGTGAAATCCAGACTTACAGGCGTTGATAAATATCAATGGGGACAGTTGAAATTGTGTGCCCCGACTGGGACTCGAACCTGGGATCGCCTACTTACACGGGAGACGCTCTATCTGTCTGACGCACCTAGGACACAGAGGGTAGTGCAACTGCAGCGAACTTATGTCTGGCACGCTCCCCGTGAGACCCACATTCCCAACTTTACTGTTCACAGACTACATCTGTGACCCTGCCCACTATACTAATTACTCGCGACAGTGAATCTACCGATTCCCGTAATAGTTCGGGCAATGTGAATGCATCCGCACTGAAGAAGATCAATGGCCGGTAAGCCTTATCTATATGAAGATGGCATCTGTTCTTTCGGAAATGTCCGTAAGAGCAGATACCACTGCTGATCTTGCAGCTCTCGGAGAATTAACTTACAATGAAATGCAGATCATTAGCATGTCCGAAAAAACAGATACCATCTTCATGTAGATAAGGCTTTATTATTTATTTTCGGCTGAAAATATTTATGATTCAACCAGCCAAGTTGTAAAAGTATTTCGTACATACAGAAACATTAAATTAAAGTTACTTAAAACGTTTCTTACCATTATGGCTGAAAATAATTAGATAAGGCTTACCAGCCATTGATTTTCTTCAGTGCGTATATACTCATATTAGCCGAACTCTTACAGGAATCGGTAGAGTGAATGTCGCGAGTAATGAGTATAGTGTGCAGGGGCACAACAAAAATGGTTCAAATGGCTCTGATCACTATGGGACTGTAAGGTGTCAGGCAAATCCAACACCTTCCATGAAAACCCTGACATGATAAGCAAATCCAGTAGTATGTCACATAGCTCCGAATAAATCGTGACATTAAATTAACCAAAGTAAAACGAGTAACGAGTGAGCAAATGGAATACCGCAGACTAACACAAGAATGCCTAAATGCATGTCATACCTTCCCACCGTGAGACAGACGCAGTTCCGATGGGAGAAACGAGGACAGAAGCCGAGAGCAGAACTGTGTTAAGCTAGAAAGCCCTACGATAAGGGACGGACTGGACACCCACGTCGCCAGCTAACCACTAGGGCTCGCCACCCGCACGTTTTAGCGTGAGACTTTTTCGCGTCTCAGGTATGTGAAGGACAACCCCCAGCCCATGTTAAAAGCTAGAGCCCTCCAGAAAAACAGTATAGATCTTATGATAACACAAAAAGGGTCACTACCACCCGCAAGTTTTAGCGTGAGACTTTTTCGCGTGTCTGTTACATTAGGACACTCCTCCAGCCCATGTTAAAAGATAGAGCACTCCAGAAGAACAGTATAGATCTTACGATAACACTAAAAGGACCACACCAGCTGCAGGTTTTAGCGTGAGACTTTTTCGCGTCTCTGTTACGTTGCAAACATTAAAAACATTGCCCCACCACGAAAAGTATAACGTTTCTCATTGGATAGACAGAATTTTTGTAGGCGGAGCTTAAGATTAACATTGAGACCATGATTGGTCAGATGAAAACATAGCCAGATAGTTTTTTAACCAACTTCGGTAAATTGTAGTAAGGAGAAGTTAGAAGAGTTAGATCCGAGATGGCGAGGTGAGTGGAGCTGTGCTGCCCGCCGCCCTGACGCTGCCTAAACACCGACAAGGTAATGAACGCACGCGATGCCGCATTTTTGAGCGCATAAGGCTTCACTCAGAACTGCAGAAGTCTCATCTGTTACACCCCCTTTTTTTGCGTAATACTAGTGTGGATCGTTAATTAAAGCTCATGGTGTTCACATTTGCCACTTGAAGTAAAAATCTGAAACGCGATGATTTCTCTGTTATATAATTATAGAGAAGCCACATCAGCCACTGTAATTTACAACAAGTTAGATAAGTTACTCAAGATAATTGAGGGTCACTGTAGACCATTTTGATAGTTTTCTCTTTTGTGAAATTTAATTTAAACCTAGATTATAGATGTGATATGGCATAGGTCATCCTTCGATTCTTTGCAGAACTTGGAAACCCATTGAGGGAATATTCGTTCACATTTTTGTTGAACGCAGTTGGTTTTTACCATCCTGTATTAAAACATTTCCTTTTATCAATAGTGTAATTTATAAACAATGTATTGTGAGTAGAATAAAATTTCCAATGGTAAACTTAACTGCTTTTTCGACGTTATTTTACCAGATAACTAAAAATAGGAAAGCCTTGAACCCCTTCCACTAAATTTAGTTAGTATTAAGATTGTTTTACAGGGAGTGCAGTGGAGCTGACGCTGAGATCATTAAGTATTTGGTTATATCATCGCTAGTCTCACTGAACTTTTCTGAATTCTACATGTAATGTGTGGTCTGGCGTCTCCTTACCAGCAACAGGTCCCAGGTTCAAACTAATTAATTCCCTAAAAAACACGCTCAGAGCGTCGTTGCGCGAAAGTGGTAAGGAGACACGATATAGAACAAACAGACACCACCATGAATATTTAGAGGACTTAACTGCTGAGGTCATCAGTCCCCTAGAACCTAGAACTACTTAAATCTAACTAACCTAAGGACATCACAGACATCCATGCCCGATGCAGGATTCGAACCTGCGACCTTAGCCGTCGCGTGGTTCCAGACTGTAGAACCTAGAACCGATCAGCCACTGCGGCCGGCGGAGTGCAACAAATGTAGTGTGTTGACAGTAAATTTGGGAAAGTAGGTCTCACGGGGAGCGTGCCAGAGGTAAGTCCCTGCAGTTGCACTCTCTGTGTCCTCCGTGGCTAAACGGGGAGAACGTCTGACATGAAAGCAGGAGATCCCAGGTCCGAGTACGACTCGGGACACACTTTCAAGCAGCTAAAGTCTGGGTTACATTGTCATTTCATTCTTCGTGAGCTGCAAGATCATCGACGGTATCTGTTCTTTCGGACATGTGCGAAAGAACAGATGCCATCTTCATATATATTTGAATAATCGGGTGCAGCTGATCACCTAAAATGTTCATATAATCGTCCGGTGTAACACGGCCTTTAACGACGGGACAAGAATAATGCCTTGATATGGATCCCCACACCATCACACTTCTGACTCCGTGCTTAACCGTTGGAATCAACCAGTCCTGATTGTAGGCTTGTTGTCGCGCTCTCCAGACTTACAAACCCAGCCCGATGTTGGAAATAACGAAAACGTTGATTCGTCGGACCATATGACGTATTTCCACTGATCACCCCTCCAGGATTTATGCTCCTCACACTGTGTTTTACGCTTCTTTGCATTGGTTGTCGTCAGTAATGGTTTCGGTATAGCGGTTCTCGTCCATGAATATTCGCTTTATGGAGTTCTCGGAATACAGTGTCTATAGATAGGGCGTATCGAAGATGGCTATTGAGCTCTGCAGTCACTTTAGCCACCGTAGTTTTGTGTTGTTTTGGCACAATTCGTGTTGGCGTACGACGATCTCTGTCATTTAGTTTTGATTTGCACCCACTATTACTTTTACACGATGATGTCTTCCATGTTTTGTGTAGGCAGTCATGACTGTTGAAACAATTGCACTTGAAGCATGCAATAAGTTGGCTCCAGCTAATCGCGCCACCACAATCTGCCCTCCCTGGAACTCTGTTAGATCTTTCATTGCACGTCGAACTCGGCTTTTGAGTGCAAATACGTAGTAAACAACCTGCACTGATGCCTAGTCCGCACTGAATACGCACAGCCCAACGCGACACGTACCTTACCTGCTTGAACACAAACGCCCCATTACTACCACTGTTGACACTACTTTGCCTATCCCTGTACGTAAAGGACCATGATGTCCATATACGAGGTTTGTCCGTAAAACACGTATAAAAGTTGAATAATAACTTTATTTTACAATTATTCAGGTATTACAATATGGTCACCTTCAAAGTACTCGCCCTCAGACGCGATAAACTTCTGCCAACGCTGTTTCCACTGTTGATAACATTGCTGAAAGTCTTCAGTTGTGATGTTGTTCAGTTGTCGTGTCGTTTCCGCCTTGATGGCTTCCACATCTCGCAATGCCGCCCCCGAAGCACCATTTTGCATTTCGGGAACATGAAGAAGTCACACGAGGCTAAATCGGGTGCATAAGGTGAGTGGTCTCTCACGGTGATTTAGCTTCGGGCGCATTGTCGTGATGAAGGATCCACCTGCCTCCTTTTGCCAACTCCGGTCGAACTCGGGCCACGCGAGCTCTGAGACGTGTCAGAACTTCAACGTAAAAATTTCCGTTCACTCTCTGGCCGGAAGGGACAAATTCCTTATGAACAATGCCCCTAGAATCAAAGAAAACAATCAACTTTGTCTTCACACTGGACCTTGATTTTCGCGACTTTTTAGTTCTCGGTTATCCTGCTAGTTTCCATTCCTTGCGTTGAGATTTGAGTTCCACATCGAATTCGTAAAACCAGGACTCGTCTCCAGTGATAACTCGGTTGAGAAACTCCCCTCGTTCCTCCGCTTCCAACCAATCCTCACAGCACTGAACCCTGTTGGCTTTCTGTTCTGACGTCAACAGCTTCGGTACGATTTTCGCACACAATTTCTTCATTTCCAGTTTTTGAGACAGGATTTCGTGAACGCTTGTTTTGGGGATTGACAGCTCGTCAGCAATCATTCTGACTGTTAATCTACGGTCTTTATGAACACAATCCAGAATTCGTACAACATTTGCATCGTAACTCGATGTCGACGGGCGTCCTGGGCGAGGGTCATCGTTCACTTCTTCTCGGCCATCCCGGAGCCTTTTTAATCACTTGTTCACGGTTGGTTCCTTCAGAGAATTGTCTCCGTAACCCTGGTTCAAACACTCAAAAATCTCGCGGCCATCCTTGCCTAGCTTTGCAAGAAACTTGATGTTGACGCGCTGCTCCTCAATCAGAGAGAGCTCCATGCCGACGGCAGGTGAAGAAGGGTAACTGTCAACAAGCTGCCGCACACTCCCACCTTCACGCAGAGAGCTCTGACTCGAACTGACCGTTGATGGGACTGATTACAGCAGTAGTCCCACCTGGCGCTGACTGCGACTTGTAACATAAAGACATTATTCAACTTTTATACGTATTTTCCGGACAAACCTCCTACAGCTATTCGCATTTGTGATATTATACGCTGGAGAGCTGTGCTTAAATGTTGAAATGTAGTAGTTTTGTAATTTTTTTATATGTTTGGCCAGACTATAAGTAAATAAAGTGGGTCAGAGGCCACGCTGGCTGCGTGGGGTGGTTAGAGGGGTAGCGGACGACCGCCAGTGGAGAGTCGGCCAGTGCTGAGAGCCGCGCCTACGACAATTGCCGCTAATCAATGAGCGCTCGGAGCTTCCGGAGCTCCGGGGAACACGGCTCGGCAATTAGAGGTCGCGGCGTCACAAACGCACAGCAGCGGGGCAGACCGGAGCGGAGCGCGCGCCCGGCAGATTTACGCCCCGGCGCCTGGAGGGGCGCGCCGCGCTGCCGGCCCAGTTGGCGCCCGGGTTAATTACAGGGGGTGGGCGGCGGCGGCGGCAGCCCGCTGAGGCGCCGCCCCCGCCGCCCATTGTGGCGAGCGCCTCCATTACGGGCGCCTGCTCCTGCTGCCGCCTCTGTTTGCGCCGCCGGGCGCGGCGACAAGTGAGAAACTGGCCGCGTGTCCGGCTAATGCACGCGGCGCTGCGCACGCTTTCACGTCGCGGCCCGGAGGCCTGCAGCGGACCTCACGCCGCGGCTGCGGCTGCGGCTGCGGCTGCGGCGCCAGACGCGGCAGAGCCGCCGGAGTGCCGGCTGTGCCCTCGCCGTGTCACTGCAGCCGCCTCCGAGCCTGCGGCGTTAGGTTCGAGGGCGATATATTGACAAGAACGGGGGAAAGAAACACACTAGAAGAAGAATGGGTACCTTTGACAGATGAAAAAGTGAAGGCAGCAGAGGATCAAGTAGGTAAAAGGCCGAGCGCTACATGTACATCTTCATCTACATGACTACTCTGCAATTCACGTTTAAGTGCTTGGCAGAGGGTTCATAGAACCACAATCATACTATCTCTCTACCATTCAACTCCCGAACAGCGCGCGGGAAAAACGAACACCTAAACCTTTCTGTTCGAGCTCTGATTTCTCGTATTTTATTTTGATGATCATTCCTGCCTATGTAGGTTGGGCTCAACAAAACATTTTCGCTTTCGGAAGAGAAAGTTGGTGACTGAAATTTCGTAAATAGATCTCGCCGCGACGAAAAACGTCTATGCAGTAATGACTTCCACCCCAATTCGCGTATAATATCTGCCACACTCTCTCACCTATTACGTGATAATACAAAACGAACTGCCTTTCTTGCACCCTGTCGATGTCCTCCGTCAATCCCACCTGGTAAGGATCCCACACCGTACAGCAATATTTTAACAGAGGACGAACGAGTGTAGTGTAAGCTGTCTCTTTAGTGGACTTGTTGCATCTTCTAAGTGTCTTGCCAATGAAACGCAGCCTTTGGCTCACCTTCCCTACAATATTATCTATGTGTTCTTTCCAACTGAAGTTGTTCGTAATTTTAACACCCAGGTACTTAGTTGAATTGACAGCCTTGAGAATTGTACTATTTATCGAGTAATCGAATTCCAACGGATTTCTTTTGGAACTCGTGTGGATCACGTCACACTTTTCGTTATTTAGCGTCAACTGCCACGTGCCACACCATACAGCAATCTTTTCTAAATCGCTTTGCAACTGATACTGGTATTCGAATGACCTTACTAGACGGTAAATTACAGCATCATCTGCGAAGAACCTAAGAGAACTGCTCAGATTGTCACCCAGATCATTTATAGAAATCAGGAACAGCAGAGGTCCCAGGACGCTTCCCTGGGGAGCACCTGATATCACTTCGATTATACTCGATAATTTGCCGTCTATTACTACGAACTGCGACCTTCCTGACAGGAAATCACGAATCCAGTCGCACAACTGAGACGATACCCCATAGGCCCGCAGCTTGATTAGAAGTCGCTTGTGAGGAACGGTGTCAAAAGCTTTCCGGAAATCTAGAAATACGGAATCAACCTGAGATCCCCTGTCGATAGCGGCCATTACGCAATTGGTGCAGGGAGTGGCAACTGACCCCTATCATAGACAAATGTAATGTATTGCGAATACATAGAAAGAAGGGTCCTTTATTGTATCATTATATTATAGCGGAAGAAACGCTGGTAGCAGCTACTTCTATAAAATATCTGGGACTATGCGTACAGAACGATTTGAAGTGGAATAATCATAGAAAATTAATTGTTGATAAGGCGCGTGCCAGGTTGAGATTCATTGGGAGAGTCCTTAGAAAATGTAGTCCATCAACAAAGGAGGTGGCTTACAAAACACCCGTTCGACCTATACTTGAGTATTGCTCATCGGTGTGACATCCGTACCAGGTCGTGTTGACAGAGGAGATAGAGAAGATCCAAAGAAGAGCGGCGCGTTTCGACACAGGGTTATTTGGTAACCGTTATAGCGTTACGGAGATGTTTAGCAAACTCAAGTGGCAGACTGTCCAAGAGAGACGCTCTGCATCGTGGTGTAGCTTGCTGTCCAGGTTTCGAGAGGGTGTGTTTCTGGATGAGGTATCGAATATATTGCTTCCCCCTACTTATACCTCGCGAGGAGATGACGAATGTAAAATTAGAGAGATTCGAGCGAGCACGGAGGCTTTCCGGCAGTCGTTCTTCCCATACGCGACTGGAACAGGAAAGGGAAGTAATGACAGTGGAACGTAAAGTGCCCTCCGCCACACACCTTCGGGTGACTTGCGGAGTATAAATGTAGATGTAGATGTAGTTTAGATTTCTGAGACGTTTGCACACCTTTTCGCCTGTTTCATTTAGCAAGAAACAGACGAAGAGCAGTACAAAAATGACACTGACAGGAAGTGCAAAATGGCTAAGCAGGGATGCCTAGAGGACAAATGTAAGGAGGCAGAGCCATATCTCACCAGGTATAAGATATATACTGTCTACAGGGAAATTAGAGAGACCATTGGAGAAAAGAGAACCACTTGTATGAATATGAAGCGCTAAGATGGAAAACCAGTCCTAAGCAAAGAAGGGGAAGAAGAAAGATGGGAGGTCTGTATAGAGGGTCTATACAAGAGCAATGTTCTTGAATTCAGTATTATGGAAATGGAAGAGGACGTAGATGAAGATAAAATGGGAGATACGATAATGCATGGAGAATTTTACAGAGCACTGAAAGACCTAACTCGAAACAAGGCTCCGGGAGTAGAAAACATTCCATTAGAACTACTGATAGCCTTGGGAGAGCCAGCCCTCACAAAACTCTACCATCTCGTGAACAAGATGTATGAGACAGGCGGTACACCCTCAGACTTCATGAAGAATATAGCAATTCCAATCCCAAAGAAAGCAGGTGTTGACAGATATGAAAAATACTAAACCATCAGTCTAATAAGTCACGGTTGCAAAACAGAGACACCAATTCTTTACGGACGAATGGAAAAACTGGTAGAAGCCGACCTCGCGGAAGATCAGTTTCGATTCCGTAGAAATGTTGGGACACGAGAGGCACAACTGACCCTACGACTTATCTTAGAAGATAGATTGAGGAAAGGAATACCTACGTTTCTAGCATTTGTAGACATAGAAAAAGCTTTTGACAATGTTGACCGGAATACTCTCTTTCAAACTCTGAAGGTCGCAGGGGTAAAATACAGGGAGAAAAAGGCTATTTAGAATTTGTACAGAAACCAGATGGCATTTATAAGAGTTGAGGAGCATGAAAGGGAAGCAGTGGTTGAGAAAGGAGTGAGGCAGGGTTGTAGACTATCCTAAATGATATTCAATCTTTATATTGAGCGAGCAGTAAAGGAAACAAAAGACAAATTTGGAGTAAGAATTAAAATCCATGGAGAAGAAATAAAAACTTTGAGGTTTGCGGACGACATTGTTACTCTGCCAGAGACAGAAAAGGGCCTGGAAGACCAGTTCAGCGGAATGGACGATATAAAACGAACTTCAACAAAACCAGGATAAATCAGGTGAAGCTGACGGAATTAGATTAGAAAATGAGACACTAAAAGTAGTAGATGAGTTTTGCTATTTGGGGAACAAAAAAACTGAGGATCCTGATATTAAATGCAGACTGGGGTTGGTAAAGAAAACGTATACATTTAAGTGTCAGGAAGTCGTTCCTGAAAGTATTTGTATGGAATGTAGCCATGTATGGAAGTGAAACATGGACGATAAATAGTTTCGACAAGAAGAGAATAGAAGCTTTCGAAATGTGGTGCTACAGAAGAATGCTAAAGATTAGATGGGTAGATCCCATAACTCATGAGGAAATATTGAATAGGATTGGGGAGAAGAGGAGTTTGTGGCACAACTTGACTAGAAGAAGGGATCGATTGGTAGGACATGTTCTGAGGCATCAAGGGATCACCAATTTAGTACTGGAGGGCAGCGTGGAGGGTAAAAATCGTAGAGGGAGACCAAGAGATGAATACACGAAGCAGATTCAGAAGGATGTAGGTTGCAGTAGTTACTGGGAGATGAAGAACCTTGCACAGGATGGAGTAGCATGGAGAGCTGCATCAAACTAGGCTCTGGACTGAAGACCACAACAACGACTTACGAAACTATTTGTTGCAGTACAGAGAAAATGTTATCTTTGTCTGGATGGCTATCTTTTGCAGTAGCTTCTGTGGCAGTTCCCTTCTCCAAAAATAAACTGAAAAAGCACTCATTGGATTGCACCGGGGTTCTAAATTTAGGCTCAGGTGAACCATCGCTATAAGGGACCTCAGTTAAAAACCATGTGAATAAATTAATTTACCAGCATAAAAATCGTAACTGGAACCTTCAAAGTAGTCACCAGCATTGTGTATAACTCGTTTCCAGCGATACAGAAGCCGTAGGATACTCTTAGAAGTGACAGTTGTGTTGACAGTTCGAGCGCAACGGGCCCTAGTCAGGGAGTGCAGAAGGTGGTGTAGCACTTATCAGCCCCATCAGTCAAACAAATCAGTAACAGCTTGCACTATACGTGCTTGAGAATTGTCCTGCAAATTGATGGTCAGGTCCTGCAGAAAGTGTCATCACTTCTATCTCTAAGGTGGTCGTAGGTTGTGTTCCAAAAATGAACAGCATAGAGACAGAAGTGACGACAGTTTCTGTAGGACCTGACCATCATTTTGCAGGACAATGCTCAAGCACGTACAGCGCGAGCTGATTTGGTTGACTGATGGGGCTGCTAAGTGCTATTCCACCTACTGGACTCCCCTGACTTAAGCCATCGTTAAGTTCAACTCGATTTCTAAACTGAATGAAACACTTCACGGCATTCGCTTCAGAACTGTTACAAATTCGTCGGGCAATAGACGCCGCTGAAACTGTCAACACAACTGGCAATGCTAAGAGTATCCTACGACTTCCACATCGCTGGCAACGGGTTATACATAATGCTGATTTTGTACGAGCTGTAAGTAAAAAGTTGCAACTATTAAAGTTCCAACCCTCGTATTAATTTTATTCGTAATAAAAATTAGTTGATAGCGCGTGGGAAGCGCCAAAGAAGCTGGTATAGCCATGCGTATTCAAATACAGAGATATTTAAACAGGCAGAATACGGCGCTGCGGTCGGGAACACCAACATAAAACAACAAGCGTCTGGCGTAATTCTTAGTTCGGTAGCTGCTTATTCATTGGCAGATTATCAAGATGTAATTGAGTTTGAACCGTGTTATAGTCGGCGTACGAGCGATGGGACACAGCATCTCCGAGGTAACGATGTAGAGGTGATTTTCCCATACGCCCATTTCACGAGTGTACGGTGGATATCAGGAATCCGGTAAAACATCAAATCTCCAATATCCCAGCGGCCGGAAAAGCATCGTGCAAGAACAGGACTAGCGACGACTGAAACGAATCGTTCAACATGACAGAAGTGCAACCCGTCCGCAGATTGTTTCAGTGCTGCGCCATCAACAAGTGTCAGCGTGCGAACCATTCCGCTCCGCTTTCGGAGCGGAAAGCCCACTCGTCTACCCTTGATGACTACACGACACAAAGCTTTACGCCTGGCCTTGGCCCTTCAACACTGACACTGGACTGTTGATGATTGGAAACACGTTGCCTGGGCGGGCGAGACTCGTTTCAAGCTGTATCGAGCGGGTGGACGACAACTTCGTGAATCCTGGGACCCTGCATGTCAGCAGGGGACTGTTCAAGCAGGTGGAGGCTCTGTAATGGTGTGGGGCGCGTGCAGCTGGAGTGATATGGGACCCCTGATACGTCTAGTTACGGCTCTGAGAGAACACGCACGTAAGCATCCTGTCCCATCACCTGCATCCATTCATGTCCATTGTGCATTCCGACAGACTTCGGCAATTCCAGCAGGTAAATGCGACATCCCATACGTCCAGTATTGGTACAAAATGGCTCCAGGTTTAAACATTTCCGTTGGCCACCAAATTCGCCAGATATGAACATTATTGAGTATTGTTGGAATACCTCGCAACGTGCTGTTCAAAAGAGATCTCCACCCCGTCGTACTCTTATGGATTTATGGACATCCGTGCAGGATTCATTCTATCAATTCCGTCCAGCACTACTTCAGACATCAGTCGAGTCCATGCCGAGTCGTGTTTCGGCACTTGTGGATGCTTGCGGGGGCCCTACACGATTCTAGGCAGGTGTACCAGTTTCTTTGGATCTTTAGTGTATGAATAATATGAAGCGTAGGGGTGTTTTATATTATGAGAGTAATGATGCGTAGAGGAGGTTTGGAGAATGGACGCGTTTTTGTGTACTTACTGACGCTATCAAGGTGGTTTATGGTTGCTGAATGCGTATGTATTTTAAGGGAGAATAATACCGTGTTTTAGAGACGTGTATTTAATGGAGAGGATTTATGTGAGTCGAGAGGTATATGAAATATGAAGTAGTTTAAGAGCTAATCTTTGAACACTATCATTTATTATCATAGGAGCTGTCTTATTTGTATTTTTCTGTTTGTATTTTAAGCGTTGATGGGAAAAGTTGAAACGTCCCCTTTGAACAATTATACAGGACTGGGCTTAAACTAACACACAATATTTTTTAGCGCAACGCAATCTGACTTTCAATAATCCCTACAAAAGAATGGCCCTGACTAACATTAACCTATACCTTTCACACATCACTTACCTCACAAAAACCTTCGTTACTCGAACTACTGCAATACAACGAGCGCCACTACTGCCAGCTAAATAAAAGATTCAAACTACTGAAGGCACTAACTACTGATAGGCATAGTTAGCAAATGAAAGATTTTGATAGAGAACAAACAATGTATTTACCTTAATGTCATGAAAAGTCATAATATATATATATAGCAGTTCATGACATCCAGTCTTACAAATTTCAAAACTCCGCCATTTTTCTCCCCACATCCACCACTGCTGGCGGCTCACCTCCAACTGCGCAACGCTACGCGCTGTTAAAATCCAGCTGCCCAACACTACAATGGCAGACAACAATGCAAACTAGCCACAGACTGCACACAGCACAGCCAGTGATTTTCATACAGAGCGTTACGTGGCCTTACCAATAAAAAAACCTAAACAGCCTACTTACAAAATACAGTGAGAATAAATAGAGGATGTCCACGAAAAGCACAGGAATGATGACTTGATTATTTAATTAGCTGATAGGTTTCGTACATCTAACTTTTGTAAGAAAAAAATAGAATTCGGATACAATTTAATGAATAATATATACTGATGTTTGAAATTTTAAACTGTATGTGTGACCATAATAAAAAGTATGTACTATCTTATCTGCAATTTTATAAGACTTGTTGATATACAAAAACGTAATCTGTGACAGAATGAGTACTCATTTCATCTGAGACTTGATTCTGGACAACCACATTAGTTAGAGATTTAAATCTGAAGAATTTAATAGAAATTAAAGCATTGTCACTTGTTTTGGATAATTTTTTGTACTGAAATTGTGTTTTGCCAAATATGTTTCATGTTAATATTTTGTTAAATATAAGAATATAATTGCCATTAGTACGAGATTTTTTGTGTATACCTTTCATTTGTGGTGCTAGAGATGAGGAGAAATAATGATAATAGTATAGGTGGCAAAAGCGCTTCTGAAAAGAAGTCATACCGAAGGGGTAGCTGAGGTAGTTTAAATAAGAGTTCCTTTGTGCTGTGATATGGGACAGGTAACCAGCGAAACACGATGCCTCACTCCCTTGTCATAACTGCTTCTGCTCATTTACCTGTTCGAGCACTGCACGGGAATGGCTGTACAAACCACTGTTAAAAGCCGGTCTGCTTGCGGGAAAACTGACAAATTTCAACATTTTTAAAAGAGTAGTTGCAAGCCGTCTTAGCAGCTGATAATTTTAGCAGTATATTTATTTTGGTGAATTCTTCCTGTAAAATATATCAGATTTCAACATGCCAGATTTGACCATTTCGTTCTGAGTCTCTTTAAAAAAGTTTTCTGATTTTTTGACCGATGAACACACCTTCTTATACTTCCGTGAAACTGAGGTTAGGGAACTTCTTGCGTAAATATGTCAACGCAGATCCATCTACATTTAAGTTGTCAATAATTCTTAAGTTTCAGTTTTACATAATTTTATGTGAATTGTCGGTTATAGATTAAGGTGCACGAAAGTGGTCGACCTCGGTATGGAGACTGTTTTCAGTGTTGTAGCTGATGGTCTCCCTCCGAATTATCTGCAGTCCAAGCTGCATACGACGACATTCATCCACACTTTGACGCTGAATCTAAATACAACAAATATGCCCATTTTTTTAGAAAGTGTAGTTGACCACTTCCTCTAACTAAATGTCATTTTATTGCAGACATACTAGCAGTGATACCATTGCAACAAAATTTGCCCAACAATATGATACGTACGTGTTAACATAAGATTTCCGGTGACAAGTCTCAAAACACGACCACCTTACTACAACAAAAGTCCGTTACCTGGCCCTTATCTTACCCTTATCTGGCTCTCATCTGGCCACAACAATACTGATCACGTGATGCACATGTTCATAACATGTTCCCGATCTTTTGATTATATCATCCTGTGAGAATTAAAACGTACTCACATAGAACTTCTAACTGCAGATTTATGGAGCACAATATTTGGAGCAAAAAGTGTAATTGCAGGTTTTGACTCCAGCTCCAAAACTATGACTAAATCAAGAGGCTCAACAACTGCTTCGAATCAGTGTCACTAAACGAATATTTTAGCTGTTTCTTTTTATTTAATTTTGGGCATGGTGATAATTTGTCGACTTGTAGCCAACGATAGTTTATATACACTTCCACCAACGTGACAAAACAATTCCATCTCTTTCCAACTAAAATGAAACTCCGAATTAATATTGTGCATGCTCTCATTCAAAGCCTATCAAAACCTGGTCGGGAGGCAAAACCACAACCATTCACACGAATGAGACTGTTTCGCGCGAGTGTGAATTTCGACCGTGGAAAGTGTTTTCCACCGCAGGCTGAGGCTTCCGCGAAGCGGCGCAGAAGCAGCCTACAGCGGCCGCGGCGGGCGTAGCATTTCATCCGCCAGTGTTTTGATAGTATCATCCATTTCGGAGAAACATTCTGCAGCCCATCACGCGCTGATAACGTGGGGAACCCCATTTCCCGTCACCGCTCTGAAAGGTTTCATTTTATTTGTTTTTTCGGCGTTTTATCGAATGCGATGGAGCCGCGCTCGAGATACACCGCTGCGGTCCGAGCAGCGGACGGTAAAACACAGACAGAGGGGGGAGGGGGGGAGGACGGCGTGGGGAGGGGGGTGAGTGGCGTAGGGGTGTTTTACAGCCAGGGACTCGCCACATCCCCACATGCGCTTGCTAGGGTCTTTTTCCAAGTCGCTGGCAGCAAAAGTGGACGCTTTGCTTTTAATCACGCTACTTAGAAGTTGGTAGCTTTTTACAATCAACGTTATATACACTATGTGATCAAAAGTATCCGAACACCTTGCTGAAAATGACCTTCACGTTCGTGGCACCCTACGTCCGCAATGCTGGAATTCAGTATGGTGTTGGCGCACCCTTAGCCTTGATGACAGCTTCCCCTCTCGCAGGCATACGTTCAGTCAGGTGCTGGAAGGTTTCTTGGGGAATGGCAGCTCATTCTCGCGGAATGCTGCACACTGTCTTTCGGTGAGACCTGGCACGAAGTCGGCGTTCCAAAACATCGCAACGTTGTTCTATAGGATTCAGGTCTGGACTCTGTGCAGGTCAGTCCATTGCAGGGATGTTATTGTCTTGCAACCACTCCGCCACAGGCCGTGCACTGTGAACAGGTGTTCGATCGTGTTGAAAGATGCTATCACCATCTCGAAATGCTCTTCAACAGTGGGAAGGTGCTTAAAATATCAATGTAGGCCTGTGCTGAGATAGTGCCACGCAAAACAACAAGGTGTGCAGCCCCCTCCATGAAAACACGACCACACCATAACACCACCGCCTCCGAATTTTACTGTTGGCACTACACAGTCTGGCAGATGACGTTCACCGGGCATTCCCCATACCCACACCCTACCACCGGATCGCCACACTGTGTTCCGTGATTCACCACTGCACTCAACGTTTTCCCGCTGTTCAGTCGTCCAATGTTGACGCTCCTTACACCAAGAGAGGAGTCGTTCGCCATTTACCAGCGTGATGTGTGGCTTATAAGCAGCCGCTCGACCACGAAATCCAAGTTTTCTCACCTTCCGCCTAACTGTCATAGTACTTACAGTGGATCGTGATACGGTTTGCAATTCCTATGTGATGGTCTGGACAGGTGCCTGCCTATTACACATTACTACTATCTTCAGCTGTCGGTGGTCTCTGTCAGTCAACGGCTGAGGTCGGCCTGTACGCTTTTGTGCTGTACGTGTCCCTTCACGTTCCCACTTCACTGTCACACCGGAAACAGTTGACCTAGGGATGTTTAGGAACGTGGAAATCTCGCGTACAGACGTATGACAGAAGTGACACCCAGTCACCTGAACACGTTCGAAGTCCTCGGAGCGCCCCATTCCGCTCTCTCACGATGTCTTCTGAGGTAGCTGATATGGAGCACCTGGCAGTAGGTGGCAGCACAATGCATCTAATACGAAAAACGTATATTTTTGTGAGTGTCCGGATACTTTTGATCACACAGTGTAATTATATGGCATCAACACCGATCTTTTACGAAAGAAAGCTATGCAGGAAAAGGGTCAAGATTTGAAATTTCTGGCAGAGTAAAGCTGCGTGCGGGGTCTCCAATCCGGGATCTCTGCCTTTCACTGTGAAGTGCTGTGCAAAATGAGATACCCAAGGAGTATTCACGAGCCGACCTCGCAGTTTTCCTTCCGCCGATACCTCATCTTCTGCCTGCCAAACCTCACAGTTCTCCTGGCGTAGGACTGGTGCTCCTGGAAGACAGAGTATAGCGCAGATATAGCATATCCACAGCCTCGGATTGGTTTCAGAACGAAATTTTTCACTCTGCAGCGGAGTGTACGTTGATATGAAACTTTCTCACAGCTTAAAACTGTGTGTAATTCAGAACGTAGGAGATCAAGTGCTGCCGAAAGTAAAGCAGTGAGGACTGGCTCTACATTGTGCTCGGGTACCTCGGTTGGTACAGCACTTGCCTCCAAAATGGAAAGTTTGCGGGTTCGAGTCCCGGTCTGGCATACAATTTTAGTTTGTCAGGGAGTTTTGTATCAGCCTACATTCCGCAGCAGAACGAAAATTTAATTTTCAAGGATCAAAAGGTTATTCATCAGCATTCATCACACAAAGGTTAACATTGAATACTGACGTTTACGATTTGTGGATGCAAGTGAAGGAGTTCACTTACAAATGTTTGTAAGAAGGAGGATTGACTACTTTTCTACTTTTGGAGCTGAAACCGTTTTGATAATTGTAATAGGCAACGGTGAAGAACTCCAAAAGAGACATGGAAATAGGAATGCCTCGACACATAAAAAAACTGATACGCCACAACAACAAAGCCAGTGACTGTTTTATAAAATTTTCCTTTGAACAGAAGACCAATACACAAAGTGACTTCGCCCTTTATTAGGTTACCTTTGTCTCTCTCCGCAGGATGATCACAGCAGCCATGTAAAGAAGCTTTAGTGTCTGTATAAACACGTATTAAACGTTTTTGTAATGCCAATATTTCCTGATGATGAGGTATTCCCTAGAAGCATCTCGCTAAATAAATAAGTTAGTTGTCAACAAATTTTGTGACTGGTGACGCTATTTTAAAACCTTTTCATAGTACTTTTCAGCTCATGTACATATTCCTGGCCTAAAGAAATCTACTTACATCAACCACAGGACCTGATTTAAGGAAGAAATTTCTGAGGACGTACTTTTGGAGCACGTGGAAGTGAACCACTGACAGCGTGAAAACCAGAAAGGAAGAAAATTACAGCGTCTGAGGCTTGGTTTTACAGAATAGTGTTGAAAACTAGGTACACTGATAAGATAAGAAATGAGGAGGATCTTTGGGGGAGCAAGGAGGAAATCAACATCTGTAAAATACTGACAGGTAGAAGGAAAAAGATGATAATACGTGTGTTAACACACCAGGGATAACTTTCATAGCTGAAGAGGGAAGTGAAAAGAGTAAAAAATGCAGGGGAAGACAGATTGGGATACATCCCACAAATAACTGAGAACGCAGGGTATAAGTCATTCTCTGAGTTGCAGAGGGTTGCGCAAGAGAGGAATTCGTAACGGCTCACATCATACCAGTTAGACGATTGGTGAGTGAGTGGCCATTTTACATGAATAAACTAAATGTGGTTTGGACCCGCTTCAGTGTAAACATATAGAGTTCGTGCTGTGATCGTGATGCTCTTAAGTTTATGTGCTCACCCTCCAGTTTTATCCCTGTACCGAGGTAATCTGCCATGAAGATTTGGATCAATGCCATTACCCCGCAGTAACGCTAAAACAATGAAATTAAGATTTATTTTTGGCTCATGAATTGTGTTTCATATAAAAAGATCAGAGACGTCAA
Organism: Schistocerca gregaria; assembly: GCF_023897955.1. Taxonomy (NCBI): domain Eukaryota; kingdom Metazoa; phylum Arthropoda; class Insecta; order Orthoptera; family Acrididae; genus Schistocerca; species Schistocerca gregaria. Next base: position 774,914,693 of record NC_064923.1, on the reverse strand, counting down.
AAACTGTTACGTATGACATCAGATGAAATTACTTAACCTGACATCTCAGTGTGAACTTATAGGGTTGAGAGGAGAAACTATCTGTTTCACAAGAATGTGTGTGTGTGTGTGTGTGTGTGTGAGAGAGAGAGAGAGAGAGAGAGAGAGAGAGAGAGAGAGAGAGAGAGAGAGAGAGAGAGCTAAACCGAATTGCACCCATAAAAGCGCTTTCAGCAGAACAGCGGTCACCCTGACCTTCTTACAAACTTTTATATTTGTTCTCCTTTACTTGCACTGTCAGTCTAGGTTATGATTTTCTGTCTTTATGATCGCTGTGGTCCTTTAAAGTGGCTTGGGCATAGGAGACTATCCCAGGTATCAAGAAAAGAGACAATGATGCTACACGCAATCTGATACATTGGGCTGAAGAAACATATACTGATCCTTGCATTTACAGCACTAAAGTATGCTGTCTCTTTCCGCAGTGTGAAGCTTTGTCGAGACATAACTCTTTGTTCTCGTCGTCCGTGTAGCCTGTTTCTACATACTCATTATACTAAGGTTTGAAGCGCCTCTTCTCGTTCTTCCGTGTCTGCGATTTAAAAACTGGGTTATTTTGGGAATCAGCCGTATGCAAACACAACTAGTTTATTTTTATATTTCCCCAGGCATGTTTCGACACCAATGTGTCATTTCAGTTCTGAAAAGCAAATAACAACCGTCCGAGACTATCTGATCCATTTACTTCCTCCAGTTTGAGCAAAGTTGGCTCCGAACGGCTTGCATCCAAGTTAGCTTCTGCCCGACTGGGTGCGGTTCCCACTTTGCAATCATATAGTTCACGCCCTACGGTATTTCCTTTGGAGCCTCAACAGCGGTTTACAACACAGGCACTTTCCCATTGCTTTTCTACTCAATTTTATATACTTTTCTATTATATCTACACATGAACCAGTTAAATATTTCACAAAGTAATTAGGTACAATACATCCACATGAAAATTACAGCAGAGTAGAAGTTGGTTCTAACTATATTTGCAAAATTAATTTCAAAACTCCGTGTGTAGTGTGTATGTGACACTGAGTCATATTGTTACATACAGTTCTGTTTTATTCACTTCTTGTAATTTCTTCTGAGTATGGCTTAATTGGGAAGCAAGTGCGTTGGAGTAGTTAGTTGTTGTTTTTGTTGTCTTCAGTCCTGAGACTGGTTTGATGCAGCTCTCCATGCTACTCTATCCTGTGCAAGCTTCTTGATCTCCCAGTACCTACTGCAACCTACATCCTTCTGAATCTGCTCAGTGTATTCATCTCTTGGTCTCCCTCTATGATTTTTACCCTCCACGCTGCCCTCCAATGCTAAATTTGTGACCCCTTGATGCCTCAAAACATGTCCTACCAACCGATCCCTTCTTCTAATCAAGTTGTGCCACACACTTCTCTTCTCCCCAATTCTATTCAATACCTCCTCATTAGTTACGTGATCTACCCACCTTATCTTCAGCATTCTTCTGTAGCACCACATTTCGAAAGCTTCTATTCTCTTCTTGTCCAAACTAGTTATCGTCCATGTTTCACTTCCATACATGGCTACACTCCATACAAATACTTTCAGAAACGACTTCCTGATACATAAATCTATTTTCGATGTTAACAACTTTCTCTTCTTCAGAAACGCTTTCCTTGCCATTGCCAGTCTATATTTTATATCCTCTCTACTTCGACCATCATCCGTTATTTTACTTCTTAAATAGCAAAACTCCTTCACTACTTTAAGTGTCTCATTTTCTAATCAAATTCCCTCAGCATCACCCGATTTAATTTGACTGCATTCCATTATCATCGTTTTGCTTTTGTTGATGTTCATCTTATATCCTCCTTTCAAGACACTGTCCATTCTGTTCAACTGCTCTTCCAAGTCCTTTGCCGTCTCTGACAGAATTACAATGTCATCGGCGAACCTCAAAGTTTTTACTTCTTCTCCATGAATTTTAATACCTACTCCAAATTTTTCTTTTATTTCCTTTACTGCTTGCTCAATATACAGAGTGAATGACATCGGTGAGAGGCTACAACCCTGTCTCACTCCTTTTCCAAACACTGCTTCCCTTTCATGCCCCTCGACTCTTATGACTGCCATCTGGTTTCTGTACAAATTGTAAATAGCCTTTCGCTCCCTGTATTTTACCCCTGCCAACTTCAGAATTTGAAAGAGAGTATTCCAGTCAACATTGACAAAAGCTTTCTCTGAGTCTACAAATGATAGAAACGTAGGTTTGCCTTTTCTTAATCTTTCTTCTAAGATAAGTCGTAAGGTCAGTATCACCTCACGTGTTCCAACATTTCTACGGAATCCAAACTGATCCTCCCCGAGGTCCGCATCTACCAGTTTGTCCATTCGTCTGTAAAGAATTCGCATTAGTATTTTGCAGCTGTGACTTATTAAACTGATAGTTCGGTAATTTTCACATCTGTCAACACCTGCTTTCTTTGGTATTGGAATTATTATATTCTTCTTGAAGTATGAGGGTATTTCGCCTGTCTCATACATCTTGCTCACCAGCTGGTAGAGTTTTGTCATGACTGGCTCTCCCAAGGCCGTCAGTAGTTCTAATGGAATGTTGTCTACTCCGGGGGCCTGGTTTCGACTCAGGTCTTTCAGTGCTCTGTCAAACTCTTCACGCAGTATCTTATCTCCCATTTCGTCTTCATCTACATCCTCTTCCATTTCCATAACATTGTCCTCAAGTACATCGCCCTTGTATAAACCTTCTATATACTCTATCCACCTTTCTGGCTTCCCTTCTTTGCTTAGAGCTGGGTTGCCATCTGAGCTCTTGATATTCATACACGTGGTTCTCTTCTCTCCAAAGGTCTCTTTAATTTTCCTGTAGGCAGTATCTATCTTACCCCTAGTGAGATAAGCCTCTACATCCTTACATTTGTCCTCTACCCATCCCTACTTAGCCATTTTGCACTTCCTGTCGATCTCATTATTGAGACGTTTGTATTCCTTTTTGCCTGCTTCGTTTACTGCATTTTTATATTTTCTCCTTTCATCAATTAAATTCAATATTTCTTCTGTTACCCAAGGATTTCTCGGAGCCCTCGTCTTTTTACCTACTTTATCCTCTGCTGCCTTCACGACTTCATCCCTCAGAGCTACCCATTCATTTTCTGCTGTATTTCTTTCCCCCATTCCTGTCAATTGTTCCCTTATGCTCTCCTTGAAACTCTGTACAACCTCTGGTTCTTTCAACTTATCCAGATCCCATGTCCTTAAATTCCCAACTTCTTGCAGTTTCTTCAGTTTTAACCTACAGGTCATAACCAATAGATTGTGGTCAGAGTCCACATCTGCCCCTGGAAATGTCCTACAATTTAAAACCTGATTCCTAAATCTTTGCCTTACCATTATATAATCTATTTGATACCTTTTAGTATCTCCAGGATTCTTCCATGTATACAACCTTCTTTTATGATTCTTGAACCAAGTGTTAGCTATGATTAAGTTATGCTCTGTGCAAAATTCTACCAGACGGCTTCCTCCATCATTTCTTAGCCCCAATCCATAATCACCTACTATGTTTCCTTCTCTCCCTTTTCCTACTGACGAATTCCAGTCACCCATAACTATTAAATTTTAATCTCCCTTCACTACCTGAATAATTTCTTTTATCTCATTGTACATTTCTTCAATTTCTTCATCATCTGCAGAGCTAGTTGGCATATAAACTTATACTACTGTAGTAGGCATGGGCTTTGTGTCTATCTTGGCCACAATAATGCGTTCACTATGCTGTTTGTAGTAGCTCACCAGCACTCCTATTTTTTTATTCATTATTAAACCTACTCCTGCATTACCCCTATTTGATTTTGTATTTATAAACCTGTAGTCACCTGACCAGAAGTCTTGTTCCTCCTGCCACCGAACCTCACTAATTCCCACTATATCTAACTTTAACCTATCCATTTCCCTTTTTAAATTTTCTAACCTACCTGCCCGATTAAGGGATCTGACATTCCACGGTTCGATCCGTAGAACGCCAGTTTTCTTTCTCCTGATAACGACATCCTCTTGAGTAGTCCCCGCCCGGAGATCCGAATGGGGGACTATTTTACCTCCGGAATATTTTACCCAAGAGGACGCCATCATCATTTAATCATACAGTAAAGCTGCATGTCCTCGGGAAAAATTACGGCTGTAGTTTCCCCTTGCTTTCAGCCGTTCGCAGTACCAGCACAGCAAGGCCGTTTTGGTTATTGTTACAAGGCCAGATCAGTCAATCATCCAGACTGTTGCCCCTGCAACTACTGAAAAGGCTGCTGCCCCTCTTCAGGAACCACACGTTTGTCTGGCCTCTCAACAGATACCCCTCCGTTGTGGTTTGCACCTACGGTACGGCCATCTGTATCGCTGAGGCACGCAAGCCTCCCCACCAACGGCCAGGTCCACGGTCCATGGGGGGGAGTAGTTAGTATGACAGCTAAGTCATTGTATGCACTGTTGGTCCGCTCATCACGCCACCTACAGCGCAACAGCGTATAAAAAATTTTAGTAATAATTTAAAATGGTTTGTTACTAAAATGGTTGAGAAACATCTAAAGGTTATTTATCCAGAGTTTGAATTCCATCAAGTCAATAAAAAAAACGATGTTTCATAAAAATCTTTACTTTCACTTAGGTTTGAAACTATAGAGCTGAGATTGTAATAGAGAAGGCTTTTTAGTTTAAAAATACCGTCTGGAAGTTTCTGTAATGTCACATTAAACATTTTTCTAAGTTTCAAGAAACTGTAAATTTTAACGTATAATGTTGTTTCGTAGGAAGGGCAACCACAGAAAAACTTCGACATTTTTGCAAAGAAAATTCCGCACTGGCTGTATGAATGATTTTTATTAAATCTGCGACCGGTTTCGCACCACTTATCGGTGCATCCTCAGACAACCTGTACAAAAAATAATATAATAAGAGCTTATATAAACTATTCTATCCCCCAACTCTGAGGTATAAATTAAACTTTAAAACAGCCAGTTTTTGAATGAAACAAGAAAGTAATCACATATGCTATTCATAATATAGTAACGTTGAACATTGCCCTGTAGCCACTTCCCACCATTCACGTCCAATATACCGTTATCTGGTGAAAGCGGTAGTTAAAATTTAAAAATCTTTTTTTAAAAATTTTTAAATGATGGGAGAAGCAATTACCTACCAAATAAAAACAAAACACGATGCTGATAAAACTCGCCTAAACACTTCCCGTCTGGCTTATGTACTCCGCATCACAATCATCACAGGCAAATGTTTAAGTTCTAAGTGGATAAATCGGGCTTTTTACATTCCTAAAAACAATGGACAGACGTTCAGGCACAAGGAGGCTACAACAGGGAATAGTTGCAAGTCGTCGGGGATACGTTCTGATATGTTCACATGGCCCTAATTCCGTTGCCCGCAGAGCCTGACTAGCCTCCTGCTTCACCACTTTGCGCCGGCCTCCTAGTCCGCCCCAGTACTGGTATCGACCATTCCAACCCCCTTTTTATTATATCCAACGATTTTTCCTGGAGTTCAGTTATGTCTACCGGTCCTTACCACACACACGTTTGTACCTCACGAAAACAGTCTCCGAATTGTTACAACAGTGCTGCCCGTCCAACCCCATCGAACGTAAGTATCCACAGTACGTGTGGTGACACATATGGAAGGCGATCCATGCGCGTTTTCTCGAATCAGACGTTCAATCACCGTGGTCCATCACCGTGAATGGCAAACAAGTTAACCGAGATCGTCTGCACCGCATCCACCTCGCCGATTCATCCCTCTGCACCCACTGTGAAGCGGACCACACGGATGTCCACCGATTCCACTGTGGCACAGCGTTCGACGTCTGGACACTTGCGCGGCGAATTTTGGCGTTTCTTACTCGACAGACACCAGCTCCGATCGACGTCCACATGCTTTTGTACCCCGATAAGGCTTTCTACCCCTCCGCCAAAACTCACTCTGTGAATTGGATCTGTGGCCACACGACCCGCTGTCTTTTTACTTCTGGCGACAAGTCTACGCTAGGATTCTGGACTTATCTCAACGAACGACACAGCGTCCTCATACGCAACCCACTCTATACGCAATATTTTTCCAATTTCTTACGGAGCACCCTCGATGACCCACCTTGTAGCTGGAACGTCCAAGCCCTGAGAAACTAAAAACTGTATTAACCGAACCGAACTGAACAGATCTGCTACCCAGAACCCACGCCTACGCAATGAGAAGACACGTTTGGACGAGCTGGCCTGCTGTAGGCGGAGACACTTCGGGAATTCCTGTAAGAACTGGTCTTTAACTACAAGTCTAGGACAACTTTATAAAAAAAAAAAAAAGAAAATAAATAAAAATTAAAATTAAAAAGAAACTTTCCTTACCTTTCCTTATTTATTCCTCATAATTTGTTCTTAAAGGAAAAAGAAATTTGATTTTGGCTTTGAGAAACGTTTGTTCCAACAGACTGATAGGATAAAAAAAATCCGCTGTTTGTTCATGCTAACGTTCCACTCTTCGTCGTTCGTGTTTAGGAGAGTTTTATCAGCATCGTATTTTGTTTTTATTTTGTAGGTCATTGGTGCTCCCATCAGTAAAAAAATTTTAAAAAAGATTTTTAAATTTTAACTACCGCGTTCACCAAATGACGGTGTATTGGACGCGAAAGGTGGAGAGTGGCTACAGGGCAATGTTCAACGTTACTAAATTATAAATAGCGTATGTGAGCACTTTCTTGTTTCATTCAAAAAACTGGTTGTTTAAAAGTTTCATTTATACCTCAGAATTGGGGGATCGAATAGTTTATATGAACTCTTATTATATTATTTTTTGTACAGGTTGTCTGAAGGTGCACCGATAAGTGGTGCGAAACCGGTCGCAGATTTAATAAAGATCATTCATACAGCCAGTGCGGAATTTTCTTTGGAAAAATTAAAGTATAAGTTCAGCATCATGTTCTGAATATGAAATTTTGTAGAATTTAACGTATTGTGGTATGATGATGCAAGGACAACATAAAGCACCGTTCGGAGGACAATGGCTACTGAAAGTTCTATTTAAAAACTGTATTTTATTGGAATACAGAGTCAATATTTAAATAATAGGACTATTTCTCTCAAACATTTGACTTCAACAGGTAGAAAAAAAACAGTAAATAGATATAACTCCTGGTGGAAGAGTTGTTGGAAATTTAATGTAGCAAGAGGCTGCTTCTGGAGTACAAACATGGGTGCACTGGCGTTCCGTTTCCGTCGGCAAAGAGGGCATATGAGCAACTCCTGCAGAGCATTTCACTGTGATCAATCCTTTTGGAAAGACAGAAACTGCGCCACTTATGATTTAAATAATAAAACAAGAATTCGAGAGTTCACTATCAAGAGCAAATGCTTACATCGGTATTTTACGTGATGTTTGCGTGTGTGTTGCTCTGACTGTGTTATGCCGCAGTGAGAACAACACACACACGCAAACATCACATAAAGTACCAAGGACAACAATGGCACTTGATGATGAGAATAAATTCTCGAAATCTGTCGTACGCTGAGCGAAAAATTACGTAACTAGTGCAGTGTTTTGTTCTTTAAATGGTTCAGAGCTATTGTCAGTCAGTGTGCAATTGGTATTCGGTCAGTCTGTTAGAGACACCCGCATGTGACGCTAGCTGCTTCGCCTCGCGTGGCTCTAGGCTGAAAAACGCTCAGTTTCCGGTGATACAGTTTATGGTCGTATTTGATTCACACTTAACAAAATTGAACTTTTGCGTGAATGCAAAACAGTTATTTGCCTCATACGTTTCTGTTTCGCGTGTTTTTGTGTTCAAAATTGGATTGGAGCACTCTCCACTTTTATGTGAGTACAACTATGACTGACTATTCTAGCAGATGTGTGATAGAGAGACAGAATTCCTAACTAATCGATCCTTGATAGGATTCCGATTCTGAACAATGGCAGATGCCAGTGAAAAGAAATTTATGTAAGATATTATTTTGTGTGTGTGTGATGGAAAGAGTATTTGAATGTATTACTTTTTGGTCATGGTGAAAGAGGAAAGGGGGGGGGGGGGGAGGGGTTGGCGAGTACTTAATTAACTGCATTATCTATTTCCTCATTTCCTCACGTCAACAGCTAAGAATTTTATCTCAGCGGTGCAGAGCTGGAAATATCACCAAGAGGAATGCAGACTACAAGTATCTCGTTTACGACTATTTCCTGGTTACCGTCTCCGTTGTTCACAGGACCTTGTTGCGTGGGTAAACGATATTTTAGGACTAAAACTAAATATGTTAAAAAAAGCGCTACCCAAGCTTCACGATTAATTTTCAGATTGTTGCAGAAACCGTGGTGTAATGGTTATAATACTAGGCTGTTGCATGGAGGGTCGTGAGTTCAACACATACACACACCTGAACTGTAAAATTTAAATTTCTATATTCGGTTCGAGTACATTCTATAATAATCCACAAATATCAAGAATTATTGTACTGGAGTGTTCTCTAACTGTATATATACCATATGTGTCGTGGTCGGAGGCAGTTCGCTCCGTACTCTTGTATGTACAAGTGCTGAATAAACCTTCGTTAAGTGAAGTTAGTGTTCGTCATTCATCTAATTACATCTTCTTCTACGTGACAATATTCTCACGAAAACTACCATACATATAAAAACTCTGTAGATTAGCAATATTATGCAGAGCTACCACCTCATGTTGACTGATAATATTTTACTGTCAGTGTTTTTCGTTAATCAATTTGACGACCGATCCTTCGAATATTATTTCAGTGTATGATTTTTTAACTACATAATTGCTATTGCCTTATGATACAGAGGGTGGACAAAAACAGTTAACGTAAGTAAGAGCATGGGATGGACCTGATGAGCAAAATGGTTACGCAATCGTCGGCAGTAATGTGATCTTGCAAAGTAGCCATGGGACCCATGCAGTATCACGATACGACTGTCCAAATAATCACCCAGCCCCGCCATGTTTCACTCTTTGGAAGTAAAGTCGAGCAGAAGTTGGAATCGACGTGAAACAAGACTTATCCGACCAAACTGCTTTCTCCCATCACCATGGCGTCGGCACCACGTTTTCCTCTTAGGGGGATCTTCATCACAGATAAGTTGTTTTGGAATTACAATTCTCCCTGCAATTACTTCATGTTGTTTTGCTGCTGACAGTGTTCGCGAGTGGGACAATCAGTTGTCAACTGACTATTGCCGCTGTCGTCGTCTTACTCTTCGTCAGAATGCTCTGCAACGACCGTGTGTCACTATCACTAGCATAGTGACACCTTATGACTTAGCAGAAGATTTTTTTCTGCCTTCAATGTATACGGGATTAAACTTCGATAAGGTGCCTCTTGAAAATTCCAAGACTTCGTCTTCTTCTGTTACGGACGCACCAACTACTCGAGCAGTAACACTTTTCCCACGTTCGAATTCACTCATCTTCGGCATAATGACGCACTGAGAACGTTCCGCAGGTGCCGTTGGCGGTGAAAATACATCCATTTAAAAAATGAACGCCAAACACATCCATTTAACAAAGGAGATGATAATTCCATTGATACCTTCCTAAGAGACACTGTCTGCTCCTTCCAGTCTGACTACGTAAGGTTTAAATTCAGAAAAATAGTATCGACAGAATATGAGAGATATTATACCAAATAAATTAATAGGAGATGGTACGGCCCCATATGGTACACAAAACTCGTCAGAACAAAATTGCAGGTGCAGCGAGAAAATCATGCCAAATTCAAAAGAATGCAAAATCCTGAAGATTGGTGAAGTTTTACAGAAGCTCGAAATTGAGGGCGAAATCTGTCTCGTAACATGGCAGGAAAACCAATTAGACTCTGGTCCTACGTAAAAAGTACACCAATGTGAAGACGCAGTCAGCAGCCTCGCAGCCCAGTAACGATGGGTATGGTATCGATGGCAGTGCCACTAAAGCTGAGTAACTAAATTCGGTTTTCCGTAACTCTTTCAAGGAAGAACACGAAGTAAACACTCCAGAATTCGAAACAAGAAACAGTCAACATGAGTGACTCAGAAGTAGATATCCTCGGTGTAGCGTAGCAGTTTAAAACAATGAAGGACGGCGAGGTTCCCGGCCCAGGTTGCGAACCCGGCAGGTTCCTTTCAGAATTTGCTCATACAATAGCTCCACACTTAGCAGACATAGAAATTACCCGCTCGTAGAAATAATCCTACCGGAAGACTGGAAAATTGCACAACTCACAACAATGCCCAAGAAAGGAAACGAGTAATCTGCTGAATTATAGACTCGTATCACTAACGTCAATTTGCAGTAGGAGTTTGGAATCTATACTGACCTCGAACATTATGAACCAACTCGAAGAAAACGATTTATTGACAAATAGCCAATACGGATTCAGAAAATATTGTTCTTGTGCAACACAAATACCTTTTCATTCTATTGACAGGGGACGTAAAATTGATTAAACACTTTTAGTTTTCCAGAAGGTCTTTGGCAAAGGTCCTCACAAACCACTTCTAATTAAATTGCAGAGGCATATCTCACTAGGGGATTATCTCACTAGGGGCTTATCTCACTAGGGGAAAGATAGATACTCCCTAAAGGAAAATTAAAGAGACCTTGGAGAAAAGAGAGCCAGTTGTATGAATATCAAGAACTCAGATGGAAACTCAGTTGAAGCAAAAATGGGAAAGCAAAAAGGTGGAAGGAGTATATAGAGGGTCTTTACAAGGGCGATGTAATTGAGGAGAATATTATGGAAATGGAAGAGGATGTAGATGAAAATGAAATGGGAGATATGATACTGCGTAAAGAGTTTGACAGAGCACTGAAAGACCTGAGTCGGAACAAGGCCCCAGGAGTAGACAACATTCCATTAGAACCACTGACGGCCTTGGGAGAGCCAGTCAAGACAAAACTCTACCATCTGGTGAGCAAGTTGTATGAGACAGGCGAAATACCCTCATACTTCAAGAAGAATAAAGTAATTCCAATCCCAAAGAAAGCAGGTGTTGACAGATGTGAAAATTACCGAACTATCAGTTTAATAAGTCACAGCTGCAAAAAACTGACGCGTATTCTTTACAGAAGAATGGAAAAACTGGTAGAATCCGACCTCAGGTAAGATCAGTTGGATTCCGTAGAAATGTTGTAACACGTGAGGCAATACTGACCTTACGACTTATCTTAGAAGAAAGATTAAGGAAAGGCAAACCTACGTTTATAGCATTTGTAGACTTAGAGAAATCGTTTGACAATGTTGGCTGGAATACACTCTTTGAAATTCTGAAGTTGGCAGGGATAAAATACTGGGAGCGAAAGGCTATTTACAATTTGTACAGAAATCAGATGGCAGTTTTAAGAATCGAGGGGCACGAAAGGGAAGTAGTGGTTGGGAAGGAAGTGAGACAGGGTTGTAGCCTCTCCCTGATGTTATTCAATCTGTATATTGAGCAAGCAGTAAAGGAAACAAAAGGAAACTTCGGAGTAGGTATTAAAGTCCATGGAGAAGAAATAAAAACTTTGAGGTTCGCCGATGAAATTGTAATTCTGTCAGAGACAGCAAAGGACTTGGAAGATCAGTTGAAGGGAATGTCTTGAAAGGAGGATATAAGATTAACATGAACAAAAGCAAAACGAGGATAATGGAATGTAGACGAATTAAGTCGGGTGATGCTGAGGGAATTAGATTAGGAAATCAGACACTTAAAGTAGTAAAGGAGTTTTGCTATTTGGGGAGCAAAATAATTGATGATGGTTGAAGTAGATAGGATATAAAATGTAGACTGGCAATGGCAGGGAAAGCGTTTCTGAAGAAGAGAAATTTGTTAACATCGAATATAGATTTATGTATCAGGAAGTCGTTTCTGAATGTATTTGTTTGTAGTGTAGCCATGTATGGAAGTGAAACATGGACGATAACTAGTTTGGACAAGAAGAGAACAGAAGCTTTCGAAATGTGCTGCTACAGAAGAATGCTACAGATTAGATGGGTAGATCACACAACTAATGAGGAGGTATTGAATAGAATTGAGGAGAAGAGGAGTTCGTGGCACAACTTGACAAAAAGAAGGGACCGGTTGGTAGGACATGTTCTGAGGAATCTGGGGATCACCAATTTGGTACTGGAGGGCAGCGTGGAGGGTAAAAATCTTAGAGGGAGACCAAGAGATGAGTACACTAAACAGATTCATAAGGATGTAGGTTGCAGTAAGTATTGTGAGATGAAGAAGCTTGCACCGAATAGAGTAGCATGGAGAGCTGCATCAAACCAGCCTCAGGACTGAAGACCACAACAACAACAACATGGAGAATCGGCACAGTTGTGGGATTGATTTCGTGATTTCCTGTCACAAAGATCACAGTTTGTAATAAATGGCGGAAAGCCACCTAGGAAAACGGTAGTAATATCTGGCGTTGCTCCTTGTTGTTCCTGATCTACATAAACGATTTACGGGATAATCTGAGCAGCCCTCTTAGAGTGCCTGTAGATAATTCTGTCACTTACCGATGTAAAGTCATCAGATGATCAAAACAAATTCCATAATGATTTATATATAATATCTGTATGGTGCAGAAAGTTGCAATTGACTCTAAATTATGAATGGCGTGAAGCCATCAGCACTAAAAAGAACCCGCTAAATTTCTGTTACACAGTAAGTCACAAAATCTAAATGCTGTAAACTCGGCTAAGTACTTACGGATTAGAACCACGTACACCTTAAATGGGAACCATCACATAGATAAAGTTACGGCGAAACAAAATAAAAACCTAAAACTGCGATTTACTGCAGGAATACTTAGAAATTCCAACAGTTCCACTAAGAAGACGACTTGTCCGCCCTCTTCTCGAGTGTTGTTGTGCGTTGTGGGATCAGCATCAGATAGGATTGACGGAAGAAGTTCAAAAAAGGGCTGCTCGTGTTGTAGTCCCATAGTGCTCAGAGCCATTTGAACAACACGGTACTCCACGTACTGTCAGATCAGGTTCTTGTGACATCTAGTGGCCAGTTCCGGGGTGACCGGATATTTTTAATCCGGTAATTTAAGGTCTTTCAAAGAAATTCATCCGATTTCAGAGTATCGTTTATTATACATGAACGAAGATATAAACTGGGAGTGAAATTATCATAAGTCTACAGAGGTTTTTATTTTCAAAAGGCTCGTCCGATTTTGCTAGAGTATATCCTCCCCACCCATACGCGTACAATCTTGTGGTAGTTTTTACAGACGTTGAGCGTGCCTTCCACCGGATGCGCGACAACCATTCCAACGAGAGTCAAATTCGTCCCACACTTTTGCGGAAATGCCTGGATTTGTGTAATTCTCTGTGGAGTCGCAGTCCATCGAAAGTTGCTGGAAGGGGAGACACACAGACGTAACCTTCAAAAACACCCACAACCAAAATTCATACGGTACCGTGAGATAAGGAGTCGTAGCTGGCCCCTCCATACTTGGAGGAACTCGTCGCTGTAAAACGTTCAGATGCAGGCGTCAGTGCGGAAGTTGTCATTCATGTTGCAAAATGAGTGATTCGACGTGTTCTTACAATTATGCGAAGAACCAGAGCTTCAGCCCATCCAGATACGTGATAGCAAAAAAAAAAAAAAAAAAAAAAAAAAAAAAAAAAAAAAAAAAAAAAAAAAAAAAAAAAAATTGATCGTGCAACGGTGCCGAATACATAAAGCTCTGGAGACTTTTGTTGTCAACTACACTGAAGAGCCAAAGAAACTGGTACATCTGCGTAGTATCGTGTGCGGCCCTCGAGAGCACGCAGAAGTGTCCCAACACGACGTGGCATGGATTCGACTAATGTCTGAAGTAGTGCTGGAGAGAATTGGCATTCCGTAAGAATGCGAGAGGGTGGAGATATCTTCTGAACAGCACGTTCCAAGGCATCACAGATATTATAACACTATTCCCTAATAACGAACCTTTAGTTCTGGGACGGAAAAAGCTACGTATAACACTAAGGTGCCGTGAAACACGTTAATGTTATCCTCTGAGAGGATTTCAAAGTTCGACCGTGCGTGTGTCTAATGGAAAAGGGTATCGGATTGTAATTTCGAATTTTGATAAGTTGACAATAAAAAAAATACGGGCCTTGGCCTTGGGAGGTTACAGAAGTGGTAAAATTATAAGAGAATGAAAAAAAGTGAACGGTCGCCAGCCTAATTAGGCACATTAATTTGGAAATATATATTTGAGAAAAATGAATATTAGTTATTGAAGTTACTTTTGTTCAGATTTCCCTTTGAATAACAAACAGGATACAAACTGACACAGTGCATTCTGTACTGTGTGTAGCAGCAGTTACCAACAACACACACATACACCAGTATATTATGGGCAGCAAAATTGCACCGAGCTCATGCTAATGACGGTCACAATCATTGTTGCTGTTGTTGTGGTCTTCAGTCCTGAGACTGGTTCGATGCAGCTCTCCATGCTACTCTATCCTGTGCAAGCTTCTTCACCTCCCAGTACCTAATGCAACCTACATCCTTCTGAATCTGCTTAGTGTACTCATCTCTCGGTCTCCCTCTACGATTTTTACCCTCCACGCTGCCCTCCAATGCTAAATTTGTGATCCCTTGATGCCTCAAAACATGTCCTACCAACCGATCCCTTCTTCCAGTCAAGTTGTGCCACAAACTTCTCTTCTCCCCAATCCTATTCAATACCTCCTCATTAGTTACGTGATCTATCCACCTTATCTTCAGTATTCTTCTGTAGCACCACATTTCGAAAGCTTCTATTCTCTTCTTAATCAAAATACTGAATCACCACTGCATGAAGTGCAGAACTAATTTTGGACATAAGGGGCTTTTGTCTTGACTGACATGAATAACACACATAAAGATGAATAACATCTTAAATACACTTTTTAAGTTCCTCTGCATATAGCAGTTTTCCTTACTAACAGTAATATTTCATTATTTTTCTTAATAGGATGATAATATGATACGGACCCACAAACTGGTATAGTTTTACTAGTCAAGGTTCTTTGATTATTGAAAAAGTAAAAACTATCTCTAAAAGCTAATCATTCACTTAAATTACTTTGCAAGGTAATAAAATGCAACATTGGGCTTAATTAATTTCAAAAGGAACCATTCATGATGGGTACCAAAACTACACTGCTTAGAAAATGTGCGTAACTCCACTTGTAACAGTACTACCACGAGTCAGTTCATTAATGATTTATGTATACTTTGTACTTTAATCACCTGTGAAGCAGGTATTCTTGGCAATAATATTTATACCATCTGCCACTGTAATCCTACAAAACTATATTTTATAATAAACTAAGGATACTTCAGCAAAAGTCAATCCAGCTTCACTTTATGGTTTTAGGTTTTAAATAATTTAGATTATCACTTTCCTGTTGATTAATCTTTAAATTTTTGTACTTAAACTTCCTACCTTAACAATATCACTTGGAGTAGTCCATAAAGAAAGCATCCAAATTTTACTCTTATTTTAATTTTTGCTACTCCTTTTACTTTAGACAAAAAATCACTTTTAAACTCATCAGTGTCGGATTTGTTCTTTTAGCAGTACTTAGGTGAGGACCCTGCATAGGTTCGTCATCAGGATTGAAGTTATGGTTTCGAACACGAATTAACATTTTTTATGTTATTATTATTGAAACAACACACAAATTAACTGCTCGATGGCGATATACATTATGTAACTGAAAGCATGAAGTCTGTGAAGTAGTGAAGAAGATTGGTGGCAGGCGAAATGGCGGCTAACTTTACTCACGGCTCTTGATGTTGCGAATGCCCTGTAAACTCTCTTCTTGGTGTCGGATTTTCAACATATTAGAGCCATTCCATTATTCCGTAAATACCAAATAATAGCCAGATCTACATTCGAGGCAAGTTCCTTCTAACGCAGATTCCAATTGCCTCTCTTAGCACCGTCGAAGAGTACTGTGCTAAGGCGAACCCCACACCCTGCGTGCCTTTTACACAAAGGAGCCTTTCATGTCGACAGCCAAGCCCACCTTTTACATCGCGCCATGCCACTTTCGTTATGGAGGGACTTCCCTACAGCGTTTAAATGTTACAAATACAAGTGTCCTGAGCATGAACCAGCTTTTAGCAAACATACTTCTTTTTTTAAAAAAGATATTCATATTATAATAATTTAAAATTTCCTCATATTCTCTTGCTTCTTTCATGTGTACATTACAAGACTCTAATTTTCTTGCCATTCATCAAGGAGTTCAAACAACACAGAATGCACACTTCATAAATTGCAGATACACAGATACTTAAATTAAACCTACTCCTAAACGACAGAACTGTAACAATATGCTCAATAATGTTCATGTCTGGGGAGTTCGTGCCCAGCAGAAGTGTTTAAACTAAGAAGAGTGTTCCTGGAGTCACTCTGTAGCAACTCTGGACGTGTGGGCTGTCGCATTGTCCTGCTGAAATTGCCTAAGTCCGTTGAAATGCACAGTGCACATGAAAGGAAACACGTGATGAGACAGAATGCTTACGTACGTGTCACCTATCAGAGCCATATCTAGAAATACCAGCAGTTCCACATCATTCCAACTGCGCACGCCCCACACCATTACAGCGCCTCCACCTGCTGACATGCAGGGTCCGAGGATTCGTGAGGTTGTCTCCATACCCGTACACTTCCATCTGACCGAACAATTTGAAACGAGACTCTAACTACCAGGCAACACGTTTCCAGTCATCAACAGTCCAACGTCAGTGTTGACGGACCCAGGAGAGGCGTAAAGCTTTGTGTCGTGCAGTCATCAAGGGTACACGAGTGGGCTTTCGGCTCCGAAAGCCAATATCGTTGATGTTTTGTTGAATGATTCGCACGGACACTTGTTGACGGCCCAGCATTTAAATCTGCAGCGATTTGCGGAATGGTTGCTCTTCTGTCACGTTGAGCGATTCTTGCAGGATCTTTTTCCGGCCGCAGCGATGTCAGAGATTTGATGTCTTACCTGACTCCTGATATTCACAGTACACTCGTGAAATGATCCTATGGGACCTCACTTCACCGCTACCTCTGTGATGTTGTCTCCCATCACTCATGCGCCAACTATAACACCACGTTCAAACTCACTCATGTCTTGTAAAACAATAAACTGGTAGCCAAGACCGCAGGAATTCTTTTTATTCCATGATTACCGGTTTCGGCGAAACTAATGCCGCCATCATCGGATCTTAGGACACATACAGGTTACAACATAAAGGCAAACAATGGTGATATTGATAGTTGCCTATAACACGCAGGCCTTACAAAATTGTCGTAAGGAACACATAGGCGTCCAAGAGAGATGCCATTATAACTGTTAAGTGTCTTCATCACATTCAAGCGCAAGCAAATGTACACATTTTCCTTCATTCCTTGCTATTTGAAACTGGAATGGAACGTGCTGTTTTATCTCCAGGACTCTAGTTGCCTTTTCTCGAAATTGATGTTCATTACACCTTTTCTTTCTCCACACAACCAAGTTCTACTTTGATGTTCTATGCGCTTTTTATACATCGATTTCTCTTCAGTAGCGAGCTATACCGCGAAACTTTACGTGGAGGTGTACGATAATCATCACAAAATACGTGCAAGATGTTCTTCCGAAAGTTTTCTTAAAATACCCACATTATTAAATTTCTTTTCTGGTAAAGGTTCGTAGCCACCATAACCGTTAGTTTCTCTCTGAAGAGTATTGTTCACGCCACTGCCGATCAGCACTACAATATTGGACACTATTAATCGCGTTGTTGTATGCAAAGTCGTTTTCTTCATCCACTATCCTCTCCAATGTAACTTAAATTGAGTAGTCAAAAGAATATTCATGTTTCTAAATAATTATATCCACCAAAAACATTGTGAAAGTGTCATCAACTTGTCCTACACCGTCTTCCTTTGGAAAACGCACACTTAACATGGATGCTACAGTATTTGAAACGTTCGCAACATTGAAATGATTGGTTTCCGTTTTTCTGTATATGTATCAAAATACTGACACACATGTATTAAACACGTGAACTAATTGCTGAAGTAATCGATTCACTGGGGTGTTAACCACAGCCCCCCCCCCCCCCAATACAAGATGCTGTGTACAACAAACCGAGAGCAACACCATTACACGGCTCCGCAGGCTTGGTCAGAAATGTGAGGTGAGCCTGCGTGCAAATGTTTAAATGCAAATTCCCGTTCGAGCCGAGAGGCGTCCCTTAAGACAAAGAATAGGGAGCCGATCATAAGATCAATCGAAAATGGTGTTGATGTGAATTATCTGTATGTGTGCGTGTTGCACAGTAATGCACCCAAATACAGCGAGTCGACGATGTGGGCATTTCATTCTGCAGTATACAGTCAACAAAGCATTATACAAACTCTGCTGGCTGTTGTATGGAATGTGGTGTTTTTTTTCATCACACGCATTGCGTGAAACTTGCCACGTGTTGGTGAACGTTGCAGTAATCTACGTGGAGAGCACTCGTCCTTCCTTAAGCAAAGTGTAACCGCTGGAAGCGGTACGCTGCTGCTGTTGGCGTGCAGTTTCCGTTGTCCAGGTGGTAAGAATCGGCTGTTACATCGGCCTGGCCCCAACTACCGAGGTACGCAGGCCCAGTCATTTATGTTAAATCCTGCCTAGTCGTCGAATGTGGGGTGTCTAGGAAACCTGTTCAAGCAAATCGTATTAATGAGTTTTTTACAAAATGGGTACTACAGTGCCTAACTTTGAGAATTACATAGATATGTCGCAAGGAAAGGGCGACATTCGAAATAAACAAGCTTCTTCAGTAGAACAATTCTAATACAAGCGAAGTAATGATCTTGGACGCTTCTGCTCAGGTCGCTGGTCTTGAAGCTTCTCTCCGACCGGTCGGTCGCGGCGCTTAAGTCCTCTTCGCATAGAGGCCGCTGCTGCCGCGTCGTCGTCCTGGAGACGGGTCGGTCGGCGTGCGACTGGCTGACTTCTTCTCACAGCCCTCTGTGCTCTGTCTTTCCCGACTGGTGTGCCTGGACTTAACGCCGTAACAGTTTATGATACGTGATGGCTGATTTCACCGATGGGGTGCTCTGTAACAACATCGTCAGCTGACAGCTAGCTGCCAGCTGTGGCTCAGAGTTTTAAACTGTCAAGATGTCCGACGTCAGCGCGTATTCCTCTGCAGAGCAAAAGATCGTGCGTACGTCATTTATCCGCCAAATAGTTTCTTCCACGAGTGCTCCTCCAGCATATAAAGCAGAAGAGATTGTGTGAAGTTTGCAAAGTACGACACAGGTAGTGGCTGAATTAAACTGTAAAAGCACGGCCTCGCTAGAAACACTGCCCATTAATAGTTATCCTGCGCTCGTGCACCTGCAGGTGTCCCGTTTGTATTGACTCTCCGAAACAACTGTCTGTCCAAATCAAAAAAGTGTCGAGCAAACATTTTTCAGCTACCAGGGGTACACTAACCAGCATGACTGTCTTTCCTTAAAGTATTTACTAACTATTCTGCCAACAGTTGCAGGTTCATTTTCAAGCGTAGCCTACAGAAACTTTAACCTGTAACGTTTAATATACGGTACGGCGAAGCAAATCATATTTGTTGCTCCATTACAAAATTTGCGTTGTACATACCTCATTGAAGCCGCTGCGATGCCCCCAACTTTAATTCGATGCGTCCATTACTGGCCGTGGACACCCACTTCAACATGGAATCCTCGTCTTATGTTCGAATATGTAACCCGTACACGTGACACTTGTATTTGTATTTGTATAATACAGAATTTGTTGTTGCAGTTTACTGTATTGATGTCAGGTTCGATGTAGGTTCTCAGACGCACCCCATTTTTAAAACGAGGCACCCCACAGACTGCGCAGGAGCGACGCTAGCGCCGTCAAACGTTTCCTGGTGCTGTTGGCCATGTTGACCTCCAGTTTGAGTCTGGCAGAGTAAGAGGAACGAGTAGCTTGTTGTCCAGGTTTCTAGAGGGTGCGTTTCTGGATGAGGTATCTAGTATATTGCTTCCCCCTACTTATACCTCCCGAGGAGATCACGAATGTAAAATTAGAGAGATTCGAGCGCGTACTAATGACAGTCTCACGTAAAGTGCCCTCCGCCACACACCGTTGGGTAGGTTTCGGAGTATAAATGTAGATGTAGATGTAGATGTAGATTGTGGCGTTCATTCTGCCAACATTTATAAAGCATGTGTTGTCACTCTGATGTTTATTATTAAGATCAGGCACTGTCACTGCAGGTATGTTTGTATTCAGATAAGTAATTTATGTTACATTTGAACTTTTTATTGTAATACTACTTTTGTATTTACTGTTCATTGACTTTTTCCAGCTTCAGTAGGCTAGGCTTTAAAATGAACCTTGCAAGGTTTAAACTAGTCGCGTAACATAAATACTGCAACTGTTGGCAGAATCTTTAATAAAGGCTTTAAGCAACTTTAAAAAGTTGCTTCTACCCTGTCTACAAAATGTTGAATCTGAAGAAAAGATTGTCTTTCTTTTAACTTTGTCCGTTTTGAAGATATGAACAGCAGTACATGTGTTTCACACTGAAGCGTCAAAGAAACTGGTACAGCCATACGTATTCAAATACGGAGATGTGTAAACAGGTAGAAAACGGCGCTGCGGTCGGAAACGCCTAGCCTAAGACAACACAAGCGACGGCACACAGCATCTTCTCGGTACCGATGGAATGGGGATTTTCCCGTACGACTACTTCACGAGTGTACCGTGAACATCAGGAATCCGGTAAAACATCAAATCTCCGACATCGCTGGGGCCGGAAAAAATCGTGCCAGAACGGGACCAACAACGACTGAAGAGAATCGTTCAGTGTGACAGAAGTGCAACACTCCTGCAAATTGCTGCAAATTTCAATTCTGAGCCATCAACAAGTGTCGCCGTGCGTACTATTCAACGAAACATCACCAATAGGGGCTTTCGGAGCCGATGGTCCACTAGTGTACCCTTGATGACTCCACAGCACAAAGCTTTTCGCTTCGCCTAGGCCCGTCAACACCGACAGTGGACTAATGATGACTGGAAACATGTTGCCTGGTAGGACGAGTCTCGTTTCAAACTGTATCAAACGGATCGACGGTTACGAGTATCGAGACAACGCTATGAGCGCATGGTCCCATATCAGTAGGGGACTGCTCAAGCTGATAAACGCTCTGTAGTGGTGTGGGGTGTGTGCAGTTGGAGTAGTGTGGACCCCTCATACATCTAGATACCATTCTGACAGATGACACGTACATAAGCATCCTGTCTGATCACCTGCATCCATTCATGTCCATTGTGCATTCCGACGGGCAATTCCAACAGGACCATTCGAAGTCCAGAATTGCTACAGAGTGGCTTCAGGAACACTCTTCTGAGTTTAAACACTTCCGCTGGTGCCGGCCGCGGTGGTCTCGCGGTTAAGGCGCTCAGTCCGGAACCGCGCGACTGCTACGGTCGCAGGTTCAAATCCTGCCTCGGGCACGGATGTGTGTGATGTCCTTAGGTTAGTTAGGTTTAAGTTCTAGGGGACTGATGACCATAGATGTTAAGTCCCATAGTCCTCAGAGCCATTTGAACCATTTTTGAACTTCCGCTGGTCAACAAACCCCGTGACAGGGAGTATATCTGGGATGCCTTGCAACGTGCTGTTCAGAAGAGATCTCCACCCCGTCGCAGTCTTACTGATTTATGGACAGTCCTGTAGGATTCATGATGTCAGTTCCCTCCAGCGCTACTTTAGACATTAATCAAGTCCATGCTACGTCGTGTTGCGGCAATTCTGCCTGCTCGCAGAGGCGCTGCATGATATTAGAGACGTGTACTAGAATTTTCCGGGTCTTCACTGTACCATAGAACACACTACAGTATCACAGTACGAGAGGAACACTGCTCGGTAGCATATCGCATTTATCAGTACGATAAGCAGTTTCTTTGCTACTCCATACCTGTCGGTGCCATTAGCAGAAATCCTACAACGTTCTCTGACACCACCTGATGCTCTGAGCTGCGGCCAGCCTCGTGCGCCGCGTGACGTCACAGCCAGTGGCGACGGGAGCCGCGCGCCGTGACGTGTGGCAGCGGCCGGTGACAGCCGCCCGTGCCCCGCTGTCACAGAGGCCGACAGCTGCGCGCCTTTCTGGGCCGACGTGTTTATCCCGTGCACCGCGGCACTGCACAGTATTCACAGCAGAGGGCGGGCGCCGCTGAGCCGGGCTCATCCCGTCACCGCCCGCGGGCTCGATTTATCGCCGTCGAATACTCCGGCGCGTATAAATCCGGGGCCAGGCAGATATTGACACCGAGCCTCGACCCCGCGCGTCATCTGCGTCGCGCGCAAACAACGCGTGAGCCGGCGAGGGGTCGCCCCCCGGTGCATCAGCAGAAGGGGGAGAGAGCCGGCGCACAAACAAACTTCTATTTTTGGAGTTCCATCCCGATTTCACTGACGTCGGTTGTCAGTCACTTCCTCTGTTGGTACGCCACCACATACTAGTGCAATATCCTTCCGACACCTGTCTCGGATTAAAATTATTAGAGTACTCGTAACTCAGTTATCACCTCCAGAGGTGTAAAAATTCTTCTGTAAGTCTGCCTGCTTCTGTCACCGATCGAGCGAGGTGGCGCAGTGACTAGCACACTGGACTCGCATCCGGGAGGACGACAGTTCGAACCCGCGTCCGGCCATCCTGATGTAGGTTTACCGCGATTTCCCAAAATCGCTTCAGGCAAATTTCGGCACCGTTCCTTTGAAAGGCCACGGCCGGCTTCCTTCCCCAGCCTTCCCTAATCCGATGGGACCGATGACCTCGCTGTTTGAACCCCTTCCCCCAAGCAACCAACCATATCTCCGCCGCATCCACTAAAGCAGCTCAACGTGGCAGAACGGAGACAGAAGAGTACAACTGTACTGAAGCACAGTGGTGGAAGCAGGCCACCTTGGATCTCCGATAGCCTGGCAGGTTCCGCGGGACCCGTTTATAACACTACCGCGGATTAATAATGAGCCGTAGTAAAAATTGCTGTTTTCGCGCCGCAACGCGTAGCGCATAGCAGTCGCCCTCCGTTTCTGGCGGTGGCGCCGCTGTGGCAGTCGCAGCTTTGGTGTCTCCCTCTGGTGGGAAAGGGAAAGGTAGTCTGTCGACGTGCATTTAAGGGGCGCTATCAGCTCGGCAGTTGGTCAGTCACTCTGAGTCGGTCAGTCGAGACGAGTCTAGTCAGTCGGTCAGCCGGCTCAGTGTGGGGCAGTCAGTGTCTGTCTATCGTCGGAGTGCGAGTATGTCTGTCGTTTGGATCAAACTTTAAGTCAGAAAATGAGAGTCTTGCCACTCCGCCAGTAACATAACTCAGCTAGTGTTTGCCCGGTAGGGGCTGAGTTCCTGCCAGTCTGCTCGAGTTGCTTGGGCAAAGGTCATTGGCAGTTGGATTGGTCGGTTAGTCCGTCGCGCACTGAGACACTACATGACTTGCCCGCCGTGAGCGTCGGCGCATGTGAGGTCGCCACGTGAGTCCAGTGGGCAGCGCTGTATAGATAGGGGTAGTGGCTTCGCGGTTCACAAGAGAGCAATAGGAGCGAAACCGTGACATCGGGCTGGCCGGTGCGAGCTGCGACGCCGTGAGACGGGAGATCGGCGCGCCTTCCTGCGTCCGTTGATGCGGTGGCAGCGGACGGTTCGGGAGAGCGTTGGGGGTGCTGCGCCAGGTCTTTGCCAGAAATCGCAGTTTACTAGAAGTTAAGTGATTGGAGATATGTTGTTTCATTTACTTGTTTTCTTGGTGAGATCACCAGCCGCTTTCTTTTGGGGTCGCCCCCCATTCTTCTCCGTTTGCCCACCCGCGGGAAGGTGGTTATTGTGAATTGTGTGGTTCGTTTTTTCCTTGTGGAATTGGGGAGGTTTAGAGCTATCTGCGGTTCGGGTTAATTAGTAACCCCCCCTGTCAATCTGCCACACGTTAATAGCTGCCTCTATCATGTTTGTCGGAATCGGTGTTAACGAATTTATTCCTTAAATGCCAAATTCTTGAAATATGTTTCTGTCTTGCTTATCATCTTGCGAGGTGGTATATGTGTAATGTAAAGCATGTTGTACATTTTAAGTAAGTCTGCATTTTATAGGTTTTATTTAAATAGTCATTTTATGTTTTAAGCATTCCACCCTTCCTTTAAAAAAATAAAAAAAAGCAAATTTGAGGGTTGTACCATTTCCATTCCTCTTACGGGGTGCATAGTTTAATGTTGTATGAGTTATTAAAAATTATTTGTTTAAAGTAATCTGGTGTGTTGCAGATTTGTACCAGTGTACTCTTTCAGAGGTTGTTGTGGGCGGTCATGACTAATGTCGTGTTGAAAGGGAGCAGGCAAGCTTCTCAGCCCGAAGGCTCCTACTGTTGATAATGTTCTTGCCTCTAAATAAAACTGTAACTTGATATTTCCTGGGTACTTTTCTGCATATAATTTTAACTCTGTTTTAAAAAGGTTTTTAGCAATAAAATTCACATTTGTTAAATTCTGACTTGATATTTCGAGTGTGCTTTTCCATGTATAATTTTAAATCTGGTTTGAAAAAGCTTTTAGGAATAAATTCACATTTTTTAAAGGTAATTTTCCATCAGTTACTTCCTGGCAACTACTTCCACGCTCACCTAGTGTGATTAAATGTGTCAACGTTCTTGATAAATCCCCAGTAAATAAAGTAATTTCTTTAAGAAAGGATTTTGAAAGTAAATTCACGATTCAAATAATTACCAAAAATGGTTTAAACCTGCAGCCAGTGTTACCCTCTGGGAGGATTTTTGCACTGACCGTGCATGAACCTAACGGACATAGGGAATCTAACTTGACTTTCGTAACTATGGCTGTTGGTATAAATAAAAAGGACTTGAAATTTTGTAACAAATTTCAGTAACAGATATAACGTAAATGAAATAATAAACGGTGGCCAGACTAATTAGGCATAATAATATGAAAACATTATTTTCAATGGGTTTGCATATACTCTTCCAAAAGTGACTTTCATAGGTTCTTTCTCTGAAAAGTGCAATGAACACCTATAATAACACAGTGGGTAGCAGTAGCACTCGATTGCAAAGACTGTTATTCACAGAAACAAAATAGAGACTTTATCTCTGCTGACTACAATCACTACTTCGGTCTTTAAATAATTCAGCACAAAAAATGTTCTCAAAGCAAGTGATTTTAACCAATCACATTTAAATTCATTAGTACTAACTATTTGGCACTTTCCTATTGAAATGTTTCATTGTTGTTTGTTGTTGTCTTCGGTCCTGAGACTGGTTTGATGCATCTCTCCATGCTACTCAATCCTGTGCAAGTTTCTTCATCTCGCAGTACCTACTGCAACCTACATCCTTCTGAATCTGCTTAGTGTATTCATCTCTTGGTCTCCCTCTACGATTTTTACCCTCCACGCTGCCCTCCAATACTAAATTGGTGATCCCCTGATGCCTCAGAACATGTCCTACCAACTGGCCTCTTCTTCTTGTCAAGTTGTGCCACAAACTCCTCTCCTCCCCAATTCTATTCAATACCTCCTCTTTAGTTATGTGATCTACCCATCCAATTTCCAGCATTCTTCTGTAGCACCACATTTCGAAAGCTTCTATTCTCTTCTTGTCTAAACTATTTATCGTCCATGTTTCACTTCCATACATGGCTACACTCCATACAAATACTTTCAGAAACGACTTAGTAAATTAAAAACTTCCCATCTGATATATATTATGTGCTCCTTATATTAAACGTGAAACGAGTAGTTTCCACTAACAACCTTAATGAACCTACAAATTAAGCAATGACACTTGTAAATCAGAAGCTATTCAAAGTAGATTGGGACTTTTCATAAATTCAACGTAAAATAAAATAGGTTAATATCAGTCTTTCACAAATAGGATACTCGGACTTAAGTATTTTGAGGAAAGGACCCCGCCTAGTTGACTGAAGGGGACAATTTCGTGGTTCAAATAGCATTTTTTGCAACACTTGCTTTTTATTATTGCAAAATCGAGCACTCACACAAACACACTGGTTCATACTGAAGTTGTTGGAGCAGTGGCGCAATAGCGTTGGCGAGCACGTGGCGGCTACCTGGTCTCTCTTCTGGCAGATTATTGCTCTATGTCATTTCTTCTCGGCGACTTAAATTTTAATTTTAGAGCCATTCTCAATGCGAGAACACCCTTCTGCAGCAGTAACCACATCCGAGGCCGTTCCATCGTAGATGAGGATACCGAACGCCTCACTCGGCATCTGCGGTGTTGACTCCACAACCTCTGGGCACTGACTGCCTACTATGCTCTCTCATTTCGAGCCCAGATTGAGCGCCAATTCCACCTTTTAGCTCGCACCACACCATTTCCGTAGTGGAGGGGACTGACTGTATCTTTTATATTATACAATTCAAAGTCCCTAAGCATGAACCAGTTATATACATTCAGTACTGTTTTAACAAATATATATCGCCGGAGTGGCCGTGTGGTTCTAGGCGCTACAGTCTGGACCCGAGCGACCGCTCCGGTTGTAGGTTAGAATCCTGCCTCGGGCATGGACGTGTGTTATGTCCTTAGGTTAGTTAGGTTTAATTAGTTCTATGTTCTAGGCGACTGATGACTTCAGAAGTTAAGTCGCGTAGTGCTCAGAGCCATTTTTCGTATGTTTTTGAGGCAGCTTCAAGTAAGCGATAGGTGACTCACATTGAAAATTGTATAAAAATTACGAAACACTCATTCGATAACCTCGAGTATGTTACATGTTTGTAACAGTATTATGAGAAGGAAAGTTGCTGCTCACCATATAGCGGAGATGCTGGGTCGCAGATAGGAACAACAAAAAGACTCTCACATTTGACCAGCAGTGTCCTCACTCCATAAATATTTCGAAAGAGGGCAAAGAATAGCTGGCAAGTATGTGGAAATGTGCGCTAAGGACTTGAGGCGAATTATCAGTCTACAGGCTTTTTAAATTTAGGACAAACTTTGATTGAAAAAGGAAGAAAAGATGACTCAGTGGGTATTAGCAACCACATTCTGTGGTATGCATTCTAGAGCGAAGAAGGCTTAGTATGAAATAAAAGCTTTTCTTTCAGACATACAATTTTTTGATTTGAGTAATACGAAAAACTATCTACTTCTTTACTAAAATGTATTTGAGGAATTTAGGATGACATCAAGACGATATTGCATCTTTTTAAAGATACAGACACTGCATTTTCATATTTATCTGTTGATACAAGGTAGCGACTTTCAATTAAAATGTCCTCCCCAGCATGGAAATTGGATAATGTGTGTACGAGTACAGGTTGTCGCGCAGATACGACGATAAGTGGAGATTTGGGTCTGGCCGTGAGTTAAGGACGCACAGACAAGGCAGTTTGCTTCCAGATGCGGAGCGGCATGGACACCTGTTTACGTCCACGCCGCGGAGCGTTGCTCCAGAAGTCGTTTACCTCTCGTGTTTCTGGCGAGTAATTACGCTATAGACACAACATGGTTCGCTCCTAAAGGAAGTCAACCATCAGGATCAGATTCGCTGCTGTGTTCGCGCGACAGATAGCAATCGAAATCGATCGCTTCGTATGGGAAGAGATCAGAACAGATCCACAGGACCTGGATAGCCATCTTCTACCCCTCTATTAGGAATAGTGTGGTTTACAGTAACTCGATCAACGATGTGATAAAATTATATGTGACTAATAGAATAGGCTGAGAATGAAAGACTCTGACGACAACGTGGGCACGGTGTTGCGGGTTTTCATGAAAATAAACGTGATGACCCTCAACTACGTACCCTCGGCCTCAGAGTTGAAATATTAAAAGTTTTGGCTGGTTTCGTTGTCTAGGGGCTGGGATACGTAGTTGCCCCGTTACAAGCCAAATAGTGCTCAACCTACAATATACAATATGAATATACACATGAATGGTCGAAGGTTCTTATCATTCGGCAATTGCGAATTTTGATTGTAACATAGAAATTTATTAATGAAAGACTGCAATTAAATAAAATCTGCAGGTACTATTTTTAACGATTTTAAATCATGAGTAGGATAGCCGAAGTACCTTTAAGAATGCCATTTATTACTGCAAAACACTTATTGGTGTCGATGGTCCAGCAATTAAATAAAATTTAAGTTAAATAACAGGGAAACAATAGATTCTACATCTACATCTACATTTACACTCCGCAAGCCACCCAACGGTGTGTGGCGAAGGGCACTTTACTTGCCACTGTCATTACCTCTCTTTTCTGTTCCAGTCGCGTATGGTTCGCGGGAAGAACGACTGCCGGAAAGCCTCGGTGCGCGCTCGAATCTCTCTAATTTTACATAAGTGATCTCCTCGGGAGTTATAAGTAGAGGGAAGTAATATATTCGATACCTCATCCAGAAACCCACCCTCTCGAAACCTCGACTTCAAGCTACACCACTATGCAGAGCGCCTCTCTTGCAGAGTCTGCCACTTGTGTTTGCTAAACATCTCCGTAACGCTAACACGGTTACCAAATAACCCTGTGACGAAACTCACCGCTCTTCTTTGGATCTTCTCTATCTACTCTGTCAACCAGATTGGTACGGATCCCACACTGATGAGCAGTACTCAAGTATAGGTTTACCGAGTGTTTTTTAAGCCACCTTCTTTGTTGATGGACTACATTTTCTAAGGACTCTCCCAATGAATCTCAACCAGGCACACGCCTTATCAACAATTAATTTTCTATGATCATTCCACTTCAAATCGTTCTGTACGCATAGTCCCAGATATTTTATAGAAGTAGCTGCTACCAGCGTTTGTTCCGCTATAATATAATGATACAATGAAGGACCCTTCTTTCTTTGTATTCGCAATACATTACATTTGTCTATGTTAAGGGTCAGTTGCCACTCCCTGCACGAAGTGCCTATCCGCTGCAGATCTTCCTGCATTTCGCTGCAGTTTTTTAATCTTGCAACTTCTCTGTGTACTACAGCATCAACCGCGAAAAGTCGCATGGAACTTCCGACACTATCTACTAGGTGATTTATATATATTGTGAAAAGCAATGGTCCCATAACACTCCCCTGTGGCACGCCAGAGGTTACTTTAACGTCTGTAGACGTCTCTCCATTGAGAACAACATGCTACTTCACGTAATTAGTTATGAACAACGACAAAGGTCACGAGATATTCGCTTATAAATGCGTACTACGTGTTCACTGCAGAAACCATGGAAGTCTCACGAGTGCACAAGTCGGCACTCCTCCCGCGACCACACGCAAGCCGCTCAACACTCTCGCCCGCCCCGCTTTCCCATCCAGCACTCCCCGTGTCCTCTGCGACCGTCCGTCGCGCCGTCCTCTTCAGTCCTCCTCGTGTCCTTTGTGGAAACGACCCTCCTCCCACACTTCCATACAGTCCCGCCATTGGCTTCCGTAGTCCCCTACCGCAGTAACGAGCGCTGCGATTGGCTAGAGCGTTCCCGCCATGCCTCCAAGCCAGTGCACACTAACAAAAATGTTGGAACATATACGAAACACTTGATTTACATTTACATAACTTAAAATTTAATAAAATTTGCTACTGCTGGACCATAAACACGCTTTAACACACGTTTTTAAATACATAAATTGCATAAACATACAGGATGTTACAAAAAGGTACGGCCAAACTTTCAGGAAACATTCCTCACACACAAAGAAAGAAAATATCTTATGTGGACATGTGTCCGGAAACGCTTACTTTCCATGTTAGAGCTCATTTTATTACTTCTCTTCAAATCATGTTAATCATGGAATGGAAACACACAGCAACGGAACGTACCAGCGTAACTTCACTTTGTTACAGGAAATGTTTAAAATGTCCTCAGTTAGCGAGGATACATGCATCCACCCTCCGTCGCATGGATCCCTGATGCGCTGATGCAGCCCTGGAGAATGGCGTATTGTATCACAGCCGTCCACAATACGAGCACGAAGAGTCTCTACATTTGGTACAGGGGTTGGGTAGACAAGAGCTTTCAAATGCCCCCATAAATGAAAGTCAAGAGGGTTGAGGTCATCAGAGCGTGGAGGCCATGCAGTTGGTCCGCCTCTACCAATCCATCGGTCACCGAATCTGTTGTGGAGAAGCGTACGAACACTTCGACTGAAATGTGCACGAGCTCCATCGTGCATGAACCACATGTTGTGTCGTGCTTGTAAAGGCACATGTTCTAGCAGCACAGGTAGAGTATCCGGTATAAAATCATGATAGCGTGCTCCATTGAGCGTAGGTGGAAGAACATGGGCCCCAATCGAGACATCACCAATAATGCCTGCCCAAACGTTCACAGAAAATCTGTGTTGATGACGTGATTGCACAATTGCCTGCGGATTCTCGTCAGCCCAAACATGTTAATTGTGAAAATTTACAATTTGATCACGTTCGAATGAAGCCTCGTCGGTAAAGAGAACATTTGCACTGAAAAGAGGATTGACACACTGTTGGTTGAACTATTCGCAGAAGTGTACCCGTGGAGGCCAATCAGCTGCTGATAGTGCCTGCACACGCTGTACATGGCACGGAAACAACTGGTTCTCCCGTGGCACTCTCCATAAAGTGACGTGGTCAACGTTACCTTGTACAGCAGCAACTTCTCTGACGCTGACATTAGGGTTATCGTCAACTGCACGAAGAATTGCCTCGTCCATTGCAGGTGTCCTCGTCGTTCTAGGTCTTCCCCAGTCGCGAGTCATAGGCTGGAATGTTCCGTGCTCCCTAAGGCGCCGATCAATTGCTTCGAACGTCTTCCTGTCGGGACACCTTCTTTCTCGAAATCTGTCTCGATACAAACGTACAGCGTCACGGCTATTGCCCCTTGCTAATCCATACATCAAATGGGCATCTGTCAACTCCGCATTTGTAAACATTGCACTGACTCCAAAACCACGTTCGTGATGAACACAACCCTGTTGATGCTACGTACTGATGTGCTTGGTGCTAGTACTGTAGAGCAATGAGTCGCATGTAAACACAAGCACCGAAGTCAACAATACCTTCCTTCAATTGGGCCAACTGGCGGTGAATCGAGGATGTACAGTACATACTGACGAAACTAAAATGAGCTCTAACATGGAAATTAAGCGTTTCCGGACACATGTCCACATAACATCTTTTGTTTATTTGTGTGTGAGGAATGTTTCCTGAAAGTTTGGCCATACCTTTTTGTAGCGCCCTGTATATTAAAGGAATAGAACAGAAGTCAGCGAATAGCATAATGTCGCTTTGCCTTCTAAAAGACAGTAAATATTTAACCAATTTCTTCATGAATAGCATATATCGGATATAACCAAAAACATAGACGAAGAAATATATTTATAAGCATGCTGCTACCGTTTTTTCGTGTAACTGTAGAGTACTTATGGCCTTACGCGATCAATAGTAATCGGCCATTTTGACCTCCAACAACTCATGTACTATTCAAGTTACATACCTGCAATTGACAGCAATTTGGGTTTACACTGAAAGCTTTCTAAAGACATGTCGATCGACAAAATCGGATTAACTGTTTAGATTTTGGAAATTCGTTGCTGGGTGTTAGTTGTATAATTTAGTCAGATAATAAACTTTAAACTAATAAAGATATTGAAAATCTGATTACACCATCAGAATCGTCATGCAAATAGTGGTAAAGTACGTGTTTATTTTTGAGGTATCGTGATTCCTCTGGCGACTATTAATTTCTACATGAACTGTGACATGTCTGCCATTATGGTTTCACAACGTGCACCATCCCTTGCACTACCGGCATACACGCCTCCTTCATCCACACAAAGCGCAGTCCTCGAACCAGAGTCAACATGGACTTCCCAGACACACAGTCGATCTGGACCATGCGCTGGGGCTGCCCCTCTTCCTCTGGCTACCCCTCTTCATCTGGCTACCCCTCTTCATCTGGCTAACCCTCTTCATCTGGCTACCCCTCTTCATCTGGCTACCCCTCTTCATCTGGCTTCCCCTATTCATCTGGCTACCCCTCTTCATCTGGCTGCCCCTCTTCCTCTGGCTGCCCCTCTTCATCTGGCTGCCCCTCTTCATCTGGCTACCCCTCTTCATCTGGCTAGCACTCTTCCTCTGGCTACCCCTCTTCCTCTGGCTACCCCTCTTCCTCTGGCTACCCCTCTTCATCTGCCTACCCCTCTTCATCTGGCTACCCCTCTTCATCTGGCTACCCCTCTTCCTCTGGCTACCCCTCTTCATCTGGCTACCCCTCTTCATCTGGCTACCCCTCTTCATCTGGCTACCCCTCTTCATCTGGCTACCCCTCTTCATCTGGCTACCCTTCTTCATCTGGCTACCCCTCTTCCTCTGGCTGCCCCTCTTCATCTGGCTGCCCCTCTTCATCTGGCTATCCCTCTTCATCTGGCTACCCCTCTTCATCTGGCTACCCCTCTTCATCTGGCTACCCCTCTTCATCTGGCTACGCCTCTTCATCTGGCTACCCCTCTTCCTCTGGCTACCCCTCTTCCTCTGGCTACCCCTCTTCATCTGGCTACCCCTCTTTATCTGGCTGCCCCTCTTCATCTAGCTACCCCTCTTCATCTGGCTACCCCTCTTCATCTGGCTACCCCTCTTCATCTGGCTACCCCTCTTCATCTGGCTGCCCCTCTTCATCTGGCTGCCCTTCTTCATCTGGCTACCCATCTTCATCTGGCTACCCCTCTTCATCTGGCTACCCTTCTTCATCTGGCTACCCATCTTCATCTGGCTACCCCTCTTCATCTGGCTACCCCTCTTCATCTGGTTACCCTTCTTCCTCTGGCTACCCCTCTTCATCTGGCTGTCCCTCTTCCTCTGGCTGCCCCTCATCCTCTGGCTACCCCTCTTCATCTGGCTACCCCTCTTCATCTGGCTGCCCCTCTTCATCTGGCTGCCCCTCTTCGTCTCTCTGCCCCTCTTCATCTGGCTGCCCCTCTTCATCTGGCTGCCCTTCTTCGTCTGGCTACCCCTCTTCATCTGGCTACCCCTCCTCATCTGGTTACCCTTCTTCCTCTGGCTACCTCTCTTCATCTGGCTGCCCCTCTTCATCTGGCTTCCCCTCTTCATCTGGCTACCCCTCTTCATCTGGCTGCCCCTCTTCCTCTGGCTGCCCCTCTTCATCTGGCTGCCCCTCTTCATCTGGCTACCCCTCTTCATCTGGCTACCCCTCTTCATCTGGCTACCCCTCTTCATCTGGCTTCCCCTCTTCATCTGGCTACCCCTCTTCATCTGGCTGCCCCTCTTCCTCTGGCTGCCCCTCTTCATCTGGCTGCCCCTCTTCATCTGGCTACCCCTCTTCATCTGGCTAGCACTCTTCCTCTGGCTACCCCTCTTCCTCTGGCTACCCCTCTTCCTCTGGCTACCCCTCTTCATCTGCCTACCCCTCTTCATCTGGCTGCCCCTCTTCCTCTGGCTGCCCTCTTCATCTGGCTACCCCTCTTCATATGGCTACCCCTCTTCATCTGGCTACCCCTCTTCATCTGGCTACCCCTCTTCATCAGGCTACCCCTCTTCCTCTGGCTGCCCCTCTTCCTCTGGCTGCCCCTCTTCCTCTGGCTGCCCCTCTTCATCTGGCTGCCCCTCTTCATCTGGCTACCCCACTTCATCTGGCTGCCCCTCTTCATCTGGCTACCCCTCTTCATCTGGCTACCCCTCTTCATCTGGTTACCCTTCTTCCTCTGGCTACCCCTCTTCATCTGGCTGCCCCTCTTCCTCTGGCTGCCCCTCATCCTCTGGCTACCCCTCTTCATCTGGCTAACCCTCTTCATCTGGCTACCCCTCTTCATCTGGCTGCCCCTCTTCGTCTCTCTGCCCCTCTTCATCTGGCTGCCCTTCTTCATCTGGCTGCCCTTCTTAGTCTGGCTACCCCTCTTCATCTGGCTACCCCTCTTCATCTGGCTACCCCTCTTCATCTGGTTACCCTTCTTCCTCTGGCTACCCCTCTTCATCTGGCTGCCCCTCTTCCTCTGGCTGCCCCTCTTCCTCTGGCTACCCCTATTCATCTGGCTACCCCTCTTCATCTGGCTAACCCTCTTCATCTGGCTACCCCTCTTCATCTGGCTACCCCTCTTCATCTGGCTTCCCCTCTTCACCTGGCTACCCCTCTTCATCTGGCTGCCCCTCTTCCTCTGGCTGCCCCTCTTCATCTGGCTGCCCCTCTTCATCTGGCTACCCCTCTTCATCTGGCTAGCACTCTTCCTCTGGCTACCCCTCTTCCTCTGGCTACCCCTCTTCCTCTGGCTACCCCTCTTCATCTGGCTACCCCTCTTCATCTGGCTACCCCTCTTCATCTGGCTACCCCTCTTCCTCTGGCTACCCCTCTTCATCTGGCTACCCCTCTTCATCTGGCTACCCCTCTTCATCTGGCTACCCCTCTTCATCTGGCTACCCCTCTTCATCTGGCTACCCTTCTTCATCTGGCTACCCCTCTTCCTCTGGCTGCCCCTCTTCATCTGGCTGCCCCTCTTCATCTGGCTATCCCTCTTCATCTGGCTACCCCTCTTCTTCTGGCTACCCCTCTTCATCTGGCTACCCCACTTCATCTGGCTGCCCCTCTTCATCTGGCTACCCCTCTTCATCTGGCTACCCCTCTTCATCTGGTTACCCTTCTTCCTCTGGCTACCCCTCTTCATCTGGCTGCCCCTCTTCCTCTGGCTGCCCCTCATCCTCTGGCTACCCCTCTTCATCTGGCTACCCCTCTTCATCTGGCTACCCCTCTTCATCTGGCTGCCCCTCTTCGTCTCTCTGACCCTCTTCATCTGGCTGCCCTTCTTCATCTGGCTGCCCTTCTTCGTCTGGCTACCCCTCTTCATCTGGCTACCCCTCTTCATCTGGCTACCCCTCTTCATCTGGTTACCCTTCTTCCTCTGGCTACCCCTCTTCATCTGGCTGCCCCTCTTCCTCTGGCTGACCCTCTTCCTCTGGCTACCCCTATTCATCTGGCTACCCCTCTTCATCTGGCTAACCCTCTTCATCTGGCTACCCCTCTTCATCTGGCTACCCCTCTTCATCTGGCTTCCCCTCTTCATCTGGCTACCCCTCTTCATCTGGCTGCCCCTCTTCCTCTGGCTGCCCTTCTTCATCTGGCTGCCCCTCTTCATCTGGCTACCCCTCTTCATCTGGCTAGCACTCTTCCTCTGGCTACCCCTCTTCCTCTGGCTACCCCTCTTCCTCTGGCTACCCCTCTTCATCTGGCTACCCCTCTTCATCTGGCTACCCTTCTTCATCTGGCTACCCCTCTTCCTCTGGCTGCCCCTCTTCATCTGGCTGCCCCTCTTCATCTGGCTATCCCTCTTCATCTGGCTACCCCTCTTCATCTGGCTACCCCTCTTCATCTGGCTACCCCTCTTCATCTGGCTACCCCTCTTCATCTGGCTACCCCTCTTCCTCTGGCTACCCCTCTTCCTCTGGCTACCCCTCTTCATCTGGCTACCCCTCTTTATCTGGCTGCCCCTCTTCATCTAGCTACCCCTCTTCATCTGGCTACCCCTCTTCATCTGGCTACCCCTCTTCATCTGGCTACCCCTCTTCATCTGGCTGCCCCTCTTCATCTGGCTGCCCTTCTTCATCTGGCTACCCATCTTCATCTGGCTACCCTTCTTCATCTGGCTACCCATCTTCATCTGGCTACCCCTCTTCATCTGGCTACCCCTCTTCATCTGGTTACCCTTCTTCCTCTGGCTACCCCTCTTCATCTGGCTGCCCCTCTTCCTCTGGCTGCCCCTCATCCTCTGGCTACCCCTCTTCATCTGGCTACCCCTCTTCATCTGGCTGCCCCTCTTCATCTGGCTGCCCCTCTTCGTCTCTCTGCCCCTCTTCATCTGGCTGCCCCTCTTCATCTGGCTGCCCTTCTTCGTCTGGCTACCCCTCTTCATCTGGCTACCCCTCCTCATCTGGTTACCCTTCTTCCTCTGGCTACCCCTCTTCATCTGGCTGCCCCTCTTCCTCTGGCTGCCCCTCTTCCTCTGGCTACCCCTCTTCATCTGGCTACCCCTCTTCATCTGGCTACCCCTCTTCATCTGGCTACCCCTCTTCATCTGGCTACCCCTCTTCATCTGGCATCCCCTCTTCATCTGGCTACCCCTCTTCATCTGGCTGCCCCTCTTCCTCTGGCTGCCCCTCTTCATCTGGCTGCCCCTCTTCATCTGGCTACCCCTCTTCATCTGGCTAGCCCTCTTCCTCTGGCTACCCCTCTTCCTCTGGCTTCCCCTCTTCCTCTGGCTACCCCTCTTCATCTGGCTACCCCTCTTCATCTGGCTACCCCTCTTCATCTGGCTACCCCTCTTCCTCTGGCTACCCCTCTTCATCTGGCTACCCCTCTTCATCTGGCTACCCCTCTTCATCTGGCTACCCCTCTTCATCTGGCTACCCCTCTTCATCTGGCTACCCCTCTTCATCTGGCTACCCCTCTTCCTCTGGCTGCCCCTCTTCATCTGGCTGCCCCTTTTCATCTGGCTATCCCTCTTCATCTGGCTACCCCTCTTCATCTGGCTACCCCTCTTCATCTGGCTACCCCTCTTCATCTGGCTGCCCCTCTTCATCTGGCTACCCCTCTTCTTCTGGCTACCCCTCTTCCTCTGGCTACCCCTCTTCATCTGGCTACCCCTCTTTATCTGGCTGCCCCTCTTCATCTAGCTACCCCTCTTCATCTGGCTACCCCTCTTCATCTGGCTACCCCTCTTCATCTGGCTACCCCTCTTCATCTGGCTGCCCCTCTTCATCTGGCTACCCCTCTTCATCTGGCTACCCCTCTTCCTTTGGCTGCCCCTCTTCCTCTGGCTACCCCTCTTCATCTGGCTACCCCTCTTCCTCTGGTTACCCCTCTTCATCTGGTTACCCCTCTTCATCTGGCTACCCCTCTTCATCTGGCTGCCCCTCTTCCTCTGGCTACCCCTCTTCATCTGGCTACCCCTCTTCATCTGGCTACCCCTCTTCATCTGGCTACCCCTCTTCATCTGGCTACCCCTCTTCATCTGGCTACCCCTCTTCATCTGGCTACCCCTCTTCATCTGGCTGCCCCTCTTCATCTGGCTACCCCTCTTCATCTGGCTACCCCTCTTCATCTGGCTGCCC
Organism: Schistocerca gregaria; assembly: GCF_023897955.1. Classification (NCBI taxonomy): domain Eukaryota; kingdom Metazoa; phylum Arthropoda; class Insecta; order Orthoptera; family Acrididae; genus Schistocerca; species Schistocerca gregaria. The sequence goes on along the minus strand of NC_064923.1, from coordinate 774,877,596 downwards.
CTCTTCATCTGGCTACCCCTCTTCATCTGGCTACCCCTCTTCCTTTGGCTGCCCCTCTTCCTCTGGCTACCCCTCTTCATCTGGCTACCCCTCTTCCTCTGGTTACCCCTTTTCATCTGGTTACCCCTCTTCATCTGGCTACCCCTCTTCATCTGGCTACCCCTCTTCCTCTGGCTACCCCTCTTCATCTGGCTACCCCTCTTCATCTGGCTACCCCTCTTCATCTGGCTACCCCTCTTCATCTGGCTACCCCTTTTCATCTGGCTACCCCTCTTCATCTGGCTACCCCTCTTTATCTGGCTGCCCCTCTTCATCTAGCTACCCCTCTTCATCTGGCTACCCCTCTTCATCTGGCTACCTCTCTTCATCTGGCTACCCCTCTTCATCTGGCTGCCCCTCTTCATCTGGCTGCCCTTCTTCATCTGGCTACCCATCTTCATCTGGCTACCCCTCTTCATCTGGCTACCCCTCTTCATCTGGCTACCCATCTTCATCTGGCTACCCCTCTTCATCTGGCTACCCCTCTTCATCTGGTTACCCTTCTTCCTCTGGCTACCCCTCTTCATCTGGCTGCCCCTCTTCCTCTGGCTGCCCCTCATCCTCTGGCTACCCCTCTTCATCTGGCTACCCCTCTTCATCTGGCTGCCCCTCTTCATCTGGCTGCCCCTCTTCGTCTCTCTGCCCCTCTTCATCTGGCTGCCCCTCTTCATCTGGCTGCCCTTCTTCGTCTGGCTACCCCTCTTCATCTGGCTACCCCTCCTCATCTGGTTACCCTTCTTCCTCTGGCTACCCCTCTTCATCTGGCTGCCCCTCTTCCTCTGGCTGCCCCTCTTCCTCTGGCTACCCCTCTTCATCTGGCTACCCCTCTTCATCTGGCTACCCCTCTTCATCTGGCTACCCCTCTTCATCTGGCTACCCCTCTTCATCTGGCATCCCCTCTTCATCTGGCTACCCCTCTTCATCTGTCTGCCCCTCTTCCTCTGGCTGCCCCTCTTCATCTGGCTGCCCCTCTTCATCTGGCTACCCCTCTTCATCTGGCTAGCCCTCTTCCTCTGGCTACCCCTCTTCCTCTGGCTTCCCCTCTTCCTCTGGCTACCCCTCTTCATCTGGCTACCCCTCTTCATCTGGCTACCCCTCTTTATCTGGCTACCCCTCTTCCTCTGGCTACCCCTCTTCATCTGGCTACCCCTCTTCATCTGGCTACCCCTCTTCATCTGGCTACCCCTCTTCATCTGGCTACCCCTCTTCATCTGGCTACCCCTCTTCATCTGGCTACCCCTCTTCCTCTGGCTGCCCCTCTTCATCTGGCTGCCCCTTTTCATCTGGCTACCCCTCTTCATCTGGCTACCCCTCTTCATCTGGCTACCCCTCTTCATCTGGCTACCCCTCTTCATCTGGCTACCCCTCTTCCTCTGGCTACCCCTCTTCCTCTGGCTACCCCTCTTCATCTGGCTACCCCTCTTTATCTGGCTGCCCCTCTTCATCTAGCTACCCCTCTTCATCTGGCTACCCCTCTTCATCTGGCTACCCCTCTTCATCTGGCTACCCCTCTTCATCTGGCTACCCCTTTTCATCTGGCTACCCCTCTTCATCTGGCTACCCCTCTTTATCTGGCTGCCCCTCTTCATCTAGCTACCCCTCTTCATCTGGCTACCCCTCTTCATCTGGCTACCCCTCTTCATCTGGCTACCCCTCTTCATCTGGCTGCCCCTCTTCATCTGGCTGCCCTTCTTCATCTGGCTACCCATCTTCATTTGGCTACCCCTCTTCATCTGGCTACCCTTCTTCATCTGGCTACCCATCTTCATCTGGCTACCCCTCTTCATCTGGCTACCCCTCTTCATCTGGTTACCCTTCTTCCTCTGGCTACCCCTCTTCATCTGGCTGCCCCTCTTCCTCTGGCTGCCCCTCATCCTCTGGCTACCCCTCTTCATCTGGCTACCCCTCTTCATCTGGCTGCCCCTCTTCATCTGGCTGCCCCTCTTCGTCTCTCTGCCCCTCTTCATCTGGCTGCCCCTCTTCATCTGGCTGCCCTTCTTCGTCTGGCTACCCCTCTTCATCTGGCTACCCCTCCTCATCTGGTTACCCTTCTTCCTCTGGCTACCCCTCTTCATCTGGCTGCCCCTCTTCCTCTGGCTGCCCCTCTTCCTCTGGCTACCCCTCTTCATCTGGCTACCCCTCTTCATCTGGCTACCCCTCTTCATCTGGCTACCCCTCTTCATCTGGCTACCCCTCTTCATCTGGCATCCCCTCTTCATCTGGCTACCCCTCTTCATCTGTCTGCCCCTCTTCCTCTGGCTGCCCCTCTTCATCTGGCTGCCCCTCTTCATCTGGCTACCCCTCTTCATCTGGCTAGCCCTCTTCCTCTGGCTACCCCTCTTCCTCTGGCTTCCCCTCTTCCTCTGGCTACCCCTCTTCATCTGGCTACCCCTCTTCATCTGGCTACCCCTCTTCATCTGGCTACCCCTCTTCCTCTGGCTACCCCTCTTCATCTGGCTACCCCTCTTCATCTGGCTACCCCTCTTCATCTGGCTACCCCTCTTCATCTGGCTACCCCTCTTCATCTGGCTACCCCTCTTCATCTGGCTACCCCTCTTCCTCTGGCTGCCCCTCTTCATCTGGCTGCCCCTTTTCATCTGGCTACCCCTCTTCATCTGGCTACCCCTCTTCATCTGGCTACCCCTCTTCATCTGGCTACCCCTCTTCATCTGGCTACCCCTCTTCCTCTGGCTACCCCTCTTCCTCTGGCTACCCCTCTTCATCTGGCTACCCCTCTTTATCTGGCTGCCCCTCTTCATCTAGCTACCCCTCTTCATCTGGCTACCCCTCTTCATCTGGCTACCCCTCTTCATCTGGCTACCCCTCTTCATCTGGCTACCCCTTTTCATCTGGCTACCCCTCTTCATCTGGCTACCCCTCTTCATCTGGCTGCCCCTCTTCATCTGGCTACCCCTCTTCATCTGGCTACCCCTCTTCATCTGGCTGCCCCTCTTCATCTGGCTACCCCTCTTCATCTGGCTACCCCTCTTCCTTTGGCTGCCCCTCTTCCTCTGGCTACCCCTCTTCATCTGGCTACCCCTCTTCCTCTGGTTACCCCTCTTCATCTGGTTACCCCTCTTCATCTGGCTACCCCTCTTCATCTGGCTACCCCTCTTCCTCTGGCTACCCCTCTTCATCTGGCTACCCCTCTTCATCTGGCTACCCCTCTTCATCTGGCTACCCCTCTTCATCTGGCTACCCCTTTTCATCTGGCTACCCCTCTTCATCTGGCTACCCCTCTTCATCTGGCTACCCCTCTTCCTCTGGCTAACATTCCACACCTCGCGATTGCCGAGCGACCCATGCGGCCACGCCAACTCCGAACTCAGAATATTTTTAGGGTGCCACAACTCGCCCGTTAGCTCACACCAAGCAAACACGCGGGGCTTGGACTTTGCACTATCACGATTTTTATTCCCTTCGAGCTTCCGGAAGACGTTGTAGTCAATTCTTTACAACCATACCGCCGAAAATGGACCACTTTTACGACATACCCTGTTCTTAACGGGGTGAGGCAATCTCGGATCGAGCTTAGAAAGCATGTCCCATCTTCTTATTTGCGGCTGTAGAGTGTTAATTACGTACGACAGACAACCCAAGACCTGGGAAGGGGGCCCCATACGCTCAAAGTGCGTCCAAGGAGAATAATTTAGGTATAGACGGGAGAAGCTGTATCCCCACCCACGACAGCATTCATACCTCTTAAATTGCCGCCTTCCGGAAAGATCCTCCTTGCACGTTTCCCAGTACCAAATCACGGGCAACCCCATAGAGCAGATAACACATGTGGTGACAATGAGTCCAATATTTCAGGCTTGGAACCACACTGAGCGCCTCCAACAGTAGTCCGATCTCACAGGAACGGAGACGAGTACGAAACTCGGCCGGCTAGTGGTACTCATGGCCGCTTTCGACACCGACTTCCAAGACGATAGGGCTTTCAAACACAGTTCAGATATGGAGATGGATGTGCGGCAGCGTAAGCAGAGGTCACCGAAACGGCGAAAGACGACGCCACAGTAGAGAGTGATGGGGTCTCCGATTACCACTGTCGTTATACCACCAAATGCAGGTCACCAGCACGTCCATGAAATCGGCACAATAGAGAGAGACATGGCCAGAACAGTGAAAGCTTATATCGGGCCATTGACTTCGTCTTGTTAGAACTGGGCCGATGGCAGTGAGGAAATCGAGCCACCTGCAACCGCGGTTGAAGCTCCCACCCGTGTTTATAACGGACGATGGCCGACTCACGCCAACCACGGAGAGCGCACCGACCACGACAATGTGCACCTAACAGGCACGCCCCACGACACGTATGACGTCAACAGGCATTCCGCGTCGCATCCATCAATACCAACGCCATATGATCAAGGATCAAGACGACCTTGAGATGCTGCATGTTGCTCCTTCGCAGAAGCTATACGTCCCGTCCTGACGCGATCAATAGTAAGTGGCCAGACCTCCAATAACTCATGTATTATTCAAATCACATACCTGCAATTCACACAAATTTAGTTTTATACAAATACACTCCTGGTAATGGAAAGAAGAACACATTGACACCGGTGTGTCAGACCCACCATACTTGCTCCGGACACTGCGAGAGGGCTGTACAAGCAATGATCACACGCACGGCACAGCGGACACACCAGCAACCGCGGTGTTGGCCGTCGAATGGCGCTAGCTGCGCAGCATTTGTGCACCGCCGCCGTCAGTGTCAGCCAGTTTGCCGTGGCATACGGAGCTCAATCGCAGTCTTTAACACTGGTAGCATGCCGCGACAGCGTGGACGTGAACCGTATGTGCAGTTGACGGACTTTGAGCGAGGGCGTATAGTGGGCATACGGGAGGCCGGGTGGACGTACCGCCGAATTGCTCAACACGTGGGGCGTGAGGTCTCCACAGTACATCGATGTTGTCGCCAGTGGTCGGCGGAAGGTGCACGTGCCCGTCGACCTGGGACCGGACCGCAGCGACGCACGGATGCACGCCAAGACCGTAGGATCCTACGCAGTGCCGTAGGGGACCGCACCGCCACTTCCCAGCAAATTAGGGACACTGTTGCTCCTGGGGTATCGGCGAGGACCATTCGCAACCGTCTCCATGAAGCTGGGCTACGGTCCCGCACACCGTTAGGCCGTCATCCGCTCACGCCCCAACATCGTGCAGCCGCCTCCAGTGGTGTCGCGACAGGCGTGAATGGAGGGACGAATGGAGACGTGTCGTCTTCAGCGATGAGAGTCGCTTCTGCCTTGGTGCCAATGATGGTCGTATGCGTGTTTGGCGCCGTGCAGGTGAGCGCCACAATCAGGACTGCATACGACCGAGGCACACAGGGCCAACACCCGGCATCATGGTGTGGGGAGCGATCTCCTACACTGGCCGTACACCTCTGGTGATCGTCGAGGGGACACTGAATAGTGCACGGTACATCCAAACGTCATCGAACCCATCCTTCTACCATTCCTAGACCGACAAGGGAACGTGCTGTTCCAACAGGACAATGCACGTCCGCATGTATCCCGTGCCACCCAACGTGCTCTAGAAGGTGTAAGTCAACTACCCTGGCCAGCAAGATCTCCGGATCTGTCCCCCATTGAGCATGTTTGGGACTGGATGTAGCGTCGTGTCACGCGGTCTGCACGTCCAGCACGAACGCTGGTCCAACTGAGGCGCCAGGTGGAAATGGCATGGCAATCCGTTCCACAGGACTACATCCAGCATCTCTACGATCGTCTCCATGGGAGAATAGCAGCCTGCATTGCTGCGAAAGGTGGATATACACTGTATTAGTGCCGACATTGTGCATGCTCTGCTGCCTGTGTCTACGTGCTTGTGGTTCTGTCAGTGTGATCATGTGATGTATCTGACCCCAGGAATGTGTCAATAAAGTTTCCCCTTCCTGGGACAATGAATTCACGGTGTTCTTATTTCAATTTCCAGGAGTGTAGCTTTCTCAAGACACGTCGATCGACAAAATCGGATGAAACGTTTAGATTTTGGAAATTCGTCGGTGGGTATTACTTGTATAATTTACAGTCAGATACTACTGTTACGACAACTTCATGTCACCATCTTCAAAAACCGGTAGTGGTAGAGCGATACTCCTTAAGAAAGGCATCCTAGCGGAGGACGTCACTTACCCACTACCATTGACACACTGAATGGCTGTGACTGTACTTGGAGTGTGGGTCATCAACATCTACGCGCCATCAAGCACGGACAGGCAAAGAGAACGGTGACGCTTCTTCGCAGAAGAAACAGCCAGGCTCTTTCTAGGACGGCACGCTTATTATATCCTCGGTTGCGACTTCATTTGTGTCCTGGCGCCGAAGGATGAGTTCCCACTCTATAACCCGTGTCCACAATTGAGAACGTTAGCACGAAATCTGCAGTTGGTGGAGTCCATGGAGAGTGAACAGGATATACATACATAACTGGCCACTCCACCAGCCACATCGATCGCATCTACTTCGCGCACTGTCTGACATGCGTGATGCACAACTATTGCCAGCGGCCTTCACTGACTACTCGGTATATATCTGCACGGTCACCCTCAAAAGACAGCAGGTGAGGCGAAGCCGCAGCCTATGAAAAAATGAAAGTTCTCCACGTTACAGCTCCAGACTGTCACCAAGTTATTGAAGAAGCCTAACAATCTTGTGACGTGCATCGACGGATATTCCTCACGACATTACTTTGGAATGTACCAGACCAGCTATGCAGCGTGTATTGATTGGGTTGGGTCTCGAGCACTTACAGTGGAGACGGCAGGCTTTCAACTTATAAATCACGATATAACGAGAATGTACCCCTCTCCCAAACGACAGGTGGTGGTACAACTAGCCAAGGCAAGAACTTTTGCAAAAGTGACTTCTCATCTGGAAGGAACAGCAGTCCGCACGACGGCGCTAGATAGGGTGGCGAGTGACCGCCCGTCGATGCACCACGTCATTAACGAACGTAAGCGTGGTGTCACCGCCAGACACCACACTTGCTGGGTGGTAGCCTTAAAAAAGGCCGCGGTCCGCTAGTATACGTCGGACCCGCGTGTCGCCACTATCAGTGATTGCAGACCGAGCGCCGCCACACAACAGGTCTAGTCTAGAGAGACTCCCTAGCACTCGCCCCAGTTGTACAGCTGACTTTTCTAGCGATGGTTCGCTGTCTACATACGCTCTCTTTTGCAGAGACGACAGTTTAGCACAGCCTTCAGCTACGTTATTTGCTACGACTTTGCAAGGCGCCATATTCTTCAAGAATGTATTCTGAACAGATAATATTGTGAATAATGTACCGTCAAGAGCGACGTTCATCATTCATGGATTACAGTTAAGTATCAGAATAATTACGTCCGCTTTCTGAATTTTAATTCCTTTTCATGTTCCAGACCTCACATCAGTATAGTTCTTCCCTCCTCACGCCAGCCTGCGTGAGCTAAAACGCGTGCATTTCGGCCTCCATTAGTAACACGGTGTTGGCTCTTCTGCCAACGGTGTAAAAACGGTGTAACAACGGTGTTCTTATCTATACTGCCCCGATTTCATTGTGTCATGGCTTCGCGACGATCTCCAGATCGCTTACAGAATCAGAAGACGCAGGCATTACTGGATGCCATTGGACAGCTCGTCCAGGGTCAACGTGCAATGCAAAACGATGCGGCAGCCGCCGCTCCACCGCTGGCGCAGCCACAACACGCAGTTGCACCGACCTCCAGATCGTTTGATGCTGCACTGGAAAGCTGGACAGAGTGGTCTCGCCAATTTGGAGTCCATCTCGCCGCCTCCAGAATTCAAGGTACCGAGCGGAAGCCTTTTCTTTTGTCGTCCGTCGGTGTGCAAATCTACCGTGTGATAGTCAAATTATTTCTCCGACGCGACCTAGCAACTCTGTCCTATGAAGAAATTTTGTCTGCATTAGATGCATATTTCAAACAATCAGTCAATGTAGTTGCGAAACGGTATACATTCTTTCGTACAAACCGTACGGCAGGTCAGACTAATCGGGAGTGGGTTGTAACCTTGCAACGCCTTACTAGGGATTGTGCTTTTGAGTGTCAATGTGGACTCCTACATTCCGATACTATGGTACGTGATGCAACTGCACAGAACATTTCTGATGTTCGTATAAGGGAACAGATTTTGAAACTAGTCAATCCCTCCCTTCAACAAGTCATGGACATATTGTATCAGCAGGACACACTTGACTTTGCTCATGAATCATTTGGAACTTCGCCAGCAGTGTGTCAGGTTAACCGGCCCGCCGGACGAGCTGCACGGAGCAGTAAACAGCCCTCGCGCCCGGCCGCGCCACTGCCGCCAGGCTCTTAGCCATGTGTGACGCGCCGGCAAGCAAATGCAGTGCTCAAATCATGCCCGCGGTGCGCTACTAAAATTCGCGTGAGAATTGCCCGTCGCGCCAAGCTATTTGATTTTACTGTAATAAAAAAGGACATGTTCAGAGTGATTGCCAGAAATAGCCCAGATCGGAAACTCAAAACCATTCCAGGCCCTTTGCTTCGCGCCGGAATCGGAATCGAACCACGGATACTCGGGCTCGCGAAACTTCGCCCATGGAAATTCATGTAGTTCATTCCACTCCGCTCAGTGCCACTCTCTCTAACAGTGACTGTGTTCGTCCTAAAAATAGTGTGCGTCGACATAGCCGGAACTCCCGTCAAGTCGCAAGTGATTCTGTACCAGTGTCAGTTCACGTTACACGAGACAGTCGCTCTTGTCGTCAGCAGGACAATAAACTTTTTGTAGACTTGGCCATTAATGGCAAAGTGATACCATTCCAGCTCGATACCGGAGCTGCGGTTTCACTGATCAATCAAGACACTTACAAACTGGTGGGCACACCTCTATTGGTGCGGCCAATGTTAAGTTAACTAGCTATTCAGATCAAGAGATCCCTGCGTTACGACAGTGCAGCCTTCTTGTAACATACAAAGGGCAAACAAAACTTGTGTCATTTTACGTCCTTCGTTCTTCTTCTGCAGTGAACATGTTTGGTTTCGATTTATTTCAGTTGTTTGTCTATAGTAAATCAGGTCTTATCAGTGAACCAGACTGTGCCTTCAGACAGTCATTCTCGTCTATGTAAAGAATTTACAGACATTTTTGCACTGGGCCTCGGTTGCGCTAAGAACTATAAAGCGCTGGCCGTTGTGGCCGAGAGGTTCCAGGACTGAAGTCTGGAGCCGCGCGACTACTATGGTCGCAGGTTCGAATCCTGCCTTGGGCATGGATGTGTGTGATGTCCTTAGTTAGGTTTAAGTAGTTCTACGTTCTAGGGGACTGATGACCCCAGATGTTAAGTCCCATAGTGCTCAGAGCCACTTGAACTATAAAGCACATTTGGAACTGAAAGTAAACGCGCAACCGAAATTTTTCAGAGCTCGCAATGTTCCCTACGCATTGCGTGATAAGGTTGCAAAAACGTTACACGATTTGGAATCACAAGGTGTAATTGAATGTGTACAGGCTTCTCTCTGGGCAACACCCTTAGTAATTTTGACAAAACCTTCGGGAAAATTGAGACTTTGTTTGTACTTCAAGGCAACAGTGAATCCACAACTAGTGATTGCAACTTTTCCTTTACCTCGCCCGGAAGATCTTTTTGACAAACTGTGCCCGGGCAAATATTTTTCGAAGTTGGACCTCGCAGATGCGTACTTGCAAATACCGGCGCATTTTGGTGGTTAACACTCATCTTGGTTTGTATCGATTCAAACGACTGCCATTCGGGTGTGCTTCCGCCCCTGCATTGTTTCAGCAATATCTACAAACTGTTTGTGCGTCGGTCCCTACTGCAGCAAACTATCTGGACGATATTGTGATCTCCAGAAAGACGGATGAAGAACATTTAGCCAATCTCAGAATATTATTTCAGGTCTTGCAACATAATGGTCTTCGCTTACGGAAGGACAAATGTGTGTTTTTGCTCGTGACTTGCCACACCTGGGCCATGTACTCATGTCCAAGGCATACATCCCAGTCCCACGCACCTCCGTGCCATACAAGACGCCTTCGCCGCAGAATTTGAAGCAGTTACAGTGTGAGCTGGGAAAAATCAACCATTATCACAGATATGTGCCGCATGCCTCTTCCATTTCAGCTCCGCTTCATCGCTTACGCCGTAAAGGTGTTCCGTTAGTCTGGACGACGGAATGTGAACGCGCCTTTCGCCAGTTGAAATCGGCGTTCCTTTCCAATACTTTTCTTACGCCATTAGATCCCCTGAAGCCCCTTTTGTTGATGGTGGATGCATCGGATTTCGGGATCGGTGCTGTGCTTGCGCACAAAGATGGCTCACACGATCGCCCTATTGCCTTTGCGTCCTAATTGCTCTCGTCTACGCAAAGAAATTATTCACAGATCGAGAAAGAAGCATTGGCTCTCGTATTTAGTGTTACAAAGTTTCGTGACTTTTTGTATGGTCGTCACTTTACCATAATCACAGATCACAAACCTCTGACATCGCTTTTTCATCCGAACAAGCCTGTACCTCCACGTACAGCGCAGAAATTCATTCGCTGGTCTATCTTGTATCGGTACACTGCTAAGCACGGAAACGCCGATGCGTTGTGCCGTTTGCCTGTTGCTGAGGATAGGGCATTCGATTCCTCCGAACTTCCTAGCATGTTCATTGATTCGGAAACCGATGACGTGTTCGAATCGTTTCCGATTGATTTTCATCGTGTAGCTAAGGCCACAGCTGCCGACCCTGTCCTTGCTACCGTTCTGCGTTTTGTTGCTTTGCAGTGGCCCTTGTCAAATCACGGATCGGGGACCCGATGAGTCGCCGATTTTTTGCTCACAATGAGAGACTTTTTGTTTGACCTGATGTTTTGCTGTTGTGTTCTGATAATAATCAGTCCAGGGTCGTGGTGCCACGTTCGTTACAGCCATCTGTCTTACAGCTTCTCCACCAAGGACATTGGGGTATAGTGAGAACGAAACAACTTGCTCGTCAGCACTGTACTTGGTTCGGAATCGATGCCGAGATTACGAACGTGCTCATCTTGCATGGTGTGTGCCGAACAACAATCAGCACCACCGCGTAAATTCTTTGCATGGCCAAAATCCACTTTCTCTTGGCAACGCTTACACATCGATTTTGCTGGTCCATTCTGGAATGCTCGATGGTTGGTTGTGGTAGATTCATTCAGCAATTTTCCTTTTGTTGTCCTTATGTCTTCCACGACGTCCTCTGCCACCATCCAAGATCTGTTATCTTTTGCATTGAAGGTCTTCCACAGACAATTGTTTCCGACAATGGCCCACAATTCATGTCTGCAGAATTTCAGTCATTCTGCAAGGCCAATGGTATTCAACATCTGACGTCCGTGCCGTTTTCGCCACAGTCAAACGGTGCCGCTGAACGATTGGTCAGGACTTTTAAGTCACAGATGTTGAAGCTGAAAGAGTCGCATTCTCGGGAGGACGCGTTATTGCTCTTTTTGTCCTCGTATCGCTGTCAGCCCCGAGATGGTGTCCCGCCGGCTGAGTCGCTCCACGGTCGCCATCATCGAACCTGGATGTCTTTGCTACATCCGCCGCATCAGGTTCCTGTGCAGCGGCAGACACCTGCTTTTGCTCCAGGCGACTTTGTCTACTATCGCCACTACCGAGGTTCACGGCGTTGACTCGAAGGGCGCATTCTTCGCTGCCTCGGCAGCGCTATGTATCTGGTTTTGGGGACCTCTGGTGAGGTGCGTCGGCATCTCAACCAGCTGCGCCTCTGTCGTCGCACGGGATCTGCCGCTCGCCGTCTGCTTTCAGCTACGGTGCCTTCCGGTCATCGCCCCGGGGACCCCTCTACTGGCTCGCCTCAGCCCCAGGTGTTACCGACGCTGCCTTCCATTTTGCCCCATGGCGACGCGCCGCCGCCGCCGCGGCCTGTTCTCCCGCCGGCGACGCCCGCAGTGGACGCACCGCTGCAGCCGCCGGGCACCTCCCTGGGTCACGCGCCGCCGATCGCTCCCCGTGACCAGTTGTCCTCCGACATGGAACTCTTGCCCGCTCCGGACCATGTGTCGTCTTCGCCCGGCGGGTGCCCCGGCCCGATGGAGGTCGACCCTTTGGCCCCTGCTGTCTCTCTACGGGCTCATATCCCATGTTGGCGTGCACCCTGGACTAGATTTTCAGGCGTTTCCTAGCTCCCCGCGGTCCGAATGGCAGTACGCGGGTGGCACAGCCTCGCCTGTTGTCAGGCTCCCCACCTCGTCGCATACGTCAACATGGGGTCCTCCCCAAGGCGGGCGGAGGCCTTATACCACAACCGTACGCCGATTTGCGGGGGAGGAATGTGGTGTCACCGCCAGACACCACACTTGCTGGATGGTAGCCTTTAAATCGGCCGCTAGTATACGTCGGAACCGCGTGTCGCCACTATCAGTGATTGCAGACCGAGCGCCGCCACACGGCAGGTCTAGTCTAGAGAGATTTCCTAGCACTCGCCCTAGTTGTACAGCCGACTTTTCTACCGATGGTTCACTGTCTACATACGCTCTCTTTTGCAGAGACGACAGTTTAGCACAGCCTTCAGCTACGTCATTTCCTACGACCTAGCAAGGCGCCATGTTCTTCAAGAATGTATTCTGAACAGATAATATTGTGAATCATGTACCGTCAAGAGCGACGTTCATCATTAATGAATTAAAGTTAAGTATCAAACTAATTACGTCCGCTTTCTGAATTCTAATTCCTTGTCATGTTCCAGACCTCACGTCAGTATAGTTCTTCCCTCCACACGCCAGCCTGCGTGGGCTAAAACGCGTGCATTTCGGCCTCCACTAGTAACACGGTGTTGGCTGTTCTGCCAGCACAACAGTAAGTGGCACCACAGGGCCCTAATACGTACCATTGACACAGAGGATTGCGCACATCTGACGACACAAAATGACGTAGCAGATCCCTTATTTGACCATTACACCCGTTCATACATCGAAGAAGAACATGACAGGACGCCCCTACAAGACGTTACTCTCGTTCTTCGGTACGCTTGATTAGGAGGCGGAGGCCATTAAGACTTTGCCCAAAAGTTAGTGCTGAGTAGTTGCTCCTCTAAACAGCATCACATACCAGCAAACCCACTGCGTCTTTACCTGTGATTACTCGTACTACAGGTGCTTGGGCTGTGCACGGCTGTGTATAAAAAGAATTGCTCGATGTAGTCGGAGGACCAAATCGCACATATCTGCTTTCTTCGCTGCAAATAATAACTGTAGCTCCGGTCCTGCAGTCAAATAGTCTATTCACTGGCTAGAATTGCGAGTTAATAAAATACACCGAAATACAAAATAAATGTTATGTGAGTAATTTAATAATAAGGGCATTTCAAATAAACGGTAACTGGTCCTACAACATTCAATTAATGTACAGAAAAGAAACACCATTATCAAATGCAATACAGTTACGTTGAAGTCATTACGAGAATGGTAGCAAAATCGCCAAACCAAATTTTAATCAAAGATATGCAACAAATGAGACCATTTCTTGATTGCAATTCGTGAACATTCAGAAGTTCAAAAAAGTTCAGAGTTCAACATGATGATTCACAGATTAAAACACACGATACTGAGAATAGTAATGCATGAGACGTGGCGCCATTGAGTTAGTAGACTGGCGCAACTGGCTCAGGTGTAGTATCGACTACCCCTCTTACGGGCCCATTGCCAATATCTACGAGGAAAAGTTGGTATCTGTGGGTTGTGTCCTTAGAAGGTCTTTGCTTGCCGATATATATAGGTATACGGGGTTCGCTGGCCCGAGAGGGAAATCATCACTGGAGACTGTCTCAGCTGGCATCCCACAGGGAGCGGTGATATCGCCATGCCTGTTTAATTTGAACAGTAACGACATTCCCACCATTCAGCACGTATCCGCCAGTTTGTACGCCGATGACACGGACTTCCTAACCTCTGGAAGGAATATCTAACAACTTGTCAACACAGAGCGAGGTGGCGCAGTGGTTAGGCACTGGACTCGCATTCGGGAGGACGACGGTTCAATCCCGCGTCCGGCCATCCTGATTTAGGTTTTCCGTGATTTCCCTAAATTGCACCAGGCAAATGCCGGGATGGTTCCTTTGAAAGGGCACTGCCGATTTCCTTCCCCATCCTTCCCTAACCCGAGGAGACCGATGACTTCGCTGTTTGGTCTCTTCCCCCAAACAACCCAGCCAACTTGTCAACAGGATGCAGTGACAACTTGTCGTGACCGAACAATGGGCAAAGAGCAATAAAATCATCCTAAACCATACGAAAACTGCAGCTATACTGTTTACGAGGAAACGGCCGGAACTGTGGGCGCGACGTGTCATCAGTGGACAGCCAATACCCTGCACTACGACGGCTAAATACCTGGGAGTGATACTGGATAAAGGGATGACTTTTACCCCACACATACAAGACAGAAAACTGAATACTATGAAGATGATGCGGGAAATCACGCCGTTTTTCACGAGCAGGAATGTAAATCCGCCAACAAAATTAAAATTTTATAGAGCAAAGGTACAATTCTCCCTGCTGTACGGCTCGACGTCTTGGGGAACAACTTGTGACTGCAACGTACACAGTTTGCAACCATTACAAAAGAGATGTTTAAAGTGGAGTCTAGGCGCCCCACAGTGGGCCAGGACGAGAGATATACACGAGCTGACTGGAGAAAAATACGTCGCTGAGAAGATAAAAGACCAAGCAGCTCATCTTTTTCATTAATTAGGCGAGTACCGGGGAAATGTCCACCAACTTGGGAATGTACGCCAGGGCCTACCACAACGTTGGCACAAATACAAGGTGCCTCGAGCCACTATTGCAGCCCCACAGGACCACCGAAGATGATGCAATCTTCGGTTATTAGTGGTAGTTACTGTCCACGACTCGTACGACTATCTAACCAACATCCTCAAAGGACTCAAGGACCCACAGAGAGGCCAAGCCCTTTGCAAGCGGATACACAGTAAAGTCAAACCATTTCTCACACCTTGCCACTCCAGAAGAAAAAATCGCCAAAGGCGACTACCCTTTGGGCACAACACGCAAAAGACGAAAAGAAGAAAAGAATGTCCCGAGAGAGAGGCACGATGTTTGGGGATTGGCGGTAGCGTCGCGACAAGAGGTGGTCACGAGATCCGAGCTGCGCAAGGAGGGCCTGCGCAGGGCGAAGGTGCCGGAGCACTTGAGCGGGCTCAGCGGCGACCACGAGCAGCAGGCCGACGTCCCGCCGGCTGGCTGGCAACGTTCGTGTCGGACGACCGCTCGTGGCCTGGCTGCCCTCTGCCACCTGGCCTTCATCGGCACCACCCAGCGCCGCGCCGTGGATCCATGGAACTGCTCGCTGATAAAGTCGAGTAACACTCTGCAATGCTCATGGTGTTTTGTGTCATTGTCTGCCTGCCCTCCCTATTATCTTCTGCTTTGTATCCGACGCTCAGAGTTTTACTCGGTCGGCTCTTTGGTCGTAAATATAGGCCGTAGTATTGTACAAAGACACTAGCTGTCGTTTGAAAATTTGTCCCGCTATTACATTGCCTTTCCTTTCTGGTTTGTACCCGACCATTAATGTTCTAATGAATCAGCTCTTGGTCGCAAATACAGCCGGAACAATTGTACTAAGGCACATGTTGCCGTTAAACAAATGAGGGACTTTGTTGTTAGATTTAGATGTTAAGTGGTTCAATTCTTTGATTGTAATTGCATTTCTCAGTCACTAGTTATAATCTGAACAACATGCTGTACTAGGCTGTGCGTTGCTGTGTTTGAAAGACCGGGTCATTATTATTATATTTTAGCTGGATCTTGTGGTTCCGCCGAGTGAGTTCTCTTGTAATAACTATTCACAAGCAATGTTTTAAGACGTTCCTTCAGAGCGGTCTTAATAACTGACAACCAGTTTAACTTTGAAAATATTAACAGCCGGCTGTCACCAGGGCTTTAGTCAAAATAAATTTGTCAGAAGGGACAGGTTTGGACCCTGTCGCACCTTGGTTGCAGATGAAATTAAGAGGTTGATTGATTTGAAGTAAGACTCATCATTGGGATATTGTTTCCTAATCTGTTTAACCTTTAAGCACAGATGCGCATCTTAACCTCGAAACTTTCGACATACAGCCTTCAAATTAAAAGTTACGTCACCTGTTTCTAGTAATTGAATCACTCTTGTCAGCAATGGTGCTTATATAGTTTTCATGTGTTGCAGAAGGGCACTTAATAAGACGGACTGAGTGCAGCGCTGTAGTAAACACCGCTGTTTGACCCGGCAACGGGCGAGGTGACGGCCCGGCCGTCTTTCAATCACTGTCATATTGTTTGCTGTTTTGCAACACATCATCTCAGACTTCTTTTGCAAAAGCTTATTCAACTTATGGTTTAAGGTCAAAAGAATTTTGCAGATTTGTTCATTTTGTTAAAGAAAATTTTATGGTTATACACTCCTGGAAATGGAAAAAAGAACACATTGACACCGGTGTGTCAGACCCACCATACTTGCTCCGGAAACTGCGAGAGGGCTGTACAAGCAATGATCACACGCACGGCACAGCGGACACACCAGGAACCGCGGTGTTGGCCGTCGAATGGCGCTAGCTGCGCAGCATTTGTGCACCGCCGCCGTCAGTGTCAGCTAGTTTGCCGTGGCATACGGAGCTCCATCGCAGTCTTTAACACTGGTAGCATGCCGCGACAACGTGGACGTGAACCGTATGTGCAGTTGACGGACTTTGAGCGAGGGCGTATAGTGGGCATGCGGGAGGCCGGGTGGACGTACCGCCGAATTACTCAACACGTGGGGCGTGAGGTCTCCACAGTACATCGATGTTGTCGCCAGTGGTCGGCGGAAGGTGCACGTGCCCGTCGACTTGGGACCGGACCGCAGCGACGCACGGATGCACGCCAAGACCGTAGGATCCTACGCAGTGCCGTAGGGGACCGCACCGCCACTTCCCAGCAAATTAGGGACACTGTTGCTGCTGGGGTATCGGCGAGGAGCATTCGCAACAGTCTCCATGAAGCTGGGCTACGGTCCCGCACACCGTTAGGCCGTCTTCCGCTCACGCCCCAACATCGTGCAGCCCGCCTCCAGTGGTGTCGCGACAGGCGTGAATGGAGGGACGAATGTAGACGTGTCGTCTTCAGCGATGAGAGTCGCTTCTGCCTTGGTGCCAATGATGGTCGTATGCGTATTTGGCGCCGTGCAGGTGAGCGCCACAATTAGGACTGCATACGACCGAGGCACACAGGGCCAACACCCGGCATCATGGTGTGGGGAGCGATCTCCTACACTGGCCGTACACCTCTGGTGATCGTCGAGGGGACACTGAATAGTGCACGGTACATCCAAACCGTCATCGAACCCATCGTTCTACCATTCCTAGACCGGCAAGGGAACTTGCTGTTCCAACAGGCCAATACACGTCCGCATGTATCCCGTGCCACCCAACATGCACTAGAAGGTGTAAGCCAGCAAGATCTCCGGATCTGTCCCCCATTGAGCATGTTTGGGACTGGATGAAGTGTCGTCTCACGCGGTCTGCACGTCCAGCACGAACGCTGGTCCAACTGAGGCGCCAGGTGGAAATGGCATGGCAAGCCGTTCCACAGGACTACATCCAACATCTCTACGATCGTCTCCATGGGAGAATAGCAGCCTGCATTGCTGCGAAAGGTGGATATACACTGTACTAGTGCCGACATTGTGCATGCTCTGTTGCCTGTGTCTATGTGCCTGTGGTTCTGTCAGTGTGATCATGTGATGTATCTGACCCCAGGAATGTGTCAATAAAGTTTCCCCTTCCTGGGACAATGAATTCACGGTGTTCTTATTTCAATTTCCAGGAGTGTATATTGTTAAATAAACAGGTTGTGTGAAAAGAATGTTATATTGGCGGGTCCTCACGTCCAAGTTTTCCTTAGTTCCAGTAAGTACCACGTATCGATGCTTACCCTTTCTATATTCAGTACCGTGATACAAGCAGAAGAAAGTTAGAGTCCTACCCTAGTACTTTCAGACCTCACGAAATGTTAAGTTCCTTCAAAAGTATTGTAGCGGCTGTTCACCACCCACAATCAATCAATCAATCACCTTCCAGCACTTAACATAAAGCTTTCAGAATCACTCCCCCGAGCTCGTCAGTGGAGAAGTTCCTAAGTCCCCGTCACCACTTGACTTCCATAGCGTTGCTCTACTATCTGATTCTCCATTGGCTGAGGAGCGTCCCCGCCAAAATTATATCGGCCTTAGCTCTACAGACCGATTTGATTCAAGTTGACCTGTACCCAGACTACTGATAGGTACAACAATATTTACAGAGAGAAATATCACAAACTTAGATTATTAAAATTCAAATGCCTCGAAGCACAATTGGACCTAAGATCTGAGGTCATCAGTCACCTAGACTTAGAACTATTTAAACGTAACTAACCTAAGGATATCACACACATCCATGCCCGAGGCAGGATTCGAACCTGCGACCGGAACGGTCTAGAACCGGTCGGCCACTGCGGCCGGCTCTACCTTTGTGGAAAGCGCTGATCATCCCACACCAAAACCTACAGGTGACAATGACTTACAGACAACTGCCGACTAATTCTAGTTAACTGTGATTTTAAGAATTTTAATGCATTGAGCGAAAGGCTATTTACAATTTGTACAGAAACCAGATGGCAGTTATGAGTGTCGAGGTGCACGAAAGGGAAGCATTAGTTGGGAAGGGAGTGAGACAGGGTTGTAGCCTATCCCCTATGTTATTTGTATACTGAACAAACAATAAAAGAAACAAAAGAAAAATTCGGGGTAGGAATTAAACTTTGAGGTTTACCGATGACATTGCAGTTTTGTCAGAGGCAGCAAAGGACTTGGAAAAGCAGCTGAACGGGCAGTGTCTTGAAAGGAAGGTATAAGATGAACATCAACACAAGCAAAACGAGAATAATGGAATGTGACGAATTGAATCAGGTGATGCTGAGGGTATTTGATTAGGACGAGACAGTTAAAGTAGTAGATGAGTTTTGCTATTTGGGCGGCAAAAGAACTGATGATGGTCGAAGTAGAGAGGATATAAAATGTAGGCTGGCTACGGATGGCAAGGAAAGCGTTTCTGAAGAAGAGAAATTTGTTAATATCGAGTATAGATTTAAGTGTCAGGAAGTCTTTTCTGAAACTACTTGGGTGGAGTGTAGCTATGTATGGATGTGAAACAAGTTCCAATAAATAGATGAAATTGGAAAAATCAGTCGCCGTGGATATTGGTACTGGACTACCTGCTGATTACTTTGCACTCTTCCAGGTATGGGACGTCTGGGGATCGTCTTTACAAATGTTCAAGACGCGCGGCGGCGGTCAAGATGTTGCTGCAAGTCGTCCGGAATTGTGTCGGAGCGAATGGCTCGCTCGCTGCAGACATGATTTAATGGGTCTCTTACATAAATACCTGCTTGGCGTTACGTATCCGCCACTACGCACAGATTCTTGAGATGCCGAAAACGATCGCTCGACGCCTACTGGCAGAATCTGGATACTTCGTCAGCGCGGGATTACTCTTCGAGATCCCATATGACGCTCTGACCGCTCCCCATTAGTGGAGGAGGGCTCAGGCTCGTACGCGTTCACGATCATACTCAACGTTATGTTGAAAATGTGGAGTAACCAACTGCCGAGTCTGTCGATACTCTTGATGCACCAACTAGCATCAACTTCTCGAACTGCGCTCGTAGTGGTGAAGAAGATTTTCTAACCATTTCATGATATTGAATTTTGTTCTTGAATGTAGCTACGTTGTGACAGATCTACCAGTAAATAGACAGCCGACAGCGCGCAACATCTACCGAATACTCGGTAGCAGACCCCCGTTAACCCTGTGGAAGCACGGCATCCCACAGTCCACTGACCGGTGACATGGTGAACAATTGACACAGAAACGCGAACGAGGTGGTTGTTGTTAATTAACGGTGAACAAGCGACGGGATTCCGCGTCCACAACGTCGGTAAGCTGAACTCCCCGTTATGTCGAACGTGTCAGAGACGACGGCGCCCGCCGTCTCATGCGTGACACCTCTGAGGGGTGAGTATGATGTCCCTCCTTCTTCCTATAGGACAGTAGGCCATTGACCTTACGACTGTTCTTTGTCTGGACAGAACGTACTACCCACGAACCGAGATGAACGCGGTAACATGGGTACGAGCCCAAGCGACGCATTACCTGCTTCGTGGCGGCCCGAAGAATGTGCTGGACGATGGAACCACCTGCATGAACGAGATAGGGCTATTTATGCGACCCGAAATACCAACAATATTTTTCTAATTTCCTGGGGAGTGCGTTGCGAGATCACCCCCTCAGCTGCTATGTTTCGGCTATGAGAAGCTGATGTTGAACACGATAAAGCGGCATACACTGACCACAGGTAAACGGTTATCTCCTTCAGTTCTAAGAGGCGACCTTCCCGGAGGCAGAAGCGCTGCAGGGGACTTGTCTTACACTCACCCACCAGCGGCGATTTTCTTTTTTCTCTCTTTTTATTCGAGAACACGTATCATTTCCTTAGTGAATAGCGCCCGCTGGACGAAACCGTTGTAAACCAAAACAAGAGTGTGTATTTTGTTTTCTTTGAATTATTTACTTTTCAGAGTCTTTTGATTTCTTTCCTACTGTAATAAAGAAAAGAAAAAGAAAAGAAAGCGAAGACGTGGCTGACTGCAGCATGAGGTACAAGTATATCGGTGAGGAACGTGGCCGCGAAGAGGAACGTACTCCATTACTGTTTTGCACTGCACGAAGCAGTTTAAGTCTATTATTTACCACTTGTTATCTCACCCTATTGCTTAGTTTTTAAAAAAAGAAAACATAAAGAAACCTCCATACTTGACGGATTGCTGGTTCGTGTCCCGATCATGTATGATTTTCTTAATTTAAATAAAGTGATTAAAAGCGACCGCTCTCGTAAAGCGGGAAATGCGGAGGCCCGATCTGGCACAAATGTTCATTGTCGTCATTTCGTTATACAGCTGACTGTTGTTCGTATTCGCTACTGCAAATAAATTTCATGTGTTAGAATGAAACATTTTGGTGACTTAGGACGATTTCGGCGAAACTCTAATACACATCCTGGAAAAAGTGATTAAAATTGATATAATTGGGATCATATTTCGCTCCAACGCAGTAATGTTAGAGAAAATAGACTTCCAAAACCTTTAGTTGGTGTTACAATTTAATAGACATCTTCAGGTTCGTATGTTGTAAGGAACTTAGCTTTCACAGATGATTCGCTTTACTACAGAAAACATGTGTTACAGATGATCTGATGATGGCTGGAATTGAGATTAGAAAGTACTAGTAAAAAAAGAGAGTGAAGTTGCACAGAAAACCATTCCTATCCACGAAAATAAATAAACGCGAAATACGCCGAAAAGGAAAAAAGGACAAATAAAATTACCATTTTCTGGCCTACAGTGACCCAAAATCAATACATATTCCATTAAGTTTCGTCTTGGGCTACTCGGGTAAATTTCCGCACCCTACTCGTAACACTAAAGTGGCGGAGTGCAGAGGGGAGACGGTAGGGCAAGCGAGATTTTACTCGATCCTGGTGGGCAGAAGTTAATTCTTAGCGAAAGCACCATGTGGCCTCCTAACTGCGCTCTGTCGCTACAGCTCACTACATGGATACTCTGCAAATCACATTCAAGTGAAACCTACCTGCTCCTTGGATTACCGTCTGTAACCGCCTTCCAAAGGTTACCTTAATGGTTACACTATTTGTTTCACTGTTGTTATCTTCGTACTATCCACAACTACATGCTATTTGATTTATTCCTACATTTCCATAGACGTGACAAAGATAATTTTTGTTTTCCTGGGTGACCAGTAATATCTTTAATTTTCACAGAGAGTTTTGTGGTATTGTAGCCTCCTTGCAACCGTCGCACGCCCTTATACCAGAGGACGAGTAATCATTGTTTATTAAAACATTGTGAGGCATTCCATTTCTTCTGGAAACTATTTCGTTGCTTCCTTTGACGTTCTTATAATACTGCACTTATTCCGTATCTGATAATTTAAGTTCGTATGATCACACGTAGATGTGTGTGTGTGTGTGGGGGGGGGGGGGGGGGGTGGTCTGTGTGTGAGCGTGTGTGGTGTGTTTGGATGCGCGTCAGATACTCTGTGTGACTCGGGATACGTTTCCTGTCTTGATGCAGAAGCCACACCTCTGTGTCATCATCAAGACGGCAAGCAACAAGCGTGATACTGGCACGAAGTGCAGTATATGTCAGGTGATTGTGATCAAAATGCAACTACTCACGTACGTCCATTGTGGGTAGTAATTAACGTATGACAGCGAAACGTGGTAGATATTCCAGCGTCGTAAAGAGGAACCGATTTATGGTGTAAAAAAAGTTAGTTCCAGTTGTGGCCACCAGGTGCAAATGTAGCGCTATACAGTGATCTCATGACGCCATGACATCGGCGCTGTCGTTTGACAAGCCATAACGTGACTGAACAATACGGCTATCGAGAGGAGAGACTGTGCTTTGTTAGTGAAACTGTTTTATGTGACCGGCAGCAATTACAGTGCTCCACTGAGAAACTATCGCCGAATGAAACGTCTGAGAGAGGTCCCATGTCATTAAATGGTTTAAAGAAGACAATGAAATTCGAAAGCACGGGTGAGCTTGGTACGGCAACTAGAATAGGAAGGCGTCCTATCGTTACGGACAAGGTCGCTGTTGCTATTAACACGTGTCTCAGGTGTTGACAGTTCACGTGCAAGCGTCACGAGAGTTGCCCATGCTGTGGTCAACAGTACAAAAAGTTTTGCGGTCTTTTCAACACTGGTACCCGTACAGCAACAGAAACCTCATGATCAGCAGCTGCATTCTGAATTTGCTTTTCGGTTTCTGGAAATGATAGCAATTGATGACCTGTGCCAAGGCAACAGTCT
This sequence comes from Schistocerca gregaria, assembly GCF_023897955.1. Taxonomy (NCBI): domain Eukaryota; kingdom Metazoa; phylum Arthropoda; class Insecta; order Orthoptera; family Acrididae; genus Schistocerca; species Schistocerca gregaria. Next base: position 774,854,612 of record NC_064923.1, on the reverse strand, counting down.
GTGGCGTGACGAAGCACATTTAACATTACAGGGCACAGTGAACACACAGAACTTCCGAATCCGGGGTATTGTTAAAAGTCGGATTTACAAGCATCTTTGTTATCGATCCGTTCTTTTTTGCAGAGAATACATCCAGAAGGCCTGTCAGATGTATCTCGACGGCTGTACTTTTTCGAGATTTCCTCGTAAAGCACGTAGTTCCTGCTTTGGAAGAACGCAGCTGTGTGGAAACCGCTGTCTTCATGCGAGATGGTGCAACACCTCTTGTCGCTCGCCCAGTGAAACATCTGCTTGATGCTACGTTCCGCGAACGTGTTACCTCCAGAGATTTACCAGATATGTGATCTGCAAGATCGCCTTCTCGGAGTACATGTCACTTTTGGCGCTGAGGAGACCTAAAAGAATTTGTTTACCAGCGACACGTTCGGCCTTTGCCTGATGTGAAGGCCACGATAGGGGAACACGTTGCCCAGGTTCCATTCGCACTGCTGTGAGCAGCTGTTGATCACGTGGTTTTAAGGATGCTTCACCTCGTCGACGCCCCCAGCGCCCATACTAAATAATTTTTGTAAGCAACTGCTAAAACTAAAGTCAACATTGTACCTTATTCACTTGTTTGAGCTTTTCTGTAGACTTCTCGTTCCTAATCCGTTATCTGTGGAAACATTTCTATTCGTCTTTCTTGCATTCACAGTGAAAGAGCTGCACCTAGTGGCCAGAGTTGTAACAAATTTGCTTTTCAGCGTAAATAGCTTGTACATTAACACTTTGGACTATCCACCAAGCTTTTCTGTGATGCCATAATCACGGTCTACACTGAACCTCTGTGAGTAGCTGCACTTTAATTGTAACCACCCGGTATTTCCTGTCTGGATGCAGAGACCACATTACTGGCCAATAAAACTGTAATATCATAAATTCGATACGTCGCAAATGGTGAACTGACGTGAAATGTAGTACATAATTAGATATGCAAATGACTCCCAATTCAGAGCTGCGGTACAAAGTACGTAGGAGCCACGCCATCTACGTTCTGTATATAAGGAAATGAAGTTACGTAGCGGTTTCCTCATTCAGAAACCGAGTTTGAATGTTGACTATTTGTGATAAGATCCTGTTATGCCTCGTGTTGTTGTCGATGTGGTCTTCAGTCCGCAGACTGGTTCTACATCTACATCTAGATCCACACTCCGCAAGCTATCTGACGGTGTGGGGCGTAGAGTACCTTGAGTACCTCTATCGGTTCTCCCTTCTATTTATTGTTCGTGGAAAGGCCGGCCGCGGTGGCCAAGCGGTCCTAGGCCCTTCAGTCCGGGACCGCGCAACTGCTACGGTCGCAGATTCGAATCCTGCCTCGGGCATGGATGTGTGTGATATCCTTAGGTTAGTTAGGTTTAAGTAGTACTAAGTTATAGGGGACTGATGACCTTAGATGTTAAGTCCCATAGTTCTCAGAGCCAATTGAACCATTTTCGTGGAAAGAAAGATTGTCGTATGCCTCTGTGTGGGCTCTAATCTCTCTGATTTTACCCTCATGGTCTCTTCACGAGATATACGTAGGAGGGAGCAATATAGCTTGACTGCTCGGTGAAAGTATGTTCTCGAAACTTCAACAATAGCCCGTACCGAGGTACTGAGCGTCTCTCCTGTAGAGTCTTCCTCTGGAGTTTTATCTATCATCTCCGTAACGCTTTCGCGGTTAATAAATGATCCTGTAACGAAGCGCGCTGCTCTCCGTTGGATCTTCTCTATCTCTTCTATCAACCCTATCTGGTAGGGATCCCCCCGAGCGAGGTGGCGCAGTGGTTAGCACACTGGACTCGCATTCGAGAGGACGACGGTTCAATCCCGTCTCCGGCCATCGCTTCAGGCCAATTCCGGGATGATTCCTTTGAAAGGGCACGGCCGATTTCCTTCCCCATCCTTCCCTCATCCGAGCTTGCGCTCCGTCTCTAATGACCTCGTTGTCGACGGGACGTTAAACACTAATCTCCTCCTCCTCTCCTGGTAGGGATCCCACACCCGTGAGCAGTATTCAAGCAGTGGGCGAACAAGTGTACTGTAACCTATTTCCTTTGTATTCAGACTACACTTCCTTAGGATTCTTCCAATCTCAGTCTGGCATCTGCTTTACAGACAATTAATTTGATGCAGCTCTCCATGCGACTGTATCCTGTGCAAACATTTTCGTCTCCGAATAGTTAATGCAACCTACAGCTTTCTGAATCTGCTTACTGTATTCATCTCTCCGTCTCCCTCTAAGATTTTTACCCACCACGTTTCCCTCCAATACTAAACTGGTAATCCCTTCATGTTCAGAACGTGTCCTGCCAGCCGATCCCTTCTCCTAGTCAGGTTTTACCACAAATTTCTTGTCTCCCCTGTCCCATTCGGTACTCCTTCATTAGTTCCGTGATCGACCCGACCAGTCTCCAACATTCTTCTATGGCACCACATTTCGAAAGGTTCTATTTTCTTCCATGTTCCACGTCCATATATGTCAACACTCCAGTGAAATACTTTCAGAAAAGACTTCCAACACTTAAATCTGCATTGCTTCGTGTAGCAAGTAGAAACGTCTGCCCCCAGGAGTTGCAATTGTACAGCGGCAGTTTGGTGGCCTATCATGCAGTGCTACTGATACTCGGGTTGGTCGGAATCCCACGACTGTCATTCAGGTATCAATTCGATGCGTTTTTAGGAAGACCATAACTCTACGGCTCCCACATAACTACCGTTCCAGACGACGTACAGGTCGTTCTCTCGGCCGTTCACGACCGCGCAGCTACGTCACAGTGAGACAGGACGCGGGCCTCTTTACTGGAAGAGCTTGAGCGAGACAGTGCGGCGACGTCCGGAACATCATTGACTGTCGGCAGGGCAGCAGAGAGGGCGCTCTGACAGCGACCACGCTGGACACACGCGTCGTCTCGTCAGGTGAGTCTAGGTCCTGGTTACATCACTATGGTGAACGTATCCGTGTATGGAGACGAGGAGCAGAACCGACGGTGCCGTTATACGGATGCAGCACGGAACGTCGTGCCTTCGCATTTCTGACACTTTAAGGTTATGGTTGGACTCTGTCTGCGAGGGCTGTCCAAGGTGTCCTGCTATACCTCGATACAAGGGGTGCCCACTCGCGCCAGATGTATCGCCCATTGAAAACCTGGTCATGGGTTGCGGACAGACGTCGATGTCAGCAGACAACCGGCTCTGAGACTGACTAAAGGCGTATAATTGAGGCAAAAATTTATGACGTACTACTATCTGTCATCCAAACTAATCTTGACTCGATGCTCATTGTGGCTGCAGGCCGTGTTTACTGCCAGAGGAGGCTACCGTCTGTATTAAATTTTGCACGGCAACCACTAAACCAGTAACAAATTTAACCTCGTAATCTTGAAACTATACTATAAACGCACAGTAAGTAAAACTTCGTTGGACTGTTGGTATAACACTACCGGCTACTAGTACACTAACAATTCGTCGATCGTGGTACTCCTCTGAGACGAATTTAAAGTGACAGTGATTGTTAGTTAATGTTCTAGGTATCGGTCTATTTTTCGTTAACTGAATGACTATATTAAATAGCGAGCAGTAGCTGAAATAACGGAATCGAACCAAGGTGATAGTAGTTACAAGTAATCTGTAAGTAAGCAAAAGGAAACATTCGACACGCTAGTTAGGCTAAGTAGCACCAGGTATTAATACTGTTCATCGTGAAAATTAACTACCGTATATGACTTTGCTTGCTATTAAGATTCTGTTCTACAAATAGGACACGAAACAGTATCACAAGCTAGGAAGTCTTGGAATAACAATTCGTCATAAGCAACACAGATGAAACTAAAATTGTTCTGGCAAGAAACTATCAGTAACCAATACTACCTGTGTCCAACGCAGGAAAACTATCATTCATTACACAGTGGAACTACACAAGGAAGGACCGCAACTAATTTTGACTTAAGGAGGCGCATAACTAATTCGGAAGTAAGGAGCTGTTACCATGTGACTATTGAAACATACTAGCATACAAACGATCTTTAAATGGTTATCTTAAGTTATCTAAACACTATATGTTTTCTTAGGTACCCTTTATTTCATTTCATTAAGTAGATCGTAAATAAAACATGGAGTCCCAGGACCTGTTAATGTCTGAGCAGTTTTAGCCAGCAAATCTTTAACGAGCACAAAACCTATAAAATGACTGCTGCACTTCATAAGTACTTTTACTGTAATAGTGATGGTAATACTGGATCAACATTTAGCATGGGGACCTATATTCGACAGATGCGTGACCCAAAATGGAAAGACTTACAAGCCAGCCGAAAATATTACTATAGATAAAGGAATTTGCCCTCTACGTCGTAGACTGAGTTTTAAAGTGTATATGAAAAATGGCTAGAGGACAAATGTAAGGATGTAGAGGCTTATCTCACTAGGGGTAAGATAGATACTGCCTACAGGAAAATTAAAGAGACCTTTGGAGAAAAGAGGACCACTTGTATGAATATTAAGAGCTCAGATGGAAACCCAGTTCTAACGAAAGAAGGGAAAGCAGAAAGGTGGAAGGAGTATATAGAGGGTCTATACAAAGACGATGTACTTGAGGACAATATCATGGAAATGGAAGAGGATGTAGATGAAGACGAAATGGGAGATACGATACTGCGTGAAGAGTTTGACAGAGCACTGAAAGACCTGAGTCGAAACAAGGCCCCCGGGGTAGACAACATTCCATTGGAACTACTGACTGCCTTGGGAGAGCCAGTCCTGACAAAACTCTACCATCTGGTGAGCAAGATGTTTGAAACAGGCGAAATATCCTCAGACTTCAAGAAGAATATAATAATTCCAATCCCAAAGAAAGCAGGTGTTGACATATGTGAAAAATTAAACTGATTGTTCTGTGACTTATTAAAGTCACAGCTGCAAAATACTAACACGAATTCTTTACAGACGAATGGAAAAACTAGTAGAAGCCGACCTCGGGGAAGATCAGTTTGGATTCCGTAGAAATGTTGGAACACGTGAGGCAATACTGACGCTACGACTTATCTTACAAGCTAGATTAAGGAAGGGCAAACCTACGTTTATAGCATTTGTAGACTTAGAGAAAGCTTTTGACAATGTTGACTGGAATACTCTCTTTCAAATTCTGAAGGTGGCAGGGGTAAAATACAGGGAACGAAAGGCTATTTACAATTTGTACAGAAACCAGATGGCAGTTATAAGAGCCGAGGGACATGAAAGGGAAGCAGTGGTTGGGAAGGGAGTGGGACAGGGCTATAGTCTCTCCCCGATGTTATTCAATCTGTATATTGAGCAAGCAGTGAAGGAAACAAAAGAAAAATTCGGAGTAGGTATTAAAGTCCATGGAGAAGAAATAAAAACTTTGAGGTTCGCCGATGACATCGTAATTCTGTCAGAGACAGCAAAGGACTTGAAAGAGCAGTTCAACGGAATGGATAGTGTCTTGAAAGGAGGATATAAGATGACCATCAACAAAAGCAAAACGAGGATAATGGAATGTAGTCGAATTAAGTGGGGTGAGGCTGAGGGAATTAGATTGGGAAATGAGACACTTAAAGTAGTAAAGGAGTTTTGGTATTTGGGGAGCAAAATAACTGATGATGGTCGAAGCACAGAGGATATAAAATGTAGGCTGGCAATGGTAAGGAAAGAGTTTCTGAAGAAGAGAAGTTTGTTAACATCGAGTATAGATTTAAGTGTCAGGAAGTCATTTCTGAAAGTATTTGTATGGAGTGTAGCCATGTATGGAAGTGAATCATGGACGATAACTAGTTTGGACAAGAAAAGAGTAGAAGCTTTCGAAATGTGGTGCTACAGAAGAATGCTGAAGATTAGATGGGTAGACCACATAACTAATGAGGAAGTATTGAATCGGATTGTGGAGAAGAGAAGTTTGTGACACAACTTGACCAGAAGAAGGGATCGGTTGGTAGGACATGTTCTGAGGCATCTAGGGATCACCAATTTCGTATTGGAGGGCAGCGTGGAGGGTAAAAATCGTAGAGGGAGACCAAGAGATGACTACACTAAGCAGATTCAGAAGGATGTAGGTTGCAGTAGGTACTGGGAGATGAAGAAGCTTGCACAGTATAGAGTAGCATGGAGAGCTGCATCAAACCAGTCTCAGGACTGAAGACCACAACAACAACATGAAAAATTAGCCTAATAAATATGGCGTAAAATTTTTTATGTTATGCGAAAGTGAAAATTGGTACGTCCTGAACTGTGAAATTTATTCTGGGAAACAGTGTAATGCCGATAACAGCATTTTGCACATTGTAGAGAGATTGTGTCATTCGTTTCATAATAAAGGTCACGCATCAAACGTGGACCGTTTTTACACCAGCCTTGATTTACTGGATTATTTGTGGGGGGAGAGAACTAAGACAGTTGGTACTGTGCAGAAAAATAGAAAAGGACTACCAAGGGATCTTGTTGGCCAGAGATTGAAAAGAAAATTAACTTTCGTTTAGCAGGCGAGATCACTTACTGTTTGTAAAATGGAAGGACAACAGAGACGTTTTCTTTTGACAACAAAGCATAAAATGACGGCAACAGTTGTCAGTGTAAAGACTAAATTTGGAATGGTGGAAAAAATGAAGCCAGACTGTGATTTGGACTACAATAGTAAAAACGCTGGTGTGGACCATAGCGACCAGCTAATAGCGTACGAAAACAAATAAAGTGGTGGAAAAAAGTTTTCTTTCACATTTTCATGATCATGACTGAAAATTCATACATTTTGTACAAAACGTCGAGAAATACAATCAAACATGTGGTTGAATACACTACAGAGTTAGCAGAGAACTTGGTTCACAAAGGTGGCCTCTTAGACTCATGTACTTCTCAGAATAGTTCACCCATCAACAAACTAAGCGGAAAACATTTTCCAAAATTAACTCCACCCGCAAAATTGTCTAAGTGGGCTCAGAGAAGGTGCAAACTATGCGCAGAAACAAGCAAGGCCAGATATGGTAAAGTTTCAACGAAAGACACGCGATATTATTGTGAAACCTGTTGCGTAGGGCCTTGTTTTCCAAAATGTTTCGAAATATTTCATACAAAAGCCAATGTAACTGTGTGATAATTAATAAAATAAAAGTTCATATTTCAACAGTTATTCATTTAAAACTAACATATTCAATCCTATGTTCCTTAGAGGTCCTAAAACCTAAAAAAAAAATTGTTTTTTCACAGTAAAAACAGCATACTTTCAAGTTAATATACAACCCTTGTCACTAACGTAAATGTTTATTTCTTTGCAATACTCTGAAGGGAATGGGCGTAGTTTTTATATGCAAAAGAGCAATCTATTTTCTGTGGTATAGAATCTGCTGTAGAAAATTTATAAAAACTGTGAAATCGCTCAGCACCAGCCGGTTGAGCGTCCACACTCGCTCTCAGTCCTCAAAGTGTTAACTAAAATCGAAACCAAACGCTACTGGCAAAACACAGTGACGAAACACTTATAAATACATGTAGAAAAACGTAACTCTTTAACAAAGCTGTGAAGTGCAGATAGACGGTCCAAAAGTAGAAATTATCAGTGTACCGTAATAATACACGCAACTGAGGAAGACAGGACTACAAAAGTTGACGACGTTAACACACTTACCTCTTCATCTACGAGTAGCACTTGCGACCCACGTCCTCAATTATTTGCTGGATGTATTCCAATCCCTGTCTTCCTCTACATTTTTTGCCCTCTACAGCTCCCTCTAGTACCACGGATGTCATTCCCTCATGTCTTAACTAATGTCCAACCATCCTGTCACTTCTCCTTGTCAGCGTTTTCCACATTCCCTTTCCTCTCAGATTTTGCGCAGTACCTCCTCGTTCCTTATATTATCAGTCCATCTAATTTTCAACGTTCTTCTGTAACACCATATCTCAAGTGCTTCGATTCTCTACTACACTCCTGGAAATGGAAAAAAGAACACATTGACACCGGTGTGTCAGACCCAACGTACTTGCTCCGGACACTGCGAGAGGGCTGTACAAGCAATGATCACACGCACGGCACAGCGGACACACCAGGAACCGCGGTGTTGGCCGTCGAATGGCGCTAGCTGCGCAGCATTTGTGCATCGCCGCCGTCAGCGTCAGCCAGTTTGCCGTGGCATACGGAGCTCCATCGCAGTCTTTAACCCTGGTAGCACGCCGCGACAGCGTGGACGTGAACCGTATGTGCAGTTGACGGACTTTGAGCGAGGGCGTATAGTGGGCATGCGAGAGGCCGGGTGGACGTACCACCGAATTGCTCAACACGTGGGGCGTGAGGTCTCCACAGTACATCAATGTTGTCGCCAGTGGTCGGCGGAAGGTGCACGTGCCCGTCGACCTGGGACCGGACCGCAGCGACGCACGGATGCACGCCAAGACCGTAGGACCCTACGCTGTGCCGTAGGGGACCGCACCGCCACTTCCCAGCAAATTAGGGACACTGTTGCTCCTGGGGTATCGGCGAGGACCATTCGCAACAGTCTCCATGAAGCTGGGCTACGGTCCCGCACACCGTTAGGCCGTCTTCCGCTCACGCCCCAACATCGTGCAGCCCGCCTCCAGTGGTGTCGCGACAGGCGTGAATCGAGGGACGAATGGAGACGTGTCGTCTTCAGCGATGAGAGTCGCTTCTGCCTTGGTGCCAATGATGGTCGTATGCGTGTTTGGCGCCGTGCAGATGAGCGCCACAATCAGGACTGCATACGACCGAGGCACACAGGGCCAACACCCGGCATCATGGTGTGGGGAGCGATCTCCTACACTGGCCGTACACCTCTGGTGATCGTCGAGGGGACACTGAATAGTGCACGGTACATCCAAACCGTCATCGAACCCATCGTTCTACCATTCCTAGACCGGCAAGGGAACTTGCTGTTCCAACAGGCCAATACATGTCCGCATGTATCCCGTGCCACCCAACGTGCTCTAGAAGGTGTAAGTCAACTACCCCGGCCAGCAAGATCTCCGGATCTGTCCCCCATTGAGCATGTTTGGGACTGGATGAAGCGTCGTCTCACGCGGTCTGCACGTCCAGCACGAACGCTGGTCCAACTGAGGCGCCAGGTGGAAATGGCATGGCAAGCCGTTCCACAGGACTACATCCAGCATCTCTACGATCGTCTCCATGGGAGAATAGCAGCATGCATTGCTGCAAAAGGTGGATATACACTGTACTACTGCCGACATTGTGCATGCTCTGTTGCCTGTGTCTATGTGCCTGTGGTTCTGTCAGTGTGATCATGTGATGTATCTGACCCCATGAATGTGTCAATAAAGTTTCCCCTTCCTGGGACAATGAATTCACGGTGTTCTTATTTCAATTTCCAGGAGTGTATTTCAGTTTCCCAACAGTCCATGTTTCACTACCACACAATGCTGTCCTCCAAACGTATGTTATCAGACGTTTCTTCCTCAAATTAAGGCCTATGTTAGATACTAGTATACTTCTCTTGACGAGCAATGCCCTTTTTGCCAGTGCTAGTGTGGTTTTGATGTCCTCCTTGCTCCATCAGTCATAGGTTGCTCTGCTGCTTAAGTGGCAGAACTTCTTAACTTCATGAACTTCGTCATCACTGAGCCGTGTCGGCTCGTGTCGATTGCAGTCTGTAGATTGAATCTCTGGCTCGTTTTGCGTCCGGTCGCCGGGCAACGTTCTTGCGCCACGTCTTCCGGTTTGAAATATTTGCGAGGCGGGGACGGACAGTCATCGGGGAAGGAGGAGGAAGGAAGAGGAAGTCGGTTAGGAGAAACGTGTTTGTCAAGCGCCGGTGGTTGGTGTCTTAACTGATTCGCTTTGAGAGAACCGTTTCAACGGGTACGACTTTGGTTGTGATTAGCTGGTTTTGGTGCCCTGAAAAGGCACCTCTTTTCTATTGTCACGCCGTATTACGTGATCTACACTCTTGCTCATAAATTAAGGATAATGCTAATACATGGTAAAACACCGCTCTGGTGGGCGGTGTGCGGGTTTAAATCACCTCGCGGTGTGACCATCCGGTGCATTTGACCTGCGGTCGTCACACGGTGGCGCTGGCAGCAGTCCACATACGCAGAGGTGTGTTGGTGCATGTCAGAGTGCGGTGGGGCGAGTAACTGTGGAGACGTTTTCAGACGTGCTAATGGTGACTGTGTGTTGAAAATGGCTCAAAGAACACATATTGATGACGTTATGAGCGGTAGAATACTAGGGCGACTAGAGGCTGGTCAAACATAGCAGGTCGTAGCACGGGCCCTCCGTGTGCCACAAAATGTGATCTCAAGATTATGGCAACGATTCCAGCAGAAAGGAAGCGTGTCCAGGCACTACAGTACGGGACGTCCACAGTGTACAACATCGCAAAAGACCGATATCTCACCACCAGTGCCCGCAGACGGAGTACTGCAGGTAGCCTTGTTCAGGACCTTACAGCAGCCAATGGAACAGTTGTCTCCAGACACACAGTCTACAGACGACTGAACATACAGGGTTTATTCGCCTCGTGACCTGTAAGGTGCATTCCACTGACCCCTGGTCACAGGAGAGCCCGTAAAGCCTGGTGTCACGAACACAGTACATGGTCATTGGAGCAGTGGTCGCAGGTTAAGTTCACGGACGAGTCCAGGTATAGTCTGAACAGTGATTCTCGCCGGGTTTTCATATGGCGTGAACCAGGAACCAGATACCAACCCCCTTAATGTCCTTGAAAGGGACCTGTATGGAGGTCGTGGATTGATGGTGTGGGGTGGGATTATGATTGGTGCACGTACACCCCTGAATGTCTTTGACAGAGGAACTGTAACAGGTCAGGTGTATCGAGACGTCTTTTTCACCAGTACGTCCGCCTTTTCAGGGATGCAGTGGGTCCCACCTTCCTCCTGATGGATGATAACGCACGGCCCCTCCGAGCTGCCGTCGTGAAGGAGTACCTTGAAACAGAAGATATCAGGCGAATGGAATGACCTGCCAGTTCTCCAGACCTAAACCCCATCGACCACGTCTGGGTGCTATCGTTCGACGTATCGCTGCACGTCTTCAAACCCCTAGGACACTTCAGGAGCTCCGACAGGCACTGGTGCAATAATGGGATGCTATACCCCAGCAGCTGCTCTACTACCCGTGGTGTGGCCTGTGTACTTGTGCATGGTGATCATATCCCATATTGATGTCGGAGTACATGCGCAGGAAACAGTGGCGTTTTGTAGCGCATGTGTTTCGGGACGGTTTTCTCAACTTATCACCAATACTGTGGACTTACAGATCTGTGTCGAGTGTGTGTTCCTTATGTGCCCATGCTATTAGCGCCAGTTTTGTGTAGTGCCACGGAATCTCTTCACGATATTCCAACCACCAACTTTTTCCTCCGAATGCGAAAATATTTTGTTGACACCGACCTACATAGGGCGGAACGATCACCACCATAAAGTAAGGGAAATCAGAGCTCGTACGGAAAGATTTAGCTGCTCATTCTTTCCGCGCGCTATACGATTGGAGTAACAGAGAATTGTGAAGGTGGTTCAATGAACCCTCTGCCAGGCAGCTAAACGTGATGTGCAGAGTATCCATGTAGATGTAGGTGTAGAAGAGATGGCGTGACGCCTCCGGGGTCTACTTCAGTTGGTGTTAAAAGTTCTACCATCATCTCCAGCTGACGTCAGGTGCACTCAGTAAGACATTGCAGCAGCAGCAGACACCACCATCACAGTAGGATGAATGAGAAAACTGTCGTTCTGCTTTTGGATGTGGAGGAGTTGGGGTCCAGACAAGAGGAACACCACAATGTGAAAGTTACATTGTTGAGTCCGGTAGAACCAGATGATGTATTGCTGTTTCTCGGAAACTGCAAAGAAAAGGATTTACAAGCTGTTAGATTCATGTATTGTAACTTCCTAGGGCATAGTGCAGCATGTGCGGAGCTTGTATGTTGGACATGCCACGATTGTTGGCATATAGCCAGTAAGAGTACAGAGTCTAGGTGCTTGATGAAAAGGCGTAAAATATAAGTAAATTCATAGTGCTTGATTGGTTGTGTATATTTTGTTGAGAATAGTAATTAAAGACCTCAAATGACAGAGATACAAGGCGTTTCTTAACCAGTAACAGTACGAGCTTTACTACGTAGGGTAGCAAAGTTGAAACGTCCCCTTAGAACAATTATACAAGACTGTGCTTAAACTGACTCACAATATTTTTAGCGCAACGCAGTCTGACTTTCAAAAATCCCTACAAAAGAATGGCCCTGACTAACATTAACCTATACGTTTCACATATCACTTACCTCATAAAAATCTTCGTTACTCGAACTACTGCAATACAGCGAGCACCACTACTGCCAGCCAAATAAAAGATTCAGACTACGGAAGGCACTAACTACTGATAGGTATAGTTAGCAAATTAAAGATTTTAATAGAGAACAAACAATGTATTTACCTTAATAGTCATAATATATATAGCAGTTCATGACATCCATTCTTACAAATTTCAAAACTCCGCCATCTCTCTCCCCACATCCACCACTGCTGGCGGCTCACCTCCAACTGCGCAACGCTACGCGCTATTAGCATCCAGCTGCCGCTGCCCAACACTACAATGGCAGACAACAATGCAAACTAAACACAGACTGCGCACAGCACACCCAGTGATTTTTCATACCGAGCGCTAAGCGGCGTTACCAATAAGAAAACCTAAACAGCCTACTTACATAGCCCCCATGCTCCCCACAAAAAATTTTTACAAATTGTTTTGGGCAGTGGCCAATAATGATTTGATAAAATTTTTCATAATTACTATCACAAAGATATCAAATGCACACACTTAATGATACAATGTTGGTCAGAAGCTAAAATTCTCTCACAGTTCATAAAGACAGTCCTGATCGTTCATCACAGTAAAATTGCAGTGTTGTTTTTTTTTTCAAAGTCTGAGCAATAAAAGAAATTGCACTTGGAAGTAGTGGATTTCTAAGCAGTCTTGAAGAGGTAGTGTTGTCCTTCCAATGAAAGACAGTGCTGACTCTTGACATGCAGACAGGTAATGGGCCACAGCAGAGTCAGTCGACGTTGAAGACCATCGGTAGGTAGGTCATCACAGAGCAGACCCACTGTAGTCCTGGTAGAGATTACTATTGGTGGGCCACCAGAGGTGCAGACCCACTGCAGTCCTTGTAGAAATAGTGGCATTGGTGGGTCATCAAAGGTGTAGACCCACTGTAGTCCTTGTAGAGATGGCCAGCAGCCATCTGTTTGACTGCGCAGGCGCACAATCACCATTGAATAGTCTTGCGAATAATATAGCAAGTCCATAACCACCACTTGTGCACTCACAAAAATTTTTTTTGAAGTGTCCTTAGAACCAGCAATGTTGTTATCCAGTCCCTTGCTGAATTATTAATACACGTGCAAACACTATCAGTCCCTACTTCTCACATATTATCCATATACTATGACCAACAGAAACGTGTGCAGTGGAATGTAATTTACAAGTTACTTAATTTGATGAACTGGTGTCAATTACAATTTTATAACATGAGAATACAATAACAGAGGTACAAAATATATCATTAAAGAACATAATAGTACAGATAACATTTGCAGTAGTACAGGCTTTCCAAAGAATCGAAATAGCAAATACATCAGTGTTACAAAAATTACGACATAAGTACATACATAAAAGATCAGAATAACTTTTGAAACATCAACTTCACACATGAGCATTAAAACAAAACACAATAAATAATGTCTGAACATATTTACAAAGCAAATAACATAGTATTTGAAAAATTCTACAACATAAATCTTATTAGCTAAACACATAAAGGCAGGAAAAAGACATATACACAAGGGTACATAAACACATACAGGGATAATACGAAAGGAAAGGACAGGGTTTGTTTTACTGCAGTATTTTGCATAGAGATCTCCCTTAGTTCATCATTATTCCCAAAAAGTCCTATCTCAACCTGCTTTCTGTATTCTGTTCACATCCTCTTTCAAAAATAGTTTTTCTCCACTGTACACTGCTTTATTGGGCAAACCATTTTCTTATAGCTTCTCAATGCTTTTCTTCCAATTCATCATAGTTAGTTTCTTATATAGTCTACCCCCTCTTAAGCTAACTTAAAGCTACTGAGCTCAGATGCTAAACTAAGGGACGACGCAATGCAGCAGCACAAAACAATTAACACAAACAACAATGACAAAAAAGTGCAAGTAACCAAAGCAAGCAGCAATAAATGTAATAACTTATACCTAAACATGACAAACCCACAAGCAGAAAAAATAGTACACTAAAGACAACAATGCAGATAAGACAAATGTATATTCACATCTTAATGTCTATGAAATTAAAGTGGCACACTACAAAAACTAATTCTAAAAAAAATTACCAAGTACTGGAAAAGAAAATTATATATGCAGTTACTTTTACTAGTCCCTTCTTATTGTTCTTTCCTTTCCAAGTGCTCCTTTTTTTGAAGAATGTGGATCATAAAATTATTATTTAACATATCTGTTGACAGAAAGTGTTAAATTAGCAAATGCATTTAATTTCATTTTATAAAACCAATGCTGCAACACAGCTGGAAAACAGATATCAAATGAAATAAGCGAGTATGTACAAAGCATAAAAATATCATTCAATAGTCATGCCACATTTCATAAGTTAGTAGAATTCTCTCAGCTCTCGTAGAAAGACTGTTTGTTATAATCAGGTGTCAGATGTAAGTATCTTTCTCAGTAATGAGCGTGTCGTATTTGCGGTGCTTTCTACAAAGGAATGTCAATAGCGAGCATAATGGCCCCTTTTTTTTTTTTTTTTTTTTTTTTTTTTTACCTGTGCCTCTGAGAGGCACACACTAATGGCTTGTTTCCAGGTGGCTTTCGCCCAGCTGAGTGCCCACGACGCATTACATGCAGGTGGTCACTTAACTGTCTTACCGAAATATTTACGACACCAGTTTCCGCTACAGTGGCAGTCTCATGTAAAAAATTTCACAGGTCAAGAATTTGCGTTACACATCTGTAGAAACAAAATTCTATTAATATAACAGTGTCCTAAAAAGTTTTCGTCGGCATTGTAATACATTCAAGCATTTACATACATTTCATAACTCTTAAAGTACTATTCTGGGTTTTCAATAACCTTTTTCACAAACCAGAGTCCCTAACCACTACTCATTATTCCTTACCTTATTCGTCGACACTTCTTCAATATTTCATCATAACAGATACGTAGCATAATCAAATAACTCACATAGCATCAGCTTATTGATCATAAACATACCGCAACAGCGTAATACACATAGTCATTGTAATAATATCATAACACCTCAGTCAACTCTCAAAATCGTCGTAACTTCCTCCAATAATTTCAAAACCTAAAAGAATTCTCTGCTCATGTCAAACGTGTCATCTACATCAAACGTACTTTAAAAATCGTGATCCCATACCAAATATGTCATTCAAAGCTCTCATAGTATCACAATGGTTCCGAAAAAATGTGAAAAGTTCACAAAGTACAGACAAAATACAATTTCGTAAGTGTGAAGTTATCCAACAGTGTAATTACGTAAACATGTGTCACTGATGTAGTAAAATGAATGTTTGTCTCTCCCAGTTAAATGATCAGATAGCTGTGTAATTAATGTGTTAGAGAAATACGGTACCGATGTGTAAAGTTGTATAAGCAAATACCATATTAGCTAGGGCTCCTTGTGCTTGCCATACACATGGTACACAAAGTAGGCGTGTACCCCCCTGAGGATTAATGTAAGTATACCCTCAGGTGTTACAGATTACAGCAATGGAATGAAATGTATCACAAAAAACTTTCTTTTTAATTCAACAATATTAATAAATAAATGGTTTAAGTACGAAATTAATCACTCAAATGCGTGCCCTGTGTTGCTAAATGTGCGATTTGCTGTAAGATAATTCTGTGGAACTGTCGTAGTTATCGTCCTCTGTAAGCAAAGTTCTGCTGAAGTCAATGTACTTACCTCATCATAAACGAAGGTGAAATGTTTTCCGTATAGATATCGTAGTTATTACGTACCTTACCGTGATCAAGAAAGTACTATAATGTAACTTATTGTTGTGCTACGATAAAGGCTGTCTCATTGTAGCTATACCACAAAAGTTACTACTAAAACATGTTTTACTTTCCAGAATAATACAGAAAAACTGTGCAGATATAAAACAGAAACACCGCAAAAGCAACATTGTAAATTTTCACTCATTAGTAGCGTCGTGATAAAATCGTGTAGCTGTCATATAAACTAACAACTGTGTCATCTGGTATCTCTCAGAAAGTACTTTAAATCCAGAATGTATTTTCAAGTAAACCAAAATGTTGCATTAAAATCTCATTAGCAATACTGGTAAATGTTCTAAGTATGTGAGCCTTATAGTCGTTACGTAATCGTGCAACTAATAAGCAAGAATGTACACACGAAATAACACAATGATGTCTGTTCACTATAAAAATGCACTCGTAAATAAAAACCTTCAACATTGCAGCGCGTCAGCAATCGTTTGTTAATATATTAATGGACTGAGATCCGCCTCGATTGCGATTGCACTCGTAAATACTGTCTAAATATGTTCCGTAGGTTCTAGACTGGATAGTAAACTTCAAACATTGTTGCATGTTAACAGTTTCTCAGTGTGACAAAGCATACTAGAAATGTGAAGTGAAATGTTTTATGGCAAAGACAAAGTTAAAAAGCAGATTATCTTTCAATAAACGGTTTTACATGTGAAATGTGGGGTAAACCTTTACTCTTCCTAGTACGCAGACTGTCAACTGAAAAGCAATTATCATGTGATTACGTCGGTAAGGAACATTGGAATTTTGCTCAAGGTTAGCTTATGTTATTTTTCTCTGAGCCGGCCGGCGCACTCGGCTGCCTGCGGTGCGAGTCATTGTCTGTTTCTGTGTTGGCGCGCGTCGTTTTTGGGATTAGGAGACCTAACTTCTACAAATTCACCTTGCCGAGAGGGCCCTGCTCTGTTTGAATCCCGCCAGTTCTGATGCAATTCAGGTCTATCGTTACGATCATATCGTCTGTCGTCATGTCGGTAATTTCTGTAATTAATTGTTTGTCGGTCATGTGGTGGAGAATTTCTCCCTGAATTATCATTGCGCGGTGGACCGTTGCGTCTGAAGTTATTCTGTCTCCCTTGATGGTAATTATTTTGGTTCCCATATTGTCTGTTTCTCTGATTGTCTCTGTGATAGTCATTACCGCGGAGAGGTGATCTTTCCCTGTAATAATTACTACTCTGCCAACGGTTGTCATACGGGTGGTGTCTGTTTTGGTCACGATTTACGTTGTACGAATAGCCTTGTCGTGTATTATTTCTGTCATCGCGGAATTGTGACAGGTGTGACCTGTAATTGTTGTGCTCCTGTTTCGCGCTCCGCGATTGTCAGTGTCAATTTCCAGTTGTTGTAACAGTCCCTGAAAAGCTTCAATGTCGTCTTTGCAACGCCCTGCCAAAATAATATTCCTTAAATGTTCAGGCAATTTCATTATGCAAATGCGGATGAGTTCTGAAGGGCTATATGGGTTTGAAAGATATTGGTTCTTATGCAACATATCTTCAAAATATTTGACAAGACTGGAAAATTCAGATTGTTCAAAGTGTTTCGTCATCATTATGCTATGTTTTACTCGGTCTTGTGTAGCTTGAGACCAATATGCTGAGAGGAAAGCATGATAAAATTCTCCTTCACTGTGACAATCGTGAATGATCGATCGCATTCTTACAGCTGGTTCATTCTCCAAGTAGCCTCACATAAATTCTAATCAGTGTTCTAATGACCAGTTGGGAGGAAAACAATGAGAGAATTGATGAAGCCACGCTTGTGGATGAATGTCGTTGCCAGAATTCTTAAATGTTTTGAATTTACGTGTAGTAATGAACAGCTTATAGTCAAAATCATCATGTCGGCGAGTCGCATGTCGGTCATTGTTACGTCGTTTCGGCGGTTCCATCTCAAAATTCGGTGTACTTTGCAAATTTCTTTCATAATCTCCAAAGTGCCCTGTGTTGTTATTTTGTGGCAGTTCCGTATTTTTATGTCCCTCTTCCCATATTGGAGTGCGAGTGTCCTCTGAAATACGTAATTCTTGTATTATCTGTGTCAACTGATCTTGTACTTCCCGGATTTCTCTTTGGTGTTGCGTATTAATTTGATTCTGATTTTGTTTGAATTTCCTAATTTGTTCGAACTCTTCTGTGTCATTAAAGACTACCGGTTTTGTGTCATTCAGATTATCATCTACCTTCGTAGATAGATTAGTGAACTGATCCGAAAGTTCGGCTACTTTCTCCGATAGTGAACACATTTCCTCAGTATGTTTTTCTGAACCAAGTTTCAGAGTGTCCATTTGTGATGAAATCGAATCTACTGTGTCCTTTAAGTTTTCCTGAGTTCTTGCAAGTTGCATAACCGAATCGGTGGATACTACTGAGTCCATTTTAGCTTACAAGGTGTTGTGATTTTCACGAACAACAGTTTGCAATTCTTTTATGGCTGTTTCGTGATTCTGTAATGAGTTTTTATGCCGCGAAAAAATAGGTTGAAAATGCTCACAAATTTGTGTTTTTACGTCATTACAGATTTTTTGACATTTCGATTCAATGTTATGTAACTTAGTAGTTAAATCTTCACGTGTTTGTTCAAGTGTGGTGTCTAACGTCCGAAGATTTTGTTCCATTGTGTCTAACGTTTGAAGCTTTTGCTGTGTTTGTCTCTGATTTTGTTCCATTGTGTCTAACTTCCGAAGATTATGTTCCATTGTGTCCAACTGTTGCTGTGTTTGTCTCTGATTTTGTTCCATTGTGTCTAACTTTTGAAGATTTTGTTCCATTGTGTCTAACTTTTGAAGCTTTTGTCCCATTTGTTGCATTAACTGTAATAACAGTGCACTGGTGTCTGAAACATGTTCCTTAGTGCTATTCGGAAATGTATTTGAACCGGCAATATTCGCAGTTTGAAAAACAGAAAATGTGTCTTGACTTATTTGAGAAACCGGTGAGGACGCAAAACCTGAATCTACAGTATTTGCAAGAATGTGTCCTGTCATTTCGGACTCCTGAGGCGAGCGGTTGCCAACCGATCGATCGATAATGCTTCACTGTTCACTAATTGTTTCACTGTCTAAACCATTGTTTGCAGCCCGATCCATTTCCCTATGTACAATTACCAAATTACTACTTTGAACATTAGTTAATTCATTACATGGTGGCGCTAACACACTGCTTTCGTCTTCACTGTCATTTCTCAGTTTACTTTGGAGCCTAGTATTACGTTTTCACACGCCATTATAGTCACAATATTTCACACGACAACACAGAAAAGCACAAGTTGAAGAGCAAAATAAGAAAACACATTAACATAGCACTGAAAATAATATCTAGTTAATTGCAAGCGCAGCTGCGAAATACTTCGTGCAAAACTACATGCATGCCACAACTATTTTACTGTACAACAATGAAAGACTGCAACTACAAAGGAAATTCTCTCTATGATTACGCGCTAGCAATAAACAAAAGCTACACTAATTACACAAACTGCAAGGAAAAAATCAGAAGATTCCAGTGAGGTATCCTTGGCTAAGGGTCGACATATGAAACGTCCCCTTAGAACAATTATACAAGACTGTGCTTAAACTGACTCACAATATTTTTAGCGCAACGCAGTCTGACTTTCAAAAATCCCTACAAAAGAATGGCCCTGACTAACATTAACCTATACGTTTCACATATCACTTACCTCATAAAAATCTTCGTTACTCGAACTACTGCAATACAGCGAGCACCACTACTGCCAGCTAAATAAAAGATTCAGACTACGGAAGGCACTAACTACTGATAGGTATAGTTAGCAAATGAAAGATTTTAATAGAGAACAAACAATGTATTTACCTTAATAGTCATAATATATATAGCAGTTCATGACATCCATTCTTACAAATTTCAAAACTCCGCCATTTCTCTCCCCACATCCACCACTGCTGGCGGCTCACCTCCAACTGCACAACGCTACGCGCTGTTAGCATCCAGCTGCCGCTGCCCAACACTACAATGGCAGACAACAATGCAAACTAAACACAGACTGCGCACAGCACACCCAGTGATTTTTCATACCGAGCGCTAAGCGGCGTTACCAATAAGAAAACCTAAACAGCCTACTTACAAAGTTAACATTTTGGAGAAGGGTCACTTACAAGAATGTCACACCTACAAAACGGTCATTTAGGTTGTTATCTAAACCATTACTGGACCATTACTGGCACGTATTTAATTGAGATTTCTCCAAAGTATCTTATACTAAAAGAAAAGAATGTCACACCTAGAAAACGGCCATTTAGGCTGTTATCTAAACCATTACTGGACCATTACTGGCACATATTTAATTGAGATTTCTCCAAAGTATCTTATACTAAAAGAAGATCAAGTTTCGAGATTTATTTTTCATTTTGTTTCAGTTCTTTGATAGGTTACAAACTTTAAAATCTTTCTTGCTCGTTCAACAAACTTGACGTACACTGAACAGCCGGAACATTATAACCACCTACCTAACAGCAGGTACGTCTACCTTCTGTACAGGTATTAGCGGCATGGAAGCAATGCCGTCTTGGTAGATCGCTGGAGTGAGCCCGGACCACTTCTGCTCACGTAAGTCTCCGAATTCCCGTAAATCCCGGCGACGAGGGTGATGATGTCTGATGCCAAGTTCAGTCACATCCCAGATATTTTCGATCGCGCTCAGATCTGGCACATCAATTGGAATTCATTGTGTTCCTCGAACTGCCCCATTACGACCTGGCCTTGTGACACGGCGCATTATCTTGTTGAAAATGTCGCTGCCGCCGGGGGGAACATGATCGTCATCAGGGGGTGTACGTGGTCTGCATCCACTATACGATACCCCTTAGCCTTCCTGATGCATTGCACGAGCTCCGCTGGACCCACAGATGCCAACGTGATTGTTCTTCAGAGCATAATAAAAACGCCACCAGCTTCTCTCCACCCAGTAGTACAGATCTCAAGGACCTGTTCTCCTGGAAGACGACGGATTCGCACCCTCCTATCGGCATGATGAAGAAGCCATCCGGATTCATCAGACCATTAAATGCTCTGCTACTGCATCAACTTCCACGCACGATCACCACGTGCTCATTTCAGTCATATTTGCAGATGTCCTGGTGTTAACATTGGTAAGTGCATGGGTTTGCCCGTTGTGGAGGCCCATCGTTAGGAGTGTGTTCACCCACACGTGTACTCTGCCCAGCATTAAAGTCTGATGTTAATTCCGCCACAGCTCCCCGCCCAGTCTGCATAGCCCACGACGACCAACATATATATAGAGGCGTGGTCGCCCAACCCCAAGGCGTCTGGACGTGGTTTCACCTTGGTTTCGCCATCTGTTGAAGACACTCACCACAGCACTCCTCGAACTCACAAGTCGCGCCGTTTCCAAAATGCTCGTGCCGAGCCTCCAGACTATCGCAGTCGGCCCTCGGTCAAACTCAGATAGATCGCGCGCCTTCTCCATTCCACACACGGACAGCACGTTCATTCACACTACTTTCTCCGTGCGTGTAACTTCGTCGCCAGGTGACGCTGCTACCGCCTCGACGAGTTTGTATCGATAGTGAGTCAGTGGTCATATTGGTCTGGCTCGTCAGTATATTTGCAACAAAATTATAGTAAACTGCTAAACCTAACGACGACATGCACGAACTTACGTCAGCTTGATCACAAATTGCCTCAGGCCTTAGCTACAACAGCTGTCATCTTCGCTAACGTTTCTTTTGAAATTCTAGAAACTGACAACACAGGCAGCACTGCCAAGGGGCAGGTTCTGAGACGGCCGTACGTTCTTCTCGCATGAAACGAGTCCAGCTTTCGAGCGAGAGAAGATTGCAGCCTAAACAATGCTGAGCTGTTATCTTTGCATACAGCATCGCGGCCCAAGCTATATTCAGCTTGGTCTCCAAAATGTTTACAGCATATAAATCTGAATTAGAGGTACAAGTTGCAGATAGGAATGAATAGCTAGCGTCTGTCCAGCTGTGTCTACCAGAAGTGGGTCCAGCCTGCACTGTGGTGATCACCCTTTTTTCTAGTAGTGCAGCTGATGAAGTGGTTTATATTTTGGGGGAACTGAAGACATTGACAGAGATGGGAATTTTGTCGGATAGTTAGGTGCTAAAAGTGACAAAGCTGCGGCTGTCAGTTTAGACAAAGACGTGGACAGCAAGCTGCACCGCGATTAAGAGCGCCTCTCTTGCAGAGTCTGCCACTTGAGTTTGCTAGACATCTCCATAAGGCTATCACACTTACCAAATAACCCTGTCGCGAAACACGCCGCTCTTCTTTGGATCCTCTCTATCTCCTCTGTCAACCCGACCTGGTACTGATCCCACACTGACGAGCAATACTCAAGTATAGGTCGAACGAGTCTTTTGTAAGCCACCTCCTTTGTTGATGGACTACATTTTCTAAGGATTCTCCCAATGAATCTCAACCTGGCACCCGCCTTATCAACAATTAA
The DNA here is from genome assembly GCF_023897955.1 of Schistocerca gregaria. Taxonomy (NCBI): domain Eukaryota; kingdom Metazoa; phylum Arthropoda; class Insecta; order Orthoptera; family Acrididae; genus Schistocerca; species Schistocerca gregaria. The sequence continues at coordinate 774,832,033 of NC_064923.1, read as the reverse complement.
TTTTATATGATCATTCCACTTCAAATCGTTCCGTAAGTATAGTCCCAGATATTTTATGGAAGTAACTGCTACCAGCGTTTGTTCCGCTACAATATAATGATACAATAAAGGACCCTTCTTTCTATGTATTCGCAATACATTACATTTGTCTATGATAAGGGTCAGTTGCCACTCCCTGCACCAACTGCCTATCCGCTGCAGATATTCCTGCAGTTCGCAGCAATTTTCTAATGCTGCAACTTCTCTGTATATTACAGCATCATCCGCGAAAAACCGCATGGAACTACCGACGCTATCTACTAGGTCATTTATATATTTTGTGAAAAGCGATGGGTCCATAATACTCCCCTGTGGCACGCCAGAGGTTACTTTAACGTCTGTATACGTCTCTCAAAAGTACCCGTGGTCTAGGGGTAGCGTCTTTGATTCATAATCAAAACGAATTCGGTCCCGGGTTCGATCCCTGCTACTGCCTAAATTATTTATAAATAATCAGCATTGGCGGCCGACGACTTCCGGCATAAGAAGTCAGCCTCATTCTGCCAACGGCCTTGTCAGAGAGGGCGGAGGAGCGGATAGAGGTTCAGGGCACTCTCTTGTCCTAGGGGTGGGAAATTGCCCCTAAAGGAGGAAGAATCAGCAATGATCAACGACATGAGGATGCAGAAGGCAATGGAAACCACTGCATTAAAGACACGTAACGTGTATCCACAGGACATGTGACAGTGCGGCTCTCGCAGCCGAGCGAAGCGGACGTGCGGTGTGTGCTCTCCGCTGGCAGAGAGGGGCCGCGCGCCTTGTTTACTTTCTTCGGCCGACACTAACGTGACGCCGTAGCGCTACAAGACCATGGCAAACCAGTCCAGAAGATCAACCTTGAAATTCACATTTCGGAACGACTTTACCCGACCAAAGGCGCTCGAAGTCGAACATTTTTTAAAAGAGGAAGCCAAGATCCCGGCTGCCGACATTGTCGGCATTCACTTTTCGATCGTCAGTAGCACGGTCTATGTAAAGCTCATAAACGAAACTACTTGCCACAAGGTGCTTCGAGAGATGAAACAAGAACTCCGCTTCTGCCAAGCAGATGGAAATGTTGGCAACGTCGAGGTCGGCCTGCCGCAATGGGACTGCGGACTATACGCATCTTCGAACTTCCATTTGAACTCCCGGCGGCAGAAGTTGTAGCGGCGGTCCGCCCCTACGGCACGGTACACGAACACGTGGCTGAAAAATGGACCCAGTTTAAGACGTATCCAGTACTCAATGGAGTACGCCAAGTGCGCATAGATCTCCAACGACACGTGCCATCCTATCTACAGATAGGTGGATGCCGGGCCATAGTTATTTATGACGGTTAACCGAAGACGTGCTCCGGATGCGGTAAGGAAGGTCACCTTCGTTCCGAGTGCCTCCAGCGTCGGATCACACAACTCCCACCGAAGGACGTTGCACCACCAGCGGCGAAGACTATTCTACCCGTTACTTACGCGGCGGCGCTCACGACGTTCTCCACACAACAGACACGGCCGACCGCTTCAGCGGTACAAGAATCACTTTCCACGGACAAAGACCTGGATGATCCGCCGACCTGGCCAGTGGTGGAAAATAGCACTACGACTCTGGAGCTACCGAACGCGACAGACATTGACGCCAGTAAGATGGCAATTGATTCCCTTATTGTACCGACCGAAGCGTTTGTTCCGGCGGAGCATGAGTCAGTGCCGTCTTCTGACAATGAAGGCCACGTACGGAAACAGCGATCACCGAAACGCCGAAAGCGGCGTCGTCGGACCGTGTCGGAACACAGCGGTTCGCATTCGGCCGGGGAAGAACGACTGACCACTCAAGAAGCCAGCCGCGAAGCTGAAGCTGTTTCCACTGACTCCAACCTTGCAGAACAGACAGAAAAACGTGCAGCTTTCGACCATCGGCCCATTGACAGAAACAGTGAGTAGCGGGAAGGTACCAGTGCAGGTAGCGAAGTCGCCCGGTCCCTTACTATCAAACATTCTGAGGCTATGGACCATGAACAGACATCCGCGCCCGCTTCATGGGCCCAGGACGTTGAGACACAAGATCACGACCCGCGGCCAGCTGAGGCGCCGCCGGATCATGCAGCATAAGCAGCACAAGGAGGACCGCGTTCGGCGGGGGGTGACATCACTTCCGATGTTCGCTTCTCTCCACCTTCACCATGGATAACCTCGCCCAAACAACTCGTTGCCAGGCTTACCGCCTGGCCACAATGAATACCAACATGATCAGTTCTCCTGTCAAGATCCAACTTTTGAAAGAAACCATACGAGCCATGGGGGTTGACTTTGCTTTCCTACAAGAAGCGAAAACGACGGCACTCCCGCATTTTTACGGGTACACCACACATGTGACGCCCGGTAGCCCTGCAGATACCGGAGTGGCAATATTAGTGCGTGAAGGTATTGAAGTTACCGACGTCACGTTTCTTCCCTCCGCGCGAGGGATAGCATTTACGGCACTCAACACCCGATTCATTAATGTCTACGCGCCGTCGGGTACCACAAGACGTCACGACCGCGCCAGATTCTACTCCACGGATGTCGCTCCCCTTTTCCTAGGACGATACGACCACAGCGTCTTCGCCAGCGATTTTAATTGCGTGCTTCACCCCAAGGACCAAATCCCACATTACACGCCTTGTCCGGAATTGGTTGCGATGATCCAAGAACTTAACTTGTGCGACACGTGGGAAAAAGTCCACGGTAACCGCTCTGGCCACACTCATCTTACCAGTCATTCGGCCAGCCGACTCGACCGCATATATGTGTCACAAGATCTCACACAAGGTGTGGTGGACGCCGAACTATGGCCTCAAGCCTATTCTGATCACAGTGCCTATACCTGCACTACACACCTACGCCCCCAACAAGTCTGGCGCAGCAATGGCTTTTGGAAGCTCAACATAACTCATCTCCAGGACCTGGATTGCCGTCGGCAAGTTGCAGCAACGTGGACTGACTGTGAACGCCGCCACCCTCGATACGCCTCGACCCTGGAGTGGTGGCTCCTCTGTGCCAAACCAGCAATCCGTAGGACACTTATGCAATATGGCAAGGACGTGACTGCGTGCCATCGACAGACCCTCGATTTTTACTACGCGGCACTCCACTCAGGGACCTCGACGCCTTACCCCCATCCCCGGAGAGACAACATGATCAAAGCAGAATCAAGGCTCACATACTATCATTGACGAAGCGCCGGCTAGAAGGTGCAGTCGTCCGCTCGCGACGGCACGACCGAACGTTTGCGGAGGAACCCACTATGCACCACGTTGTGGCGGATAAGCGCCGACAACGCCAACACTTAATCACACAACTCAGGACACACGACGGTCGCTTATGTACGACCCAAGCAACCATAGTACAGGCAGTGGAGGATCATTTTCGTCATCTTTACAAGGAAAGAATCGTCGATGACGAGGCCACTACTGAAGTGTTACAGCAGGTAACACGTACTATCGACGAGGCTACCGTGAATGCACTAACAGAGGAAATCTCACTCGAAGAAGTCGAAGACGCCGTGGACAAAGGTGCGGCCAATAAGTCTCCTGGACCTGATGGATTGCCCATCGAATTCTACCGGACTTTCCGTGACATCATGATGCGTCGGTGGGTTATAATGTTCCGCGAACTTACGTCTCCAGACTGTGTTGTGCCGCCACTGTTTGTAGAAGGACTTCTCATACCGGTACACAAGCCAGGTGGAGGGCTATCGATTGACGACTATCGGCCGCTTACAATGCTGAATGCCGATTACAAGATTTTCACCAGGATTATGGCGAGCCGTATTAAGACGACTTTGCCGATGATCCTCGCTCCAGAACAGACGTCGCAGGGGGGAGAAGCCAACATACACATGGCCACCGGTGACTGCAGGGACTTAATAGCGATCGCTTCTGCGTGCCGTCTGAGAGCGGCGATCGTCTCCGTAGATTTCAACCGCGCCTTTGATAGAGTGCACCACAACTTCCTCCTACGAGTGATGGACTGTATGGGATTCCCCCCGGGCCTCATCGACGCCCTACGGCGTCTTTGGACCGCAGCCAGCTCACACGTCTGGTCAGTGGAAGGACGGTAGGTCTCTACGACAGGGTTGTCCTCTTTCTACCTACCTTTATGCAATCGCTGTCGAGCCACTCCTAGGGGGCCTTAACCACCGCCTATCTGGCATCACGCTGCGGGACGTCACCTTTCGCTATAGGACATACGCTGACGACCTGCTACTGCTGGTTCGTTCCAATGACGAAGTTCAAAGCGTACTAACCTGGATTGAGCGATACGGACAGGCCGCCGGCAGTCTTCTGAACATCAACAAGTCGGCGGCGTTGGATATTGGGCGAGGTCTCGGACCGGAAGCCCTCGCTCCCCTCCCACCAGTTTCTGATCTGCGATATTTGGGAATCACGTTCAAGAAAGATGTACGTAAAACAGCTGCAGCAAACTACCGACGGTTATTACAGATCATACGCGCAATGGTGCGACAGAACCTGCTCCGGGACTTGAACCCGCTACAACGTGTTGAATACCTGAACCTCTAGGTGGCATCAAAACTCAATCACGTGGCACAAGTTCTCCCACTACCGCTGCAGATAGGTCGCCGGCTTCAAGCGGCCTTCAGTTACTACGTTTCCGCAGGTCATATCTTTAAAGTACGATACGACACTCTTACCCTCCCAGTGCACAAAGGAGGGCTGGGATTGGTCAACGTCAGGGCGAGAGCAGCTAGCCTTTACATGAGCAACATGAGGAAACGATGGAAAAGTCAATATACCTCTCTCACGGGTCGTTTGCTACAGGTTCTGATGCCAGCCTCTAACGTCCCGCCGGTGTCGGTTGCGCACGTCGCACCACAGCTCTCCCATGTGTCGACCTTCATTCTTGATTACAACTATGTCAGCTCGAACCTCTCCGCCGCGCGTCCACCAAAGGCGAAAGATTTTCATACCAACCTTCTGCGTGCTGTTCCCCATAACGTGGGGGAAAACAAGTACACTACGGTTCACTGGCCAAGAGTGTGGAAAACGATACACCACAACTTTCTGTCCTCCACGGTGCGTTCGAAGTAGTATCAGATCGCCAACAAAAAATATGCCACACTACAGCGACTTCACACTATTGGACTGGCAGACTCCCCTTATTGCCCAGATTGTCACCTTTTGGATACTGATGAACATCGTTTTACTTGCGCATCATCGTCCGGAGTTTGGCGACTAACACAGAAGATATTGGCTTGTTACCTCCGGGTCACACCTGATATGATTGACCCTCAGACCGTAATCTGTCCCGATGGAACTTACTTTCCGGCTGCAAAATATCATGCGCTTACATGGTTCAAAGGACTTACCGTCGCCTACATCTTTCGCGACGGAGAGAAAGAGCAGCTTGATTACTGGTGGTTCCTGCAAAATGCTCACAATGCCCTCGAACGCACACCGAAATACCGTACGCTCTTCGCAAATTATTTACGCAGCGTTTTCGTTAACCCCCCCACTCAGCTGGGGGCTGCGGTTAATGTTTGAACGTTCTGCCTTGTCAGCCATGAGCGAAGGAAGAGACAAGCTGCTGCAAGGATGCTGTTTTCCTTGAGGCACTAGCGAAGCTGAATGCCTCCGTTGCAGATGCCCTTCAAAGGCGCAATTGGAGGTATCAGATAACGATGACGAGGCTCCAAGTGGAACCAGTGACATTATTGAAGAACCTTTTAGTTGGAATTACATCAGTGATTTATGTTTTTATTTCTGGATTACTCTTTTATGCCACCTTTGTTGTTGTAACACTTACTTGTAACACTTAGTTACTAGAATTCACATGTAACAAAAAAAAGTGGCAAAGGATAGTCCTAACCTTGATTTCCCATATTTCCCCTGATATATAGGCAGCTCTCTGGGGTGGGTTTACTCAGGAGCCAACGCCTGAAGTGGATCAGATTTTTTGTTATAGGATGAAAAGTGGCGGTGGCACTTAGGGGTTTTTTTAGTTCCATTTTCCTAAGGGGCTTTTTAAGGGAAATTACTTTAAAAATAATAATAATAAAAAAACAAAAAAACAAAAAAAGGGGTAGCGTCTTTGATTCATAATCAAAACGACTTCGGTCCCGAGTTGGATCCATGCTACTGCCTAAATTTTTATAAATAATCAGAATTGGCGGCCGAAGACTTCCGGCATAAGAAGTCAGCTTCATTCTGCCAACGGCCTTGTCAGAGAGGGCGGAGGAGCGGATAGAGGTTCAGGGCACTCTCTTGTCCTAGGGGTGGGAAATTGCCCCTAAAGGAGGAAGAATCAGCAATGATCAACGACATGAGGATGCAGAAGGCAATGGAAACCACTGCATTAAAGACACGTAACGTGTATCCACAGGACATGTGGCCTGTAGTTGAAGTGCCATGATGATCTCTCCATTGGCAAAAGATTCCGGAATAGTCCCCCATTCGGATCTCCGGGAGGGGACTGCCAAGGGGGAGGTTACCATGAGAAAAAGATTGAATAATCAACGAAAGGTTAATGTTCTACGAGTCGGGGCGTGGAATGTCAGAAGCTTGAACGTGGTAGGGAAACTAGAAAATCTGAAAAGGGAAATGCAAAGGCTCCATCTAGATATAGTAGGGGTCAGTGAAGTGAAGTGGAAGGAAGACAAGGAATTCTGGTCAGATGAGTATCGGGTAATATCAACAGCAGCAGAAAATGGTATAACAGGTGTAGGATTCTTTATGAATAGGAAGGTAGGGCAGAGGGTGTATTACTGTGAACAGTTCAGTGACCGGGTTGTTCTAATCAGAATCGACAGCAGACCAACACCGACAACGATAGTTCAGGTATACATGCCGACGTCGCAAGCTGCAGATGAACAGATAGAGAAAGTGTATGAGGATATTGAAAGGGTAATGCAGCATGTAAAGGGGGACGAAAATCTAATAGTCATGGGCGACTGGAATGCAGTTGTAGGGGAAGGAGTAGAAGAAAAGGTTACAGGAGAATATGGGCTTGGGACAAGGAATGAAAGAGGAGAAACACTAATTGAGTTCCGTAACAAGTTTCAGTTAGTAATAGCGAATACCCTGTTCCAGAATCACAAGAGGAGGAGGTATACTTGGAAAAGGGCGGGAGATACGGGAAGATTTCAATTAGATTACATCATGGTCAGACAGAGATTCCGAAATCAGATACTGTATTGTAAGGCGTACCCAGGAGCAGATATAGACTCAGATCACAATATAGTAGTGATGAAGAGTAGACTGAAGTTCAAGACATTAGTCAGGAAGAATCAATACGCTAAGAAGTGGGATACGAAAGTTCTAAGGAATTACGAGATACGTTTGAAGTTCTCTAACGCTATAGATACAGCAATAAGGAATAGCGCAGTAGGCAACAAAGTTGAAGAGGAATGGACGTCTCTAAAAAGGGCCATCACAGAAGTTGGGAAAGAAAACGTAGGTACAAAGAAGGTAGCTGCGAAGAAACCACGGGTAACAGAGGAAATACTTCAGCTGATTGATGAATGGAGGAAGTACAAACATGTTCCGGGAAAATCAGGAATACAGAAACACAAGTCGCTGAGGAATGAAATAAATAGGAAGTGCAGGGAAGCTAAGACGAAATGGCTGCAGGAAAAATGTGAAGACATCGAAAAAGATATGATTGTCGGAAGGACAGACTCAGCATACAGGAAAGTCAAAACAACCTTTGGTGACATTAAAAGCAACGGTGGTAACATTAAGAGTGCAACGGGAATTCCACTGTTAAATGCAGAAGAGAGAGCAGATAGGTGGAAAGAACACATTGAAAGCCTCTATGAGGGTGAAGATTTGTCTGATGTGATAGAAGAAGAAACAGGAGTCGATTTAGAAGAGATAGGGGATCCAGTATTAGAATCGGAATTTAAAAGAGCTTTGGAGGACTTACGGTCAAATAAGGCAGAAGGGATAGATCACATTACCTCAGAATTTCTAAAGTCATTAGGGGAAGTGGCAACAAAACGACTATTCACGTTGGTGTGTAGAATGTATGAGTCTGGCGACATACCATCTGACTTTCGGAAAAGCATCATCCACACAATTCCGAAGACGGCAAGAGCTGACAAGTGCGAGAATTATCGCACAATCAGCTTAACAGCTCATGCATCGAAGCTGCTTACAAGAATAATATACAAAAGAATGGAAAAGAAAATTGAGAATGCGCTAGGTGACGATCAGTTTGGCTTTAGGAAAGGTAAAGGCACAAGAGAGGCAATTCTGACGTTACGGCTAATAATGGAAGCAAGGCTGAAGAAAAATCAAGACACGTTCATAGGATTTGTCGACCTGGAAAAAGCGTTCGACAATATAAAATGGTGCAAGCTGTTCGAGATTCTGAAAAAAGTAGGGGTAAGCTATAGGGAGAAACGGGTCATATACAATATGTTCAACAACCAAGAGGGAATAATAAGAGTGGACGACCGAGAACGAAGTGCTCGTATTAAGAGGGGTGTAAGACAAGGCTGTAGCCTTTCGCCCCTACTCTTCAATCTGTACACCGAGGAAGCAATGATGGAAATAAAAGAAAGGTTCAGGAGTGGAATTAAAATACAAGGTGAAAGGATATCAATGATACGATTTGCTGATGACATTGCTATCCTGAGTGAAAGTGAAGAAGAATTAAATGATCTGCTGAACGGAATGAACAGTCTAATGAGTACACAGTATGGTTTGAGAGTAAATCGGAGAAAGACGAAGGTAATGAGAAGTAGTAGAAATGAGAACAGTGAGAAACTTAACATCAGGATTGATGATCATGAAGTCGATGAAGTTAAGAAATTCTGCTACCTAGGCAGTAAAATGACTAATGACGGACGGAGCAAGGAGAACATCAAAAGCAGACTCGCTATGGCAAAAAAGCATTTCTGGCCAAGAGAAGTCTACTAATATCAATTTGAGGAAGAAATTTCTGAGGATGTACGTCTGGAGTACAGCATTGTATGGTAGTGAAACATGGACTGTGGGAAAACCGGAACAGAAGAGAATCGAAGCATTTGAGATGTGGTGCTATAGACGAATGTTGAAAATTAGGTGGACTGATAAGGTAAGGAATGAGGAGGTTCTACGCAGAATCGGAGAGGAAAGGAATATGTGGAAAACACTGATAAGGAGAAGGGACAGGATGATAGGACATCTGCTAAGACATGAGGGAATGACTTTCATGGTACTTGAGGGAGCTGTAGAGGGCAAAAACTGTAGAGGATGACATTGGAACACGTCAAGCAAATAATTGAGGACGTAGGTTGCAAGTGCTACTCTGAGATGAAGAGGTTAGCACAGGGGAGGAATTCGTGGCGGACCGCATCAAACCAGTCAGTAGACTGATGACAAAAAAAAAAAAAAAAAAAAAAAAAGCTCTTTCTTTGTTTATCAGGCGACAGTGCGGAACTGTGTCGAACGCTTTCCGGAAGTATAGAAAAATGGCATCTACCTGGGAGCCCGTATCTAATATTTTCTGGGTCTCATGAACAAATAAAGCGAGTTGGGTCGCACACGATCGCTGTTTCCGCAATCCATCTTGATTCCTACAGAGTAGATTCCGGGTTTGCAGAAACGACATTATACGTGAGCAAAAAACGTTCTAAAATTCTACAAGAAAATTCTACAAGAGATCGATGTCAGAGATATAGGCCTATAGTTTTGCGCATATGCTCGACGACCCTTCTTGAAAACTGGAACTACCTGTGCTCACTATGTGAACTCACATTACAATGAATGGGACACATATCTGTCATTTATGGTGGCAGCTAGCAACTAAAAGTTTCACACCCGTACAGTCTATCCCGATGGAGGTGATGTATGGGACGAAAAAGCCTTCGCTATTTGATACAGTTAAAAGAAAGCATGGTAGATACAAGGAATCAGTGCATAATTTTGAAAGACGTTGGGAAAGGCGGGCCGGCTACCAGAGAGAGCGTCTCTTGGAGAGGCCACCTTCCGGCTTGTCTACCCCCGTAGCTGACGGTACCCCCGGCATCCCACGCTGGCCACAGCGGCGTGATTCAGTCGGGGGCGATCTGAGGGTCATTAATATCCCGGCAGCGCACCATCTTGCCCGGGAGCTCGCAAACAACGCCAGCTGCTGCTCAGGCCTGCCTGATTAATTTCTTTGTGGCGCGCAAGCAGTCAACAAGCAGCGGGCGCCGCGTCAGCTGCACGCCGCAGGGCCACGTGGCGCCAGTGCGTGGCTGGCGCCAGTCTCTGGGGAGCCGCCCGCCTCACTCACTGTGCGTCAACGACGCCCAACAGTGTTTATTCAAAAGACGTCGTCTGTGAAACGGTGGAGGAGCAATTCCAGTTACTACTGCAGGAATTATGCTTCGGCATTACACTTTGCTATCCCCGTAACTTTCTATACGGCTGGAAAAAAAATGTAATAGTCTCAAGGAAAAGATCATTTGGTTGACAAGCGATGTGATGTAACAGGTAACTCATCATTGTAGGGCAGGTGGTCATATTTACAAAACCAAAATATAAGACACAATTTATAACTTGAAATGAATCGAGGTTTTGTGGAAACTTTTGCTGGTGCCATAGCTATACAACAGATTTGTGTTAAAATACTTAGCTACATAGCTCATCGCACCCTTTTGTTAAAACTCATACTAAAAATACATCAATGTATCTTGCATTACTAATCTAGAAAACATTTGTTGTTTATTGTTATCACATGCATTCGTGTGCAAAATAATTTCTCGCTTTGCTGTTCTGATTTGGGAAATGAAAATGCAGCTTTAATTTTGTCAGTAAATACACACGTTCTTTTTGGCATATCTCTGAAAAGTTTGCAATATATCACATCAAGTAACGTAATCTGTGAGTACAACGTTCTAAAACCGCACTTGTAAACACGATGGACCGAACCAACAGCCAATGCACGAAGGAAGTTGAAGTGACTAATTGCTCGCCATTTCAAAGCATTGCGTAGTACGAACCACTGAACATCAAAACTCACGTTTCCTTCATTTGGTTTAATCAGAAAGTGTATTTTCGTTATTCACTGCGTATGACCACATTTGTTCACCATTTGATAATGCTGCCAGTTGATTAATAACGCTATTTCAAAATACACTGAAGAGCCAGAGAAACTGGTACAGCTGCCTAATATCGTGTAGGGCCCCCTTGAGCATGTACAAGTGCCGCAACACGACTCGGCACGAACTCGACTGATGTCTGAAGTAGTGCTGGAGGGAACTCACAACATGAATCCTTGAGGGCAGACCATAAATCCATAAGAGTACGAGGGGCTGCCGATCTCTTCTGAACAGCACGTTGCAAGGCATCCCAGATATGTTCAGTAATGTCCATGTCTGGGGAGTTTGGAGGCCAGTGTTTAAACTCAGAAGAGTGTTCCTAGTACCATTCTGCACCCATTTTGGATGTGTAGGGTGCATGCAATTGCCCAAGTCCGTCGGAATGCACAATGGACATGGATGCATGCACATAGTCACACAGGATGCTGTCGTACGTGTCACCAGTCAGAGTCGTATCTAGGCCTATGAAGGGGTCCCATTTCACTCGAACCGCACACGCCCCTCACCATTACAGAGCCTCCACCAGCTTGAACAGTTCCCTGCTCACATGCAGGCGCATGGATTCATGAGGTTGTTTCCATACCCGCACACGTCCATCTTCTCGATACAATTTGAAACGAGACTCGTCTGACCAAGCAACATGTTTCTAGTCATCAACAGTCCAGTGTCGGTGTTGACGGGCCCAGGCGAGGAGTAAAGCTTTGTGTCGCGCAGTCATCAAGGCAACAAGAGTGGGCCTTCGGCTCCGAAAACCCATATCGATGACGTTTCGTTGAATGCTTCGCACGCTGTCACTTGTTGATGGCCCAGCATTGAAATCTGCAGCAATTTCCGGAGGGGTCGCACTTCTGTCATGTTCAATGATACTCTTCAGTCGTCGTTGATCTCGTTCTTTCAGGATCTTTCTCCATCCGCAGCGATGTCGGAGATTTGATGTCTTACCGGATTCCTGATATTCACGGTACACTCGTGAAATGGTCGTACGGGAGAATCCCCACTTCATCGCTATCTTGGAGATGCTGTGTCCCATCGCTCGTGCGCCGACTATGACACCACGTTCAAACTCACTTAAATCTTGATAACCTGCCATTGTAGCAGCAGTACCCGATCTAACAACTGCGCCAGACACTTGTTTTGTTATGTAGACGTTTCCGACCGCAGCGTCGTATTCTGCATGTTTACATATATGTATATTTTAATACGCAGTGTATATGGCACTTTTAAGAAAAAAAAAACGGGACAAATTACGCCCCGTATGTATTTTGCCGGGACAACAGTGCACTTAAAGGGACAATCCCATAAAATATGGGACGTCTAGTCGCCCCATTGTCAGTGTAGATTATAACAAATTCAGACCAAATCAAACAGTCGTGTCTGAGAAGAATGGTGCCCAACAGTAGCATCAGCACACAGTGAGACCCCCTCTGATGCCAAAGCAGGCGTGTGTTCTCGCATGCAAATGGTCGCAATGGAGCCGAACGGCACCTTGCGATAGACTGTCACAAGTGTCTTGCGCCTTTCGCTGCAATTCGGCAATGGATGTTGCAGGTTCTGCGAAACGACAAAACTCCAGCATCAACCGTGTTCCATACTCGTTCAGCTGCCGAAGATCTGGTGGTCTTGCTGGCCACGACACCAGCTGTACACCACGAAGAGCATGTTGCGTCCCAGCTGCCAAACATAGACCTAGGTTATCCTGTTGTAAAAGCCCATCACCTTAACGTCGAAAGTAAATTTGAGATAACAGTCTGCGTAATGTAGAGGCCAGTGGTTACTTTACCTTGCAGGACACCAAATGTGACCGTGAGTTGTAACCGATGGCCCCACATCATGAAGCCTAAGACGGGACTTACGACTGCACTCTGTAGTATGCACCAGATTTACGCCGGACTCGTGTACGTCTCTCACTCGCCTATGGAAAGAACCCACTCTCATCACTGATGACAACAGAGCACCATTCCACTCCTAGCTCGACCGAGACCTGAGCAGCCGTGCTCGGCGGTGCCGGAGTGTCGGCAACAGCCTGTCCAGAGCCAGCCGTGACATCAGTCCTGCTGCAGGCAGACGATTCCCATTGGTCGTTGCCGACACAGCAAGTACAACACGTGTCCAGATTTATTTCTTGGGTGACGCTCTGTCGGCCACTGTTGCTAGCACAATGCGTCAGTCTTGACGTGGCCCATTACTGCGCTGACATCCAGACCCTGGTTTACAGGTGTTGGAATATCCCGCAGACCAGTATTTAAAGCAGTGACAGACCACAGATACATTGTGTCCAACGTGTGCAGCACTGCATCAATGCGACCATCCAGTTTCATGCAGACCCACAATGAGACCCCATTCAAGACTTACTCGTCAATGGGGCACAGTTGTGCCGTAGAATGAATGTTGGACACACTGTTCACCTCTAGACTCAGCACAGGCACTGCCTGCAGAGTCAGAATGCGGGACGCTCCGGCGAACCTCCAGAGTGCTTTCCGATCGCCGATGACGTCACAAATGAATCACTAACTCTAACACCTCAGTATGTATTTTTTATACCTTGGTCCCACGACAGGCCACGACAGTGCTGCATTTCTTTTACAACAGTGTGCATTCATAATTTGCAAACCAGTGTGAAGTGAATCCCAGTTCAGGTGTACATAAAGTCCGGGAACACTTTCTATTACTTAATGCACGACAACCAAACATTGCACAGGTGTCATACATTTGTCATTTTGAAAAGAAATCCTGAAACTTTCTTTTTTCATGTGCACTGCCACAGCATAGTTTGGTTATTTGCCGATAGCCAGCACTAGTCGCAAACATGGTGAGTTCAGGTGCGGAGCCAGCTGCCTGTGTGCTGGAGTTCGACGTGCTAAGCTGTTGGGTTGCTTGTGCCCGGCAAAGAGATGCGGACGTCCCAGCGTGAGTGAAGTGAATGTTGAGCGCGTACGAGAGACATTCATAAGGAGTCCAAGGAAATCGGTGCGTGGTGCATCCGTGAACTCGAAAGGACTCCAATGACAGTGTGGAAAGTCCTGCGGCAGAATCTGTCTGCGAAACCGTTCAAATTGGAGCTGGTGCCGAAGCTTAATGACGGCGACAATTCGCAGTTTCGTTAGGAGTTGCAACAATTGAATGAGGAAGGGGATGGTATTGTTACTCGATTAATTTGTAGCGACGAAGCCGCTTTTCACACTAATGGAAAAGTGAACAGCCATAACTGTTGAATCTGGGATACAAAGCATCTACACGAAAGCACTGAAACTGAGAGTGATTCCCCAAAGGTGAATGTCTTTTCTGCCTTGTCACGCCGAAAACTGTAAGGGCCGTTCTTCTTCGCTGAGAGCACTATCACTGGATATTCCTACTTGGACATATTGCAGCAATGGCTGATGCCTCAAATGCAATTCGACTCTCATCTTTCAGCAGGATGGGACTCCACCCCATTTTCATCGTGAAGTCCGCGGGTACCTGAACACGGAGCTGCCGCATCGATGGATCGGCCGTGCTACAGAAGGAGACAGTAGTTTCATGAAATGGACTCCCCAATCACCAGATGTCACTCCGTGTGTCTTTTTCCGGTGGGGACACATTAAAGATCTGGTGTATGTATCGCCTCTACTACGCGTTGTAGGAAAGTTCCGTAAGAGAATACGGGAAGCTCAAAAAATGTTCAAATGTGTGTGAAATCTTATGGGACTTAACTGCTAACGTCATCAGTCCCTGAGCTTACACACTACCTAACCTAAATTATCCTCAGGATAAACACACACTCCCATGCCCGAGGGAGGACTCGAACCTCCGCCGGAACCAGCCGCTCAGTCCATGACTGCAGCGCCCTAGACCGCTCGGTGATCCCGCGCCGCAATACGGGAAGCGACTGCCACAGACAGTCGACGATGGGTATGGCAAAAATTCGATTACCGTATTGACGTTTGCTGGGTCATTCATGGTTTACATATCGGAAGTTTGTAAAAAAAAAAAAAACAACTTCAAGAATTTCTCTTTGAAATGCAATACGATGACATCTGTGCAATGTTTAGTTCTTGTGCAATAAGGAATTGAAACTGTTCCCGAACTTTATGTATACCCTGTACATGTTAGGGTTTTAAATGTCTCTGTGTGTGCTGCAATTAGCCCACTTTTGTCTTCACTGACCCTATGTGAGTGATATGTAGGGCACTGAAGATACCTCCAGATTCTTCCCTCAACACTGGTAATTGAAACCTTTCAAGCAGGCTCTCTTGGGACAACTGTCTCCATCTTCCAGCCTCTACCTGTTTTTCAGCATTGCCGTGAAGATCTACCGCAAGACATACAAACGTGTGACCATTCGTACTGCCTTTCTTTGAATACCTTCAATGTCCCTTGTTGATCGTAAGTAGCATGGGTCTATAAACGTGAGAAATATTTCAACATGGTATGCACAAGTGATTCATCGCCTTTGTGGACTGACTGTATATTCCCACAAGCCTGCCAATGAACCGAGTAGCTGGCCTGTGTGGCCGAGTGGTTCTAGGCGCTTCAGTCTGGAACCGCGCTACAGCTACGGTCGCAGGTTCGAATCATGCCTCGGGCATGGATGTGTGTGATGTCCTTAGGTTAGTTAGGTTTAAGTAGTTCGAAGTTCTGGGGGACTGATGACCTCAGCTGTTAAGTCCCATAGTGATCAGAGCCATTTGAGCCATTAGAACCGAGCTCTGCCACCAGCAATACCATTCATTGACGATACGGAGACTTTGTCATCTACGTGCATTTTATCATTAATGTGCATTTTTTTCAACTGGATTTTTATCAAGACATGTATATGTGTGGAGTGCGTTTTATGCTTTTACTTCATGTTCTGTAACATGGCAATTTTATAACAGGTCCCTTAAGATAAGATGATGGCAGCACAAGGCTGTTGAAACCGGTCATCTTGGAACAATAAAGATGTCTACACTGTGATCGTGGCGTACGAAGTGCGTTCATTTTCCATCTTCCATTGAGCATATGTGCTCGCTCTCTTTCATATATCTACGTATTGTTGCACCCAGTTATTTGTATGGTTGACTGATTCTACATCTTTATTCTTCGTGTCTACATATTTGCAGCCCTTTGCCGCTACAGGGTCACGAATTGTAGCGTGTAGTACGTCGGTGTGTAACGTAACTATACCGAGGAGTGTCAAATAGCGTGCTGTAACGGAGTTTCGAATTCGAAGTGTTCGTCCACACATGAAGCAGCCTCTCCTTCACCATGAAAGTGTCAGATCACACACGAGCGCTGCGTCATCAGCGACAGTTCGATTTTTTGGGTTCACTGCCATCGATCATCCTCCATACGGTCCCGATTTGGCCCCATCTGATTTTCATCTGTTTACACAACTTAAGGAACATCTTCGAAGGCCTGACTTCAATAGTGACGAAGTGGAGCAAGCAGAGGTCACGTTACGCCTCTGGCTACATAGTCCAACATTCTACAGTGACGGTACCAGCAAACTGGTGAATGGGAGAAATGTGCTCGTCGCAAGGGTAACTATGTTGAGAAATAAATATGTAGACGCGAAGAATAAAGACGTAGAATGTTAATAACGTTTGTTTTGTTGAAAGAGCTTTAAAAGTTTTCACATAAATTCGGAGGCAATATCTTTCAGCACGCCCTTAAAATCACATTCCCACCGAACAGTTTTGTGCTTTCCTGATGTCCCCTTTCCCTGTAACCTCCCTTAACACTGAACCTAGGTATATGTAATCCCACCGAATCATTGTGACGGCATACTTGAGCATGCCCCGTTGGTTTTCAATAATTCGCTCTGGAGACTCGCTCTGAAAGAACAATATTGACATGCCAGTGCATTCAGGGCTGCCGTAGTTGGCGGTCGCGCATGTGTAAGGAGTGCTTGATTGTGTGAATGTATGGTGTGTGTTCCTCTTTGTTTTTCTGACGGAGGCTGTGTGACGTTCAAATGGTTCAAATGGCTCTGAGCACTATGGGACTTAACATCTGAGGTCATCAGTCCCCTAGGACTTAGAACTACTTAAACCTAACTAACCTAAGGACATCACACACATCCATGCCCGAGGCAGGATTCGAACCTGAGACCGTAGCAGATGCTCGGTTCCGGACTGTAGCGCCTAGATCCACCCGGCCACCGTGGCCGGTGAAATCTTACGTGTAAGTGTTTTTTTAATTCCGCCTGTCTGCAACTTAATGTGCCATCTTCACGGTAAGTAGCAATCTTTCTTTTCCTATATTGTTCAAATTAGACTAAGTTATGTAGTTTACGTGTTTTATTAGAAGGAAGTACAGCGCTGGCCGTAATATTGGTGGCTAATGATAGCAAAATCAATTTTGAATCACATAGTGGTCATCTTCAGTGCTGTGGTGTACAAATTAAACTCATAGGCACTGGTATCAAGTTATTACCAGTAACCAAAGCTAAGAAACGATCACAATATCGTGTTTTAGTTCGTGTCTTTCTTTTCACTTCCGTTAGAAATGAGTACAGTTCTTTGTACACTGCAAAGTTTGTGGTTGCGAATAATGTTGGCACAGATGTTAGCAACTGGTATTTCTTGCTCACAACATTCCGTAGCAACTTTCATGTGAGGTCGCAGCGGTTGAAGCAACTAAAAAATGAGAGATCTGTGTCTTCTGATTTACCACAATAACAGAGTGAAGGTGACACTTCACGAATGCGTTGTAGGTGCTGTGCATATCGACAGTGGTTGCACTCCGTAGAAAACAGGTTATTTATAATGTTGTGAATGTGGCACCTGAGACTGACAATGGAGAAGCATACACGAACACACGGATGTTAAAAATATTGAAAGAATCCTGTTCTAGTATCGAGGCGTCTTTCCGTGAATACTCGCTAAGGAAGACTTGTGGGAGCTTACAGCATGTAGCAGCAAACTGTGCTACTGGGCTACAGTTTGATGCGACGCGCTAATCACCTTCCATTCACGGCTCGAGTGCCTAGGGCGCGCACTCCTCGTGCGGTCGTCCCAAGTTGCGGGGCAGAGCAGAGCATTGACGGAGTGGCAGGCCATTCTGATGCAGGTTCCTGGTCCCGCTGGGTGTGATGCCTCCCGGCTCTGAGAGGTCGCGAGCCGCCGCTCCAGGCCTCTAGGGACGGCAGCCTGTAACTGCCGACCTGCCAAACAGGTGACAGGGGCGGCTTATCCCACACTGAGGTGACAAGAGTCAGCGGGTACAGATATGCACGTACGCAGGTGGCTGCATCGTCACGCACATTACGTACAGAAGGGCGATGCGTTGGGAGAGCTTTCACTTGTACTCAGGTGACTCATGTGGACCTGATTATGGCAGCACGACGGGATTAACAGACTTCGAACGGAGCGAGACACATGGGACATACCGTTTAGCAAATTCCGAGATACACAGTAGATAGAGTGTGTCGAGGTATTAACTCCCACCACGGACTGCGCAGTGGCCGACGGCCTCCACTTAACGACCAAGAGCAGCGACGTTTGCGTAGAGTTGTCAGTGCTACCAGGCAACAGGCAGAAATCGATGTGGGATGAATGACGAAAGTATCCGTTTGGACAGTGCGGCGAAATGTGGCGTTAATGGGCTGTGACAGCAGACGAGCGGCGCGAATGCCTCTACTGACAGCACGACATCACCTGCAGCGCCCCTCGTGGGCTCGTGATCATACCAGTTGGGCCCTGGGCGACTGGAAAACCGTGGCCTGGTCAGATGTGTCCAGATTTCAGCTGGTAAGAGCTGATGGTAGGCTTCGAGTGTGGCGCGGACCCCACAAAGCCACGGACCCAAGTTGTCAACAAGAGAACCTGGTGGTGGCTCCATAATGGTGAGGGCTGTCTTTAGATTAGATTAGTATTTGTTCCATAGATCATGAATACGACTCTTCGTAATGATGTGGAACGTGTCAGGTTAATAAAAGGTGTCTATACAATATATTACTTTACACAAAATATTACATGACACTTAATATTTTTAATCTTTTTTGTTGGGGTTGGGGAAATTACCCACTTACTATATCCGAAAATTCATCTAATGAGTAGAAGGAGTTGCCATTACGAAATTGTTTTAATTTCCTTTTGAATGCTATATGGCTATCCGTCAGACTTTTGGTGCTGTTAGGTAAGTGACCAAAGACTTTTGTGCCAGCATAATTTACCCCCTCCTGAGCCGAAGTAAAATTTAAACTTGAGTAGTGAAGATCATCCCTTCTCCTAGTGTTGTAGCCATGTATACTGCTATTAAGTTTGAATTCGCTCGGATTGTTAATAACAAATTTCATAAGTGAATATATATATATGCAATGAACGCTCTTTTACTCAATGATGAGTTACCCCAGAATACGATGGCATACGAAAGCAGAGAATGAAAATAGGCTTGTTAAGCTAATTTACTCAGAAGTATATCTCCAAAATTTGCAATGACCCTAATAGTATAATTAGATGAACTCAAACGTTCCAGCAGATCCTCAGTGTGTTTTTTCCAGTTCAACCCCTCATCAATGCATACACCTAGAAAGTTTGAATATTCTACCTTAGCTACCGATTTCTGATCGAAGTCTATATTTATTAATGGTGTCATTCCATTTACTCTGTGGAACTGTATATACTGTGTTTTGTCGAAGTTTAATAATAGCCCAATTGCAGAGAACCACTTAATGATTATCTGAAAAACATCGTATACAATTTCACCAGTTAATTCTTGTCTGTTGCGTGTGATAGCTATACTTGTATCATCGGCAAAAAGTACGAGCTTTGCATCTTCATGAATATACACTCCTGGAAATGGAAAAAAGAACACATTGACACCGGTGTGTTAGACCCACCATACTTGCTCCGGACACTGCGAGAGGGCTGTACAAGCAATGATCACACGCACGGCGCAGCGGACACACCAGGAACCGCGGTGTTGGCCGTCGAATGGCGCTAGCTGCGCAGCATTTGTGCACCGCCGCCGTCAGTGTCAGCCTGTTTGCCGTGGCATACGGAGCTCCATCGCAGTCTTTAACACTGGTAGCATGCCGCGACAGCGTGGACGTGAACCGTATGTGCAGTTGACGGACTTTGAGCGAGGGCGTATAGTGGGCATGAGGGAGGCCGGGTGGACGTACCGCCGAATTGCTCAACACGTGGGGCGTGAGGTCTCCACAGTACATCGATGTTGTCGCCAGTGGTCGGCGGAAGGTGCACGTGCCCGTCGACCTGGGACCGGACCGCAGCGACGCACGGATGCACGCCAAGACCGTAGGATCCTACGCAGTGCCGTAGGGGACCGCACCGCCACTTCCCAGCAAATTAGGGACACTGTTGCTCCTGGGGTATCGGCGAGGACCATTCGCAACCGTCTCCATGAAGCTGGGCTACGGTCCCGCACACCGTTAGGCCGTCTTCCGCTCACGCCCCAACATCGTGCAGCCCGTCTCCAGTGATGTCGCGACAGGCGTGAATCGAGGGACGAATGGAGACGTGTCGTCTTCAGCGATGAGAGTCGCTTCTGCGTTGGTGCCAATGATGGTCGTATGCGTGTTTGGCGCCGTGCAGGTGAGCGCCACAATCAGGACTGCATACGACCGAGGCACACAGGGCCAACACCCGGCATCGTGGTGTGGGGAGCGATCTCCTACACTGGCCGTACACCTCTGGTGATCGTCGAGGGGACACTGAATAGTGAACGGTACATCCAAACCGTCATCGAAGCCATCGTTCTACCATTCCTAGACCGGCAAGGGAACTTGCTGTTCCAACAGGACAATGCACGTCCGCATGTATCCCGTGCCACCCAACGTGCTCTAGAAGGTGTAAGTCAACTACCCCGGCCAGCAAGATCTCCGGATCTGTCCCCCATAGAGCATGTTTGGGACTGGATGAAGTGTCGTCTCACGCGGTCTGCACGTCCAGGACGAACGCTGGTCCAACTGAGGCGCCAGGTGGAAATGGCATGGCAATCCGTTCCACAGGACTGCATCCAGCAACTCTACGATCGTCTCCATGGGAGAATAGCAGCCTGCATTGCTGCGAAAGGTTGATATACACTGTACTAGTGCCGACGTTGTGCATGCTCTGTTGCCTATGTCTATGTGCCTGTGGTTCTGTCAGTGTGATCGTGTGATGTATCTGACCCCAGGAATGTGTCAATAAAGTTTCCCCTTCCTGGGACAATGGGTTCACGGTGTTCTTATTTCAATTTCCAGGAGTGTAGAATGGCAAGTCATTAATATATATTAAGAACAGCAGAGGACCCAAGACCGAACCTTACGGCACCCCATTCTTGACTGTTCCCCAGTTTAAGAAATCACCAGTTTTTTGCATATTACGTGAACTACTTACTTCAACTTTCTGCACTCTTCCATTTAGGTATGGTTTAAACCATTTGAGCACTGTCCCATGAAATGGACTGGGTCCTCTCGTCCAACTGCACTTTGGCAACTACAGAGCACAACTGTGTATTTCTGAAGCGGACTTCCAACGACTTGCAGAGTCCTTGCCACGTCTAGTCGTAGCATCACACAGGGCAGAAGGAGGTCCTCCTGTACTTTGTTACCTCACCGTACGCTCTGCACTACCCTAGCTGCAGCGGACATTCCGTAAAAAAAAGACGAAAGCTGGAATCCGTGCACCTCTTTCATCAGCCGCCTGCCCATTATACTGAAGGCATTCGCTAATGCACATAAAAATTGTTGGAGTTTAATCGAGCAAAGACACAAACTAGTTTCTTCGAAGGAGATATAGCCCAATGGAGCAAATGTAAGTCACGAACCAGATCACAGAACGGAGCAGTTGTTATGAATCACCGTTTGGCTCGGACGTCTTATATTCTGAGAAAGTCGGTTCTAACAATATCTGCACCAACGGCCCCTGAGAAGACATTTGCCCATGCCACAGAAGTAGGACAAAAGCGTGAAGCACTGCGATAGCTACATGCCTTAACATCAGTGCGAATCCTAGGCAGGCCTGCAGGTCCCGCTGTCGTATTAGCCCACGGACGGCACCTGTGTCATGAGCTCACTATGATGCGAGTGTTAGTCGCGGTCAGAACCATGTTCTGTGTAGATGTGGGTGCATTATGTCGGAGCTAAGTGAGTTCAAACGTGTACAAACTGCTGCCGCTCGTACGGTCGGTACTTCTGTAATGAAAAAAGCTCAAGTTGTTGGTATTTCAAGGGGCTCCGTATCTAAGATTTATACCACCTGGAGGAAAAGCAGGAGAACGTCATCCGCTAAGTCACAACGTGGACAAAAGTGTGTTTTGATTGTCGATGAGTTAAGGTCATTGAAGAGGATGGTGGTGAAAAAATTCCAAAACGGCTCCTTAGTGATGCAAATGCTTGTAACAGGAAAAAAATCTACATCTACATCTACATCTACATCTACATGACTACTCTGCAATTCACATTTAAGTGCTTGGCAGAGGGTTCATCAAACCACAATCATACTATCTCTCTACTATTCCACTCCCGAACAGCGAGCGGGAAAAACGAACACCTAAACCTTTCTGTTCGAGCTCTGATTTCTCTTATTTTGTTTTGATGATCATTCCTACCTATGTAGGTTGGGCTCAACAAAATATTTTCGCATTCGGAAGAGAAAGATGGTGACTGAAATTTCGTAAAAAGGTCTCGCCGCGACGAAAAAGTCTATGCTGTAATGACTTCCATCCCAACTCGTGTATCATATCTGCCACACTCTCTCCCCTATAACGCGATAATAAAAAACGAGCTGCCCTTTTTTCGTGCCGAAGCCGTCAAACCTGTACCTATGGAGCAACGAGAGAATGTCATTCAATCGGAGGAGTCTTGTTTCGCACTGTTTCCAACTTCTGGCCAAGTTTACGTCCCAGTAGTGAAACACGGCATTGATTCGGTTCTGACATTCCGTGGGCCCCTCTCGTACTGTACAAGGCCGCATTCCTGCCAATGTTTATGTGACCGCGTCGGCTGGTCACGTCCAACACGTACAACATTTGTTCCGCAGTGGTGATACTGTGTCTCGAGTCGACAGGGCGCCTATTCACGTAATTCGCATTGTCCAGTTTTTCGAGCACGGGGATGAATTGTGGCATCTCCAGTAGCCACCGTTGTCACCAGATGTCAATTATTATCCAGCCCTGCGGTCTGATTTGCAGAGAAGGCGCTTCACTGCTATCCAACTATAACATCGTTACGTGACGAATGGTACAGGAGTCCCTTTAAACCCATACAGGAGATGTATTTATGCATCCAGATACGAGTAGAAGTTGTTTTGGATGTCGAAGAGTTTCCTACGTCGTATTAGTCACGGCAATGTGTTGTGTTTGTGATGCTTCCATATTGAATCTCAATGTAGACGAGTGTAATGTGGTACGAATACATCGAAAGAAAGATCCTTTATCACTTAGCTACAATATAGCAAGTCAGCAACTGGAAGCAGTTAATTCCATAAATTATCTGGGAGTACGCATTAGGAGTGATTTAAAATTTATCATATAAAGTTGATCGTCGGTAAAGCAGATGCCACACTGAGATTCATTGGAAGAATCTTAAGGAAATGCAATCCGAAAACAAAGGAAGTAGGTTACAGTACACTTGTTCGCTCACTGCTTGAGTATTGCTCACCGGTGTGGGATCCGTACCAGATGGGGTTGATAGAAGCGACAGAGAAGATCCAACGGAGAGCAGCGCGCTTCGTTACAGGATCATTTAGTAATCGTTAAGGCGTTACGGAGATGATAGAGAAACTCCAGTGGATGACTCTGCAGGAGCGACGCCCAGTAGCTCGGTACGGGCTTTTGTTGAAGATTCGGGAACACGCCTTCACCGAGGAGTCAAGCAGTATATTGCTCCCTCTTACGTATATATCGCGAAGATACCATTAGGATGAAATCAGAGAGATCAGAGCCCGCACAGAGGCATACCGACGATGTTTCTTTCCACGAACAATACGAAACTGGAATAGAAGGAAGAACCGATAGAGGTACTCAAAGTACCCTCCGCCACACACCGTCACGTGGCTTGCGGAGTACGGATGTAGATGTAGATTTTTCTCAATCATTGTATTTCACAATACTCGACAATATGAACAGCACCTTATGTAGTCCACGCTAGAATGTGATTTGAGAATTTCGTCTTCTTCTGTCGAAAATAACTAATTAAATCTATGATCTGCGTTTGACACGTTTATATTCTTCCTCAAACTCTTCCCGGGTCTCACATGGTCTTCTCAAGTGGATCAGTTGACTTCTTATAATTTACTAGATGCAGCCTGTTGTCTGCCCTAAGCTTCATTTCGAAGATATCACAGCGAAAAAAATTTTTATAAGCTTGAGGTATTATTGAAAATTTCCGAGAACTTGAATACTTGGCGCTAAGAACCAGTAGCACAAGCTTCCGCCGCTAGGCGGCTCAGTTTACGCCTTGAACTAGCAGTGTGCCACGTGTGTTCATTGTGTGGCTGTGGATTTCGAGAGCGGTTCTGGGCGCTACAGTCTGGAACCACGCGGCCGCTACGGTCGTAGGTTCGGATCCTGCCTCGGGCATGGATGCTTGTGTCCTTAGGTTAGTTAGGTTTAAGTAGTTCTACGTTCTAGGGGACTGATGACCTTAGAACTTAAGCCCCATAGTGCTCAGAGCTATTTGTGAAGTTCGAAATGCCTCAGTCCAAGGGACGAAGCACTTGCGTTAAGCTTCCTTTCAGGTTCGGCTAAAACTTACCACACGCCAAGGGATGTTTTTGCTGAGAAATCGCTGAGCTAAGCAAGAACGTCCGACTGGTTTAAGAGATTTAAAAATTGGTAGGAGGCTGTGGAGGAAGACAAACGCTCTTCCCGACCGTCATCATCACACACAACTCAGGAAACGATCGCGGAAGTGCGCGGAGTGGATCACAGGAACATGCTGCTGCAAATCCTTGACGACGTCTGTGAAATCGCTGGAATTTCGTACAGGATTAAACACGTTATAACTGATGAAATGAAGTTAAGACGAACTGCAGTGAAGTTCATGCTTCGTCGTTTGAACACCAACGAACGAAACCACCGGGTTCACGTATGCACGAAACTGGAAACAACAATTCAAGACGATGGAAATCCCCTGTCCGTATCTTAACTGCCGAGGAATCACGATTGTGCAGTTATGTCTCTGAAACAAAACAAAAATCTCTGAGACAAAACAACAATTTCTGAAACATAACAACAAGAGCACCGTTTCCGCGGTCCAAAACAGCGCATCAAGTTCGCAGCAATATCAGGTGAACATCTCTGAATCTTTTTTTGAAATTTGTGGAATTCGCTATCAGGAATTTCCTGCAAGTGGGGGTCACAGGGAAGTCCTGCTACGAAGTCGTGAGCAGATTGTTGGATGATATGACACCGAGCGAGGGGTGGGAGGACAAAGACTGGTTGGTGCATCTTGAAAATGCATCTGCACAGACCTCACTTCTTTCTGAGGGAATTTCTGGTAAAGAAACAATATCACAACTGTTTTCCAACTACCCTATTCGTCTGAGCAAGCTCATCGCGTGTTCGTCCTCTTCTCGAAAATCAAATTGAAGTTTAAAGGGCCACGTTTTGACTCCAGAGAAGAAATTCAACCGGAATCGATGCTGATTTTGAACATGATTCATTCAGCAAACATGCAGCACTGCTTCCAAAGAAGGGAAAGTTACTGGAACACTTGCATACCGGCGCGGTGAGACTACTTTAAGACAGCGGGATAACTTAAGATGTAACTCAAGTTTTCAGATTTTTACTGAGGTACTCTCGGCAATTGTTGGTAGTACATCGTGCACCCTGGCATCACTAAATGGCATAGAAACACGCAACAAGTAGAAAACAGTCCAAAGATCGTACATCCGTAGTGACACTGAGCTAATGCGTCGACCCTGTTGACGATGCGCATGAAAGTCCTCAAAAGCGTCTCCGAAGAAAATAGGTGACAGGTTCAGATAGTTGCTTGCACTAAGCTTCACCAAGATACTGAGAAATTCAGAATTGAGTAGCGTATGGTTAGCAGGAAGAACGATTGCTGGCAGGAATATGTGTGGACTCGAATCTCTAATTTTATCTTCCTGGTCTTTTCTCGAGATATAAAAGTAGAAGATATTAATATACTTATTGCCTCGTCTAGGAAAGTACACTCTTCGATCTTGAAAAGTGGACCGCGCCGTGTTGCAAAACGCCTCTCTTGCAGCGTTGAGTTGACAACAGCTCCGTAGCCCTTTCGTGCTTACTAAATGAATCTATATTCCGTATATTAATCCTATCTCGTATGAATGCTAGACTGCTTAGTAATATTCATATACTGGTCGAACGAGTGTTTTACAAGTTATTCCCTTTGTTGATACTACCACTTCCTCGGGATTCTTCGACTGAATCGCAGTCTGGAATCTGCCTTACTCCCGATTAACACGTTGACTGGCACGTGAAACAATGAAGGCTCACTGTTACACGGGTGGTGACGCCATGTGAGCCATATTTCATTCACGTATTCATACAACTGCAGACCGCGTGAGCCAGAAATGCTCACATGCAGAGTTGTGTTTAGAGGTCTCGTGAGCCTCATATGGGCTCACAGGTAATGCATTTCAACTATGGGTTTAAAAGCAGTGGCTCCACTGAACAGTCTCATGCTCGTAGCACTCAGTATTTTTGCAGTTGGTTGCTATGGTGATTCTTAACTGCAGCTGTCATACTTAACAACGACTCAGCAATAGTAGTCTTTTGTTGGTATAGCTAAGTGGTCGTGTATGCTGTTTGAGGTTACGTTTGTGTATTTCATTAGTTTTATAGTTTATTATATGACCAAAAGAATACAAACTTTTAAGGAACTTCAACAGCTAGTGAATGAGGTTATGCAAGATAGCTTCTCAAATTGTGAAAGTAGCGTTTTTGATAACACAGACAGCAACCCTGATTACGAGTCTGCTAATGAATGTTGTGTTAGAGACCGTACAAAGAAACAGAAGTTTATTGAAAGTAATGACGAAGAGAGTGAGTATGAGGAATCGAATGTCTGTGATACGCCTAATCCAGGTAATACTTTTCTTATCGGGTCTAGCTCTTCGCAAGATGCATTAGGCCCACAAGACCCTTCCTGCTCCAAAGACCATAATTACTTAAAACATCCACTGTTGCAAAATGATGTCGATGTGAGTGTTATAAATGACGGCTATAATTCCGGAAATGACGCCAATGAAACACCAGATGGGAATATATGGGCAGATGCTACTGAGACGCCAAAGATATTTCTTACGTGCTTTCCTCCTGATTTTTCAAATGGTTCAAATGGCTCTGAGCACTATGGGACTTAACATCTGAGGTCATCAGTCCCCTATAACTTAGAATTACTTAAACCTAATTAACCTAAGGACATCACACACATCCATGCCGGAGGCAGGATTCGAACCTGCGACCGTAGCGGTCGTGCGGTTTCAGACTGAAGCGCCTAGAACCGCTCGGCCATACTGGGCTGCCCTGATTTATCAAATGATGTTTTGGATATGTTGAGCAGCTGTTCACCAGAGGAAGCGTATTTTCATTTCATTGATAATGACGTGTTTGAGTTTCTTGTGGCTGAAAAAAATCGATATGCAAAACAGAAGGTTGATTCCCAACACCTCAGTCGCAACTCCAGGCTAACGAAATGGAAAGAAACAAATGTAGCAGAGACAGAACGTTTTTGTGGCATTATAAAGTGGATGGGCTCGGTAAAAATGCCAAATAAGGCCTGCTATTGGAGTAAGTCGATGCTTTACTCCAACAAGGGTAGCTTCATTACGTCACGTAATCGGTTTGAAATACTCCTCACATCTGCAAAACTGAAAAAAGGGCAAACAGAATGTTCACAGAGCAGCACAAAAATGGAAAGATAAACAGGATGTTTTGATGATTGCTACAAAAAATAACGTAAAAATGGCTTGGAATTTTCGAAACCCAAAGCAGTAGTGGACTACAGTGATGCCAAGTCATTTATTGATATATCCGATCAGATGAGCTCATACTCAACATCAGTTCTGCGTACGGTTAAATAATACAGAAAGATCGTTTTTGAAATCCTTTTTGAAAAATCTGTTGTAAATGCTCAAGTGTTGTGCAACTTGGCTAACAAAGGATCGAAGTCTCGCAAACAAATAATTCATTTCAGGGAGAACTTGACTCTACTGTTACTGAATGCCAAAGATCCACAATCACGAAGATAACAGCCACCGCCTTCTGACAGTAGAGGGACCAAAGCAGACCAGTCAAAGAAGACGTTCGGGCTGTTATAAGCGCCTGCGAAGAACAGAAGAAAGGAAGGATGCCGCTAAGAAAGTGAAGAGGGTGTGCACTAAATGCAGTAAATATGAGCTTTATGTGCAATGAGTGTTTTAGTGACATTGACAATGCTTTGTTGAAGAAGCAGAATATTATAAGATCTTTGTTCATGAACATTATTGTCACACCAAGTAAAAAAAATTGTAAATAATATTATATGTAGCTGATACAATCAAACTAAGTGTTTGAATCATTTCTTGAAAAACGACTTCTTTTTACCTATAGTGGTTTTAAATCATACAGAGGCCACGGATTATAATTGTGTTAAAATGTTGTTGGTTATTCACGTGAGCCACATATGTCTCACGCGTGTTATCAGTCCATATTAGTCATAAATTGACATTTTATCAACTAACTTAATTCTACATGTTCAAATGAAGACCTCTCATGCAAAAAATCAATTTGGTTTCAGAAGTAATATTCGTGATTTCAATGTGGCATAGCCAAGCATGATAGTGAATGTGTTAATCACACTCACGTTACCTTCATTAGTCGGTTCTTTGGAATTGTGTCGAACACACATCATGCTTCGTGGTCATGATCTCGTGAATGAGTGTGCCCAGTTCACTGTCCAAGAGATATCCTCAAAATATCACAGAACCATCTCCAGCTTGAACTCACAGCAGAGTGCGGACTAAGGTGCAACAGATGCCTCACATCATACACAATGGAACGAGACAAAACCACTACTCGCCAGACCTTACTCCACGCCCCCAGACCCAGTTTCTGTGTTGCCTGATCCGCTGAAAGCGTGCAGCTTTATGTGCCGACGTGAGCAATGGCCTTTTGCGAAGTATTCTACTGTAAATGTCCTTCACAGTGTTCGCTATGAATCTGGATGAGGTGGACGTGCATTCACTGACCGATTTTGCATTAACGAGGCGTGGTAGCGCCCAGAGGCTGTCGGACAGGACATTTCTACAGTCTGTTCTTAACACCGTGATACAGGGATGCTTGTAGTACTACATTTCTTTCAGACACGTTGAACAGTACACGTTGATACCCAACAATTCGGACAACTTTATTGACGGTGTGGTCAAGGGCACGTCCAAACACCTCTCTGCCGTATTGTTACGTCCGCACATCAACACACACACACACACAAACCACTTCAACTTCGAGACATGCGTCAGAGGTGGGTGGTCACGTGACTGGTGTCGGTTCTACGCCTCCTACAGCCCCGCAAAGAGCCCAGAGACCGTGCTCGTACGTCAGTAGAGCTTATTTATTTGTTTAAGTATTTATCAAGTGGCCTTTTCGTATGTTGTACGTAAAATTGGGAGACGAGACACCCACTTAAGGTTCTTTCATGGTAGTGAGATTTTCACAGACTTAGATACCATTAAGAAGCGTCTCCATCGATGGCTTCATCTGCGGAAGAATAAACTCGCGGCGAAATCTCGGCCTCGGTTAAGCCACCTCCTTGTTCACGTAAGTGCTGCGACGCATCCGGTGGTGGCGGATGTGGGTTTCCCAGCGGTCTCGCCACACCAGGACATGGACACTGCCGCTCTCGAGGTTTCCTCCCAGCTCGGCCGCCTAGGTAGGAAATTCTAGTGACGTTGAGCGAATCAAATCTCCAAAAACTGTTGCATTTGATGCGAACGTCACTAGTGCTGAGCTTCCTCGATATACTGAAGTACAACACTTCGCGTGAATAAAAATCGACAAAGTTGCGGTTGTTGCAGTCATAGGCTTTCATAATTCTTTCAACATTTAACGAATAAAGATCAAGATCAAATTTAGTTTGTACTTTGTTACTTGTAAGTAGAATATTTTTTCTTTCGTTCGAGTGGGCACCAGAATAAGATACGTTTCATACCTTTCCTGCACTGAACACCTGTGTGGAAATTCCACTTCACCCATCTTATTAAACATCACTTAACACAGGCGTAAGCAGGTGGCCTGTGGTCTTGGCAGATGACTGATCAGAATGTATATGAAATTTCTACCTCTAATTTCCGAAAGTCCTGCAACAGGAGAAGACTCGTAAATAAGGATTACATTTATTTACGTTCATGTATTCTTCCTTCATTTAAATCTTGTGTATGACAGTTTACTTACTTGGTATTCAGAAATGTGATTTATCCTCACGTCCTCCAAGGACGAGGAAGAGAACGTCCAGGGAAACAGGGTGGATGCATGTTTTTCCTGAATAAAATAAAGTAAAGTAAAGTAAATGTCAAATCAAACTTCGCCACTGAAAGAGAAATTGGCAAGAGCTATGAGAGATGGATGGAGGGGAAGAAATGGTCTAGGGGTAGTCTTACCTTTGCCCAAACTTTGGTTTTTAGACTCATTACGGGGCACATGGAGGCAATCATTCTTCCCGTGCTCCATACGTGTATCTAACGGGAAAAAGCCGTAATAGCTGGTACAAAGGGGCATACCCTATGTCATGCAATCCACAACAGCTGTGACGTATAACCAACCAACATGCCTATGTTCGTCAGTGAAAGTAGACTCGATAAGCATCCTGAGCTCTCAGTAAACGGAATCTAACATGCATAACATTGT
This sequence comes from Schistocerca gregaria, assembly GCF_023897955.1. NCBI lineage: Eukaryota > Metazoa > Arthropoda > Insecta > Orthoptera > Acrididae > Schistocerca > Schistocerca gregaria. The sequence goes on along the minus strand of NC_064923.1, from coordinate 774,801,175 downwards.
GTGGGTGTTTATGAGTGTCAATTTCACTGTCCTTTAAGCCATAAACAGATAGTTACATGGAAAACTTAAAACTAACAATTTGGTAAGCTATCTGACTGCGTATTTGAATATGAAAAACTACAGGCACAGATGAACCTGTAACAAATAATACCTAAGCTGTCTGACTGCGTTTTTCAATAAGGATTTACAAGTGATACAGAATCTGACTTGTGCAGCGGAATTTACTGGATTAGAGTACATGACATGTTGTGAGAGAAGGGATTTCGTAAATTAAGTCTTTTTAAAACAGAATCATCATAGCCTATAACCAATAATAGACAATGACAATTACAATGACAGAGTGGCAGATTAACAAATTCCAGATTAACAAATTATTTCAATTTCAATGTTACATTATCATTTAATAACCACAGATTAATTAGATATGGAGAGCAATCATTATTATTTGGAGGATAAAGAGGCTTCTTTAACTGACAAGCAAAACATCTATTACTGCAAACTCGGAATAACAAACGCGAGCTTAATCCTGCAATTGCTTTTGCTCTATGCTTGCGAATTTTACCTAGAATTCCATCTCCAAGCGTAGTTAAGGCATCTAAATCGCTCCTGGCTACATCAGTGAAATCAAGCCTTGAGTGTTGTAAGATCTGCCATCACTGACGTGAGGGCAGCGCGACATGTGTTCTGTTTCCGAGCTCTCGACTGACACTACCGCTTTCACTCTCGCAGACAGACGTCTTCTCACAACAATGCTTAGAATCACGCTTCCATATTTCGCCCTCAGATTGTTACTGTCGATATCTGAGTGTTTACACAATTCAAGTAACAGCGTTAAGTTGGCTATATTGTTGTCAATGTAATTGAGAGTTCTGCCACGTCTTCTTACATAATTTGCAGAGTATGGATAAAGATGAGGACGTAAATTTTTTCAGTCATCAGTCTTTCGGCTGATTTGAAGCGGCCCGCCAGAAATGCCTCTACTGTGCAAACCTCTTCATCTCAGAGTAGGACTTACAACCTACGTCCTCGATTATTTGCTGGATGTATTCCAATCTCTGTCTTCCTCTGCATATTTACCCTATAAATCTGTCTTGTAGCAACATAGAAGGTTTCCATCATTTCTTAATACACGTCCTATTATCCTTTTCCGTCTTCTTGTCAGTATTTTCCATATGTTTTTTTTCTCCCTTGATTCTGTGGATAATTTCTTTATTCCATATCAGTCCACCTAATTTTGAATTTTTAATTTTTCTATTGTACCACATCTCAAATCCTTCCATTCTCTTTTATATCCTGCGTTAGCACAGTCTCCAATTCACTATCGTACAATGCTGTGTGCTGCAATCCTAACGTACATTCACATAAATTTCTTCCTAAATTATCACCTCCGTTTGATACGAGTAGGCTTCTTATAGTCAGGGAATGCCTGCATTGCGTGTGGTAATCTGTTTTTTTATAGTCTTCTTGCTTCTACATCTATATCTACATCTACATAGACACTCCGCAAGCCACCGTAAGATGCGTGGCGGAGGATTCCCTGTACCACTATTTGTCATTTCTCCTACTGTTCACAAACAAAGCCAGGAAAAAACGACTGTATGTACGCCTCCACGTGAACCCTAATTTCTAGTATCTTATCTTCGTGGTCCTTATGCGCCATGTATGTTGGCGGGTGCAGTATTATTCGGCAGTCAGCTTCAAATGCCGGTTCTCTAAATATTCTTAATAGTGTTTTCCAGAAAGAACGCCGCCTACCCATTTGACTTCCCGAAGCATTTCCGTAACACTTACGTTTTGTTTGAACCTACCGGTAACAAATCGAGCAGGTCTCCTCTGAATTGTTTCGCTGTCTTCTTCCAATCCGGCCTGGTACTGATCCCAAACACTCGAGCAGTTCTAAAGAATAGCACGAGCGACCTATACGCGGTCACCTTCACAGGAGAACTATTCTTTCCTAAAATTCTCCCAATAAGCCGAAGTCGACCATTTGCCTTCCGCACCACAGTATTCACATGCTCGCTCCACCTCATATCGCTTTACAACATTGCGCCCAGTTATTTAAGCTACCTAACTCTGTCAAGCTGGACATTAATAATACTGTATCCTAATATTACTGGTTTGTTCTCCCTACTCATTGGCATTAACTTACATTTTTCCACAATTAGGGCTAGCTACCACTTATCACACCAACTGGAAGTTTTGTCTAAGTTGTCTTATATCCTCCTCCAGTCACTCAACTTCCACACCTTACGCTACACCACGGCATCATCAGCAAACAACCGCAGACTGCTGCCCAACCTGTCCGTCAATCGTTTTGTATACAGAGCGGTCCTACCAGACTTTCCTGTGGCGCTCGTGACCATACCCTTCTCTCTGATGAACACTCCTCATCGAGGACAACATACTGGGTTCTATTATTTAAGGAGTCTGCGAGGCACTGACATATCTGTGAACTTATTCCAGACGCTCGTACCTTCGTCAACAGCCTGCAGTGGGACACCTTGTCAAATGCTTTTCGGAATCGTAGAAATATGGTATCTGCCTGTTACCCTTCATTTATAGTTCCCAGTATGTCATGTGAGAAAACGGCAAGTTGAGTTTCGCACGAGCGATGCTTTCTAAAACCATGCTGATTCGTGGACATAAGTTGCTTAGCTTCAGGGAAGTTTATTATTTTCGAACTAAGAATGTGTTTCAGGATTCTGTAGCAAACAGATGACGGAATGCTTCGTCATTGACCTGTTCTTTTTCTTCCAAGGTACCAGTTTTCCTCAACTTTATCTACCTTGTGGTCACTAATTTTGATGTTAGATTTATCACTACGCTCATCTATGCTACTTCTCATTACTTTCATCTTTCTTCGGTTTACTCTCAACGCCTAATATGTGCTCATTGCATGGTTCATTCCTTACTTCTCATCATCAACAGATATCGCTGGTGTATTTTCAACGTGATTATTAATCCCTTCTCGAACTCTCTTCTTATTTCCGTGATTGCTTCTTCGACGTATGGAATGAACATGTGGGGGAAATAAAGGTTTCCTGTCTCGGACCGTTTTTAATATGATCGCTCCTTTTTTGTTCTTCCATTCTTGTATTTCCCTGTTGGTTCTTGTATACGTTATATATTACTCGTCTTTCCCCATAGTTTTCTAATACTTTTCTGAGAATTTCGAACGTCTCGCGCCACTTTACATTGTCGAACGCCTCTTCTATGTCGGCAAACTCAATGACTGTGTTTCTAATTATCTTAAGCCTTACTTCGATTGTCAAGTGTGGCGTCAGCACTGTCCCTATGGTGCCTTTGCATTTCTTAAAACCATAATAGATCCTCAGTTTTCCTTTCCATTCAGATGTACATTATTCTTATTAGCAACTTAAGTGCCTGAACCATTAAGATGATTGTGCGGTAGTTCTCGCACTTATCTGTCCTTCATATCTTCGTCATTGTTTTCATTGTATTTTTTCGAAAGTTGATGGTATTCTTCAGTACCATAGATTGTCACCAATTTGAGTAGTCGTTTGATTGTCATTTCACCCAATGATTATAAAAATTCCGAAGGAACTGTGTACATTATGTGCTCCAGTTTTGTGTCAATATATTGATTGCTGTGCCTGTGTGTGCCAGTTTTTTTCTGCTGTGTGATTGTGGGAGTGCATTGCTCTTTGTCTCTAATTTCGACATTGAACCTCGTTTGGCACGCAGTCAGTGTTGTGCGGTAGTAACCAATGTATGAGAGGGAGTCGCCGTAAGGACGTGCGTTTGTAGGCCGCACTGGTCTGGCGCGTTTATTGAGTCATATCCGTATTATTTATTTATTTATTTATTTTTGAGTCATCAACTTTCTGACTGGTCTGATGTGGCCCTCTACGAATTTCTCTTCTGCGGCAACCCTTTCATCTCAGATTAGCAATTTCAACTTACGTCCTCAATTATTTGCTGCGTGTATTTCAACCTCCGCCTTCCTCTACGTTTTTACTCTCTACGGCTCCCTCTAATGTCATGGAAGTTATTCCCTCTTGTGTCAACAAATGTCATATCAATCTGTCCCTTCTTCATGTCAGTGTTTTCCAAATATCCCTTTTCTCGCCAAATCTCCGGAGAACCTCCACATTACTTACCTTACAGCCCACCAAATTTTCAGATTATTAAACCGCTGTCCCGAAACCAGATTCCAGTTGTAGGTTGTCACTCTAAAGGCTTCAGGTACAACAAAAACTTGATTTTCAAGATATACATGATTGTTGCCGAATTAAACAATTTTAAATGATGTCATATTTCACCATTAATAGATATGATGTTTTGCTAAATCTTTAAACAGCAACACAAATACTACCATTAGAAAATATGTATTGTAAGGTGACGTAAATACGATACAAAATTTGCCGGTATTTTTTAAGCAGAAAGAGTAACTGTTAGGAAGGAATTGTAAATGCTAGAAAGTATAAGCTGCTTTAAAGTGACACAGTATTTATTTCTTTAAAGTTACAAATGTAGAGTAGAAATTCTTAAATATGATATGGCTGGTCCAGAATATGACGTAAATATGATATTACTATGTACAATGAAGACAGATTCAGCTATCATAAATGAGATAGAAAATGCACAAAAGATACAGATGAGTAAATGGATTTTTCTGTAGCATGAAACGTTCCTCAGATTGAACTATAGAAATTTATTTATTTGTTTTTCCGGTTTTTTAATACTATAAAGGCAATCGGTAATGGATAGGAGCTGTTTACAGCTATACTTCATATATTGGTACGATTACAAAACTAAGCGTTACACAGAAAAGAGTCACTGTTTTATTTTATTTTTTCAAGAAACTCAACAGGAACGTTAAGAACGAAACAGGCTCTTCTTTTGATATTTTCCACCCCAGTAGCAACACGAAAAATTGGCAGTTTCCCTATAACGCGACTGACTCTTATTAACAAAAGAATTTTCTGTTTCACTTAACTGAAAACTATTTTGTCTGTTCACAGACTCTAGAACCACAATTTCTACATAAATTTCCTGTTTTTTTATGGTGTAAACGTATGTGTTATTGCATGGATTCCTCTTGCCTCTTCGAAATTAACCCATGATATAATTTCCTTCACCTACATATACAGGATCAGTCGGTGGGGATTCTCCAAAGAGCTCCTCATCATCCACGCTGTCGTCACTCCTCAGAGAGAACTCGGAATCAGAATCAGTCTCCTCATTGTCCTTCCTCTTTTTTGTGTACTTGCCATCGCTTTGGTCACAGCCATGGCTTTCTGAGTCTCCTACTTTTGGCCAACTGATTTTGTGTATGGAGGCTTTTCTTTTTGAGCTATGAGTTTGCTGCTGGTGATGTGGCCACCCACGGTTGTATTGCTGAAGTCAGGGAAGGTGACAACCCGCGCTACACCTCTGTGTGATTGGCAGCTGGCCAGTAGGCGGCAGTGCATCACTTTCAGGAGTGAACTGTATCTTGTTTTGGAATGTAGCGTATCATATTTAACCATTAGATTGACTGCTTAACAATTATCTTCATGTAAAAAATGTGCCAATAATAAATAAATCTTGTGGTAAAACCCAATTTTCTATCTATTGAACATACATTTGGCAGATATATAGTCATATTTGCGTGAATGAGGCAAATATTCTATACTAAGGGCACAAAGTGACGTTTCTATGGAAAAAACAAATTATGACTAACTATTCCTAAACAACGGCAGCATACCTGGATGCGACGTACCTGTGCGACCTTGTGGACTTACTTCCTCAACGAATCCAGGAGACTGTCATGTCCATAGGTGGAATTACACGATATTAAACAATGCTTGCATTGATTTCTCGAGGGGTGACTAAATTTTTGTCCGGTGTGTCTACGTAGATGATCGTTAACGAAGAACTGTATGTTGACTGACTTAAGAGTCTTCATACCTGGCTGCTGATTTTGTCAGCACGCCTCGCGGACTCTGGCAGTCGCAGAGAAGACCCAGACGGTGGGCACAGGCAGTCATCGCTTTCAAACTGGAAGACGTTTCCCACAGACTGGGTCGCTCACCATCGCGCACTGGGCGGCAACTTGCAGCGTAAAAGTTCTAACAACACCCGTTACACGAGACTTTACGTTAAGAAACATTGTCTCGAAGATTCCCTTGAACGGGATTCTGAAGTTTATCGGTTGCTGTAATTGTTTTGTCTTTGCTGAAACCCAGAGTGGCTTTACCAAATAACCAAATATGGAAAAATTATACCAAGTCATTAACGAAACACATTTACTCTATTGGATGTTAAAAACGTGAAATATCTCTTGTAGATTTAAAACGTAACATATGGCACATGCCGTAAAATACGTTGGAGCATATAGATCCAAATAACAACAAATCGTATACAGGCCAACAGTATTAGGGAGCAGTGTAGTGAGGTTCCTAGAAGGAAACCCAAGTAGTCGCTTCAGACATTGTTGGCGCTGAGAATACTGTGATTTGGTTTTATTATCGCGAAACGAATGCACTCTGAGAGCTCAAAACACACGCAGCGCCACTTGACCGCTCACAGCCTTCTATTTATCTAGATCAAATGGCTCTGAGCACTACGGGACTTAACATCTATGGTCATCAGTCCCCTAGAACTTAGAACTACTTAAACCCAACTAACCTAATGACATCACACAACACCCAGCCATCACGAGGCAGATCACTGACCCCGCCGGGAATCGAACCCGGGAACCCGGGCGTGGGAAGCGAGAACGCTACCGCACGACCACGAGATGAGGGCAATTAGCCAGTTCAAAGTATTTCTCCCAAAGTACCATATGCTTCTCATTTCGGACAAATATGAAACTTAGACATCCGATCGATCACGGAAATGTTAAGTGTGTTGCTCTCAGAGTAATAATTTACGATTTCCATCTTCAGTTTGCTGCCGGATGCTAAAAAATACATGATATTTGAGCTGTCCACCTGGACGTTATTTACATTTGAGACACTGTTACTTAGTTCCACCACACTGACGACAGCGTCAAGATACGACGACCTCTCCTAGGCCACAGAAAATAGAATCCTGCATTAAAACACAGCGCTTTTTGTCTCGCTTGTCGGAGGTATGTGACAGAGGTTATCCCTCAGTAGAATTCAGCAAAGAGTTATCTGAAGATGCCGCTTAGGACGGCCGCTGAAGTGTTACGTCGAGTTGATTTTAGGATGCGCTAGGAAACCCCAGAAGGATACCGACTTAACAGTTTATTTACTTGTTGGGTTTCCCAGTTAGATCGGAGATTTTGTCCGCTCAGGGACTGGGTGTCTTCAAAGAGGTGGCGACAGGAAGGGTACTCGGCCACCGCTCATTAACCATGCCAAATCCAACCGTAACCGTGCCGACCTTGCGCAAATGCTGGACAAAGGCACACGAAAAGGCAGAAGTAGAAGATTTATTTGTTGGTTTTCCCAATACCTTCAGTTAGGATGTGGTATCACCTTGCAACTCTGCAACGCGCCAGGTCCGTTTACGTCCTTGCTCACACGCGCCTCCCTGTTACAAATCGTTCAGTGTAAGGCCTCTGCACCGTTAAAGCTGGAGCCGACGCTTCTCGCGGCTACCACGTTCACACGCTTTGTCCAGTATATCGCAGGCGTCTAGACGAGAGGGTCCCAAATATTTTCCCTGACGGAACACTTTGACAATCGTGGTACTTTGATGGAACAGTATTCTGAAGCTTAATAAAATAAAAGTGAGACAGGCTTGTTTTATTCAGTGGTTACATCAATTTTAAATCGTAACTAATAACATAGAAATCATAATAACATTTGTAAAAAAATGAGAAGGAATATCAAAAAGAAACGCAATATCACTAGCAGTTTTTCGCGGAGTATTTATTCACTTCCCGCAGAACACAGTATCGCAAACACTGGTCTAGAAGATGACTTTCATAAATACTATTTGCAGTAGACATCGAAACGTTGGTACGTTTCACAACATGATGCGATCTACAAGTCATAAGAATGTCAAGTCTGGACGTCTACGTGTAAAGCTTGTGCCTGGAAACCGAAAGTTTGTGGGATCGAATCCCGATAGAACCAATGAATATTTCACAATATCTTCAATATAGTCATCTTCTCTTTACGACGCGGAAAACTCGTCAGGACTGACAGATGAATCAGGTTCCATGTTAAACTTTAGGTCATCTTTCCCTGCTAGGATTGGGGAGATCCTTAGCATCACGCAAGTTACCGAAGCGGGGTCCTATTCAAATAGTTGCACGGGCCGTTAAGACACGTGGAATTATTGTTATTATTATTATCAAGAAGAATTTTACGAAGATTGCTTCCAGCCGTGTAATGCAATAAGCGAATAAGATGATTTGTGTTACAATACAGGCAGGCAGGTGTAGCCGAGCTGTTCAAGGCGCTTCAGTCTGGAACCGGGCGACCGCTACGGTCGCAGGTTCGATTCCTGCCTCGGGCATGGATGTCTGTGATGTCCTTAGGTTAGTTAGGTTTAAGTAGTTCTAAGTTCTAGGGGACTGATGACCTCAGATGTTAAATCCCATAGTGTCCACAGCCATTTTGTTACAATGCACCTACCTGAATTTAAATTTTAACGGGTAGTAACATGCGGACACAAGCTGTTACATAATTATAATAATCACAATTTACAGTTCTTCTCGTAATCTTGAAAGCTGTCCGTTATTGTGACGTCGATGTAGTTCTGAAAGGAAATTAATCTTGGCTGGGAGGTTGGGATGCAACTGATGCCCATCTTTACCTACAGACAGTGTCTGACCAAAAGTATCCAGAAACCTTTTACAGCACATTAAATGTGATGTGTGATGGCTTCATCTCTGCAGGGGAAACTTTCATTGAGATGTTTGACCGTCTGTGTAGGAATGGCAGCCCATTCTTCCTCAATAGCCGAAAGCAAAGAAGGTACTGGTGTAGGATGCTGAGGGTCTGGGGCGAGATCGACATTCTAACTCAGCCCTGACGTGTCCTGTTACGTGCAGGTCTGGGTGGGCCAGTCCATTTCATCAATGTTATTGTCTATAAATCATTGCGTCCCAGATGCTTCTTTATGACAGATTCCATTGACATTTTGATACAAATAGACATCTTCTCTGGACTGTTCCTCTACTGTACGTAGCACACAGTGCTGTGAAATGTGTTCCTATCGTTCCTCATTTTGTGTTTTCTCAAGTTCAAATGGTTCAAATGGCTCTGAGCACTATGGGACTAAACATCTGAGGTCATCAGTCGCCTAGACATAGAACTACTTAAACCTAAGGACATGACACCCATCCATGCACGAGGCAGGATTCGAACCTGCGACCGTAGCAGCAGCGCGGTTCCGGACTGAAGCGCCTAGAACCGCTCGGCCATAGCGGCCGGCTTTTCTTAAGTGCAATATGGGAACCACACTCCTTGCAAAACACCCGCATACCGTAACACCACCTCCTCCGTACCTTACTGTTGTCACTACTCGTGATGGCAGGTAACGTTCACCTGGTATCCTCCAAACCCAAACCCTACTACAGATTGCCGCAGGATATAGAGTCATTCGTCACTCCAGATCACTTGTTGCAGTCATAGGCTCTCCAGTGATGTCACTATTAACAGGTGACCCTTAGCTTTAACTGTGGCTTCTGAGGGCTGGATGCAGTGCTGGCAGTTCTTTGGTACCCACGAGTGATTCCCTTCTCTGATTTCATGTGATTTTTACAACCACGCTCTGCAATGCTTGGCGGTTCCTGTCCGTAAGTAAGTGAGACCAGCCTGGACTTTAGCTAAGGTTGTTCCTTGGCGTCTCCAGTTCACAACCATATCACCAACAGCCGACTTTATCAGCTTCAGAAGGGCTGAAATATCCCTGATGGATATGTCAGTCAGGTGACACCTAGTGACTAGTCCACGTCCGAAGTCACTGAGTTGTCCGTCCCATTCTGCTGCTCTGCCGACAACACGATACTTCCAGCCTCCTTCTACACTAGCGGATCTGCGTCTCGTGACACCTAGTGGCCAGTTCTTATTTCAATTTCCAGGAGTGTAGAAAAACATTGTGTACAGCATGGAAAGAATAGAAACACTCATTATTCTAAAAATATGACTCGACTAACTGATAAATTTCCTACAAGCGTTTTCTGCAGTCAGAAAGAGCAAGAGTGAGTTGGCATAACTCTGCATGTGAGTCAAATTAGATAGAGTCAGATCTGTTTGACTGTTGCTACCATTGGTCTCATAACGCTCATTGCTACCAGCAGCTGCCGTTTCGGGAATGCCTGTTCCTTCCGCTTCTAGACTTTTCTCATGTTTTTTTCTCATATGTTCTCCGAAGATGGCGCTTGTTGGAGCAATGTTTTGAAGAGAAACGTTACCTGATAAGAAACAGGGAAATAATTAATTCCATTCTACATGTTTTTGAGTGTATTTCGCTGTTTCTATTGACAAACATAGTATGAATGCTCACTTTCAGACGCTACGTTCCCTCGATGTTTTGCCCTGTGACTGTACCCCAGGTACACTTCGTGGAACAAAATCAGCCTAACCTGCTTTTAGATAAACACTGTAAGAAGATGTATCATGAGCTGAAGCACTCAAGGAGTCGCCCTTCAAGGCAACGCGTTCTATGAAGATGATTATCATGTAATACTTGAATAATGATAACTAAAACCAACCGCTGTATTGGCGTCCAACGACGTTTATTATCGCATGCTACCAGCTTCGACGCTAAAAGGCGTTGTCTTCAGGCCCCTGCATATGGAAACACACATAGCATGATAGAAGAATACGAGAGTACAGACATAAAACATCATAGTTTTTTATTAAAAAGGAGGATAAATCACATAATAAAATTGCATAATAAAAAATACTGTTATCCATACAAAACAAAATTCAGTATCTAACTTACATCACAATTTTTTAATACTTTAATCCAATAACAACATACATCGATGAAATTATGTACCCGAGTGAACTCACGCCTACAACGAACTACACCAACAAAGCAATCGATGTCACATATATTCCTAACAGGAACGGCTACAAATATGAAATTACCAATGTTGTTGTTGTTGTGGTCTTCAGTCCTGAGACTGGTTTGATGCAGCTCTCCATGCTACTCTATGCTGTGCAAGCTTCTTCATCTCCCACTATTACCAATAATAATAAAAAACGAAACAAACTAATAACGTAATACCAAACGCCTGGACTGAACAGATCCACTGAAGTAATAACATATATTCTGATGACCTCAATAACATAAACAACTTAAAACACTGTCTACAACCTGGTATACATACAGACACATGCTCCACTGATATTGTAACGTTCTTTATAAAAAGCGTAAGGTTATTTATAAATTTAATGTGATTGTTTGCCAATGAATATGAAATGCGTATTTTTTGTGTTATGCAAATTTACTGTGTGATGGGTTGTTGAGCAAATGGTGTGCTTAATCAGTTTTACTGTAATCTAAAAAAATTAAACAACTTAATCTGGAAAACCAATACGCAATACCTATAATTAAATCAATCTCTCTGAAGTTTACCCAGTCTCGGGAGCACCGAGTTCCGTGGCAGGAACGCCGTATATGGATTTGGCTCAGTTTTACAATACTGACATTTGAATGTAATAAACAAGTATTTTCCATCAGATTTAATGCACCGGTTGATAGGGATATACGATTTATAATATTCTGTGTGTTTTGTAATCGTAATGTAGAGAAGTTAAATATTGGAATCTGTTTTGTCAAACGATGTCAGACATTTATCATGTAACAATCCAGGTATTTTTTACTTTAACAGTAAGTGAGAATTGTAGAACAGTTGAGAAGTTCACTGATTTTGAAGTTAACGTAAAATGTTTCATATCATATTTTGTGAAGGTGAAACTTTATTTTGTATAGAGTTTCAGACTGAAGCATTCGGTCTTGGCACACCCCCTTATCAGTATCTCATCCTGTTCCATTTCGTGTTTATTTAAAAAGAATGAATATTTTCTAAAAGAAACCATTTTTTAATCGTAATCAAAAAAATATCAGTGTGCCAGAATCAGAAAAGTATTAATGATCGTAACAGTTTCAATGCGGGCAGCATTGCACAGCACTGAGCCAGTATCTAGTATGATCACTGAACGTTAGAAAGGTTATTCATTTATCAGCCAATCTACTGATATTACTTGTATGAAGGTATTTTACAGTCGGTATTTGCACTTCGCTGTGCCAACACTGAATGTTTTCTGTGCCTACTGTGGAAAGAACATAATATCACGATTACATCCGTTGCGACTCCAGAGCTACGGAAAATTTGTTTCATTGTTTATTTGCTCAGGGAATTTTGTCAGTTTATTGTACAGGGCTATAGAACTCGGTGCTCACGACTGTCGGTAAATTTCAGAGGGATTGATTTCGTTACGGGCATTGCGTGTTGGTTTTCCAGATTAAGATGTTTAATTGTTGGATTACAGTAAAACTGATTAAGGACACCATTTGCTCAACAACACATCACACAGCAAATTTGCACAAGACGAACATTACGCATTTCATATTGAAGGCAAACAAACACGCAAATTTTATAAAGAATGTTACACTTTTATAAATAACGTTACAACATTACCCTACAGCAACCCAGTCATAAGCCTAAGTTCCACGGCACTAATACAGGAAATGTGTAACTTGTGTATGTAAAAGATTCTAGATGCAGAATCTCTAAAGTAACAACGAAGCGTGTCAACAACTTTTCAACTAATTCCTATAAATTTACTGGACGTAAAACGATGGTCTCAACATTAGTTACATCCACCGTCAGTATGTCCCCCCAGAGCTCAGAGTTAAAAATAGTATACGTGACACATGTCGACGCAGTATTGTCGAAGAACATCTCGTGTGGCAAATCCACTGTGTATATGTATCAATATTCTCTAAAGTAATCTAATAGAAGTCAATCAATAAAACCAGTAGCAGCATACGTGTATCATACTCATATAGTACCACGAACTTCGACATGTTCATATGGAAAGCCAGCAGAATAAAATTGAGAACACGTATGTATCAACACACAAGAGCAAGACAATGACTCTGACGATTTCACACGAACGGACACCCACATAATAACGTACACGAAGGTGAAAACACCGAGCATATCCTTGTATGCTCTCGCTAACCTAGGAAAATGTTATGCCATCCATCCCACACTGAATCGCAATCTACGTGAAGTAATATTAGACGAACAGCATAATTCATATCTTAAAATCCCGCACACTTAAACTGTACTGTGATGACGGAACACCAGTGTAAACCAAATTTTGCGGCCAAAAAGCACTTCGTACAAGGAAAATCAACAATGAACTTAGCCCCAGACCCCCCCCCCCCCCACCCACTCGCAGTTACTGATGAACCAGACGCAATCGCCTCTCCGAGGGACACCACACTGATGAAGCACTGTCCGTGCGGGTGGAGAGGCTAGCGCATCCGCGTGAACCTGAGGGCTGTGCCGAAAGTAGAGGACCTACTGCCGGAAAGGCCTCAGACGATGGATCAGACAAGAGTGTCCCACAACGTCTCCTCTTCCCTGTCCACTACTAGTTCTACCTAACTCCCTGGAAAAGACACTGGAACTGTTCCTCAAAACTCACTTTCCTCTATATGCCCTGCCGCCAACCCACACCAGAATGTGATTCCAGAGAGACAATGGTTCTCAGGCACTCGAAGAGATGACTGGGAATCGTCCAGGGAGCGTGTGGAATTTTAATAAAATCAAGTGGGTGGTGAGAACACTGCCACCGTTCAAGTCACCTGGCCCAGATGGAATTTTTCCAGCACTCTTGCAACAGGCAGGAGAGAAGCTCATAAGAGTCCTATGCAGGCTATTCAGGGCTAGCCTAGCAGCAGGAATTATTCCCAATGCTTGGAGGGCAGTGAAGGTTGTCTTCATTCGAAAGCCAGGAAGAACTGATCATACCAAGGCTAAGGATATGAGACCAATCATTCTGTTCTCCTTCATTCTCAAAACATTGGAAAAACTTGTTAATGTATATGTTGGGGAGAGGAGGCTAAGTAGGGCCTCTCTACATTCAAACCAACACGCATATCAACCAGGTAAATCATGTGAGACAGCTCTCCACCAGCTCGTAGAGAAGGTGGAGAAAGCACTTCACTTCCAGGAAATAGCCCTCTGCCTCTTCCTGGATATCGAGGGGGCCTTCAGTAACACTACCTTTGATTCCATGGTAGGGGTAACAGAGGTGCATGACCTGGGGATCATACAGATGGACCAGGGCCATGCTTGGTGGAAGGAAGGAAGAGGCTACCATGATGAATGAAATTATGTTAATTAAAACCACTAGAGTCTGCCCACAAGGAGGAGTTTTGTCCCCTCTATTGTGGAATCTGGTGGTGAACGAACTGATTGAGGAATTAAATTCCAGACAATACATCGGCCAAGAATATGCACATGACCTTGTCATAATAATACTTGGCAAATTTACTGACACAGTTAGAAATATGGCACAAGGAGGCTCAGACATTGTGCAAAATTGGTGCAATGAACATGATCTGAGGGTTAATCCTAAGAAGACATATTCAACACTCAGGTTGGAATCTAAAGCTCTTCGACGAAACTCTACCTCTGAAGGGCCTAAGGGGTTCACCACCATGCTGCTGCCAATGTAATTGATCACGCGCTGCCTACGACAGAAAATATCTTTGCTGCAATAGAGTCGCAGGTCAGAGCAGTCTCGGCACTTGTTGCAATCGCCCGCTGTTACAGAGTAGTTGCACTCGCTCGCTGCTACAGTGCAGTTGAAGTCTGTACCAGTGACAGACTACAACTGCACCGTAGCAGCGAGTGACTGCAACTACTCTCTAACAGAAAGCGATTGCAACAACTGCCGAGACTGCTCTGACCTGTGACTGTATTGCAGCATAGATATTTTCTGTGGCAGGCAGCGCGTGAGCAATACATCGAAATTACATTGGCTCCAGCAGGGTGGTGAACCCCTTACAAGGGGATAGTGAAATATCTAGGGGTAACCTTAGATGAGAAGCTAACGTGGACCCCTCACGCTAAGAGTATCTGCTCCACGGCAATAACTACTCTAGTAAGTATTAGAAGGGCTTGCGCAAAAGCTGGAGCCTAAGCCCCAGGGGTATGCACTGGATATACACCACAGTGGTCAGACCTAGGATTTACTATGGGGTCGTAGTGTGGTGGAAGAAGGTAGAACAGCGGGTTGCAGGTAAGGTGCAGAAATTGGCCTGCTTAGCCATAACAGGCCGAATTAGTAGCACACCAACCGCTGGAATGGAAGCCATACTGGACGTGCCTCCACTACACGTTTGGGTCAAGATGGAGGCAGCAGATGGGCACACAAAACTGGCGAAAACTGGATCTCATTCGGATACCCAGAGTGAGTGAGGTAAATATAGGAATGGCTGTAAAAATGCATGCCGACTATATAATAACTCCCAACTGCTTCGACAAGTGTTACAATACAATAATTGGAAGCAGGGAACAGTGGGAAGAAAGAATTTGACACCGTACAGGGGACATCGTTTAGTTCACTGTTGGGTCGAAAATAGACCAAGGTGTTGGGGCAGGGGTGTACGGCGTTCAGCCAAGACTGGAGAGCATCATCTCTCTAGGAAAACTGGCGTTTGTATTCCAAGCTCAAATAACTGCAATCAGGGCATGTGTGGAGGAAAATATGCGTAGATGCTACAAGGATGGTAGCATCTACATCTATTCAGCCAGACAGTCCTGAAATCATTGGAACCTTCTGCAACAAGATCTAAGATTGTTGCAGAATTCCACAGGGCTCTGGTGGAGCTAGGGGGGAAGCAATAGCGAAAACTAGTGTTGATCCCTGACCACTCAGGGATCTGTGGCAATGAACAAGCTGACAGATTGGCTAGGATGGGGACAAAAACTCCATTTATTGGACCGGAACCTGTCCTGACAATCACCAAGCCTATGATTAAATTAGAACCACGGAACTGGCTTAGGAAACAGCACGTAGGATAGTGGACCAAGGTCCATAAACAAAAACGTGCTAAGGTTATGACGCCCAAGCCATATTTCAAAAGAAGCTCTAAATCCTGGGATTGAACAGGAAAGAGATCAAAACTCATGACTGAACAGATGACTGGCTATGGGATTTTCAAAGAACACCTACACACAATGGGTATAACGGAACAGGACCCTAAATGTAGCATCTGTGATGAGGGTGAAGAAACTGCATCACACCTAATCTTCGAATGCATTGCTTTGGAGAGTAGAAGATACAGAATCTTAGGGGAAAACTAAACCTGAAGAAATTGTGTCTAACAAAAAACTGGCAGAGGGACTCCTTGTACTATTTAAGGGCACTAGTTGGCTTTACTAAATATACAGGGAGCGATACCGCGCAATAAACTTAGTTTCGGTGCGGGCTAGACCTAAGCAGTTTTAGCTTCCCTGTTAAAATCAATCAATCAATCAGACGAAATCGCACATTTGAAATAAAAATAAAAGTGTCAGTAGCATTTACTCATTATATAGCGTAACATCAACCAGTACAAAGTCACAGTGGATATTTCACAAACAAACGACACGCTCACACTTGGTCGATTATTACAAAAAGTTTATCAATCTTTTCTGAGAGTTCGAGAATGACATCGCACGGATTGGTTGCTGTTGCTAGAACTTCCATTACGGCACTGTAATTCTCTGTACCACCGAAAATTCTAATGCCTCCTCCAGAGGCTTACGTGGTGGAAAACGCAAAGAAAATTAATAACATGGGAAAGAGCAAAACAACAACACAGACCTCCTCTCCATTCAAAAAGATTGGAAAGCTGAGAAAAAAGCAGGAACTAGATAGACGAAAAGAAAAACTCAAAAATAAAACTTTGTATGGAGGATACTCAACAGGACAAAGCAATAGGGAAGCGAAGAATCAGGGAAATCTACAGTTTGTAGAACTAGATACGCTCAAAAAGTTTTAAAAAGGAGATCCTTCAGCTTCGTAAAGTGGAGAAGACTCCCACATATTTTGTAATGGGCTACATTAAGGCCGGCAGGAGAGACAGTTCCAGCGTCTACCTCGTCCATTATTAAGAAACAATGCAACTACATTGCCTGCGATGTCTGTTCTTAATAAACTGTGTTTTTATTCTTTATTCGGCCCAATGATTGTAAATTTGGCCTATATTTGAATAATTCGTCAAAAATCGTTTCTGCTACTTAAATTGATGATGTCCCTTCGTAGTATTTTAAGGCTTTCCATATGTTTACATTCACTTACTAGAGCAAAATAGAACGTTTTTCTTGTTTTCAACATTTTTCCAGGTATCTAAATAGATACCTCATTTTACCCAATGGGTTGGGCAAAATTTGGTGTTTTTCATTTACCGATATAATTACCTTTTGTGGTGAGATGTATTATTTTACACTACATCCGGTCTAATACTATATTGTTTACTATATGGGGTGTTTGTTTTAATTTAAGACAGCTAAATGTGGCGAAAACGACGCATATTTGGATTCGACGACAAACAATACGTTCTGTTTACTCAAACTGTTGTCTCTTATTCATAGTAGATGGCACTGTAATCGACAAACAATAAATATGTCTATTTTTGCAATTAAGAACAGACACTTTTAATTTACGATGTAAAATGTAAGCAATAGTGTTCAACTATCGATAACGATGTTCAAACTTTACTTGAGTGTTGCAAAGGTGCTTCTACTGCACATATAATATGGCTACATGCTGACATTTCTGGCAAATAGCCACCTGTATGGTAACGTATTTTTGTGTTCACTATGAGGTTGATTGTGGTGAGTCCCCAAACCACTGGAGTGCTTGATTTCGGTGGCTGGACTCGAACCCCACCGTAAGGGTGACTGATTCGGTGTGTGGCGTCGATGCAAACGCTGTACCTCGCGCTGGCGGGATACAAACCACAACCACTGAAATAAGGTGAAATGTTGATGAAGTAGCAGTGACAGGCGCACCTGCCATTGATACTCAGCGAGCGAGGTTGCGCAGTGGTTAACACACTGAACTCTCATTGGAGAGGACTACGGTTCAAACCGGTGTCCAGCCCACCTGATTTAGGTTTTCCGTGATTTCCCTAAATCTCTTCAGGCAAATGAAGGGATGGTTCCTTTGAAAGGGCATGATCGACTTCCTTCCCCATTCTTCCCTAATCCGATTGGACCGATGACCTCGCTGTTTGGTCCCCTCCCACAACCAACTAACCAACCGTGGATACTCACTGAAGTTAGGCACCCCAATAGTGAGACGCAAGAGGACCATTGATATCAAGCATCCCGGTGAGATCAGGAAACAATTACCTATTACATCCACGTCATTGTTGCTGGATCACTCTGAATGTTGTTCGTGTAGTTTTTGAAACATTGAAATGGCTTACCATATTGTACTGTGCAATCAAATTTGCAATACTAAGGTAAATTTTTAACGTAAATATCAACCGTTAGAACAAAAAGGTTATGCACATTGTAAATGTAATGTACAATCAAATCATTTTGTCATTGCAAACACAGGTTGGTTGGTTGAGGGCAGGGGACCAAACAGGGACGTCATCTATCACATCGAACTAGGTTCCTCTGTCAAAGGGATCATCCCGGAATTTGCCTGAAGTGATTTAGGAAACTGTCTTCCAAAAAGAGGCACAGTTGATATTTGTCGTTTAGAGCACCATCTACCACGAATGGAAAACATTGGTTCGGATAAATCGCAGGTATTTTCGGAGTCAATTCGAATATGCAATGAAAAAGGAAGGGAATTTGCCATTTAAAATACAAAATTGACACCACCCATGCAGGAGGGATGGTTTGGAGGTGACGACTTGCAGCGCAGACATATGTCCCCTTGTGAGCGTGTGGGTTTTATTTTGTCAAGTTGCGCAATGGATTGATCCAACAAGTACCCTGGCTCCTGCAAGAAATAATTTCCACCTCACACTACTACAGAAGTCAGACAGACGCTGCTAATGTACCAACAAGAACTGCATGAAAACATTCAGCAACAAATATCTTCTGGAGTCCACTGTAAGGAAAAGACACACAAATCTTCTATATTCTTGCATAACTAGTGGATTACTTGGGTACTGGAGTATCGATAGTTAGTGTAAGATAAACATTAAACAAATAAAAAATATTATTTATTGCAAAAAAAACCTGAGAATTCAAGTGAACCTTTTTCTTATAAAGCAATAAATTTCCAGGTCCTTTTTGGAACAGTAGATAGCCTCTTCTTGATAGGAATGCTATTAATTTACAAAGTATGGAAAGGTTCTTTTCTCCCTTTTCTCTAAGAATGTTATTTACTCGGCAGAATGGCTGAGAGCCACACCTTCCCAACTTGAATAACTTTTCTAGGTACGATCAAGGCTGTCATGTGAGAAATGTAATGGAGTGTACTGTTATGGAGGACAGATGGGGCACACATACGCTGTAGCAGACAATACCGTGAGCTGTGACGACTGCTGCCTGCGTCGCTCGCTGCTGGCAAATAACACAACTATCTCTTTCTATATGGATTGACCTTCGCCAATCAAACTCTCCCTGGGCCTTGATGAAGCCAAGGACTCCTACCCACCACTAGGCTAACTATTGGCGTGGTACACCAGTCTGATAATCAGTCCACCGCGATGCCACTCTATATTTGCCCCCAGGCGTTTAACTAGTACTCTGTCCGTGTCCACACCACAGAATAAGTGTGGCGGCCAACACAGTGAACAACGCTTAATCGCGAGTGATTCAATATAGAGTATCACTCCAATTCGCTAATGACAGAAGTGCTCTCCCAGTAAAGTACTGAGAAGAGCTCTGGCGAAAGCTGTCCTCTCTCTGGGCGGGCGTTCCAGCCGAAGTAGGTGTGCGCCGACCCACGCCTCTGAAGGGATGGGCCTCCCAGTGGACCAGCCGCCTCCCTAGAACGAAAATTCCTGTGGCCGTCGTGTTATGTACGCCAGCCTCGACTTTTTCAACCTCGGTGCGCACTTGCGACTTACTTATTAGATATGCATATCGATTACATGAATTCATACAAAATTGACTCTACCTTATCGAGTTTGGGTTCGAATGAAGTGTCTTGATGTGCTTAATACGATTATGAGGACGGAATATGTAAGAAATGAAGGTCAAGGGACCACACCACCATACAATCTTCACAAATATTGACTTTCCACCAAAACAATTTGTGTTTTGTTTGTATGTGTGCTCCGTGTCGTTTTTGAGATGTTTAGCTGTGTGTAGTTAAAACAAGGGTTCTAAATGACCTTAATTTGTAAATTCAGTGATCATTAAAAATAATTATTTACCTGAATGAAAAGTTAAACCACCTGATCTTACCTAACTCCACCCTAGCTTTTCGATTACTACTGTGGACAGTCTGTTCGTTACACGCTGGGGCTTACAGTACTGCGGAAGCCAGTGAGAGGACATCCCGTGGAAATTCGCCGTAGCTACGCTTCTCTACTGGCAGAGAAGGATCGCAGCCAAAAATCTGGTGCCGGGCTGTCACGTCGCGAGATGGGGGAGGGGGGCGGGGGGAGACTTGGCAGCGGCCGCCTGCAACACGGGAGAGAGAGTGTGTAAGCCGGGAGTTCGGCGGCGGCGGCAGCGGCGGAGTCTGCGCGGCTTAGCGGGCGTGCCCCTGGCAGCGCGGCAGCCGGGATTACACACGGCAACCCGGCACTGCCTCCTCGCCTCGTAAAGATTAAACAGGCTCGCGGACGTAAATTTCACACACAAGTTGCGAAAATACGGCGGGCCGCTGAGCCGCCCGCGTTTCAAAGCACGCACCCGCTCGCTGGCCTGCGGCCTGACGGAGAGCGGCAAAAGGGGACAAAGGAGGGAAACGCCAACAATTGGATAACGGCCCTAAAAAATACGCGCGGTTGAAACAGAATATGTGATAAGCCCAGGAGAAGAGATATTGCTCCGATTCCAGCTATCATTTCAGAGCCCCCCCCCCGCTGAAAAGGGGAGCGAGCCCTTAATATACATCGCAAAGACGGAAAATATTGCCGAGGTCACGCAAACGCTCTTCAGAGTGTACTGAATATAAAATACGCAACCCCTTCGCTATCGTTATTATGTCTGCGCATAACATACAGCGCTGATAAAAACATCAAGTATATCCCTTTCGCCTACATTTCGGTTCCACCACGGTTTTCAGTCTACTTTTTAACGTTGCTGGTGAAAAAAGTGTTAAGATGACGACGTGTCGTTGAGCTTCGAGTATTTTACATCAATGAGTGCTACATTTCTATTAGCCGCTACAATCATTCACAGTAAGAGCGAAAGGCATCATCTATGCAAACGAGAAGAACACACATGTTAGGCTGGTTACTGTGCAGAGCTTATAAATCGAACACTTTTATGCACTAATGATTCATATTTCTACTAAACTTAGCAGTTAATACTCTCACAGAAATTTCTTGGAAAAATAATTAACGGCAACGGCCTTGCCACAGTGGATACACCGGTTCCCGTGAGATCACCGCAGTTAAGAGCTGTTGGGATTGGTCGGCATTTGTATAGGTGACCATCCAGGCCGCCATACGTTGTTGCCATTTCTCGGGGTGCACTCGGCCTCGTGATGCCAATTGAGGAGCTACTCCACCGAATAGTAGCGGCTTCGGTCAACAATACCATCATAACGATCGGGAGAGCGGTGTGCTAACCCCCTGCCCCTCCTATCAGCATCCTCCTCGGAGGATGACACGGCAGTCGGATGGTCTCGTTGGGCCGCCTGCGGCCTGTAGACGGAGTGGTTTTTTAAGTGATGAACTAGAATCGTCCGCACATCTTGAGAAAAGCGTCCCCGCTCTGCTCAAGAATCGGAAGCGCAGTTGTCCACGTCGCCGATGGAAACAGGAAGATCAACGAGGCTTTTCACGCTACGGCCTGCTGAAAAGCAATGCCTCCGAATTTTTTATGTGAAAGGTCTTAAACTGAAACGATATTAACACTCTATATCTCTTGTATTCTTATCTACATACCGGGTGATCATAAAGTCCGTATAAATTTGAAAACTGGATAAATCACGGAATAATGTAGATAGAGAGGTATAAATTGACACACATGATTGCAATGACATGGGATTTTATTAGAACCAAAAAAATACAAAAGTTCACAAAATGTCCGACAGATGGCGCTTCATCTAATCAGAATAGCAATAATTAGCATAACAAAGTAAGACAAAGCAAAGATGATGTTTTTTACAGGAAATGCGCAATATGTCCACCATCATTCCTCAACAACAGCTGTAGTCGAGGAATAATGTTGTGAACAGCACTGTAAAGTATGTCCGGAGTTATGGAGAGGCATTGGTGTCGGATGTTGTCTTTCAGCATCCCTAGAGATGTCGGTCGATCACGATACACTTGCGACTTCAGGTAACCCCAAAGCCAATAATCCCACAGACTGAGGTCTGGGGACCTGGGAGGCCAAGCATGACGAAAGTGGCGGCTGAGCACACGATCAACACCAAACGACGCGCGAAAGAGATCTTTCACGCGTCTAGCAATTTTTTTTGGGTTCTAATAAAACCCCACGCCATTGCAAGCATGTTTGTCAATTTTTACCTCTTTATCTACATTATTCCGTGTTTTATTACGTTTTCAAATTTATACTGACTTCTTGACCACCCGGTATTTATACCTCTTCGTAGTTGCCCTAGTGATGAACGCATTTCTGCTAACAAGAGACCAGTTTGTTCACACCGTCACTATAAATCCTCTGTCTTTCTACACCTAGCCACGACCTGCGGCTGTGTTGGAAACAGATGAAAATCGATTGGGGCCTGGCTGGGACTGGATTGAGAACGATCGATGAGAGTGAACACACAGCGGCGGACTGCTGCAGACACTGCAGTGCTCGCGTGTCGTCTGGAATTTGGATAGATTAATGGAAACCCGACCCTATAAGGTGCATTGAAAGTCACCTTGCAGAGCCACAAACGTAACACCTCAACATAGAAAACTCTAGTTAAAGTCCTGAAAGTGCTGTAAACCACACCAGGCCAAGGCTTGCAATACGAACAAGAAAAGAAATTCTCCTTTACAACACGATGTCTGCAAGTGATCAACCGGCTTTAGCTTCAGTTGTACTACGGCGTTGTTTAACTATAAAGCATGTTCACGCACATACCCAGTGCTCGCCTAGGCTGTGGTTTGTCGAGTCAAACACAAAGTTCTCTAAGAACCACGCAGCTTCCTTATTAACTGTTGGTCGTCGCCGGCATCTTGCCAAAGTGTTTACTTAAGACTCCTACAGATCGTGTGAAAGACAGTCATGCTTCCAGACAGTGATAGCTCGGTACAGAATATATCTTTGCAAAGTGTCCGCTACTTAAGAACACGCGAAACAAAATACAGCACTTAAAGTTGTGAATGTGACAGCAACTTTCAAAGTGATTCCAACTGCTTTTTCAATTACTTGCTCATAACCTCGTCAATTCTTGACCCTGGCCGCCCAGTGTGGCCGAGCGGTTCTAGGCGCGTCAGTCTGGAACAGCGCGACCGCTACGGCCGCAGGTTTGAATCCTGCCTCGGGCATGGGTGAGTGAGGTCCTTAGGTTAGTTAGGTTTAAGTAGTTCTAAGTTCTAGGGGACTGATGACCTCAGATATTAAGTCCCATAGTACTCAGAGCCATTTGAACTATCTTGGCCCTGTGTGGCTCTGTACAATGTACCTCTAGCAGCCGGCCGTTGTGGCCGAGCGGTTCTAGGCGCGTCAGTCTGGAACAGCGCGACCGCCACGGTCGCAGGTTTGAATCTTGCCTCGGGCATGGATATGTGTGATGTCCTTAGGTTAGTTAGGTTTAAGTAGTTCTAGGTTCCAGGAGACTGATGACCTCAGATGTTGTCCCACAGTGCTCAGAGCCATCTGAACCTTTTTTTACCTCTTGCACTGACGCATGTAACTGCTGTCATAGGCACATTAATGTTCGTAGAATGCATCGGAAACACTGTGGAGTCCACCATTATCCCGCCGCCCCCGTGACGGCTATACTAGCTCCCCTTTGTATCAAATTGGCATGGCGATACATAATTCTTCAACTAAATTAGTAGGTGAATCACGAACGAAATGAAATGGTGGAAATTGTACAGGTGATAAACACAGAATAATGCAACAAAACGCAAAATATTAAGTTCCCCTACGCTAGTTCGCAGGGAACGTTTCGATGGCAAAAAACTGTAATCGCATCCAACAGTTAGCTCCTCGGCTCGTGGGGTGAGGGGGGGAGGGAGGGGGGAGGGGGGAATACGATCAGTCCAAACCCATTTTGTCCAGTCCTAGGCCATTCTCCATTGTACAGACAGGCTGAGATAAGAGGAAAAACACGCGCTTCCCCAGCGTACGTGGAAGCGTAAGCTAGACTGGGCGACAGTTATTAAATTATCTCTTGATAATATTTACTATTAAAAATAGTCGTGATCACGATTTAATTATCAAGGTGCAGTAGTGATTCTCCAACAGAAAGAGGTTCCTACTCAATGGTCTGAATATGACCACAGTAGTGGTCGAAACCGGTCACCTTGATAAATAAATCGTGATCAAGACTGTTTTAATAGTAAATATTTATAACACATTGATCACTGCTGTTCCCGTAATGCATTCAAAAGTAATCTCTTGATAAATTCTGATACACTTTAAAAAGGGCAAGAAAGTGTGAAACATCACATATGTTACACCAATGGCCAAGAGGACCACGTTTGCAAACCAGACTAAACATCAGTACCCCCAACAGATGTGATACTACTATTGTGTAACGACGGCTGTAAACTAACCCCTGGCCTGACTTCGGCAGGATGGAGAGTCCAAGACATTTGTTGGGCATAGCCTGTCCAACTGAAACCACGCACTGATAATTAGATTAAGATCAGGTGGTTTAAGGGCCAGTTTAGATGCGATAGGATACCCAGATGTTTGTGAAAACACGCCATGTGACCTGGGCTGTGGTCATCCACAGAATACGCTTCATAAAAACGCAGAAAGGCGGACAATGGATGTTGAAGTAAGCATCCTGATTACTCTTCACAATAACCACACTCAGTGGGCCGAAGTAATCGTATGTAAATAGCCTCAAAACGACACAGAGGCACATCCGGCGTGAACTACAGTCTTTGCTCACTGCAGATTAAAAGGCACACTCGGATACCTTCGATCGTTTGGGATCGTCGGACCACAATTTACGCCTCCAATCAGCTACTGTCCATTTTCTGTCGTGTCTGGATCGCTGAAGACGTGCAGCTTCAGGTGCCTGGAACGTTAGATAACGCTAGGGATATTTGAGTCGCAACAAGCGCTAATTGTCACAAACCTTCTTTTCCCTCAGCTTGCAACATTTTTTTGCGCTATAGGACTAAGTTTTTGTTAGATGATTTAGTCAGATGTAATACTGCAACATCTGCTCATTTAAATCAAAATTTATTGACGACAAAAAGGCGTGTTTTATGAAGCCAGCTGGCACATGCTGTCCCGCTGCGTCGGGGTTGTAAAAGAAGCAACAGGTTGGGGCGCAGCCTCATCCACTTTCACTCTCTCCAACCTCGTCCATCCTTCCTGTTATATGCTTGTAGCAAAATAAAACGTGCCACACTCGTACCACATCACCCTGGGCTCTCAACACAATGCACTGGCCACCTTTCAGGAGACTGGAAGAACTCGAGTCCAGACATACATCAAAGAGCTGAAAAACAAAAGCTTTTTATTACTTTTACTACTGAAATAAAATAGTAATTACTATTCCATCACTAATCCACAATAATGACAGAATTAATTAAATTAAAGGTGGCTGAGTGAGTTAAGGTCTAGTTTTGGCAACTAAACTGGTTACAGGTCTAAGTAGTCGGAAATTTCACACATCTGTGGAGTCTTCAAACCACCAATTCAAGCCATATGATGGCAGGCAGCTCCCTACCTGCTCTGAGAACTTTCTCACTAGGTTTTCCGGAAATAACTTCATAAAGGACAGAGTTAGACCAAGTTGTTACTTGAAAATCACAAGTATGTTTTACAAATGACTTATTCACAGCAAACATGGTAGTCCACGTATGAAGTTACTGAACTATATGAAATAAATTGCCATAATTTCGAAACGGTTTGCGTTAGGACGTTCAAGGTGTACGGTTGGCGGTGGGGCATGATGGGAATTAGCAAGCGCATTATAGTTTGGTTTAGCGACGAAGCCAACTTCATTTGGATGAGTTCGCCAGTAACCAAAATTGGCGCATTTAGGGTAGTGAGACTCCGCATTTCTCGATCAAGAAATCTCTTCACCCTCAACGGGTGACTCTGTGGTGTGCAATGTCCAATCACGGAATAATCGGTGCGGT
This sequence comes from Schistocerca gregaria, assembly GCF_023897955.1. NCBI lineage: Eukaryota > Metazoa > Arthropoda > Insecta > Orthoptera > Acrididae > Schistocerca > Schistocerca gregaria. Next base: position 774,774,856 of record NC_064923.1, on the reverse strand, counting down.
ATTTCTTGATGGCACGGTGATTACCGAACGATACTTGACGGTATTGAAAGATGATTTCATCCCCATTATCCAAAATGACCATGATTTCGACAAGATGTGCGTCATGCTAGACGTAGCTCGACCCCGTCGTTGCAGGAGATTGTTTTATGTGCCAAAGGAGCACTTTGGGGACTGCATTCCGGCTCTGGCATGGGGTTGTATTGGCCGCCACACTCGCCGGGTCTGAACACATTCGACTCCTTTTTGTAGGGCTATGTTAAAGACAAGGTGTACAGCAATAACTCCGAAACCATTACTGAGCTGAAAACAGCCATTCAGGAGGTCATCGACAGCATCCATGTTCCGACACTTCAGCGGGTCATGCAGAATTTCGCTATTCGTCTGCGCCACATTATCGCCAATGATGGCAGGCACATAGAAGATGTCATAACCTAAATTCAAATACCTGTAGGGACCTTTATATATTGGATAAAGTGTCCGCACGCCGCAGTTTGTAACTAATGTATGTTTCTTCCTATAGTTCTATAGTTGTCATCCTGTAAAAGTAATTCTGAAACATCGCTACGGCTTTAAGATGAGTTCATAATATATTCTTCCAGTTAGTTTTTGAAGCTACAGGGGTGTTGCAATCTATCAACTAAATAAAATAATGGTATTTCAAAGTCACTATGACAAACCAGATTTGTCAAAATTCCATAGAAAAAGAGACAATTCTTTAATACCTTAATTTTTAGTAATATATGCTTACGAAATTGTTTTTGTAGTAATCACTACGCAACCGCGACCGAGGCAGCGGCCGGTAGGCTAGTGACAACACAAAAGGTTTCTGTTTGAGTAAGACTCTCAGGTTTTCCGCCCATGATAGGCTTCTTACCTTCCCTTAGTGACGTTCTCCCCTCTGTGTCTTTGCTGTCTAAAAGACTCGAAAGCGACCATATTTATACCCTTCGAAAGTATTGCACCGTATTTGGTACTTTGAGGAAAAAATACTGCGTCAAAATAGAGAGCAGAACCGCTACACCCTACCGGGAGCAACATTCCTTTGGGAGGTAATGGACTGCAGATATCCACTGCATCAAATTTTCTTTGCAGTGTTCACTCCCAAAGTGGTTGAATTTACCCGCGTTTATTGACAGCAGCGACTTCATTGACACTGGCAAGACAACACGCACATGTCGTTTGGGAGCTATCATGGCCACTGTACTTACACGAATGGTACGCTATTCCTTGCAGTTACTTTTTTTTTTGCATTTGTCCAAGCGCGTTAGTTTATGCAACTGTGTGAGTTCTTTAGGGACCCATATTGTACAAACTTTATGAAACCCAAGTCTGTTGGGCAGAACCGTGACTAATTTGCAGACAATGTGTCACTTCGCCAGTAGTTAATCGTCTGTCTAAGAGAATCATTTCACGTGAGCGCTCAATGGTGTCTTCATTTGTAGCGGTAAACGGTCGTCCGGCTCCTTCATTGTGCGTAACATTTGTGCCACCATTTCGAAATTTTTCAAACCATTCGTAGACACTCCGTTGTGGCAAAACACTGTTACCGTACTGTACTGAAAGTCTTCGATGAATTTCGACCCCTGATACGCCTTCCGACCACAAAAACGTATCACTGAACGTTGCTCTTGTTTGGTACAAATAGACAGCAGAGCAGCCATGATAAACAGCACGCCAGCGATAATGAAACTAACCTAGCAGCTTGAAAATTGTGAAGATATAACAACAAATAAAGAAAGCCTGCTTCATCCACTTAAAACAACAGTACTACTAAAATAAGCAAAGATATAACTAAATTGCCGATAATAATTGACTTACCCTCGTAAGTTCCCGAACTGCCTCGTTACCAGGAAGTGACCAAAGTTTTCTTTAATAAATAATGGCTGTAAACAAACAGAAAAGAGACGAGAAGGAAAAAAGTAAGAACAGCTTTTACGTGGTTACAGCCAGGACAATATTCTGTAATTTTTACGTTTACAACAGATCACATTTACAACAGGTGTTCAAAATTTGCTCCGTTTGCTCGTATGCAAGTACTGCATCGCTCAGGTCATCCCTTCACGCCAACTCCCAACAGCTGCACTTGCGGGGATTACGTCATCTGGCGACGTCATACATTCATTTCTCATTCATTTTTGTAGTATTTCCTGACATTTGCGACCCGATGTGTCTCATAATAAGTTACTTGCCTCAGCTCCATTTACACCGCTTCGTAATGTTAAAAATATTCGCCGTGTGTAGAAATAAAAACGAGAGCTTCATGAAAGACAATGGCTACGAATGTTATATTCTGCTTTCAGTATCGGTTGACATTGTCATGCGTATTACTTGGTCAACTTCCCCGCTTCAAGGACGGAAATTGCAGCCCTTGTCGCCAGATGACTCAGAAGTATACCGCGTAACATGGCGGTGTGTAATGTAAGTATGTCGGTGCGTGACGAAGAGCGTGCTGTAATCCAGTTTAAATCCATAGAACAATAAAAGCTATATACCGTGTTGCCTGTATCGACATCAGTAATGTGCTATGTTGGGTTGTTCGTACTCGTAATGAAGGAAACGGCGATGCTAACCCCAGTGTCTCTGACAGATCTGGGAGCGTTTCCCAAAGTCAAAGAACACCGTCGAGGACTTCACTTTGATAGCGACTAAGCGGTGCAAGCAGAGGTGAGGTTGTGGCTCCGTCAACAAAATCAGACATGCTACAGGGACTGTGGCAACAACCTGGTCTGTTATTGGCAGAAGCTTGTTTGTTCACAGGGTGACTATGCTAATAAATAAATATGTAGATGTAGACTGTTAATAAAATTTGTTTTATTTAGAAAGCTTTAAGCTTTACTTAAAAAGCTTGACCTTCTAGGCAAACAGGATGGAGATGGAAAGAAAGACGTTTCTCGAACCAGGTAAAACGAACAGAGGAAAAGCTCGTCTCACTAACAGAACAAGACATTAGGCGATAGACGCAGGACTTCGGGAACAATAAATGTATCATTCATTGCATCTTTGAGTGTTGACAGCAGACCAGAGAGAGAGTGGGTTCTAGATTATGTTGATAATAGGCGAGGCGAGAGCGAAACAATTTTTGGCTTTTGTGATAGGTGGTTGTTGACTGTGCAAATTGCATTCCCCTGCCTTTCAGTCTTCCGAATTCACTTCACCAGACTTCTGTCTACTCCACAACCTGTCTTTACAGTCACCTGTCTTCAGTGTCGTAGCTGTCACCCATACTGCGGTCAGTGTCATCATCCACCACGCCACTGCCTTCGACCCGTATGTGGTTCACTCCTGTAACTTCAGTTTCCTTCCAATTGTTTCGGTATCCCAGCATCGCGACCTCTGCAGCCGCCTACCTGCACCCACACTACATGTCTGCGCCAAGTACCCCTTAACCCTCCATTCATCATTCCCGACTATTCTCCTCATCTTTCCTCACTGTTGGCAGGCCTCCTCCTTGTTTCATTCCTCGTTTCCACTGGCAACAGACTCGCCAGCCTTTTGTTACTGATGAATGTGGTGCAGTTGTTAGCACACTGAACCTGCATTCGGGAGGACGCCGGTTTAAACCCGCATGCGCCCATCCTTATTTAAGTTATTTCCCTAAATCGCTTCAGGAAAATTCTTGGGTCGTTTCTTTGTAAGGACAGGGCCGGCTTCCTTCTCTAATCCAATAAGACCGATGACGTCGCAGTTTGGCCCTTCTCCAAACCAACCAACCAACCAATCAACCATCCTTTTGTTTTATAGCCACTGTTTATTCTGTTTTACAGCCACTGTCTATTCCACGATACATCTTAGTTCCATGTTCACTATCGACACTGCCGGAACAGCAACTACGAACAGCAGTAGCAGCCTCAACTGCTGCTGTCACAACAGTTCGGGGCACTAGGTATCAATAGCAGCCTCAACACCAGCGTCATCAACCCAACTCCTCAGCAGCCTCAACACCAGCATCATCAACCCAACTCCTCAGCAGCCTCTTTAGCATCAGCGTCAACTCATCAACCGACCATGCACCGTGTCACAACTCACTCATAATCTTGTCAAATGAAGTACCGGTATTCTGTATCCCGTTCATTAGTATCATTTGTAATTACTGTCACGCCCGCGTGATGTCGCTTGATATGCAATCCGCAAGTCGGTTCGTTGTCCTCGCGCGCTCAGTGCTCCGTCTGCGTTTGTTCCGCTTACGTGACTACTGAGTCCCATATTCTGTTAAGTTCCTTAATATCGCCCTTCTTCCAGTTTTAAAAGTCCTGTGATTGGTCTGTTTCTCTATATCAATTTTTCCCTTACCTTTCTTTATTTGGTATTTGTACTTTAAGCTCACTGTTTGGTGGTGGTTTTTATCTGATCTGTTTTTCTGCCTTCAAACCACCGTGCCACACAGTTTAATCCGCACAATGTTGCTCTCCCTAAAGTGACTTTATCTAACTATATTCCCGGTGTATCAGTGACCTTTATTTTAGTTCCACATTTTTAGACATTGAATTTTAGATCCTATGAACTCTCTTGACTTTTTTCACCTTAGGATCCCTTGCTATTCGGGGAAAGCATCGTCCTGCCGATTATATTACCTGACTACCTTTTCTCCGACGAACGTTTTATGTTTACTGAAAATGTTGGGTCGTCCATTTAACACTGGTCTGGATTTTACACACATAAAAAAAGTTTTGCATCACCTGGGTTCCGAGAGTTCCGGACCCTTACAGAAAATTGTAACAGAGATCAACATAAATAACGTTTCCGCCCTTTTTATTACTCATGAAAACCACACACTGCATTTTGTACCCCCATAGAGCGAGACTTTCAGAAGTGGTGGTCCAGATTGCGGTACACAACGGTACCTATAAAATCCAGTAGCACTTCCTCTTGCATTGATGCTTGTCGGTATTCGTCGTGGCGTACATTTCACAAGTTCATCAAGGCACAGTTGGTCCAGATTGTCCCACTCCTCAACGACGATTTGGCGTAGATACCTCTTAGTGGTTGGCGGGCTACGTCGTCCATTAACGGCCCTTTTGAATCTATCCCTGGCATGTTCGATAGGTTTCATGTCTGGAGCACATGCTAGCCACTCTAGTCGAGCGATGTCGCTATCGCCGGCCGCGGTGGTCTCGCGGTTCTAGGCGCTCAGTCCGGAACCGCGTGACTGCTACGGTCGCAGGTTCGAATCCTGCCTCGGGCATGGATGTGTGTGATGTCCTTAGGTTAGTTAGGTTTAATTAGTTCTAAGTTCTAGGCGACTGATGACCACAGATGTTAAGTCGCATAGTGCTCAGAGCCATTTGAACCATTTGATGTCGCTATCCTGAAGGAAGTCATTCACAAGATGTCCACGATGGGGGGCGCTAATTGTCGTCCATGAAGACGAATGCCTCGCCAATATGCTGCCGATGTGGTTGCACTATTGGTCGGAGGATGGCATTCACGTATCGTACAGTATAGCCTTTACGGCGCCTTCCATGACCAGTAGCGGCGTACGTCGACCCCACATAATGCCACTCCACAACAGCAGGGACCTCCAACTTGCTGCACTCGCTGGACAGTGAGTGCGCTGCATGGTGTCGTGGTTGCAAAGATGGACATGGCCATGGACGTCGGGAGTGAAGTTGCGCATCATGCAGCCTATTGCGCACAGTTTGAGTCATAACACGACGTCCTGTGGCTGCACGAAAAGCGTTATTCAACATGGTGGCGATGCTGTGAGGGTTCCTCCGAGCTATAATCCGTAGGTTGCGGTCATCCACTGCAGTAGTAGTCCTTGGGAGGCGTCAGTGAGGCAAGCCATCGGCAGTTCCTGCCTCTCTGTATCGCCTCCATGTCCGAACAACATCGCTTTGGTTCGAGACGCGTGGACCCTTCCCTTGTTGAGAGCCCTTCCTGGCACAAATTAACAATGCGGACGTGACCGAACCGCGGTACTGACCGCCTAGGCATGGTTAAACTGCAGACAACACGAGCCGTGTACCTGCTTCCTGGTGGAATGACTGGAGCTGTTCAGCTGTCGGACCCCTCCGTCTAATAGGCGCTGCTGATGCATCTTTGTTTACATCTTTGGGCGGGTTTAGTGACATCTCTGAACAGTAAAAGGGACTGTGTCTGTCATACAATATCCACAGTGAATGTCTATCTTCAGGAGTTCTGGGAACCGGGGTGATGCAAAACTTTTTTTGATGTGTGTATATGAATTGATTCTGAATACTCTTAGCAGTTATTTACTACATCCTTGTTTTAACTTGGTGTGCAGACAGTATAATTTATTCTACTTTTTCCCTAATTTCTGTACGCAAGATATATACTTTAGTATGCTACTATAAAGTGAGAAATCAATCGTTTCATACGACAGCTGTTGCTATTCTGCATTTGTAAAGATGAATTTGCACAGCTGAGACTGCCCAGACAAAAGTCTTTTGTCTTTGGCGTAACTCGTAGTCATCAGCTGTTTGAGATTACAAAAAGGTACGACTGAACGGCGAAACTTAGCGATGCGTGTGTCAGCTGCAAGGAGTGTGTTGTGCCGCCGCCACTAAGTTGGACGCACAAACAGCCGCATTAGAGCCGCAGCGTTCACCAGAAGATGGCAACAGTGTTCAGACACTCAATTAAGCAGAGGACAAAGCTGACAAGGGAAGTCCGCACGCGACCCCCCTCATGTTTAGTGGTAAGAGGGTCCAGTGGACAGCCCGTCAAAAACTGAACACAGATCAAGCATGAAACTAGGAAGAAGATGTACTGAACTGTGATAAAAAGTAGAGAGAGTTCAAATGGGTCTGACCACCATGGGACTTAACTTCTGAGGTCATCAGTCCCCTAGAATTTAGAACTACTTAAACCTAACTAACCTAAGGACATCACACACATCCATGCCCGAGGCAGGATTCGAACCTGCGACCCTAGCGGTCCCGCGGTTCCAGACTGTAGCGCCTAGAACCGCTCGGCCACCCCGTCCGGCAATAGAGAGAGTCAACGGCCCAAGAACAAAAGAGTTGAAAATGTGTGTTCCTGAATAATGCACACCTTTTTGTACAAGACTAAGTGACTTTAAATCCTTGTGAAGATTATTCTTATTTCTAGTATTGATTCCATGAATTATTCCATGAATTAAGGAATAAATATATTGGGAAGCAGTAGTTAGTATCCCTAGTTTCCTAAACAGGCTTCTGCAGGATGTTCGTGAGTTCACACCACATGTAACTCTTACTGCACGTTTTTGTGCCCGGAAAACTTTAGCTTGACTTGATGAATTACCCCAAAAAATAATCCCATATGACATTATGGAATGAAAGTAAGCATAGTATGCCAGCTTTTTCATTTTTATATCGCCTATGTTTGACACAATTCGCATTGCAAATAGAGATTTGTTAAGACGCTTCAGCAGTTCTGTGGTGTGCTCCTCCCAGTTGAATTTATTATCAAGCTGTAATCCCAAGAATTTAACACTGTCCACTTCTATTTGCTTGTCATTATATGTTAGGCATATACTCGTGGGACACCCCTTACAAGTTCTGAACTGTATGTAGTGTGTTTTTCCGAAGTTTAGTGACAAAGAATTGGCTAAGAACCAGTGATTAATGACCACAAATATTTTATTAGCTGATCGTTCTGAGACTACAGTTAATTTGCTATTTATTGCAACGTTTGTATCATTGGCAAACAAAACGAACTTGGCATCAGGTAATGTTACTGATGAAAGGTGATTGATATACACAAGAAAAAGTAAGAGCCCCAAAATGGAACCTTGTGGGACCCCACATGTAATTAGTTTCCAGTTGGATAATGCCTGATAGCTTGATACATATCTCTTTCCTAATAACACCCTTTGTTTCCTGCGAGAGATATAAGATTTGAACCATTTTGCTGCATTTCCTGTTGCACTATAGTATTCTAATTTACTTAAAAGAATATTCTGACTTACACATTCAAATGCCTTTGACAGATCACAAAATGTACCAGTTGCCTGCAATTTTTTGTCTAACGAATTAAACGCAATTTCACAGTAAGTGTAGATAGCCTTCTCAATATAAGAATCCTTTAGAAATCCAATCTGTGACTTTGACAGTACGGTATTTGACATAAGATGGTTATAAAGTCGATTGTACATTACTTCTTTTAAAATTTTTGAGAATGCTGGCAAACAGTGAAATTGGACGGAAATTTGATGCTATTTCTTTATCTCCCTTCTTAAACAGTGGCTCAACTTCACCATATTTCAATAATTCAGGAAATATTCCACTCATAAACGACTGGTTACACAGATAGCTTAATATGTTACTTAGCTCAGAATCACATTCTTTAATTAACTTTATTGATATTTCACCATACCCAGTAGATTTTTTTTATTTTAACGATTTTATTATGGACATTATTTCTGCTGGGGTAGTGAGAGTCAAATCCATATTATGGACGTTACATGAAATGTCTGGTCTGAGGTATTCCACAGCAGCGTCTATCGAACCTGACAACCCCATCTTTTCAGTAACACTTATAAAATGTTTGTTAAAAAGTTCTGCAACACTATACACAACTGTCACCAATGTATCATTTACTCTTAATGCTATTTGTACCTCTTCATGTCTGGTCCTACCGGTCTCCTCCTTCACTATATCCCATATTGTCTTTATTTTGTTATCTGATATGACTATCTTTTCCTTGTAATATATTTGCTTTGATGTCCGTATTACAGTCTTTAATATTTTGCAGCATTCCTTGTAATGTTCTATACCATCAACATTGGACCTGTTTCGGATTGACAGATACAGTTTTCTTTTTGTTTTACAAGATACTCCTATTCCTTGAGTACTCCATGGCTTCTTTGTGGACTTTGCTCTAACAATGGTAAGTTTTGGGGGAAAACAGTTTTCGAATAAGGTAAGCACTTTATTAGCAAAAGTGTTATAGGCTACCTAGGCAGCAAAATAACCAATGATGGACGGATCAAGGAGTACATCAAAACCAGACTACCAATGGCAAAAAGGGCATTCCTGGCAAAGAGAAATCTATTAGTATGAAACATAGATCTTAATTCGAGGAGGAAAGTTCTGCTAATGCACGTTTGGAGCGCGGTATTGTATGGTAGTGAAATCTGAATTGTAGGAAAACCGGAGCAGAAGAGAGTTGTAGCATTTGAGATGTAGTCCTACCGACGAATGTTGGAAATTAGGAGGACTGATAGGGTAAGGAATGAGGAGGTTCTGCGCAGAATCGGAGAGGAAGAGAATATGTGGAAAACAATGACAAGGATGACAGGACATGTGTGAAGACGTCAGGGAATGACTTACATGGTGCCGCGCGCGATTAGCCGTGCGGTTTCAGGCGCTGCAGCCATGGACTGTGCGGCTGGTCCCGGCGGAGGTTCGAGTCCTCCCTCAGGCATGGGTGTGTGTGTTTGTCCTCAGGATAACTTAGGTTAAGTAGTGTGTATGTTTATGGACTTGTGACCTTAGCAGTTAAGTCCCATAAGATTTCACACACATTTGTAAAAACAAAACAAACAAACACACTTCCATGCTACCTAGAGGGAGCTGTAGAGAGCAAAGGCTGTAGAGGAGGACAGAGATTGGAATACATCCAGGAAATAATTGAGGACGTAGGTTGCAAGCGCTACTCTGAGATGAAGAGGTTAGCAGAGGAAAGGAATTCGTGGCGGGCCGCGTCAAACCAGTCAGAAGACCGATGACTCAAATACACTCCTGGAAATTGAAATAAGAACACCGTGAATTCATTGTCCCAGGAAGGGGAAACTTTATTGACACATTCCTGGGGTCAGATACATCACATGATCACACTGACAGAACCACAGGCACATAGACACAGGCAACAGAGCATGCACAATGTCGGCACTAGTACAGTGTATATCCACCTTTCGCAGCAATGCAGACTGCTATTCTCCCATGGAGACGATCGTAGAGATGCTGGATGTAGTCCTGTGGAACTGTTCGCCATGCCATTTCCACCTGGCGCCTCCGTTGGACCAGCGTTAGTGCTGGACGTGCAGACCGCGTGAGACTACGCTTCATCCAGTCCCAAACATGCTCAATGGGGGACAGATCCGGAGATCTTGCTGGCCAGGGTAGTTGACTTACACCTTCTACAGCACGTTGGGTGGCACGGGATACATGCGGACGTGCATTGTCCTGTTGGAACACCAAGTTCCTTTGCCGGTCTAGGAATGGTAGAACGATGGGTTCGATGACGGTTTGGATGTACCGTGCACTATTCAGTGTCCCCTCGACGATCACCAGAGGTGTACGACCAGTGTAGGAGATCGCTCCCCACACCATGATGCCGGGTGTTGGCCCTGTGTGCCTCGGTCGTATGCAGTCCTGATTGTGGCGCTCATCTGCACTGCGCCAAACACGCATACGACCATTATTGGCACCAAGGCAGAAGCGACTCTCATCGCTGAAGACGACACGTCTCCATTCGTCCCTCCATTCACGCCTGTCGCGACACCACTGGAGGCGGGCTGCACGATGTTGGGGCGTGAGCGGAAGACGGCCTAACAGTGTGCGGGACCGTAGCCCATCTTCAATGAGACGGTTGCGAATGGTCCTCGCCGATACCCCAGGAGCAACAGTGTCCCTAATTTGCTGGGAAGTGGCGGTGCGGTCCCCTACGGCACTGCGTAGGATCCTACGGTCTTGGCGTGCATCCGTGCGTCGCTGCGGTCCGGTCCCAGGTCGACGGGCACGTGCTCCTTCCGCCGACCACTGGCGACAACATCGATGTACTGTGGAGACCTCACGCCCCACGTGTTGAGCAATTCGGCGGTACGTCCACCCGGCCTCCCGCATGCCCACTATACGCCCTCGCTCAAAGTCCGTCAACTGCACATACGGTTCACGTCCACGCTGTCGCGGCATGCTACCAGTGTTAAAGACTGCGACGGAGCTCCGTATGCCACGGCAAACTGGCTGAAACTGACGGCGGCGGTGCACAAATGCTGCGCAGCTAGCGCCATTCGACGGCCAACACCGCGGTTCCTGGTGTGTCCGCTGTGCCGTGCGTGTGATCATTGCTTGTACAGCCCTCTCGCAGTGTCCGGAGCAAGTATGGTGGGTCTGACACACCGGTGTCAATGTGTTCTTTTTTCCATTCCCAGGAGTATATATATATATATATATATATATATATATATATATATATATATATATATATATTGTGTTCACTTACGGACATCATGTAGGAACTTTAAACGCTCTGTCACAACACACATATCCGCTAATGAGAGTAATCATAAATAATCCATCACAATTTTAAAAGCTAGCTACAACACTAGAGGGAAACATGAACGTTGTTGCCCATTATTAAAGTTGTGTGTGGCTCAGAAAGGACCTCAATATGCAGCAACAAACATTTTGTAAAAGAAATTTTTTAAGTGCAGTTGCAAGAGTAGGACCAAACAATAATAATGTGCTCATTAATGTTAATATTGATCATATATACATACCCTGTGAATTGACTCATTCTGTAATATTTCGATAAAAGAACCATTCAAATTACCTATCGAACCAACCAAAATGTATACGAATTTTCTTAGAGGTAGTGCGATGGCGTAAACAGGCGGCGGCGATGTTGTCTGGAGTCAGTGTTCCTCCAGGGCTAGGAGAGGATAGCAGTGATGTGCGACGTGTGAGTCTCGAGTTTCAAGGGTTGCAAGTTTCTTAAGTACCACCTGACGCGGGACCTCAGAATAATTTCTCACGAGTTACCTGGCGTGGAACTTCTCTAATCTCCGTGAATAAGCGAGTACTTCGAACTTCGTGTCAGAATAATTTCATACAAGTTATAAGTGCGAAACTTGAAGAATTTATATGAGTTACCGAGTGTCCGGACTTGCAACCACTTGCGTCTTTCGACAAAGACAAACGCCACCGTAGTTCGAGTGTCGGTCCGGCACACAGTTTTAATCTGCCAGTAAGTTTCATATCAGCTCGTATTCCTCTACAGAGCGACAATTTCATTCTGCAAAACATTCCCCAGGCTGTGTCTAAGCCGCAGTATCCTTTCTTCCAGGAGTGCTAGTTCTGCCAGATTCACAGGACAAAAAATGGCTCTGAGCACTATGGGACCTAACATCTGAGGTCATCAGTCCCCTATAACTTGGAACTACTTAAACCTAATTAACCTAAGGACATCACACACATCCATGCCCGAGGCACGATTAGACCATGCGACCGGAGCAGTCGTGCGATTACCGACTGAAGCGCCTAGAACCGCTCGGACACTGCAGCCGGGAGGTTCACAGGAGAGTTTCTGTGAAGTGTGGAAGGTAGGAGACGCGGTACAGGCAGATCTGGAGCTGTGAGGCTGTGTCGTCAGCCGTCCTTGGGTAGCTCAGTTGGCAGACCACTTGTCCGCAAAAGAGAAAGGTCTAGAGTTCGAGTCTCGCTCGGCCACACAATTTTAATCTGCGAGGAAGTTTCTGGACAGTAGCTGACTGGAGTCATGCAGTCAAGGATCTTACCTCTGCTACCTCACAACAAGGTTTGGGATAATTTTAAGGAAAATCACATGCGAGGTGAACCCACGTATTTCGTCATTTGTCATTTCATGGAAAACGCTTTTCTGCTTAACAACAATTATTATGTCTACAAGTTAAAAGACTTGTCAAAAAGTTAATAACAACGCTCACAATAATTTGAAGGAGACGAACAGTATCGGTTCATTAATAAAAAACATTAACAATTTATAGTTTTAAGAACAGGGCTTAAAACCAGGAATATACATAAGTCCGCAAATACAAGTAAGAAGTTATACCAACTAGCTGAACTTTACCAGTAAAATAAATTACAAATGAGTGCCACTAAAATAACTGACAATTCCCAAGCATGGATGAGGCTTTAAACAAATAGATAACGCCCACCCAAAATACAGAAAGAACACCAAGTCATGCCCCTGATTGTTGCTGCCTGTAAGCCCTTAATACTATATAAACCTTCATAAAATCCCTTAAGTGACAGATTACACTATCCCCCAAAATACAAGCACATAAGTTAAACGTGACTCCCAGTTGGTACACATCAGAAGAAACATTAATAATGACCCTTAAATAAATATACAGTCCCTCAAAATACAAGAAAGGTGACTAGTTATAACAAGTAGTTACCATTTACAAGTTTGACAATGAATCCAGTTAGCTAATGATTACGGATAGAAAAGTCAGCAGTTCATATTAATGCCGTACGTAACAGCCTTTAAAACATAACACGCTCCAGAACTAGCTAAACAGTGTTTGCAAGATTTAAACAAGTTGTTAAAGGGCAAAGAACTTTGTACTCGCGGAACACACATTAAGGCTTGTGTGCTTGCTCAACTTTCAATATTTCAATAGATGATGGATTCCGTAATTAATTGGGAGACATTCGCCATGGTACCTACAACAAGGTCAAATTTACTTAACTTGACCCAACACGAGGCATCTGACAGAGGCGTCTGGCTGCGAATCAACCGAGACGTCGTGCGGCAGCGGAAGTGTCGTCGCAGCAGGAAGAAGACACGTCTCTGCTCCGGGACCAGGAAAGAGGAACGCGTCGTCCATTGCCAGACATACCCTGACACCATGCATCCGAAAGGAAACTCATCTCCCGAAAAAAGGCTACAAACGACAACATCTAAGATGTAGGAAATACTGACTTACTGCGGAAATGGCAAGACACGAGATTGGCGTTCCTTAACATTACGTGAAAACTGACCACGTGAACTACGACCACCTGCAAATCCAAATACCAGGCACACCCTCTTGCCTTCGACACAGATTATATTGCAGTCCCAATTACATCAACTCAGTTTACACGGAGAGTATTCATACACTTGCAATGGATATGATCACCCACACAATCACTTGCAGGGGGGGGGGGGGGGGGGTGGCGTAATGAACTTGAAGAGTCGAATTGACCATTGTTGTTGTTGTGTTCTTCAGTCCTGAGGCTGGTTTGATGCAGCTCTCCCTGCTACTCTATCCTGTGCAAGCTTCTTCATCTCCCAGTACCTACTGCAACCTACATCCTTCTGAACCTGCTTAGCGTATTCATCTCTCGGTCTCCCTCTAAGATTTTTACCCTCCACGCTGCCCCCCAATACTAAATTGGTGATCCCTTGATGCCTCAGAACATGTCCTACCAAACGACCCCTTCTTCTAGTCCAGTTGTTCCACAACCTCTCTTCTGCCCAATCCAATTCAATACATCCTCATTAGTTATGTGATGTACTCATCTAATCCTCAGCATTCTTCTGTAGCTCCACATTTTAGTAGCTTCTATTCTCTTGTTGTCCAAACTATTTATCGTCCATGTTTCACTTCCATACATGGCTACACTCCATACAAATAGTTTCAGAAACGAGTTCCTGACACTTAAATCTATACTTGATGTTAACAAATTCCTCTTCTGCAGAAACGCTTTCCTTGCCACTACCAGTCTACATTTTATATCCGCTCTACTTCGACCATCATCAGTTATTTTGCTCCCCAAACAGCAAAACCCCTTTACTACTTTAAGTGTCTCATTTCCAAATCTAATTCCCTCAGCATCACATGACATAATTCGACTACATTCCATTATCCTCGTTTTGCTTTTGTTGATGCTCATCTTATATCCTCCTTTCAAGACACTGTCCGTTGCTGTCTCTGACAGAATTACAATGTCATCGGCGAACCTCGAAGTTTTTATTTCTTCTCCATGGATTTTGACACCTAGTACGAATTTTTCTTTTGTTTCCTTTACTGCTTGCTCAATATACAGATTGAATAACATCTGCGATAGGCTACAACCCTGTCTCACTCCCTTCCCAACCATTGCTTGACTTTCATGACCTTCGACTCTTATGACTGCCATCTGGTTTCTGTACAAATTGTAAATAGCCTTTCGCTCCCTGTATTTTACTCCTGCTACCCTTAGAATTTGAAAGAGAACGGAATGAACACTCTAATGAGTACACAGTATGGTCTGAGAGTAAATCGGACAAATACGAAGGTAATGAGATATAGTAGAAATGAGAACAGCGAAAAACTTAACATCAGGACTGATGGTCACTAAGTCAAAGAAGTTAAGGAATTCTCCTACCTAGGCAGTAAAATAACCAATGACGGACGGAGCAAGGAAGACATCAAAAGCAGAGTCGCTATGGCAAAAAAGGCATTTCTGGCCAAGAGAAATCTACTAATATCAAATACCAGCCTTAATTTGAGGAAGAAATTTCTGAGGATGTACGTCTGGAGTACAGCATTGTATGGTAGTGAAACATGGACTGTGGGAAAACCGGAACAGAAGAGAATCGAAGCATTTGAGATGTCGTGCTATAGACGAATGTTGAAAATTAGGTGGACTGATAAGGTAAGGAATGAGGAGTTTCTACCCAGAATCGGAGAGGAAAGGAATATGTGGAAAACACTGATAAGGAGAAGGGACAGGATGATAGGACATCTGCTAAGACATGAGGGAATGACTTCCATGGTACTAGAGGGAACTGTAGAGGGCAAAAACTGTAGAGGAAGACAGAGATTGGAATACGTCAAGCAAATAATTAAGGACGTAGGTTGCAAGTGCTACTCTGAGATGAAGAGGTTAGCACAGGAAAGGAATTCGTGGCGGGCCGCATCAAACCAGTCAGTAGACTGATGACAAAAAAAAAGAAAAGAATAATGCTATCAACATTGTCAAAAAGTTTCTCTAAGTCTAGAAATGCTAGAAACGTGGGTTTGCCTTTCGTTAATCTTCCTTCTAAGATACATCGTAGGGTCAGTATTGCCTCACGTGTTTCAACATTTCTACTGTATCCAAACTGATCTTCACCGAGGGCGGCTTCTACCAGTTTTCCATTCGTCTGTAAAGAATTCGTGTTGGTAATTTGCAGCTGTGGCGTATTAAACTGATTGTTCGGTAATTTTCACATCTGTCAACACCAGCTTTCTTTGGGATTGAAATTATTATATTCTTCTTGAAGTCTGTCTCATACATCTTCTCACCAGATGGTAGAGTTTTGTCAGGAATGGCTGTCCCAAGGCTGTCAGCAGTTCTAATGGAATATTGTCTACTCCCGGGGCTTTGTTTCGACTCATGTCTTTCAGTGCTCTGTCAAACTCTTCACGCAGTATCATATCTCCCATTTCATCTTCATCTACATCCTCTTCCATTTCCATAATATTGCCCTCAAGTGCATCGCCCTTGTATAGACCCTCTATATACTCCTTGCACCTTTCAATTCAATATTAACAAAAAAATGGCTATAAGTTCTTATGGACTTAACATCTGTGGTCATCAGTCCCCTAGAACGTAGAACTACTTAAACGTAACTGTCCTAAGGACATCACATACATCCATGCCCGAGGCAGGATTGGAACCTGCGACCGTAGCAGCAGCGCGCTTCCGGACTGAAGCGCCTACAACCGCTCGGTCACTCTGGGCGACTCTCGTACCGTGACTTCAGTTTGGATACCAGGATGCTTATTTCACGATTCTCGGAGACCAAATGTTGCCATTATGTCTAAATCTTCGCGATGAATGTGCTGTCGGTATTTCCGCTGCTCGAGATGCCAACGGCCGTGTTCACGGGCCTGCTAGCGTATGTTCCTGATTTGACGAATATTCAGACGCCCTACTGCTACACGACTAGCCCGCTGAATCAGCCGATCGCAAACACACAGCAACTGCTCGGTGCCACTTGAAACATTTTAAACGTAGCAGCCAGCATCGCCATTCACTGGTCGCTCTCTACAGGAGCTAGTCTTCAGTGAGTGGCTTCATTGTGTTGACCGTCTGCGTCTCCGACTCGTGGCCATTATCCACGAGGCAGGAGGTGTTACACAGGACTGCCGTTATGTCTCTTAGGTGTTACCGACCTTTTCCCTAGTGTGCTTATATTCTAGCGGGAGACGAGCTTATGCAGTGAGGTTCCCGGTTGTTTCACAATAAAAATAAAAAGGTGAATTGAATCTTTGAGTTACAGTATAACATTATTCATTTACTGGTGACAAAAAATTTTAGTTGGGTTTACAATTAATTACACTCCTTAATCTCATGAAGATATTAGACCCAAAGAAAGGATAGTGATGACAACAAAAACGGTTAGTTAAAAATGTGCATCATTACGTATGGTTTTAGACAGGGTCCGCTTTTAGCAAAACACGATTTTGTTTTTTAACCCAAATATGTTTCGCTGCAGTTGCAGCATCTTCACTGGGCTTTTACTGCTCATCTGTTAAAGATAAAGAATGTTCTTTACTGTTTGCGTACATGTAACTATTAGTTTTTAAATTGTAATTGCAGATATTTAAAAAAACACATAAATTACGAATTCATACCTTTTTACCACATGGTGTGGTTTTTCTGATGTGTTGTGTTTCTACAGTGACTGTTTGGTCCCACAGTTTGTCGTCTGCATCCACTTACATCTTAAAGTAGATAAATTGTTTAAGCCAAAATTACGATTTCAAATTGTTATTTCTATGCCTGAAATTAATTAATTCTATGTGTGTGTTTGAGAATAGTGTTAATATGCATGGCAGGCGCCTTCTCGTGCACGTTCACTAAACCAACGCCCCCTCTCGCGCAGGGAGGGTAAGCGTTTTGTACAGTACCTTAAAGAGTTGTCTCAGGCACACATAGTACCCAAAAGCCGCCTGAATCCTGATAGCCAACGTGCGCGTCAAGGGGAGGAGGTGTCAGGTGGCACATCATGGGCGCCAGATAAATGTTGACGAGTAATACTCGCTGCAGCATATCCATCGACCGTAGGGCGTTTAGTCGTACTGCAGTGCGGACTCTGAGTAACAGTCTTCGGGAGTTGTCCGCAGCCCTTCCCGCTGTCTCCTTATGAAAGGTGATACCCAAACAGCGGAGGGTTTCCACCGCAGGTATGGGTCCTTCCGTTCCTGGTTCTAGTCCACGACCCACATGCATGAATTGTGATTTTCGGTAATTGACCACACTTCCAGCTGCCATCTCATACGTCTGTAGCCAATCCAGTGCTGTCTCCGTACGAGGAACACAATATCATCCGCGTATGCTCTGCATTTGAATGACAAATGCCGTAGGAAGATCCCGGTAAGACGGCGGCGAAGGCCTGCGAGGCACGGCTCTAAGGCGATCTCATGAAGGAGGACCGACGAGGGGCAACCCTCTCTCACCGATCTTAAGATCTTAAACACTCAGTTCTCCCTCCGTTGACCACCATCGCTGATCTGGCGCCGTGCAACAGCCGCATCACAGCATTGGTCAATAACGGCGAGACACCCATCCTGTTCATCACCACCGCGAGGTACACATGATCCATGCGATCAAAAGCATGATCGAAATCTACTGCAACCATCGCGCCCCGGAGGCGGCATGCAGCCGCGAGGGCCACGACGTCACGGTAGTCTCCCAAGGCTATGTGGATATTACTGATGCCGCCAAGACAAGTCTGATCGGCATGTATTGGATTCTCCAGCGACTTTTTGATACGACTTCCCAAGATGCGCATGAAGATCTTGTAGTCACTATGAAGGAGGGTCAAGGGGCGATAATCACAAGGCCGTTTCCCACCACGGGGCTTCGGTATCGGTATCATGAGCCCTTCCGTGAAATGAATGTGAACCGGTACTTCTTGCCGCAAAAGCTCATTAAACATACATAGCCACATCTGTGTCATAATGGTCACAAGGGCACGGTAGAATTCCAACGGGAATCCGTCTGGACCTGGGAACTTGTTGCAAGCACCCCGTGTAATCGCTTCCTCCAGCTCTTCACACGTAATTTCAGGTAACCCGTCAGCTTCCCCGTTCACACTCGTCGCGTCTGGGATCTCTTCCAGGACGTTCCCCAGCTCCCTCTGACCCTCCCCGTTGCTCGCATAGAATCTGCTAAAATGATCCGTGAACGCCTGTGCCATGTCCCTTTGTGTTGCAAAACGAGGGCCATCGACGAGGTCGATCTCATGTATTAAATTCCTGCGTCTTCTTCGTATTTCCTTTATCACATAATGCATCGAGGGAACCTCGTTAGGCAGGAAATCCTGCGACCTCGCGCGTATCATCGTCCCTGCCATCCTCTGCGTCGCAAGTTGTACCAGCTTCGCCTTAACTCGGTGGACGGCCCTCTGGCGTTCTGGTGTGTGTGGTTGAGCTAACAGTTCCCGGAGAGCCGCAAACTAAAATTCAGTGGTCGTGCCCTGCCATTGAGAAACCTCCTTCCCCTAACCTATTAATGTCCTCCGTAAAGCTGGCTTCGCGCACTCGATCCACCACTGCAGGACAGAACCGAAAGAATTTCGTCGACGGAGGCAGCCATGCCACGTATCCTCCAACATGGGTCGGCATTCTGCATCTCGCAGGTGGGAGACGTTCATCTTCGAATTATCCCTCCGTCTCCATACTTGTTGTCTATCAAGGTTAACCGTACAAATATACACTCCTGGAAATGGAAAAAAGAACACATTGACACCGGTGTGTCAGACCCACCATACTTGCTCCGGACACTGCGAGAGGGCTGAACAAGCAATGATCACACGCACGGCACAGCGGACACACCAGGAACCGCGGTGTTGGCCGTCGAATGGCGCTAGCTGCGCAGCATTTGTGCACCGCCGCCGTCAGTGTCAGCCAGTTTGCCATGACATACGTACCTCCATCGCAGTCTTTAACACTGGTAGCATGCCGCGACAGCGTGGACGTGAACCGTATGTGCAGTTGACGGACTTTGAGCGAGGGCGTATAGTGGGCATGCGGGAGGCCGGGTGGACGTACCGCCGAATTGCTCAACACGTGGGGCGTGAGGTCTCCACAGTACATCGATGTTGTCGCCAGTGGTCGGCGGAAGGTGCACGTGCCCGTCGACCTGGGACCGGACCGTAGCGACGCACGGATGCACGCCAAGACCGTAGGATCCTACGCAGTGCCGTAGGGGACCGCACCGCCACTTCCCAGCAAATTAGGGACACTGTTGCTCCTGGGGTATCGGCGAGGACCATTCGCAACCGTCTCCATGAAGCTGGGCTATGGTCCCGCACACCGTTAGGCCGTCTTCCGCTCACGCCCCAACATCGTGCAACCCGCCTCCAGTGGTGTCGCGACAGGCGTGAATGGAGGGACGAATGGAGACGTGTCGTCTTCAGCGATGAGAGTCGCTTCTGCCTTGGTGCCAATGATGGTCGTATGCGTGTATGGCGCCGTGCAGGTGAGCGCCACAATCAGGACTGCATACGACCGAGGCACACAGAGACAACACCCTGCATCATGGTGTGGGGAGCGATCTCCTACACTGGCCATACACCTCTGGTGATCGTCGAGGGGACATTGAATAGTGCACGGTACATCCAAACCGTCATCGAACCCATCGTTCTACCATTCCTAGACCGGCAAGGTAACTTGCTGTTCCAACAGGACAATGCACGTCCGCATGTATCCCGTGCCACCCAACGTGCTGTAGAAGGTGTAAGTCAACTACCCTGGCCAGCAAGATCTCCGGATCTGTCCCCCATTGAGCATGTTTGGGACTGGATGAAGCGTCGTCTCACGCGGTCTGCACTTCCAGCACGAACGCTAGTCCAACTGAGGTGCCAGGTGGAAATGGCATGGCAAGCCGTTCCACAGGACTACATCCAGCATCTCTACGATCGTCTCCATGGGAGAATAGCAGCCTGCATTGCTGCGAAAGGTGGATATACACTGTACTAGTGCCGACATTGTGCATGCTCTGTTGCCTGTGTGTATGTGCCTGTGGTTCTGTCAGTGTGATCATGTGATGTATCTGACCCCAGGAATGTGTCAATAAAGTTTCCCGTTCCTGGGACAATGAATTCACGGTGTTCTTATTTCAATTTCCAGGAGTGTATGCCTCGTGGTCTGTAAACGCTGTCGGCCATATTTCTGCGTCCACCGTCGACATTGCTAACGCCCTTCAAACGTAGAACCGGTCCAAACGGCCGGCGGAGTAGCTAGTAAAAAATGTATATCCTGGTTGGTTGCGATACTTCAGGTCCCATGTATCGACTAATTCCATCCCGTTTACCAGTTCCCTAAGTTCTTGGCTAGTAGTATAGTTAGGTTGTTGATCCTTTCTCTCGAGCACACAATTAAAATCTCCGCCGAGTATGCAACTATCGTATCGTCCCTGGAACAACAGTGTAAGCACATGGGCGTAAAGATCTGCTCTGTCCCTTCTCTCATCCGAGCCTGACGGTGCGTATATGTTGTATTCCACCTATGCTCACGGCCGTACCACGGGCAGAAGGCAAATACTCCACTTCGTCTGCACGTATCCCTTCCTTTAATAGTATAGGTGTGCCAGCGCCTCTCTCGTCACACTGGGAAAAGTAAATGTCGTAACCGTAAAAGTCCGAGGCGGGAAGTACCCGAACTTCTTGTAATAGTGCTATGTCTAAATCCGCAGCCTTTATCATGTCACCGAACATCTTGATTTTTACCGGCGTCCCAATGCTATCGATGTTAACAGACCATATCCGATAAGCTTGTTGCATGTCGGTCAACGTAGATAGGGCACCGAACGGTCGCTAATTTTGCCGTACATAGGCTGCTGTCGTACTAACGCCCCCCGCCGTCCCCTCATATGGTCTGCCGTTATTCCGTGCACTCTTCCGGTGTTACACCGGGAGAGTGCGTGGCAGCAGTTCCTCCGGCATCGTCTGTTCCCCACGGGGGTGGCTCTTCTGACCAGTCTCCTAGTGTCCCATCGTTGTCGTGCGGTGCAGCGCCGCAGCCTCCTCAGTGGCCTGTGGCCGTCTATCGAGCTCCTTCGCTGTGTCTGGAGCATCGTCAGCGGCAGGCCGTTCCGCCGTCCCGCTGGACACCGTTGCATCCACGCTAGGCAGTTCTTCTGTATCCATGGTCGTCTGTTCTGTACCCGTAAACTGCTCAGAATTGTCTGCTAAATCAGAGTGGTCGTTCTCCACCATGAGGCGGCGCTTCTTCCGGCGTTTTGGTGATCGCTGTTTACGTTGCCGGGCCTCGGAATCAGAGGTCAGCATGGTCTCCAGTTGTTCGTGGGGGACGTCGGAATCGTGAGCCGTCACATTATCGACGTCTCCAAGTGCCTTATCTGAAGGGGGCGCAAGCGGAACCGAAGAGAGGGCGTCCTGTGACTGCTGCAGGCGGCCCAGCGCAACGTCGTCTTTCTGTGGCTCGCCAGGATCCGCCGCCGTCTGTGTGTTCTGGTACGCGTCTGTCTCGCGGCCCACGTCATTGCGTAATGCGGCGACGTAAGTCATGGGGAGCACAGTCGGATGCGGCGTGAGGGGGGGATCATCCCGTGGCAGCTGTAATAACCTTCGTTGAGCACACTCACAAAGTATGTGTCCCTCCTTCCCACGTCCAGAGCACCTCCATGGTTGTCCGTCGTAAATGACAATCACCCTACAACCGGCGATGTACAAGTATGACGGGACGTGTTTTCGATCCGTATTTGTCTGACGCCATTGAGGACAGAATACGCCTTGAAACTCGCCCATTTTTTCAGCCACGTGGGAAAGGACCGTTCCGTAAGGACGCAGGGCGTCTGTCACCAATTCTTCTGGCACTTCGAACGGAAGCTCAAAGACGCGGATCGTTCCGAGGCCCATGCCGGCGTGTTCAACTGTTACCGCTCCAACATTCCCGTCCGAATGACAGAAACGAAGTCCTTGCCGGTGTCGGAGTAGTAGTTCGTCACATGCCGCTTCATTTCTGAGCTTCACATAGACCACGCTCCTGACTATAGGCAGGTGTATTCCAACTAGAACGTCAGGTTCGTTGTTCACCTCGTCCCGTAAATAACGTTCGATCTCGTAAGCCTTCGGTCGAGCACATTCGTTATCAAAACTAAATTTCAGTGTCGATTTGCGGAACGACAAGGCCATGACTCGTTCTATGTACACATCGCTACTCACGTAACGTAAACACCTCTCGCGCAGACGTGTGGCAGGGACGTAAACACCGTCCGAACCGCTGCGCCGCCGAAGGCTGACTGCCTCTCGTCACATAGACCTTGCTACCGGAACCTCAGTACATCAGTAAATACACATACAAGGTAAAACGACAGGCTATCCTGAAACAACGGAGTGTTAACGACAGGAAACGATAAATTCTTGGCGCGGCCTCCAGACTTTGTACACTCTAATGAACCTCAGCCCCGTGCCGCACTACAAAGCTACAGTAAGAGAACAGACATGGAACAGCTATGGAACAATATCCCTCCGATTTCTAGACGGTAAAGGCAACCATCCAAGTACCCTTCATTGCGAAGTCTATCTCTGTATAGAACCAGAGGATAGAACACATAGTCAGATCCGCAACACAGTTCATTGTGTCTAAGAGGCAGGCGACGTGGGGTAGGGCGTCTACGGCGTCTTGTCACGGTTCGCGCTGCTCCCCCCGTCGGAGGTTCGAGTCCTCCCTCGAGTATGAGCGTGTGTGTTATCCTTGGCGTAAGTTAGTTTAAGTTAGATTAAGTAGTGTGTAAACCCAGGGACCGATGACCTCAGCAGTTAGGTCCCATAGCCCGTAACACAAATTTCCAAATTTTTTTGTTAGTGGTAACCAGAGAATGGCGATATGCAAACACCAAGACACAGTACATGTGTCCATCAGAATCGTACATGTATTTCTTCCGTGCTTCAAACTGTGTAGACACACTACAGTCCTACAGTCCTACAATAACCTGTCCCACGGTCGCTCATTGTCTGCGGACGGCCAGTAAACCAAAAGCATTCACGGCTTGCGGGAAAGCTCTATCTTATTCTATTTTCCGTCATTTCAACACTTCTGCCACCAGACGGGGAAGAGGACAAACCACTTATGTTGGCTAATGCCAACCTAGACAATAATGCGCGCAGAGCACAGTAGATACATCAGCTAGACCAACGACTATTTAATAAATGAATAGCGAGAATTGAACGAATCTCAAAGTGGTATGTGCGTGTCATTCCCAGAGTGCAGAAACAGTGTCGCCTGCCTTTTTCCTTAAAACGTGGAGAGGAGCGTTTCATCTCGCATTGACTAAAGTTGGCTCCGTGTTAGTTTAACGAAACTTAGAACCAGTGATCGTATTTCGGAATTTATACAAGCACTGTGAAAGAAAATGGAGAACCTGAGTCTTCTATTGAGACTAACAGCGAAGCAGGTAGTTATTATTAAAAACGTTGACAGCGATTACGCATCAGCTGTTCTCGCAGTGAAAGCGTTTCCGAGATATGTGGCGAACCCGACACGGAACGGCTGAAGCGGAATGGAGCGCAGACAATATGGCGCAACATCGGACTGCGGTAGACACAGCTCCATGTGAATTATTACGGTCGCTCAGTGAAGCTATCAGACCCAATTAAAATTCATAAAGCGCATCCCTCTTTGTGAGCACGAATGAAAAACTGTGGCTCACGGATCTCATTTCGCCGTGCCCGGTTCCTCCCCGGCGCAAGAAGCGGCAAACAAAAGCGGGCGGACAAATGACCCCGCTACCTGCTCCCACCTGCTTTCCTCGCCCTGTCCTCGCCCTCCTCTCTACCACTCCTCTTCTCTTTCTGTCACGCTAATGGTGCACGCTTTCTTTCTGCCGCTCTAACACATTGTCGGTGCTTTCAAGTCAGACACTTCACCCTGAATTGTTCTTCAGAATTAATCACAAAACATCTGTAATGAAACGTCTTCCAAGAATCACATTACGGAACTGTCTTTAGCAGGCGAAATTGCGTTTCCGCTCTCTTCCTCGACTGTGTCTGTACTCCTAGCGCCATTGAAGAGTCCCGAAGTAAAATATTCTCGTTTCTTTGCTTCTGCTTTTTTTTTTCTCCTGCGATGCTGTTTTACAATCTGGTTTCGAATTACTGCGGAAATTCATACTACTTATCCATAATGGAGGAGCTTTGTTCCACCACCCTCTAACGCAGTAGCGTCGAATTTGTTTCGTCTGAAAAGCAGGTCTCCACTCAGAGATATTCACAGAGGTCCCTCTGAATGCATTACGATTCATATTTACTTTTTCTGCATTTGGCAGTCATTATGTATACCACTTCTGAAAAATCAAGTATCATATATCATTTATAGCCAACTGCCTGAATAACACACATTAAACCCACATTTTACTATTCTTGGCGTTTGACTATTATAGGTCCAAACGAAAGGAGTTTGTAGACGAAAATGAAACAAGCAAGAAATCGCAGTAAACATAGGTCCATAAGACAATGATTTCTCCAGTACGACGTGTTACGGCTGAGTTCACGTAGGATCCCCAAGGATTCAAGCTGCAGAAATGCACTCTGGGACAGACACCTTACAACAGTATCCCAAATGATCACCGATCATGTGAAGGCGGGTTTTGTTACGTCTCCTCACGTTATGATATCCAATGTGCGTTCCGAATCCGTTGACAAATGTGTTCCCGGAGTTCATCAACGCCACGAAAAGGGCTCGTATACATCAAAGCTTTTAAATATTACCACAAAAAAATCCAGCAGTTTCAAGTCGGTGGACATGGGAGCCCATGGTTTGGTGAGCCACAGCCAATACACTTGTTGTCGAAACACTGTATATTAGTACTTCGGTATCTGGAGTGATAATGTAAAGAAGTACAATTACTTTCAAATTAACTCCTCACATGCCATGTTTCGAAATGAGCGTAGCGCCACACATAAATAGTGTTGCAACATTGCCATGACTGCAATTGTCTTGGTTGGGGCTCGTTCAACTTGCTGTATCAGAGGATTTGGTTAGATCGGAGCTTGCTTTGTGTATTCGTATTTCATTTATATTCATTTGAATGAGCGTAAGGGACAAGAATAAAGTTTTATTCGACTACGAAATTCGGGAGCTCGCACCCTGATTGGCCATCACAGATCAAACAAAGCTTTGCGACCGATCAACACAGACCACACGGGCCTTTGTATTGTGTCTCACTGTTTAGAGGCACAAAACGCGTGGGTGTTTTCAGCTCGTTACTAAATGCAAATAAGTAGGAGGCCGGGTTGATAGGATCTGAAGGAGGCCAGGTTGTAATAATATGCGGTACAGCACACTGTTAGAAGGATTATTATTCAAGAAACACATAGTTTCTCGTAACATGGAATACCATGAACTAATACAACATATTCTCAGGGACTAGGCCTGATGGGCCCTCCTCAGAGAATCAATGCAAACACTACAGAAATGGCTGAGGGCCGATTATGAAAGTGCGTCTGCCTAGGTTGACATCCAGCTAAGAAGTGAACGAGGCACACTCCAGTTCCGTTGAGCTGCACAGCCCGCTAGAGTGCTCTGTGCTCGGCAGATGACGGGCTGCCAACCTTGTGTTGGCGCGCCGTTGTAGTAGTGTCTGTGGCAATGATGCTACACTTTAGAGACACTCCTCACTAACAGATGAATTCGCCAGCTAGTTAGATTCTCTGAGGAACAACTAACACACGTTTGGCTTGCGGATGAGCAGGAGTGTTTCCAGATTTCGTTTTCATTAAAGCTAACGGTGGGAATAAATTAACCGAACACTTAGAAGCTGTATGCATAACTTAGAGTTAGTGACTGTATTGTAAACAGACTCCAGCAGTCCGCGCGCCCCATTTACGAAAATCTTGAAAGTCATGCATAATTGTATACTAAAGAAATGAGAACATATTTTCATAATGTAATGTCGGAAAGCACTACAGAAGAAAGTAAACTAAACTGCGAAGTAGTTGTTTTTTAACAATGTGTAAGAACAGAAATACAAGTCGATGAATGAAATAAATAGGAAGTGCAGGGAAGCTAAGACGAAATGGCTGCAAGAAAAATGTGAAGACATCGAAAAAGATATGATTCTCGGAAGGACAGACTCAGCATACAGGAAAGTCAAAACAACCTTTGGCGACATTAAAATCAACGGTGGTAACATTAAGAGTGCAACTGGAATTCCACTGTTAAATGCAGAGGAGAGAGCAGATAGGTGGAAAGAATACATTGAAAGCTTCTATGAGGGTGAAGATTTGTCTGATGTGATAGAAGAAGAAACAGGAGTAGATTCAGAAGAGATAGGGGACCCAGTATTAGAATCGGAATTTAAAAGAGCTTTGGAGGACGTACGGTCAAATAAGGCAGAAGGGATAGATAACATTCCATCAGAATTTCTAAAATCATTAGGGAAAGTGGCAACAAAACGACTATTCACGTTGGTGTGTACAATATATGAGTCTGGTGACATACCATCTGACTTTCGGAAAAGCATCATCCACACAATTCCGAAGACGGCAAGAGCTGACAAGTGCGAGAATTATCGCACAATCAGCTTAACAGCTCACGCATCGAAGCTGCTTACAAGAATAATATACAGAAGAATGGAAAAGAAAATTGAAAATGCACTAGGTGACGATCAGTTTGGCTTTAGGAAAAGTAAAGGCACGAGAGAGGCAATTCTGACGTTACGGCTAATAATGGAAGCAAGGCTAAAGAAAAATCAAGACACGTTCATAGGATTTGTCGACCTGGAAAAAGCGTTCGACAATATAAAATGGTGCAAGCTGTTCGAGATACTGAAAAAAGTAGGGGTAAGCTATAGGGAGAGACGGGTCATATACAATATGTTCAACAACCAAGAGGGAATAATAAGAGTGGACGATCAAGAACGAAGTGCTCGTATTAAGAAGGGTGTAAGACAAGGCTGTAGCCTTTCACCCCTACTCTTCAATCTGTACATCGAGGAAGCAATGATGGAAAATAAAGGAAAGGTTCAGGAGTGGAATTAAAATACAAGGTGAAAGGATATCAATGATACGATTCGCTGATGACATTGCTATCCTGAGTGAAAGTGAAGAAGAATTAAATGATCTGCTGAACGGAATGAACAGTCTAATGAGTACACAGTACGGTTTGAGAGTAAATCGGAGAAAGACGAAGGTAATGAGAAGTAGTAGAATTGAGAACAGCGAGAAACTTAACATCAGGATTGATGGTCACGAAGTCAATGAAGTTAAGGAATTCTGCTACCTAGGCAGTAAAATAACCAATGACGGACGGAGCAAGGAAGACATCAAAAGCAGAGTCGCTATGGCAAAAAAGGCATTTCTGGCCAAGAGAAGTCTACTAATATCAAATACCGGCCTTAATTTGAGGAAGAAATTTCTGAGGATGTACGTCTGGAGTACAGCATTGTATGGTAGTGAAACATGGGCTGTGGGAAAATCGGAACAGAAGAGAATCGAAGCATTTAAGATGTGGTGCTATAGACGAATGTTGAAAATCAGGTGGACTGATAAGGTAAGGAATGATGAAGTTCTACGCAGAATCGGAGAGGAAAGGAATATATGGAAAACACTGATAAGGAGAAGGGACAGGATGATAGGACATCTGCTAAGACATGAGGGAACGACTTCCATGGTACTAGAGGGAACTGTAGAGGGCAAAAACTGTAGAGGAAGACAGAGATTGGAATACGTCAAGCAAATAATTAAAGACGTAGGTTGCAAGTGCTACTCTGAGATGAAGAGGTTAGCACAGGAAAGGAATTCGTGGCGGGCCGCATCAAAAAAAATTCAGAATACCCTCCCACAACAACAAACGCTGGCTGCTGTACATGCCCTCTATGGACTTGTTCCAGAACTCTAATGGCAGACGATTCCATTCCTGAGATACAGTTGTGCAGAGAGGGAAGATATGATTGCGAACTGGTAGGCAGTGATTTGTCTCCTCATTGTATTGTACGATTCATATTGCAAGCCTCAGTATTATGTCCATTGTGTGCATACATTCACCTGGGAGAAATTCATCTATCAGAACAGAGAGATACTGACGACTGTTACTTTCTATGGGGAAGTCTACACCAACTACATTTCTTAAAGTCGCTCTTACGGTTCCTGTATCTCACAGCTGTACCTCTAGGCTTGATCACCTTGTTGGCGTTTTAAGCTGCTGTAGATGCTTTATCCACGTCTGCGAATTAAATTTGAATTTTTTAACACCCCCTTCCACAAAACACAATGTAGTTCCCTTTCTCTATTTTCCCAGACGTCAGTGTGTCTGAATTAATTTCTGTAAAAATAGTGTTAGAAGTTCTCATGGGTATCCAGATATGACTGGGTGAATAAAAAAAGGTAAGTAAAAAAACGAAAAACGTTATGTTTTGCAGTAGTCAGGGATTAAAAACTCAAACATACCTCTAGGCGTTAATGACGTGGCTACAGTCACTTCATCCAACACCGACCACCACCTAACTGGTCTCGCTAGAGGAGGTTTCTGCTAGCGCTTGCAAGTGCTCTGACACGCATTTAATCTTAGATAGAACGTCTAATGGAAAGCACTACTTGGACGATGAAACATTAAAACGTACCCTGAAACAATGATGTCCGCAGAAATTATTAGTATACCAGCGGCTAACGAAGACTCTAATTCGTGGGGAAATAGGTGTAAACACCATTCTGTTGCTGTGACCCAAACACTTTTTAAAAAGATGAATTGATTCTTGAGCAAAGTAAATTAGTAGCCGAAACTGTTCGATTGGCGAGTCCAAACAACGCGTCCCTGAAGTCGCTGTTGTCCCGTGTTTCTGTAGTATCGCGGACGGGATAGTGCAGTTCACTAATAAGCACAGCTGCGTGCCTGGCAAGCTATACTTATCTTGGGAAAGTGGTTGGGACTTGTGACAGATGCTTCAGAGTACCTCAGAGGAACCCATCTAGCGCATCACCAAATAGCTAATATCACTCACTACAAAAAATTAATGTCTGCATTGATTAGTCAGAAAACAGAAAGAATCTTTTCATTCCAATCAAGATCTGCAAAAACTGGTTCAACTTTATTACCCATCGTACTATGCTCATGGTTACTTCTCGCCCTTCTGCGCACTAATGCTACCTAGAAAACACTTCATTTTCTACAACGATGCCGCCATTTCTCAGATGCTACCAGTACGAAGTATGTGCAAATTGTCATACAAATGGTAGCGCATAACACTGAATTCCCGTGGCGCCTGATTCGAATTTAGTCATCAGGAAGTCGAGTGATTTCAAATCTAAAATAACTGCAATGGGAGACATACGTTTCTTCACCAACAGTCAGAACATTGCCTAGTAAGTGTGGAGAGTATTTAAACGAAATATTTAAACGATACGAATATGATGTCCGAAAGAACAGGCACCATTGGTGGTCTTGCAGCTCTCAAAGAATGAAATCACAGTGAAATCCAGACCTTTAAACGATTTCGCTAAGCTGTACCGGCAGCTGCAGCAAAGTAGTGGGGACCTCAGGGCGCAGTTTGACAACTGAAGCCTCCACACAAACGTCTGTCTAGCGGAACTTATAAGCAACACCAGCGAGTCTGCAAATGACGTACCAACAGGTTTTCTCAGCACGACTAATAACGCTACTCAGAATCATTTTGCATCTGGAAGGCGATGTAGCATTTAGTATGTTTTTTGGTGTGTAGAATACGAATCTACCTTTCAAATTGTTCTAGCACGTAAGATTTCAAAGGTTTTTTTGTTGTTTATTTTTCGTATTTCGCTGTGTACTGTCCTTTTCTTTAGACGCATCTTTATTTTTTTATTTTTTTAGGGCTGCCAGGAGATCTACTTATCGTTCCTAG
Organism: Schistocerca gregaria; assembly: GCF_023897955.1. NCBI lineage: Eukaryota > Metazoa > Arthropoda > Insecta > Orthoptera > Acrididae > Schistocerca > Schistocerca gregaria. The sequence goes on along the minus strand of NC_064923.1, from coordinate 774,744,353 downwards.
ATGGTAGATGCGATAAATACTCGGTATGAATGGCAACTCCCGATTTAAAATCTAATGTAGTCCTTACATTTTACAGGATGGGTTAACGAAATACTGCTGTTTTTGTGACTATGGGATAGCTGTGACACTGACACCAAGAACGCAGTCAAGGAATGGCCTGTAAGGAAATTATATGTTGCTGGAAATGAAAATGCGAAAAACTCTCCCTTGGATGAGACCAACAAAAAAAATTTTTAATTCTCTTCATCTCAAGTCCAGCCTTATGAAGAACTACGTAAAAGCCATGGATAAGGGAGGTCGGGCCTTCAACCATCTGAAAGGAAAGTTTGTTAAATTGAATGAAACAAAGATGAAGGAAGTTACATTTGTTCGACCACAAATAAGAAAACTTATGAAAGATACAATCTTTGACACCAAAAACATAAATATCAAATTACCTGCTTGGTTCTCTTTCAGAGCAACTACGAAGGGCTTTTTGGGCAACACAAAATATGATAACTATGTTTCCATTCTGAATGATCTGTTAGGCAGATGAAAGATCATGGGATGTACAATGTCTCTTAAAATTCACTTTTTACATCCTAGCCTTCATTGCTTCCCGTAACATTCGGGTGCCGTAAGCGATGAGCAGAGTGAACACTTTCAGCAAGACGTCGACTGCCATTCAGAGTGCTGACATCCCAGTTAGATAGTCTGCGCAAGCCAGTTATGTTGGCCACTGATGTAGTGTATATATGGATCGTGATGAGCCCTTCAGCATCAACTAAGGCCTGAAGATGGCGCATTGATGCGCCGAAACTGGCAGCTACACAATAAATAAGATCGTAAGGATGTCTGTTGGCGTTTCATTTTCTCATCTTTGACGACGGGCGAATGCTGCTGGGATATTGTAAGGAAGAGTGATGAAACGCAAACAAGAGAAGAGCTTCTTTGTCTCTTTCTCCTATACCAAAGGAGATTAAAGTTGCAAATATGTTGTGAACTAATGTACACTTATTATTGGCGTCAGGACCGTATGTACATACTGGGTGACAATTATTGAACTATATGAGAAAACATAAATTAGTTACAAACTACGTCGCGCACGCACACTTTATTCAACTTGTAACCGTCAGTACAGATATTCGGATTTAGGTTATGACATGTTCGATATGCCTGCCATCATTGGCGATGATGTGGCGCAGAATAGCGAAATTCTACATGACCCGCTCAAGCGTCGGAATATCGATATTGTTGATGACCTCCTGAATTGCTGTTTTCGTTTCTGCAATGGTTTTGGGATTATTACTGTACACCTTACCTTTAATACAATGTTTTTGAAAAAGTACTTTACAACTTTAAAAATTCATATAAATTTATTGAAAGAAGATATAGAGCTAAGTTTAGTGTTATTTTGTAGGGAACTAAAGGTATTGTGTGTGGTATTCGTTGGTTGTCCTGCACACATCCCATTGGAAATCAGTTTCTTCCCAAACTCGCTGTAGCACTGCAGATGTAACTGTCTCAGTGACGGCGTAATTTCTTGCTCTAAGTTCAGATAGAGAAGCCGATACAAGAGGAGCAAAAGCGATCTTGTTGATGAATACCCATAAAAAAAATCGAGTGATGTCAGGTCTGGGGAGCGAGCGGGCCATGCAATTCGCTCATCACGACCAATCCACTGACCTGGAAAGCGGTCATTGAGACGGACGTCGGCACCATCTTGCATTTCGTTCTTGGTCATCCTCATCGATCTGTGGTGTCAAAAATTGTTGTAACATCATCGTCATGATGGTTCTCTCACAGAAAAAAGAGGCCGTACACTTTGTTCTTGCTCGACACACAGAAAACGTTCAGTTAAGGGCATCACGATCATGTTGCAATGTTCGATGTGGATTTTCACTGCCCCAAATCCTACAGTTACGTGTGTCAACCTTGCCACTTAAGTGAAAAGTCAACTCGTGAGAAAAGATTACTTTGTCCAAGAAATGTTCATCTTCATGTAATCGATTTCACATATTCGCACAAAAGTTCTTTTGAGCAATTTTATCAGCGTCTTTCATTGCTTGTGCGATTTTCAATCTGTACAGTTTCAAATGCGAACAGTTTCTCAACACAAGGCAAACAGTAGTATGTGGGATTTGCAGTTCGCGAGATGCACGCCGGGTCGATTTCGTAGGGCTGTTCACAAAACGCTGCCTCACTCGCTCAACGACGTCGCCAGATGTGCTTGGACGAGCTGACGACTTTCCATGTCTTAGCGAGCACCGTGTTCCTACAGAATATTTAGGCCACTTATAAATTGTAGGACCACCAGGAGGATCTTTAACGTACTTGGTACGGAAATTACGCTGAACTGTTGTCGCCGACTTCGATTCTTCAAACCGAAACGCAAATCTAGCGCGCACGCGTCCAGTGAAGGCAGCCATCTTTAAAGCAACTGCCGCTAGCGCTCCTTACGGTATGACTCGGCACTAGCGGACTACGTGAGACAAAACTTGATGTATTTCCCTACAAACTGACACTGCAGTCACTTCTGTAGGTACTATGAATTATTTTATATGAATTTTCAAATTTGTAAAGTCCTTTTTGAAACACCATGTGTAGCATTTGTTCAGACCCGGAGAATATGGCGGCCAATCGTTGCCTATGGCAGAGGCCTCTGGGTACCCCAAAACCAGAATGCGGTCCCCAAATTGCTTCTCCAGGAAATCAAACATTCTCCTGCTTAGATGGAGTCGAGCCGCGTCTTCCATTAACCACACAGCTTGCCGAAATCAGGGTCATTTTGTGTAATGGAGATGAAATGATTTTCCAAAACCTATACGTACCGTTCGGTAGCCACTCTGACATCGAGGAATATCGCACCGATTATTCCGTAACTGGACATTGCACAGCACACAGCAACCCGTTGAGGGTGAAGAGACTTCTCGATCGCGAAATGTGGATTCTCAGTCCACCAAAGGCGACAATTTCGCTTATTGACGAACCCATCCAATTGAGAGTGGGCTTTGCCGCTAAACCAAACCATACAGCGCATTTTAAGTCCCATCATGCCCCTCGGCCAACCCTGCTTTTGAATGCAAACCGTTCAGAAGTTATGACGATTTTGTTTCTTGTAGTTCAATAATTATCACCCTGTATTAAATACTGTTGTGTTCTTAAGTTCTGAATACGTATTTCTTGTTCATTTTAATTCTGTCATTGTTCACCAGTACTGTTTTTCATTCTGAAGCGTATCTAGGAAAATTAACGTGATACAAAAAACTGATTTTACCAGTGAACTCAGCACCCCAACGTTAGGTAAATTCACCCAATTAGAAACCAAATACAGAAAATAAATTTAAATTTCTTGACTACTCTAATTTGACAAATACATATGTTCAGAACCAGTAGTGTCTCCTATCGGACAAAGCACTCAGAACAGCAGGCGATACGAAACTGAGTCGGCCGCCCCTTCAGCACAGCGCTAAGGGCGAGAACGTGATTCTGCGTATGGACCAAGTTATTTGGCACAAGCTGCCGAACTGTACCTATTTATCAAGTAACACCTTCCATTTTTGACCGGATTAAAATTTTAACAGGACAGCAACTTTTGAGCATTCATCTTGTTTTGGACAGTTTTTATTACAGTGATTTCCTCATTGTCCTCAAACTTTCAGTAATTTAAAATGCTTCAATATCATTTGCTCCCTCTCAACCTAATAGCCAGACTCAAATGTTCGCATAGCCATCTGTCACACAGAGACAGCTCTTGGAGGTCTAGGTTTCAGCTGCGCAGCTGAAACCTATTTGTACCTACGGAAGCAGTTACTTGTTGTGTTACACCGTAGCCGTCTCACACAGCAGCCATGGCTTATCTACAGCTCTGCTACGTAGTCAAGGCGATACTGGTGGCCGAAATGTGTTGAGTTCTTTGGTGACAGTTTAATGGATGGCGCCACTATCGAGAGCTGACTCGCCCCAGTGCGACATGTTTACAGCAGTCCTACAAACATGCCATACCATATCAAAGTGAAGTACAGTAATTTTAGATTCAGTTTTGGGTCTGCTTCACTGTATAATTTATACAGTCTTACACGTGTGGTTATATTGTTCACTAATTTCGATGGAACAGCAATTTAACCTGGCTCTGCCCATGTATATCGCGCCGCACTGCACCAGAGCTGAAATGCGCTAATATCGTACATTAGCAAGTTGTGCATCGGGATTAGAACCAGCAGGGAATCCGCATTTGTGCCACTGCGGCGTTCTGCGTGAAGAATGAACAGGTTGTTAGTTAGCTGTACTTTTGAAATGAAATTCTGTAATCAAATTATTTGCTCAATAGCCAAAGACCTTGACGCAGGCTCTGTTTAAACTGTCATCCTTCACACATAAGTTCCGTAGAATTAAATCTCTAAACGTGGAAATGGAGATACAGAAAATTGCAAAGGCAACGCTAGACGCCTGCCCAAAGTTTAATACCGTGTATTATTAAACTCAGTCGTAACAATCCCTGACAATTTCTAATCGGAGCTACAGTTCAAAACTCGCCTTCAGTCGGACGTAATACTGTCAATTACAAATTTATCAAGATGTCCACCACCAACAATATATTCTGGCAGTCGCATTCAGTATCTCCACAAAATCTCAGACCGCATTAGACGAAAATCATTACACCTCTACCTCTCATGAAAATTTACGAGGTGTAAACCTTCTACATTTTCCAGAGAGCGCAACGTTATAATCCAATAATATGTTGCATATTATCGCTGGCTGCGCGTGTTCTCGCATTTTCAGCAAGATTCATAGTCTCTTTAAGCACAACTAAAATATGAAATTAAATATATTGGGAAAGCAGGTAACGGAAAAGGGGACAGCATGTTACCTCCGACGGTAGTCAACGATTAACATACTCATAAAGTGGCTACCCCCTTGCACTCTCTATACATACGTGTGTTTCTTACAAATGTTGGCCACTATTGGAATTCAACACTTCGTTAATTTGCTATTTCATGTATTTGAGATGTGTATTATCTTTATTTTCGTATAGAATGTGTATCAATAGCTGTGATTATATAATTTCAGCTTATCTATATATTGGCAGCTAATTTTTACACCTTTCGTTTCCTCCGGTAGCTGATGGCAATAAGTTACGGTGTTGAAGTACCAATGTAAAATTCAAAATTTGCAAACAGGGATATTTTTCCTTATTAGCTGTTAGTGCTAGTTGCTTTCTGGTTTTCCATTCTGCAATGTGTCGCAAGGAAAACCACGGTAAAACTCTGAGCGAAACCCAGTCAATTTTGGTTTACAGAAGAAATCTGGTCACTGGTGCATTTTGTTATAACTTTAGGTGAACAAGGAGGTATGTATTGATAACTCTGGAATCTGATACTGAGAACAGTATGTAACCTTTCTCTCCCTAATCGTCCTAATGGACTGTGATATAACAGACCGCGATAGCATATGCCCAATGAAATTTTGCAGTGAGTAAAGCTATCCTTACGGAAGGAAAATAACACAGGCGAGCTGGAGGAAAGTCTACAACAGGCTCTTCTGAAGGAAGAATCTACCCGAAACCTAATCTAATGGTTCAAATGGCTCTGAGCACTATGGGACTCAACTGCTGTGGTCATAAGTCCCCTAGAACTCAGAACTACTTAAACCTAACTAACCTAAGGACATCACACACATCCATGCTCGAGGCAGGATTCGAACCTGCGACCGTAGCAGTCGCACGGTTCCGGACTGCGCGCCTAGAACCGGTAAACCTAATCTAAATAGTGATAATAATTTTGAAATGGGGGGAATATAGTGCAATCGCTGACTAACCACACACGGGGGAAAGGGTTCCAAGAAATATTTACTATAAAAATAACTAATAATACGAAGAAAACACTGATTAGTTAAAAGGGGGATAATTAAACTGTCGCCAGCCCGCTAGGGCAATAAAACTCGAGAAACTAAAAAAGGCAATGGCAAAGAAATTAAAGCAAATAATCGCTGGCGTGGAAACAGAAAGTTCTCACGCTTTTCCACACCGCAACAGTTGACGAGAAAATAGATGAACCGTAAAGCACTCAGTTTGCAGTTACTTATTCCGAAATACCAAATTTTGAAAGTAAATTTAAGAGATGTTATTGGTTAAATAAATATAACTTAAACATTGTTATGTAAAAAAAAGAATACTTTCAATAACTTCAGTGTGCCGTAATGCAAAATTTAGATCGATTGAATTGAGTTCCGTTTAAGCAAATGAGCAACTGATATTACTTTTAAATTAACAATAAAATACATACCAAGCCAGCAGAAGTCACTCGGTAAAGCTAAATGCAGAAAAAATGAAACTGTGCACCCTTAATTTGTGCTGTATCTTTAGTTATTAGTTTTGCCAGTAAAACTTTACGTTAGTATAAGTGAGTTATGTTAATTCTCAGAAGTGCAAATTAGTTAAAACTCTGTTACGCAGTCCGCATCTCGTGGTCGTGCGGTAGCGTTGTCGCTTCCCACGCCCGGGTTCCCGGGTTCGAATCCCGGCGGGGTCATGGATTTTCTCTGCCTCGTGATGACTGGGTGTTGTGTGCTGTCCTTAGGTTAGTTAGGTTTACTAAGTTCTAGGGGACTGATGACCATAGATGTTAAATCCGATAGTGCTCAAAGCCATTTTTTTTTCTGTTAGCAATACAAGGATGAACAGTTACTGAGGCAGAACATTCAGACTGAAATTGGTCATTACCAGACAGACAAAACTGTCAATTAATAGTTAATCAATTTTTATTATTTTCGACATTCGGATAGCATCTGAGGACAATGACAGTACAGGTGCCCTACAAGTTTCGACTATTACAGGTTGTTATTCAAGTTAGTCATACTCTTTGAAAGAAATACCTCTGGGTAATGACCATATGAGTTTTTTTTCGCTTAACAGTCTTAGGATATTGTAGCTGTGCGGTCGATGAGGAATGTAGCCGACGACGGTGCTAAGCTGCCGTTGTTGCTGGTGGTGGTTTGGAACTACGATTCTAGAGCCACGGATAATTATGAGACGAGCAGCAGTTAGAACTGCACCTTCCTCCGCCTGTCCACTCCAGCCGTGCTCTCAATACTCGCCGGTTAACGACTTTGGTGCGCATACGTTGACGCAATCATACACACATCAAAAAAAGTTTTGCATCATCCCGGTTCCCAGAGATCCTGAAGGTACATGTTGACTGTGGATATTGTATCACAGACACAGTCCCTTTGCTGTTCAGGGATGTCACTAAAACCGCCCAAAGATGTAAACAACCATGCATGAGCAGCGCGTATTAGACGGAGGGGGTCCGACAGCCGATCAGTTCCAGTCATTCCACCAGGAATGAGGTACACGGCTCGTGTTGTCTGTAGCTCAACTATGTCTAGACGGTCAGTACCGCGGTTCGATCCCGTCCACATTGTTACTTTGTGCCAGGAAGGGCTGTCAACAAGGGAAGTGTACAGGCGTCTAGGAGTGAACCAAAGCGATGTTGTTCGGACATGGAGCAGATACAGAGAGACAGGAACTGTCGATGACATGCTTCGTCCAGGCCGCCCAAGAGATACTGTTGCAGTGGATGACCGCTACCTACGGATTATGGGTCGGAGGAACCCTCACAGCAAAGCCACCATGTTGAATAATACTTTTAGTGCAGCCGCAGGACGTCGTGTTACGATTCAAACTATGCGCAAAAGGCTGTATGATGCGCAGCTTCACTCCCCATGTTCATGACGAGGCTCGTCTTTGCAACCACGACAAAACGCAGCGCGGTGCAGATGGACCCAACAACGTGCCGAATGGAGCGCTCAGGATTGGCATCACATTCTCTTCACCGATGAATGTCGCATATGCCTTCAACGAGACAATCCTCGGAGACGTGTTTGGTGGCAACACGATCAGGCTGAACGCCTTAGACACACTGTCCAGCGAGTGCAGCAAGGTGGAGGTTCCCTGCTGCTTTGGGGTGAGATTATGTGGGGTCGACGAACGCCGCTGGCGGTTATGGAAAGCGCCGTAACGGCTGTGCGATACGTGAATGGCATCCTCCGACCGAAGGTGGAGACCATATCGGCAGCACATTGGGGAGGCATTCGTCTTCATGGACGACAATTCGCGCCCCCATCATGCACATCTTGTGAATGACTTTGTTCAGGATAACGGCATTGCTCGACTAGAGTAACCAGCATGTTCTTCAGACATGAACGCTATCGAACATGTCTGGGATAGATTGAAAAGGGCTGTTTATGGACGAGTGATCCTCCAGTTATTCTGATGGATATACGCCGAATCGCCGTTGAGGAGTGGGACAATCTGGACCAACAGTGCCTTAATGAACTTGTGGGTAGTATGCCACTACGAAAACAGGCATGCATCAATGCAAGAGCACGAGCTACCGGGTGTAAGAGATACCGGTGTACAACAATCTGGACGACCCACCTCTGAAGGTCTCGCTGTATGGTGGTACAACATGCAGTGAGCAATAAAAAGGGCAGAAACGATGTTTATGTTGTTCTCTATTCCAGTTTTCTGCACAGGTTCCGGAACTCTCGGAGCAGAGATGATGCAAAACTTTTTTGATGTGTCCAGCTGTACACCATCTGCGGCAGCGCCCAACAAACAGTTCGGCACTCCTTCATGACTCAGGCTGCTCTGCTTTATCTCTGTTCGCAACGCGACAGAGACTCTCCGTACGCAAATATAAACAATAGCACTGCTACTGCTATTTCGTCGTTGCTATCGATACATTTCAGTAAAATTTCCCTCGGCAATTGCCCTGAAATTTACAATATTTCCATTATAATTACAATCAATTATATACAGTTTGAAATAAATACACTCTTACATCGATTACGTATTAAATACAGTCTCTGTAATAAAGTTTATAGATTCAGAGTCGAAAGTACAGTACAAATTATCAACCGATTTCAAACGACGAAAAATTATGGATGTGCACAAGGTATTTTATCTGCATTTTCGGTGTTACAATCAGAAGGCCGCCACTATGTCGGAGTGAGATAGGAGGTTGGGGTCGGAAACCTTGGTAGTGTGGATGTGGTTGAGTTTGTGGTAATCCTTCAGTGGATCACCAGGGTGCGGGATGGTGCGGAAGGAAGTCCATCTAAAGGACGGAACTGACTCTGACAATGCAACGCTCGTAGCGATATCGCAGATACGTGAAACGCACTGAAACACAAACGGTAATTTCTACACAAGATGTGATGCCGAAATGAAATCGGTTTAGTATATACACCTGACATATCTAATTCTGAAATTGTCCCGAATTCACATGCTTCTGATGTGGTATTGTTGCAGATAATAATTCTAGATTCTAAAACTGTTAGCAGGCGTGAAATTCTCACATCATCCATACATTGGTGGTGTCTTTGTCATATGACACTTCACGACCAGCTATGTCTATGAACTTGCGGCATCGTCATGGAGCGTTCGGATTTCAAATACACTTTCGTAAAATTCAAGTAATCACAACTGCTCACAGCTTGTAAGGTACGGGGACAACAACACAGCTGATTCTTCCGATTATGATGCTGAATTCCATCGGTGATATCGATGTGCGTTCTTCTGTCGGATTTAAAATATTGAATGTGTTGCCCTCTTGATTAATATAACGTTCTTCTAATTTCACAAAATTTGACAGATGGTGACGAGAGACTGGATGCGCACGTAGTTTATGTATCAGCCGATAGAGGACAGTATTGGATAAGGGACTGATTTAGCTTCGATTGTGCCCAGTAGAGTGCACTAAAGTAATAGAATGTTTTTCATACGCTGTTGTATTTTCATAAAGTGTTATTATGTCTTTTTGTGTATGTAAAATGTTATAAATGTGTTTTAGCAGTATGAATGATGCGTGAGTGTGGATTAATGTTAATATGAAGATAATTGTTTAACGATTTATGTAGTAGGATTTAGTGTGGGAACATTTCGAAGAAGTATGGATATGAACAAAGGGGATTTTTGTAGAATAGATTTGTAAAGTAAGTTTATGGTAAAGGGAAAGTTAATTCAGGTATAAGTAACAATAGTAAATAACTTTATGCATAAACAAAACTTCAGCATATTAGATAATTACGTCGGTAAAAGGTGTAGTCGTTAGGTTTACTATTTTGCGATTGGTTATTGATGAAAAACGGGGATTGACGCGGGAGAATGTTGTTGTGCTATTGGCTGTTGAGTAAACTGACCAATGGTGAAGCAATATTCTTCGCGCGCCTTTCTGTGCTGGGAGAGAAGACTCGGAGTATTCTAGAGAGGAGTTGGAGCCTAGATATGAACCAGTTCGGACGTGTGCAGTAGTAGTTCCGATGGAAACGATAAGTTGCCGGATCTAGCAGTGTTTCATACATCAAAAGTGTTGTAAAGTGACGGCATAATTATTCCGATAGGAGTGTAGAAATTTCGGAATTTTTAAGTGAATTTTGTGACGAGAAAAGACATAAATTGCTCGTGGCGTATTGAGCAGGTCGGTGGCTAAAAACTGTGACGGTATTTGGTACCGACAGACTTAATATTTGGCGAGCATTATCAATCAAATACAATTAGAATTTTTGTAGCTATTACTTTTTCGGGAAATACAACACCATAAAGTTGCTAACATGAGTGAAAGGGATTGTGAGTGACTGTGTTAAGACTAGCACGGGGCTTGGCAGTGATACTTGTTCACCTAAGTTTCAGAATATTTTAATTGAGGGCAAAATTTCAAACCTTTCATTTCGTGTTTCTCCCGAAACGTAGATTAGTGACTTTAATTGCAGCCTGGTTCACGTCGAAGTACAGTAGGTTTCACTCGGTTTTCCTACCGATGATCTGCTGAGACAAAGTTGACAGGTAGGTGCAGGTTCGTCGTAAAGGGAGGAAAGAACTACGTGTTCAGTTTTATCTACTAGAATGTTCCGAATCCAGCCGCAGTATGGACTTCAGCTTTCACATTTGAAAGAGGACACCACTCTGAATCAAACTACATTCAGTTAAAAAAACTTAACGACATCCGAGAGCCGATTAATGAAACCAAGTATGTGCTCCTAAGGTATCGAATGGAGTAATAAACACTGCACATCAATAAACGCAAGTATCTTAAGTGTACCCTGTCATGCGTCTCTACGCTAGGTATCCACTTACAACTAATATGTTTGACTTTTGTAGATCATCGATATTAGTCAGAATCAGAGATTGTTGGAGATTGATTAACGCATGTATTGAACTAACGAAAAATAACGCAGCTAATTGAGTGTAGAAATTCGCCGAATTAATTTTAGGACAAAATTATTATATTACTTTGAGAATGTACCATTAACCCTAATGAAGACGTTATTACTCATAATACCCAGACAATACCCAGACAACCGTTCCCATCCGTAGGGAGAAGATCACGACAATGGTACGATGAGAACGTTTAAACAATGTGTGCCAAAGGCAGCTTCAGAAGTATCTCCGGAAGCTATCGTAGCGATGTTCTACGGAGTTAGACAACTACAGCAGTGAACAGCAGCAGTCTCGTTGAGACACAAAACGGGTGGGAACCGCCAGCATCGGTAGCAGCTGCATCGGGCTCCAGCACCGAGCGAGGCGGCCCGTGCACACTGGCTTCGTATTTGGGAGGACAGCAGTTTAAATCACCGTCAAGCCATTCAGATACCCGTGGTTTCTCAAAATCGCTCGAGGCAAATGGCTTTGAGAAGAAAACAAATTAAATTTCGTTCCCCACACTTACGGTCCATTTCTAAAGAATTTTTGGCCTTGTACGAACTCAGTAAACAGATCGAAACACCAAAACACTCGTTCAGTAACAATATTGCCACCGAAACAGAAGATTACACAGAGAAAGCTTAAGTACTGAAATCGGTGTTTCGAAATTATTTCACCTCTGAAAGTCGCAATACGGTTCCTCCTTTCAGTCATCACACGAATGCCGAAATAACAGATGCTGAGACAGTCAAGGTTATAGATGAAATGAACGAAAAACGCTCAGCAGTGGAAACGTGCCTGGTTTGGGTGAGACACCTCCGTGATTCAACAGACATTATGAGAAAAAAAATTTCTTCGCCTCTACTGTTCAACTGTTCAGCTGTGTGAGAAATCTTGTGGGACTTAACTGCTAAGGTCATCAGTCCCTGAGCTTACACACCACTTAACCTAAATTATCCTTAAGACAAACACACACACACATATGCCCGAGGGAGGGCTCGAACCTCCGCCGGGACCAGCCGCACAGTCCATGACTGCAGCGCCTTAAACCGATCGGATAATCCCGCGCGGCCCGCCTCTACTGCAAGGCATATGCAACAAATCTGCACCAGCAGCTAAATCTAACGTGCATAACCCTGTGTGTGTGTTGTATGAGTGTCAGTTTCATTTTAATTTAAGCCCTAAACAGACCGTTACATGAAAAACTTAAAAGTAACATTTGGATAAGCTACCTGACTGCGTATTTGAATAAGAATTTTCAAGTGATACAGAATCTGACTTGTGCAACGGGATCTACTGCACTAGAGTACATGACATATTGTGGCGTGTCAGTGTGTCTGTTTTGGTCGTACGTTTAGTACTCACCTCTTTAGATGACTGAGTTTTTGCATGTGGTTTCAGCAAGGCGCAGCAGCATGCTAAAGCTTATTATTACTAAGAATGAAGTTAATAAACAGGACTTTGCTTGGGTCCTCTTAACCACTACATAACTTTTGAGAAGGGATTTCATTAATTAAGTCTATTTAAATATTCATAATCATTATGAACAAATATTAATAATGACAAATGACGTATGTGTCAGTAATGGCAGATGAACGAATTATTTCAATTTCAAAACTGCATTAATATTTAGTGACCACAGCATATTATTTAGATGCGGACAATAACTACTATTATTTGGAGGATAAAGAGGCTTCTTTAACTGACAAGCAAAACGTGGGATAATTGCAAACTAGGCCTATCAATCACGACCATAACCCTGCGATTTCTTTTGCGCTATGCTTGCGAATTTTGCCTTGAATTCCATGTTCAAGTGTAGTGAAGGCATCTAAAGCTCTCCTCGCCATATAAGTGAAACCAGTCCTTGAGTGTGGTGACATCTGCCACCACCGACGTGAGGGCAGCGTGACGCGTTTTCCGTCTCCGAGCTCTCGACCAACACTACTACTTCCACTCTCGCAGACACACCTCGTCTCACAACAATGCTTAGAATCGCACTCCCACGTTTCGCCCTCACATTGTTACTAACGATATCTCAGTGCTTAGACATTGCAAAGAATAACCTTAAGTTAGACTATTTTTCTACGTAATGGTAAGTTCTGACACACTCCCTTCCGATGTGTCGCCCTCAGATTGTTAATATCAATATCTGAGTGCCTACACAAAGCTAAGAATGGCGTTAATCTCAACGTATTGTCTTGTGTAATGCAAAGTTCTGACACACTCCTTACACCAGTATCAGTTATTCGTGTGTTGTTGAAACAACGACGGTTAATAAGCGACTGGGTGAAGAAAAAAGTCACACCACATTCCCGTTTTCAAGAAAGTCCGTTGGATGGATGGATATAATTATAGGCCTACATCGCTGGCCTTAATCTGAAGCAGAATTATGGAGCCGGACGGGTGGCCGAGCGGTTCTAAGCGCTTCAGTCTGGAACCACGTGACCGCTACGGTCTCAGGTTCTCATCCTGCCTCGGTCATGGATGTGTGTGATGTCCTTAGGTTAGTTAGGTTTAAGTAGTTCTAAGTTCTAGGGGACTGATTACCTCAGAAGTTTAGTCCCATAGTGCTCAGAGCCATTTGAACAAAGAATTATGGAACACGCTTTATCTGCAAGCATCGTGACGTTTCAGAAGCAGGATACTCTCCTCCGTGTAACTCAACGCAGATCATTTTAGCAGTGGTCTGTCGAAAACACAGCTCGCTGTGTTCGCCCTGCAAATCCTCAGCGCCGCAGGCAGTGGCGCCCGGGCTGACGACGCGTTTCTCGCGTTTCTGGAGAGCTGAGACTCAGCTCTGCACTGCCGAGCTTACCGAGTCTCGGACCAGATTTGTGACTGGATTCGGAACAGTCTAGCAGATAAAACTGAACACGTAGTTCTTAAACGAACGAAATACACAGCTGCAAAAGCAATTTCGGAAGTACCTCACAGGAGTGCCAGAGGATCGTAACTGCTTATAGTATACATATGAAAATGGGTCTGTTGTATAAAGTCTGGAGCTCCGCCACGCTGTTCACAGACAATGCTGTTGACTGCACCAAGGTTGAAACGTGAGGAAACTGTAGTAAAATTCAACAAGATGTGCCGAGTATTCGAGTAGAGACTGACAGAATTATGAGGTAGCAGAGAGAAAATCCAATGAAGAGCAACGTGTTTCGTCACGCGATCGCTCAATAAGCGCTAGAGTGTTGCGGAGATGCTCAAAAAACGCGAGTGACATAAGCTGCAAGAGAGGCGTATCACTGTGAGATTTACTGTCGAAATTCCGAGAGCCTTAGTTCGAAGAAGACGACGGAAATATACCACTTCCTCTTACATAGCCTGTCGACATGACTACGAAGAAGTCATCAGAGAACTTGGAGCTCATGCGGAACTGTAGTTATTGTCATTCTCGGTCAACAACGTTCGACCACACTTAAAAAATATTTTAAAATGAAAAGATCTAGATCGACGTTTGAATAATTTTGTGTAGCGACATCAAGCAGCGAGTTGCAGCGTGCCGTTCTCTGGTGAGACGGTCTTCAAAGCCCCCCACCCCTCACTCATGTTTGTCATTTTCTGTAGCACATCCGATGTATCGTTGTTTACAAACGTGTAATGTAGTTTTCTGTCCTAAAGAACGTCCTCATTACCTGCAAGAATCGGTAGAGATCACACCTAATGTTACAATATACGCCAGCATGTCATCAAAATACCTGTTTCGACCACATTTTTTCGAAGGCTACGTGGATGGAAATGCTTATTTGGACATGTTGTAAATGTGGTTAATACAGCAGCCTGAAAGCACTTTATCATCCATTGTGTGTGGTTACAGCAGGACAGAGCTTGCGAGGTACTCAGCTATTTTTTTTGTACATTCTCTAATCTGTTTTCATTGGAAAAAACCAATAAACAAGAACATTGCGACTATCGAAAAAGTAGACGAATCCTAACGTAGGAGTGGCCGAGCGGTTCTAGGCGCTACAGTCTGCAACCGCGCGACCGCTACGGTCGCAGGTTCGAATCCTGCCTCGAGCATGGATGTGTGTTATGTCCTTAGGTTTGTTAGGTTTAAGTAGTTCTAAGTTCTAGGGGACTGATGACCTCAGATGTTAAGTCCCATAGTACTCAGAGCCACTTGAACCATTCGAACCAAACATAATTTAAGCAAGAAACAAATATGGATCCTACTTCGGATCTTATAACAGAAGAATAAGAAAATTTCCTCCAAAGTCTCTGGCTTGAGAAAGTCCACCAAAGAACAGACGGAAACAAAACTACCAGAGAGTGGGTAGGGAAGCAGCCAACTCACGCCATATAAAATTCACTTCATTCTTTCCTGTGTGCCAGCACAGTCCGCTGTAACTAGCTCTGGCGTCATAAATGTTGCGCAATACTTTGAAAATCAAATAAATAACCTGAAACGTTTCTAGCATGTCAGGAGTAATATTAAATCAGTATGTGTTGAATATCAGTTCAATAACTTTAACCACTTTCGAAATTTGGACGTTTTTCTGTAAAAATCATTGGCGCAACAGAAAAGAGCTAGAAACTCAAAAATTTATATTTAGATTCCGTTTGCGTATTAATTTAGTAAAAACCGTATTCTGGATCTCAAAAATTAAAATTGTAGTTGAAATTCATGATTTTCTGGGTTTTGTCTTAAAAATTAAGGAAGCAAGATAGATTAAGTAGGTGAATAAAAAAAGCTAGATTTAAGTAGAATGGAGATCCGCTACAATCATAAAGATGTGAGAAGTTTCAACTGAATAACTATAAAACTATAGCGATAGCGTATCTCCAAAGGGCAAGTTCAGAGCTCGTCTACTGCGTGTAGTGTAATTAAATTAATTCTCTCGCCAAAAATATTTGACTGACCCACGTCAGACTTTTATTATGATTACTTACCTGTGTGCTGATTGCACATCTAAATTGAGAGCTTCATTGGCCATCAGCAAAGGAAGCAATGATTTATTCGATAACTTGAAGTGGTGCAATACTAGCCCAGCGGCTAGTTGGGACAGCGGATTTAATCAGCTGTTCCCTTAGCCGTCCGCACCGCGGCTTTATGTATAAGAACGCTGCGAGAGAGAAGAAGGCCCCAGTTCTCTCCAGACGCTGATCAGCGCGCCATCTGTGCCGGGAGTCGCGTCGCGTCGGTATCATTGCTATAAACAGCCTCGGGTGCCGTAATAAGTTACTCGGGATACACGTAGCCAAGAAATCATTTTCGAGTGAAGTGTTCATTCTGGGATGACTTTAATGATCTATCTTCAGTTCGCGTATGTCGTATTTTCACGTGCCGCCGCGGGACAGACATTCTACCATTATTTAGCGTGGCGTTTGATGAACATTATCATCAAATTATGGCGAGCATTCACTTAAACATTTAATTGGAACAGTTATAGTTGCATCAGCGCATTAGACTCTGAACTGCTCTGGTAGTTGGATTGTGTGGATTCTTTTTGGTCTGTGACTTTCAAAATATAGTGAACCTTTTAGAGTGAATCGTTTTTGATTATGAATCCCAGACAATCTCCTAATTCCTCAGAGCTATAAGCTGTCGCTATAAATGTATTTCTCAGATGAAGTGGGCACCAGGAATTCTAATCACAGGCTTCACATTTTGCTAATCACTTTCTGGTTGCCAATATTGTAGTTAGAGAGCCAGTGTTAAGAACGGCAAACAACGGCATTAATTAAATCATAGGAACATTTCATTAACAATTATTTCCATCCGCCGCACCACATATGTTGCTAATCGTCCGGGAAATGCATCTTTTCTACATTACATCCATCATTATTTAACAGAACAATTCCATACGCCGTCCCACAAGTGGTAGGCACAGCATTACCACAAAGCTGTCCAGGAAGACCAGATTACCGTTACAACACTCCGTCACAGTCCGAAGCTACCGCTCCTGGCGATCTGGAACTACCAACACACGAGGCACGTGGATGTTACGACGGGTTGGCACATCCGTGCAAGTCCAAACGAAGTGTCGAACTGCGTTCTGGCCGGTGGTGCGCCGGCTTATAAGACCGGTTGGCGAATGGACCTTCTGGGACTGTTTACGGTCTTGTGAGTGGTGTCGGAAAATAGTGCACTTCCTGATCGCTACCTCTGGCGCTACTGTCGATCCGCGGTGGTCGCGTAGCGGGCCCTGGCCGCCGTTAGCTGAAACACAAGGAGGCTGTGTTTTCGTCTCCGCCAGCGGTCTCGGCCGTACCGCAAACAACTGCTTTGGTTTTACTCGCATCCCGCACCTCTGTTGTGTCATAAGGGATGCCGGCATCGCAGGCGGACG
This sequence comes from Schistocerca gregaria, assembly GCF_023897955.1. Taxonomy (NCBI): domain Eukaryota; kingdom Metazoa; phylum Arthropoda; class Insecta; order Orthoptera; family Acrididae; genus Schistocerca; species Schistocerca gregaria. Next base: position 774,726,881 of record NC_064923.1, on the reverse strand, counting down.
GGACGGACACAGGAGTTCGTCTCTCATTGGCAGAAACTCAAATAGAATGGATTATTCGAAAGTATCGCACTGTTAAAGGCTGCATTGTCAGCCAAGTTCTAAAAAAGAAACTGGTATTTTCAGTACACTTTCCACTTACTGCTACAGGAAAACAGTGGTCTTCCAAGAAAGGAAAGTTGACTATTTTGTTCCTCGTATTCCGAAGGTCTGAACGTGTAATGTTGTAGTGCGTAGGACCTATAGGAAGTGTTACATGCAACAGTGTGTCATTGAACTACTGTGGGTGCTTAAATCAAACCGGACATAACATTGACGCAATTGTTCTCTCATCGCCACAACACTACGATCGTTCTAAAATTATTGAGTGTAAATTTCACTTTGTAGCTGTCTAACTAGAATGACGAATATTTTCAAGTATCACAAGACACTTGCGTAAAATGGTATACTGAATCATTTCAAATGATTGTTAAATAATTTTAAAAATAAATTTTAAATATAGTTTTAATAACAATTATTATTACTATTATTGTAAATTTTAAATTATTTAAAAAAATAAAAGCGAATTGCGACTATAAATATAAGCATCCGAACAGTTGCCTTTATGATACTATAGCCACACAAAAATGCCACCTGATGAACTTCCTACAACAACAGCAATGATTAACTGCCGCTCGCCACTCATACAAATATCCAGTCGGATCTGAATAAGATTTCAAAGCCGTGCACATTATCCATTGGATTAAAGTAGTATTCTATCTCTACAGTATCAATGAGTCACGACTGGAATCGGTCAAAAGATAAGAATATCTAGAAGTAACGTTGGGGGAAATGAAATCGAATAATCACATAGATTCGATAGTGGCTACAGCAAGTGGAGGACTTGGGAACGTTGGTAGGATATTGGGAAAATGCACCCTACAAAATGGATTGCTTGCAAAACACTCATGTGATCAATGATAAAATATTCCTAAGTCGTATGGGATCCATACAAAACAGGACGAACAAAGTATGAAAAGAAGGCCAGGAGGAATGGCGTCACGTTTGACCCACGAGAGCGCTACGAAAATGCTGAAAACTCTGAAGTGTAAGACGTTTGGACACCAAGTACCCCTCGAAAGTTTATGTACGGAGTAATACGTGAAGATTAGGTACATTAGACCGATGAACCAAAACACTAGGACCACCTGGTTTAGTAGCGTATTGGTCCATCTTGGAACGTAATGCAGCAGCGATTCTACGTTGTATCCATTCGACAAGTCGTTGGTAGGTTTTCGGAGGAGTGTGACACCCGATTTCCACGCACACATCACGCAGGCCCACTGATTTCAGGACCAGTGCCTTGTCTGCGCCCGATATCATCTCAGATCTGTTTGATCCGTTTCAGATCAGGCGCATTCAATGGCCAAGACATTAAAATGCGTTCACTATAGCGCTCATTGAAAACCACTATATCGAGATTCTGGCCTTGGGATGCTGCCATTTGTCCTGCTGGACGATAGACTCTACGTCAGTGAATACGTCAAGCTTGAAGGTATGCAGCTGGTGCACAATAATATTCACGTGGTCCACGTCTAGAGTGTCTACCATAGCACTATACTGCCCCCACTGGTCTTCGTCCGTGGCGCGAACAATCGACTTGGTGTTACAAGAAACGTTGTGTTTACGATACGGTGACAGGTTTTCATTCATAAGTAATCAAATCTCGATAACCCTATGCCCACTGCAATGATAATTGACTATGTCGTTGGATCAGCATGGCCACACATAGCTGCAAACCGCAGAACGGTGAATTTCGAAACACTTGCGGCTGCTCCGTCATTCCACTCTGTCGACAGATCCGCCACAAATCACCGCCTATCCCTTCTTACAAGCCAACCCCTCCACCTCCGCGTTCTGTCATGAGGCGCGGAAGTAGAACACCTTGTCGCCTGCTTCTGATTACATCGTCCTACAACCACTTTCCGTGGATGCCCACGCCACTAGCACGCGCTCAACTGGCCAGAATCGCCGATTTCTAGATGTCTCTCTTACGTCAGTTGATTTCCTCATCTTGGCCCCGATCTTCACTATAATGATTCTCTATTTATCTCGGCTCCGCCTATACACTTTCCTTTCCGCTTATGTGCCAGTAACGCAAGCAGGTGTCATTCACCCTCGCGGTGTGCGGCTCTCGCAAGGTTTTGGGTCATCAGTGTATGTATCACTCTCGTAGGGACGCCACGATAAGACTAATTTTAATCTCTCTATCGTTTTTGAAGACGGTTTGTCGAAGGCAGCAGCCGCAGTATGTTTTATTATGTCAAATATTGCAGACCTCCTGAGGCTGATCTTCATTTATGCTGATCATTGATACAACATGCGTGAACGATTCATCATATTTATCTGGGAAATCAATGACTTATAGATCGATGCAGTGAAATTCATCCTGCCACGGATAGCCGATAGCCACCGATATCCTGCCATATCACTTTTACCACGTAGGTAAAATCACGTAATTTTATGTAAACACTTTCTTTTCCAACACATACGAAATATAAAGCGATCATGCAGACTGCCAATTAAAACTGAGAAAAACTTCCTGATAGTGGAAAGATTTTACTAACGAGTAATTTTTAAGATTGTGTCTCTCTGGAATACAGCAGTACGTGGAGGTGAAGCGCCTGCTGCGTTCACAGCCACCATCTATCGTGGTCGTGTGGGTCTAAAACAGACCGAAACCGATAACCTTATATAAAAAAAAGTTTATTGCGGTTGTGACTGTTCGTATTCACTTTAAACTTTACTAATTACAGTACGCGCAGAGGAATTAAAACACGCGTTCTGCCCGCTCTCCGTAGTGGACTGAAAAGTAAAACTACTACGTGGCCAATGTGAAGAGCCCTCTGCAATGCACTTTACAGTGGTTTGCAGTATTAGAGAGCTTTTTCTAGAGCTCTACATACTCGGACCTTTTCTCTCTGGACCGAAAGACAACTTCTCATTATATACAATTACGAATTCATTTAGCAAGAAGATGTGCTTGTGTTTATTTTCCAGTTGCCTGTCTTTTTCTTGACATCATATGACTTCCAGAAGACAGTTTCTCGTGGCGACATTCTTCTACAGCTGTTTCTCTGTTTTCTAGCCACATCGGATTTAATTGTGTAGTCGACTGATCAGCCACTTCCTGTGTCGTTGTCGACAGGGCTTAACAGCAGTACTAATAGACCGTGTGGTCCGTTCTCTGCTAGAATATTGCGGTATGGGATGCTTACCAGACAGGATTGACGGAGGAATCGAAAAAGTACAAAGAAGGACAGCACGTTTCGTCTTACCTCGGATACGACAAGCGAGCTGGGGTATGAACCATTCAGACGAAAACGTTTTTCGTTGCTGTGAGATCTTTTCACGAAACTTGAATCACCAACTTTCTCCTCTGGATGCGAAAATGTTTTATTGACGCGAAGCTACATAGGAAGAAATGGTCGTCATAATAAAAGAATAGAAATCAGGACTCGTAGAGGAAGATTTAGGTTTTCGTTTTTACCACGCTTTGTTCGTTAGAGAAATGGCCTGAAGAAGGTTCTATGGCCCCTCTGCCACGCACTTAAGTTTGAAATGCAGAGTAGCCATGTAGATGTAGATACAGATGTGGTACTTTCGTATGTAGTTGGAGTCATGGAGATGTTTAGGAAATTGTATATTCTGACGCGGCACAGAAAAAGTGAGAGACATTAGAGACATTTATTCCTGTATATGAATCTGGTGAGCTGCATGTCGGTGTTCGGCTAGGCCTCACCGTGCGGCGAGCGCCTGGAGCGCTGGCCTCCGAGCGGGCACCTGTGTGCTGCGGGCAGCGGTCCGGCAGGTGAGCAGGCGCAGGGCTGGGGCGCCGGCCCGGCTAGTTATCGACTGCGCGGCGCGGCGCCGCACGGCGCGGCACGGCACGAACCGGCCGCCGGCCGCCAGCCACGCCCTGCTCGCTTCCAGCGCACGCCGCCAGGTGCGCTGCGGCCCGCCTCACCGCCCTCGCCTCCCGCGTGCTGCCGCTTACTTTTGGCTGCTGACCTTCGCTACTAGAAGGTGCTGCCTTCCATCTGCTGGCGGCGTACCTCCCATCCTTCCACTCCTCCTTCGTTATTTTCACTGAATCTGGGAGTACAGGGCCCGGTTCAAGGAGCCTATCCCGTGGGCAGGCATGGAAGTAGGGGCGGTGGAGGGAGACCACGGGCCCTTCCTCTCTCTCTCTCTCTCCCTCTCTCTCTCTCTCTCTCTCACACACACACACACACACACACACATAGAACCTTCAGTAAAAAAAATTTACAGTCTTACGTATTCCAATTTCCTACTTTCTTATAAAGTACGTTACGGACTTAACCTCTTCACTTTTGTCCATGCACTGACGAAAAAAAAATCGCAGCACCAAAAACTAATTAATATACAGAGTGTACGAAAATCATCATCTGAGGTTTAAAAAATCCTAACTGTTACGTTACCTGAGATATGTGCGTGAACAACGTACAGTTTAGAAGAGCGAACTCTCGAGTCTCACATGGTTCCCGCTTGGTAGCAGCAGTGCTCACGCCCTTCAGTTCTAGTAAAAATGCTGTCGGGACAACGGAGAACGATTTGTGTTGTACGTTATGCGCAGTGCGGGTCGGTAATAACTGTTCAGCGTGACTTTCGTACTAGATATGGTGTGGATTCTCCTACAGCGAAGAGCATTGGACGATGGCATGAACAGTTGCGAAAACAGGTAGTTTGTGTAAAGGCAAATCGCCTGGCCATCCCCTCGTGTCTGACACAGACGTCGAACGCATCCGCCATTGCTTCATAAGTAGTCTGCAGAAATCCGTTCGCCGTGCAGCTCGAAAGCTCAACATGCTCCCGATGTCCGTTTGACGTGTGTTGAGTCGTCGTTTATGCACGAAATCGTACAAAATTCAGCTACTGCAAGCTGTTAGTGAAGGTGACGAGCAACAACTTGTGGAGTTCTGTACTTTCGTTCTTGCCAAGATGGAGGATGACAGTTCTCTCCCACGCTTAGCGTTTAGTGACGAGGCAACTTTCTACTTAAATTGACAATTGAACCGTCATAAGGGGATAGGGTACGGAACGACCACATGAAGTTGTAGAACATGAGGACTCTTCAAAATTTAATGCGTTTTGACCAGTTTCGAACGAAAAAGCGTAACATTCATTTTTCATCACCGAGAACGCAGTTACAGGAAGCACATATCTCGATATCCTGAGAACTTTCTTTTCCCACTGTTAGAAACTGATTCGAACGACTTCATTTGCCAACAGTATAGGGCACCACCACACTGCCATCTGGAGCTGTGGGAATTTTTAAATCAAGGATTGCTGAATGAGGGATCGGCTGCACTGGACCAAATGATTCAGCCTTACGTTACTGACGTCCAGGGTCATTAAACATGACTGTATGTGATTATTTCTTGTGGGGTTTATAAAAGACCCTGTTTATGTCTCTCCAACAACAACGAATGAACCGAGACATCGCATAACAGCAGCTGTGGAAGCTGTAACTCCAGATAAGCTCACTGCAGTGCGGAGACAATCTGAATACCGCACTGACATACGCCGTGCATCTCAGTGGGGAATTTTGAACACCTATTGAAAGACACGAAAAAAAACTTTTTCAGTTTCTCGTTCATCAAAAAACAAAATCCATTGTATATGACTATTAGCGTCAGAAACATAGACGTGTCATATTGGATGATTCTTTTTGATAGACTCTGTATAGTGCAATGTCGGGAATACGTTTGTCTAGCCAATACCTTTAAGTGATTAGCATTGCGAGTTCACAAACTAATGTGAAGCTATAAACCATTGCAAATGTTAAATGATACATTAATAACTTCTGTAAGGGCCAGAATCTTGAATGCAAACAAACAAACGATCATGAATTGTGTTGTAAAGGCGCCGGATGTTAGTTTGTGGGATGTAGTTCCGCACCTGTTGCGCTTGAGTGGTCAGTAGTGGTACGCTTAATACTGTTTGTGGATGACGCTCGAGTTTTGTCCGATGATGTCTCGTATCTGCTATACAGGAGGCAAAGCTCGTGATCGAACAGGTCAAGGCAAGACGTCGATATTCTATAGAGCTTCTTGGGTTACAACAGCGGTATTTGGTCGAGCGTTATCCTGTTGGAAAACACCCCTCTGCAATGCTGTTCAGCACAACAGGTAGAATCACCAAACTGAGGATCAAATCTGCAGTCAGTGAACGGGATAGCGACGAGAGCGCCCCTGCTGACACGCGAAGTCGCACCCAGACCACAAGTCCAGGTGTAGGTGAAGCGTATCTAGCACACAGACATGTTGGCTGCAGGCCCTCAACTAGCTTTCTTCTAACCAACACATGGCCATCACTATCACCGAGGCAGGACCAGCTTTCGTCGGAAAACTCAGCAGACCTGCCCTCCAGTGAGCTCTCGCTTGACAGCACTGGAGACTCCCCTCTCGGTAGTGCCACCTGGTCCTCCAGAGCCTGGACCTCTTGCGACCGTGCATTCTCGTCACCACCGCTGCCACCACTCACGTACAGCGGCTACATTCCTGTCAGTCATGTGCAGTGGCTACTCTCCTGCCAAATCCTTCTGCAACGACGCAGAAGGAATACCCAGCTTCTCGCAGCCCCATAACGTGACCTCGATTAATAACAGTGAAGTGTTGACAATAGCGTCTTTATCGCTGATACGTCACAACAAAAGTTAGAATAATTTTAAGAAAAAACACATAGTTCGTCATTTGTCATTTGATGGAATAGAAGTTATTGCTTAACTACAATTGTTACGATTAAAAATCACAAATATTGTCAAAAAAATAACAAGGTGTACAATAACTTAAAGAAGTTGATCAGGATCAATTCATTAATAACGCACTTTAACAATTTATGTAGATTAAAACTGAAGAAACTGCAACAAGGTGGGAATTTAAGGAGATGGGACCTGGATAATCTGAAAGAACCAGAAGTTGTACAGAGTTTCAGGCAGAGCATATGGGGACAATTGGCAGGAATTGGGGAAAGAATTACAGTAGAAGAAGAATGGGTAGCTTCGAGCGACGAAGTAGTGAAGGCAGCAGAGGATAAAGTAGGTAAAAAGATGAGGGCTGGTACAGACCTTTGGGTAACAGAAGAAATATTGAATTTAATTGACAAAAGGAGAAAATATTAAAAATGCAATAAATGAAGCAGGCAAAAAGGAATACAAACGTCTCAAAAATGAGATCGACAGGAAATGCAAAATGGCTAAGCAGCCACGGCTACAGGACAAATGTAAGGATGTAGAGGCTTATCTCATTAGGGGTAAGATAGAAACTGCCTACAGGAAAATTAAAGAGACCTTTGGACAAAGGAGAACGACTTGCATGAATATCAAGAACTTTGATGGAAACCCAGTTCTAAGCAAAGAAGGGAAAGCAGAAAGGTGGAAGGAGTATATAGAGGGTCTATACAAGGGTGATGTACTTGAGGACAATATTATGGAAATGGAAGAGGATATACAAGAAATGGGAGATATGATATCGCGTGAAGAGTTTGACAGAGCACTGAAAGAACTCAGTCGAAACAAGGCCCTGGGAGAAGACAACATTCCATTAGAACTACCTTGGAAGAGCCAGTCCTGACAAAACTCTACCATCTGGTGAGCAAGATGTATGAAACAGGCGATATACCCTCAGACTTCAAGAAGAATATAATAATTCCATTCCCAAAGAAAGCAGGTGTTGACAGATGTGAAAATTACCGAACTATCAGTTTAATAAGCCACAGCTGCAAAATACTAACACGAATTCTTTACAGACGAATTGTAAAACTGATAGAAGCGGACCTCGGGGAAGATCAGTTTGTATTCCGTAGAAATGTTGGAACACGTGAGGCAATACTGACCCTACGGCTTGTCTTAGAAGAGAGAATAAGGAAAGGGAAACCTACGTTTCTAGCATTTGTAGACTTAGAGAAAGCTTTTGACAATGTTGACTGGAATACTCTCTTTCAAATTCTGAAGGTGGCAGGGGTAAAATACGGGGAGTGAAAGGCTATTTACAAATTGTACAGAAACCAGATGGCAGTTATAAGAGTCGAGGGGTATGAAAGGGAAGCAGTGGTTGGGAAGGGAATGAGACAGGGTTGTAGCCTATCCCCGATGTTATTCAATCTCTATATTGAGAAAGCAATAAAGGAAACAAAAGAAAAGTTCGGAGTAGGTATTAAAATCCATGGAGAAGAAATAAAAACTTTGAGGTTCGCCGATGACATTGTGCTTGTGTCAGAGACAGCAAAGGACTTGGAAGGGCAGTTGATCGGAATGGACAGTGGCTTGAAAGGGAGGTATAAGATGAACATCAACAAAAGCAAAACGAGGATAATGTAATGTAGTCGAATTAAGCCAGGTAATGCTGAGGGAATTATATTAGTAAATGAGACACTTAAAGTAGTAAAGGAGTTTTGCTATTTGGGGAGCAAATGGTCGAAGTAGAGAGGATATAAAATGTAGACTGGCAATGGCAAGGAAAGCATTTCTGAAGAAGAAAATTTGTTAACATCGGGTATAGATTTAAGTGTCAGGAAGTCGTTTCTAAAAGTATTTGTAAGGAGTGTAGCCATGTATGGAAGTGAAACGTGGACGATAAATAGCTTAGAGAAGAAGAGAATAGAAGCTTTCGAAATGTGGTGCTACAGAAGAATGCTGAAGATTAGATGGATATATCACACAACTAATGAGGAGGTATTGAATAGAATTGGGGAGAAGAGTAGCTTGTGGCACAACTTGACTAGAAGAAGGGATCGGTTGGTAGGATATGTTCTGAGACTTCGAGGGATCACCAATTTACTATTGGAGGGCAGCGTGGAGGGTAAACATCGTAGAGAGAGGCCAAGAGATGAATACACTAAGCAGATTCAGAAGGATGTAGGCTGCACTCTGTACTGGGAGATGAAGAAGCTTGCACAGGATAGAGTAGCATGGAGAGCTACATCAAACCAGCCTCAGGACTGAAGACCACAACAGAGCGTGAAAACCAGGAATATATGCAAGTCTCCAAATAGAAGTAAGACGTCATACCAACTAGGTGTGACTGCAGGCTGGTGCAACAAACTGAGTTGTACCAGTAAAATAGATTACAAATGAATGCCACTAAAACTATTAACACTTCCCAAGCATGGATAACACCATGAGCAAATAGACAACACTCACGAAAAATGCAGAAAAGATAACAATTCTGCCACTGATCATGGCTGTTGGAAAGCCGTTAATAAACCATAATAAAGTCCCTTAAACGATAAAATACACACTCTCCTAAAAACGAGACAAGCTGGGAAGGCATACAATTTAAATGTGATATAACAGCAGAAACACTGACAATGACTATTAAATAAATACACAATTGCCCAAAACACAAGATAAGCTGGGAAGACGTATAATTTAAATCTGCCTCCCACCTGCTACACACCAGCACACATATTAACAACGGCCCTTTAATAATTATGCAGTCCCCCTAAACACAAGGAAAAGTGGCGAATTACAGCAGAGGGGTATCGCAGTCAACGGGCTACAAGCAGGAAAGTTTTGCAATGACTGGAACCAGCTAAAGACTGTGTATTAAAAAAAAAAAAACTCAACAGTTCATATTCATAAGCAAAAGGCTTTAAAAAGTAAAAGGCTTTAAAATTTAACGCGCTCCAGAACTAACAATAAGGATGCAAAGTTTAAAAAAGTAGTTAAAGAGCAAGTAGAGTGACAAGGAACTTTGGACTTGCAGAACACGCTTAAAGCTTATATGCTTGCTGAATTCACAGTATTGGATAGATAGAGAGTTCCGGATTAATTGGCGCCACTCCGCTGTGGCGCATATCAAACGATCATATCAGCTGGTAGATGCGGCAGATTTACGGTCAACCTAGACGTCGTGCAACGACGGAAGAGTCGCCGCAGCAAAAAGAAAAAAAAAAAAAAAACACGTCTCTGCTCCGGGCTCAGGAAACGAGAACGCGTCGTCCCCTACCCAAAATATCCTGCCAGCACATGTCAGTAGGGAACAGTAATCTGACCAAATAAGGCTATAAACGGAAATGTATAGAACGTAGGCAATGTTAGCTTATTCCGAAAGCGAGTACACATACAACACTCCTTAAAATTACTTAAAAATTAACAAGGTTAAATATCCGCACCTGCCAATCCAATCACTACGGCATATCTATAAAAGGTGTCTAGCCTTCGACACAGACTATGTTAAAATTTCAATTCTACGAGGTGCATTCAAGTTCTAAGGCCTCCGATTTTTTTCTCCGGACTGGAAAGAGATAGAAACATGCGCATTGTTTTAAAATGAGGCCGCGTTCATTTTCAATACGTCCCAGAGATGGCAGCACCGTACGGCAGATGGAATTTTACCGCCAGCGGCGAGAATGAGAACTGTTTTAAATACTTAAAATGGCGACGTTTTCCTTATTTGAACAGCGTGCAATCATTCGTTTTCTGAATTTGCGTGGTGTAAAACCAATTGAAATTCATCGACAATTGAAGGAGACATTTGGTGATGGAGTTATGGATGTGTCGAAAGTGTGTTCGTGGGTGCGACAGTTTAATGTAGGCAGAACATCGTGTGACAACAAACCGAAACAACCTCTGGCTCGCACAAGCCGGTCTGACAACATGATCGAGAAAGTGGAGAGAATTGTTTTGGGGGATTGCCGAATGACTGTTAAACAGATCGCCTCCAGAGTTAGCATTTCTGTAGGTTCTATGCACACAATCCTGCATGACGACCTGAAAATGCGAAAAGTGTCATCCAGGTGGGTGCCACGAATGCTGACGGACGACCACATGGCTGCCCGTGTGGCATGTTGCCGAGCAATGTTGACGCGCAACGACAGCATGAATGGGACTTTCTTTTCGTCGGTTGTGACAATGGATGAGACGTGGATGCCATTTTTCAATACAGAAACAAAGCGCCGGTCAGGTCAATGGAAGCACACAGATTCACCGCCACCAAAAAAATTTCTGATAACCGCCAGTGCTGAAAAAATGATGGTGTCCGTGTTGTGGGACAGCGAGGGCGTAATCCTTACCCATTGCGTTCCAAAGGGCACTACGGTAACAGGTGCATCCTACGAAAATGTTTTTAAGAACAAATTTCTTCCTGCACTGCAACAAAAACGCCCGGGAATGGCTGCGCGTGTGCTGTTTCACCAAGACAACGCACCCGCACATCGAGCTAACGTTACGCAACAGTTTCTTCGTGATAACAACTTTGAAGTGATTCCTCATGCTCCCTACTCTCCTGACCTGGCTCCTAGTGACTTTTGGCTTTTTCCAACAATGAAAGACACTCTCCGTGGCCGCACATTCACCAGCCGTGCTGCTATTGCCTCAGCGATTTTCCAGTGGTCAAAACAGACTCCTAAGGAAGCCTTCGCCGCTGCCATGGAATCATGGCGTCAGCGTTGTGAAAAATGTGTACATCTGCAGGGCGATTACGTCGAGAAGTAACGCCAGTTTCATCGATTTCGGGTGAGTAGTTAATTAGAAAAAAAATCGGAGGCCTTAGAACTTGAATATACCTCGTACTGATTCAATTTGCAACAGAGAATGCTCGTACACTTGCACGGAATATGGCCTGGGACAACAAATTATTATCAGTTACACAGACCGCTTACCACATACACAGTTCACTTGGAGGCGCCTTGACAGGACACGTCAAATTCCATATTAACACAGACGTTGCCATACGACAACAAGTACCAATAAAGAACAACACTTAACTCCACGCAGGTCTGAATGAGTCATGACTTCCAGGATTCCAAGCAGGGGTGTTATTGCCTCCAATCCGTATAGGTGATCTTCTAGGTGCCATAAAATTTATTTTGTTTATGAATTTATTTTACCTGGCAAGATTAGGGCCTTCAGGCTCTCTCATACACCTAACCGGGCATACACAGATTGAACGAATTTCAGTTTGTCCAGAACATTAAGGACATATAACGTGTTATACAGTATTAATGTTAAAGAAAAAATAGAGATTATAACAGTAGTACAATGATAACTATAAAAATAAAAAAATAATTATAGCAATCAAGAATAATAATAATAGTAATGACTAAGTATATGAAAGTAAACATACTTTTCTTTTGTGAATGTCAGTCCTATTGTTAGTTGGGAATTTTCTCGTTATGTTCTTACAGCTTGTGAGTTATTCTCATCGAGCAGAGACATAAGACGATAGAATGGGGTGAAAGAGATATACAAAAGGTAGAGGAAGAGAAACAGAATGGTAAAATTCGAAGCTATGATGGAGAGGAGAAAGAAAGAGATGAGAGGGGCACAACAATGGTGGCTATACCGTCCCTAATATGTAAGTTTTGAGTTCCCTCTTGACTGTTCAGTGGTTCTGGATAAGACGCAGATCACAGGGGAGCGCGTTCCATAGTCGTATGGCTGAGATGGAGAATGACACGGAGAAAGAATTTGTGTTATGTAAATGTACAGCCAAGATGCTAGACGTATCCGATCTGGTATTGCGGTTCTGGAATGATGATAGGTGTTTTATGTGAGAAGATAAGTATTGGGGGCACCAGTGGCTAAGAAATCGATGAAGTAAGCACATCGTGTGGAGATCGCGTGCCTTATGTGGGCGTATCCAACCTAGCTGGGAGTATGAAGGACTCATGTGATCATACAACCGTATATTGCACACGTATCTAACGCAAGCATTCATCACTAGCTCGAGGCATCTCGAATTTTCATTATTTGTGCCGTGTTGAACTACATCACAGTATTAAAGATTAGGCAAGACTAGTGTTTGGACTAATTTTTGTTTAACATGGGTTGGAAATATTTTTCTAAATTTTTGAATTGCATGTAGGGAGGAGAGCGGTTTAATGCAAGCTGTGACTGTTTGTTCTTCCCAGTTTAGGTGTTCATCCAAGATTATTCCAAGGTCTTTTACTGTTTTTTGGTACGGTAGTTGGGTACCATTGAGGAGTATTTGAGGGACTGTTTCGCGAAAGTACCGGCTGATTAACTTTGGATGAGATATAAGTATGACCTGGGATTTTTTAGGGTTTAGTTTCAGACCTAGGTTCTGTGCCCATCGAGAAACAGAGCAAAGATGTGCGTTCATACTCGCTACTGCGTCAGCAATGTTCTTGGGGCTTGCACTTATGTACAGTTGGATGTCGTCGGCATATAGATGGTTGTTTCAGGAGTGAATCACTGAAGAAATATAATTAATGTACAGTGAGAAGAGTAATGGACCAAGGACGGAGCCTTGGGGAACTCCAGAGCGCACGTTTTTCCATGATGACTTTTCCGACCCACAAATGACTTGTTGACTTTTTTTAGGTAGCTGTCAAACCAGTGTATTGCGCTGTTTGAGAAATTCAGCTGTTTCATTTTAATTAGTAATATATCAAAGGCTTGCGGAGTTGGCCGGTAACTTGCTGACCAGGTTGCCCACGGCGTCCGTTGCTCTCCCTGCAACTCGCCGCTATCAATCCTTAATCCAGCCAGCAAGGCTTGCCTCCGATCGATGTAACCGCCCGCGGCTTCTCGAGGCCCTCACCGGACAGCAGGAGTCCCCCAAAACCAACAACTTGCCAGCCACGTGCCCTCCAGTTAACTGACAGCACCAGGGCGTGCTATAAACTACGAACACACGTCTCGACCAAAGATCCTAGCTGCCGACGTATGCTCAGGATCGATATCACCAGCTCCAGTAGTGAGTAGTGGCAGTGGAGTGAAATTCCCACCAGTATTAAAGCCGCCGCTGCTGAGTCGCCTTGACAAACATGAACTCACCACGCCCAATCTCAAAGGTAACTAACTCACACGAACATTACAGCGCGTACTAAAAGCAAACCTGCTTTTCATCCTTATAGCGGTTCTACAAGCGCCATTCTTATGCGACTCGCGCGAAATCTGAACAGACATCATCTTTCAGATTTAGAAACTCGTCTACAAACTTTCGTCTATGTCGCAATACTGTCTCTTGATGTTGTGATATTTTTCCCGTCAGTGTACTTCTAAGACTTGAGAGTCGTTGCTCCTATAAAAATTTCCTAAAGCAGCACATCTGCACCTACATCTACACACAGTATATGTTCCATATGCAATAGTATTGCGCGTGGTGGAGAGTACAGCTTACCTCTACAAGTCATTTCCTTTCCTACCACACTTCCAAACAGAGCGAGGGAAAACAGCTGTCTACAAGGCTTCCGTACCACCTTTAATTTCTTTCGCCTTATTTTCGTGGTCGTTACGCAAAATGTACGTTTGTGGAAGCAGAATCGTTCTGCAGTCGGCCTCAAATACCATTTCTCTAAATTTCCTCAATAGTGCCTCGCGAAAAGTGTGTCGTCTTCCCTCCAGGGATTTCCATTTGAGTTCACGAAGCACCGGAAACAAATCTGGCAGCACGCCTCCGAATTGCTGCGCTATCATCCCTTGATCCGATCTGGTGAGGTTCCCAAATACTCGAGGAGTACTCACAAATGGCCCTCAGTTGCGTACTTGTATGCCGTCTCGTTTATAGATAAGCTAAGCTTTCCCAAAATTCTCCCAATAAAATGTAGTTGATCATTCGCCGTCCCTATTATCAACTTGGAGTGCTCGATCCGTTTCACATCGCCTTGCAATATTACGCCTAGATATTTGATCGGTTTTAGCCAGAAAATAATAATTAATTCGCCTACCGAAGAACCATAGTTTTAAAGAAGCTGAATTTATAAACAAATTATAATAAAAATAAATAAAAACTGTTTTTACACTGCCTTTACAAATGTCTTGGAGAACATTGTTAGAAAATTACCGATCGTTACTGCTGTTGTCACACTTTTTCCCATCTTTGTCTGAAGGTCTATTCAGGGTATTCCCTATTCAAATAGGATATTAGTAACATCAGTTTTTATAGAGAAGATAGACGTCGCTCATAAGGAATGAAGCACGAAGCAGTTCTCAAAAAACACGAAAAATCGTCTCTGAAGATTATATTTCTAAGTGCTTTTAAGCATTCATCATTTGTAGCTTATTAACGTAATCGTCGCGAGGAACATAACTTCGATGAGACCGAAGCTTGTGTTCTAAAAGAGCACTGCCTGCCACAACATCGTGAAATCATTGAAAATCCAGACGGACCCGAACAGGAACACAGTGAATTGCAGGCAATGTCTGTTGCACATCTCATTGACAAAGACCGTGCTGAACCAGTGAGAACGGCTGGGACTAAACGCGCCATGAGAAGACGTACAGACCATCAGAACAAGGAAGGAGGAGTGAAATTAAAATTTTTATTTATTTTTTATGTTACAAGTGTAGTTTCGTAGGTCGAAAATGAGAAGCAAATTTCCGTGTTCATGGAACGTGTCAGTTATAACATATAAAATAAAATGTTTATGAATCCCAAAACACAAACCATTAGTTTATGTAATGCAATAAACTATATAACACAGGAATCAGTTTTATTTTTCAAGGAGCTCCTCGACAGAATAGGAGTGATCCGTGATCCATGACGAAACTCTTCAGTTTCGAACTCAAAGCGCGTGTATTACTGCTGAGATTTTTAAATTCTTGTGGTAGTTAATTGAAAATGGCTGGAGCAGCGTAGTGCAGACATTTCTGTTCAAGAGTGAAGGAAGTACGATCCGAATGCAGTTTGCATTTCTGCCTAGTATTAACTGAGTTAAAGCTGTTAATTCTTAGCAATAAGCTTCAAAAAATGTTCAGACATGTGTGAATTCCTAAGTGACCAAACTGCTGAGGTCATCGGTCCCTAGTCTTACATACTACTGAAACTACCTGATGCTAAGAACAACACACACACACCCATGTCCGAGGGAAGACTCGAACCTCCGGCGAGCGGGGCCACGCTATCCGTGACTTGGCGCCGCTAACGGCTAACGGCGGTGCAACTCCGCGCAGCGGAATTAAGCTGACATTGTTAACAAAAAACGACAGTAAGGAATATATATATATATATATATATATATATATATATATATATAGAGAGAGAGAGAGAGAGAGAGAGAGAGAGAGAGAGAGAGAGAGAGAGAGAGAGAGACCCAGACTCGTGAACAGGGGTCGACAAGAGGTTCGCGAACTTACATCACTTATTGTCCGAACTGCCCGTTTCTGGGCCAAAAATATCCTTTCAGAATGGGAAGAGTTACCCCAAAATATAATTCTATACGTTACAAGCGAATGAAAATAAGCAAAGTAGACCATTTTTCGTGTTGAAGTATCAATTACTTCAGATACCGTTTGAATAGTAAAAACGGCATAATTAAGTCTTTGAGCAAGATCCTGAACGTGAGCTTTCCACGACAGTTTTCTATCTGAACACCAAGAAATATGACCTGCTCAGTTTCACTAATCATATGCCTATTCTATGAAACTAAAACTTCGGGTTTTGTTGATTATTTATTAAATACAGTCATGACTCAGTCATACTGTGATTTAGCGTTAGTTTATTTTCCACAAGCCATGAACTTGTGTCATGAACTACAATATTTGAAACTGAGCCAATCTGCACACGATATACGGATACCTAGAAGGGCCACGAACACTGCTGTCACCAAACACGATTTGCCCACGCAAAACAGGGAGCCACAGAATAATTCCTCGTCGGTGATGGAGCAATACTTGCACAGACGTAAGACTTATCACGGTCACAGTGCAAACTGGGTGAAGGACATGGCGTAAACGACCAGTTAGAGGTATCCATCGAAGTTACACCCTGTTGACAATGGACGAGTAATGTAACAAGTTTCCAACAACATATTTATACTGCGGACACCGACACTTTCCTAATACGACAAATTACTACCGCTAAGCTACAAGACGTGTAAGGTGTCAGGCAAATCCAACACCTTCCATGAAAACCCTGACCTGATAAGCAAATCCAGTAGTATGTCACATAGCTCCGAATAAATCGTGACATTAAATTAACCAAAGTAATACGAGTAACGAGTGAGCAAATGGAATGCCACAGACTAACACAAGAATGCCTAAATGCATGTCGTACCTTCACACCCTGAGACCGACGCAGTTCAGAGGGGAGAAACAAGAACAGAAGCCGAGGGCAGAACCGTGTTAAGCTAGAAGGCCCTACGATAAGGGACGGACTGGACACCCACGTCGGCAGCCTACCGCTAAGACTACCACCCGCATGTTTTAGCGTGAGACTTTCTCGCGTCTCTGTTACGTCAAGGACCACCCCCCAGCCCATGTTAAAAGCTAGAGCCCTCCAGAAAAAAGTATAGATCTTACAATAACACAAAAAGGGCCACTACCACCCGCAAGTTTTAGCTGAGACTTTTTCGCGTGTCTGTTACATTAGGACCACCCCCCAGCCCATGTTAAAAGATAGAGCTCTCCAGAAGAATAGTATAGATCTTACGATAACGCTAAAAGGACCACACCAGCTGCAGGTTTTAGCGTGAGACTTTTTCGCGTCTCTGTTACGTTGCAAACTTTAAAAACATTGCCCCACCACGAAAAGTATAACGTTTCTCATTGGATAGACAGAATTTTTGTAGGCGGAGCTTAAGGTTAACATTGAGACCCTGATTGGTCAGATGAAAACACAGCCAGATAGTTTTTTTTAGACCAACTTCGGTAAATTGTAGTAAGGAGAAGTTACGAGAGAGTTAGTTCCGAGATGGCGAGGTGAGCGGAGCTGTGCTGCCCGCCGCTGCCCTGGCGCTGCCTAAACACCGACAAGGTAATGAACGCACACGATGCCGCTTATTTGAGCGGATAAGGCTTCACTCAGAACTGCAGAATTCTCATCTGTTACACCTCCTTCTTGCGTAATACTAGTGTCGATCGTAAATTAAAGCTCATGGTGTTCACATTTGCCACTTGAAGTAAAAATCTGAAACGTGATGATTTCTCTGTTATATAATTAATGAGAAGCCACATCAGCCACTGTAATTTAGGACAAGTTAGATAAGTAATTAAAGATAATTGAGGGTCACTGTAGACCATTTTGATAGTTTTCTCTTTTGTGAAACTTAATTTAACCTAGATTATAGATGTGATATGCCATAGGTCATCCTTCGATCGATTGTAGAACTTGGAAACCCATTCAGGGAATATTCGTTCACATTTTTGTTGAACGCAGTTGGTTATTACCATCCTGTATTAAAACATTTCCTTTTATCAATAGTGCAATTTATAAACAATCTTTTGTGGGTAGAATAAAATTTCCAATGGTAAACGTAACTGCTTTTCGACGTCATTTTACCAGCTAATTAAAAATAGAAAAGCCTTGAACTCCTTCCACTAAATTTAGTTAGTATTAAGATTCTTTTACAGGGAGTGCAGTGGAGCTGACGCTGAGATCATTTAGTACTTGGTTATATCATCGCTAGTCTCACTGAAGTCTTCTGAATTCTACATGTCATGTGTGGTCTGGCGTCCCCTTACCAGCTACAGGTCCCAGGTTCAAACTAGTCAATTCCCTAAAAAAACATGCTCAGAGCGTCGTTGCGCGAAAGTGGTAGGGAGACACGATACAGAACAAACAGACACCACCATGAATGTTTAGAGACGTATGAGGCCATGACGCATACTGAATCTCAGCACAGAATGCGGCACATGGAGGTGCGTTCACGACGGCCCACAATGCACGCGCGTCGCTTTGTATACAGAGGCAGGTCGCCGCATCGCTGTTGACTTGCTAGACGAACGAATCAGTAATAGTTGCGCACCTTTGGGAATAAAGGCCAAAAAAGAACATTAAAAAATTTTCAAAAGTGAAGTAGCTGTATTTGTGCCTCCTTTACCATCACCGGGAATTTTAGTTGTGTACTTAGTCATCTATATGTCCACACCTCTATATTTTGTTTCTGTCTGAAACTTAGCCCAACTTCATAGAACCTAATGTAAACCGAACTTTAACTGATCTGAATGCAGCTTGATTTTGTATTAAATGCGCAACGAAAGTAAAACAATCATCCACTTACCTCGCGTCTTGAGAACATTGTTCGAGATTTCTCGAAAACACAACGGCAAGCAGCAAGTAGGCAGCGGATAAGCTATATTTCTGATTCTAAATATGTATTCAAACTGTTGCACATGGTAATGCGTAATGATAAAGAGTCGGATGCGGAGAGTAAGCATTCCTATGAAGTGATATCCCAAGACAGCGGTTTTACAATGGAATGTATATCTAAAATCACAGAGTAACATGGGTCTGAACAATACTACAGTCAAAGTGAAAAATTATTTTAATAAAAGGGTACCAAGTTAGGAGAGAATTTCCATAAAAATCAAAGAGCTTAATAAATTAATATGCAAATCCATGACTCAGGTAAGCGCGGCGGTCTTTCTCGCAGCTCTGAGCAAGTTAACAAGCTAATGCAGTCTTATCTCAAACTTCTCCTCTTCAAAAATAATGACATTATTTAAAAATTATATTCCTTTCATTTTTCCCTTTTACTCATCATACTCATCCTTGGTATCCTTTCTTCATCTAACAGATACAATTACACATCCACACAGCACTACTAAATACATCCATCTTCTACCACACTTCAACTAACAATCTATTAGACTGTGCAGAGCAAAGACTGTGCCACGACAAGACCACTCTAACAGTAACGTAACTTGCTCTCTCCCTGACGTGCACATCGATGTGATACAAAAACCAAGTGACATGACCACCTTACAACCCTTATATGAATTTTATTCAGTGTCTTTCAATTATCCGACACTCAGACAGAGAGGCCTATTCGTATATCATAGCTAATGCAGCGACTCGGTTAGACCGCAAGTACGAATTACAGCAACTCGTAAACAATATGTATGGGGCATAATTTTGGCCCACAGACATTTCACATCATTCAACATATCCTGTTGTCGGCTTTGCACATGCACCACAAAAAATCCACCAGCGCAGAGAATTATGGCAACTTAATTGCAGCTTACTTCCTGAATTAGAACACAAGATGGCACAGTCCAGAAATAAACTGACACAACGGAGAGATTAGAACATACCTGAGATCCAGTGGTAGATATTGAAAGCTAAGTCCACATTCACACTGAGTGAAAGGAGACGCAAAAAGAAGGCAAATTCGGAATAACTATCGCAAGAATATTACTTTCTGGTACAGCGACAGGTCTACGCAAGACGACAATGTCGTGAGAAAACGTATTAAGGCCAAAATTACGTTCTGTTGGGACCAAGGAGTAAGTGACGCTTCCTGCCAGGTTAAAAAAGTATGCCGGACTGGGATCCGAACCCGGCACCTCTACCATATCTCACCATCAACATTTTTTCTGCCAGCAGTGCTGTTGAGCAATATATGCAGGAGAACTTCCGTGGAGTTTGGAAGATGAGAGATGAAGTACTGGCAGAAGTAAAGGTGCGAGGACGGGTCCTGAGTCGTGTTTAGATAGCTGAGTCGGCAGAGCACTACCCGTGAAAGCCGAAGACTGGAGGTTCGAGTCCCGGTGCAGCACACAGTTTTAATCTGCCAGGAAGTTTCAAGTCAGTGCACATCAGCTGCAGAGCGTAAACTCCTTTCGAAAGCCTACGACAGTTTATCGCATCAGGGTCACTGACGGACGTGATGCGTGGCAATAATCAACAAACACACATCATCTGCATGAAGACTTCAGTATAGCACGCATACATCTTGCAGAAAGTTTTAGGGTGAATGAAGGAGTGGTTTTTGAGCCACAATAGAGCGGGTATTGCGCCACGCTTTGCTTCCTTTATGCTATAGAACGATGCGGCACCCGCACTTATTGGAAGCCGGCCGAGGTGGCCGAGCGGTTCTAGGCACTACAGTCTGAAACTGTGTGACCGTTACGGTCGCAGGTTCGAATCCTGCCTCGGGCATGGATGTGTGTGATGTCCTTAGGTTAGTTAGGCTTAAGTAGTTCTAAGTTCTAGGGGACTAATGACCTGAGCAGTTACGTCCCATATTGCTCAGAGCCATTTGAACCATTTTGAACTTATTGGAAGATTTATTAATGAACATTGTGTTTTTGTCTCGGATTAGCGAAGAGTGGAAACGGAATCTACTTGCTCCATTTAGAAGGAAAAATACTTTTCATTCACTCCGAAAGGCACCAATCGGCCAGTCTTGGCGGGCTGCCGGTGGAATCTGTTGCAAATTCTGGCATCTTGTAGAGGGTGCACTAGACAAAATTTGCAATGAGATTCCGCTAACCGATGTACCATCAGTGGAATTCATGGTTAGTGGGGTGGTAATCCGCCAACGGACTGGCTCTAGTGGTCGCACCGATTCCCGTCAGTTCACCGAAGTTAAGCGCTGTAGCACTTGGCTAGCACTTGGATGGATGACTGCCCGGCTGTGCCGAATGCGGGGTGCACCCAGCCCCTGTGAGGCCAATAGAAGAGCCACTTGATCGAGAAGCAGCGGCTGCGGACAAGAGAACTGACAACGAGAGGGAGAGCATGAAGAGATGCTGTTAGTAGTCTCCATTTAAGCCTTGCGGGAATATCGTGGAAGAATCACTGTGTTGATCATCAGCGTTTTTTGATAAACAGGGAGAAGCTATTCGTCGTAATTATCACATCTCGTAGCCACTGTATTTGACAATTCTAACAACTGTGTTTAATTTTTGTTTTTCGCACTACCTACAGCCTCTCTTTGCCCCTCCATGAGAGTACAAGTGAATAAAGTGTGAACTTTTGGATAAAACGAATCAGAGATTGGTAGAAGGTGATGGTTTTGCTGAAATAAACCTGTCGGCAAGTTTAAGCAAAGAGCTTTGCAGAGGTTTTCACGAGGTATCGATAGTTCAGAGGTGGTTCGGCCAATAGCAGGCTTCCTCCTCTCCCTTCAGTAGTTTGCGCTGGGAGACGCCGGCCCTGACTGCGCCATACCAAGCCATTGTGCGGTTGCAGGACCCGTAGTGAGGGCGTCTCCGTGACAGTTGTGTTGGTATGCCAAGAAAAACAGGTAAAAAAAGAGTTCAATTATCGTGGATCCTGCTCGAAAAGTATTGTTTAAAGACAGTGTTGATAGAGAAATGGTAGAAGAAGTGCTAATTCTCGTAATTTTGACAAATTAGATGATTGTAGTAAATGTGATCACAACCGTTAGAACTTGGTGTTCGCATCAGCTTAGCACCTCTACTTGTGCATATTTGTAGCTGAAATCTGCTCAATTGAGAGAACGGACGATAGAAGCTAATTTCTATGTATGGTTTTTGTGAATTTTATGTAATTTTAATTCTCATTTCCTTGTGTCTTGGTGCGGACCACGTGTTTGCGCCATGGGTATAAATCAGCCTTAAGCATCTGAAATTCAAAGTTTAGCGAGTGTTCATAGATCTTTAACGATCATTATAAGTAATAGAACGTGAGTCAGAAAGTTTTTATGGGATCATTTTCGGAATTTTGTGGTTTCGTAGTATTGATTTTTGGTTTGCTGATGAACACAAGTTCGCACGAATTGTGTACGTGAGGTTTAACCTTCAGAAATTCATGATATTACGCGGGTTTATCATTCCTGAATACTTGCTATAGTGAGAAAAGACTAGATTAAAGTAATTTTTCTCTGATATTTTCCCTATTTAGTGTTGTTTTCTTTCTGGTTTATCTGTGGCTTCATGTATCGCCCCAATTTTAGGTAGTGGCAAGCAGCCATTAGTAACCAGGCTTTGTCGTGTGTTTTCTTAACGTCGAACAATTGCCAGTGGAAACAGCATCTCAGTGATAGCGACTTTATTGATTTGTAATGAACATTTTAGTTGGTTCCTTTGTGACTGATGGTGGAGCCACGTGGCCTACCACATGTGAATATGATTTCTTTGTACATCTCCGAGAGGCTTTAGTATGTGGTAAATTGACTCAATGAATTTTATAACTCCTATAGTTGGCTATGAACTCATTTTTGTGTGAGGAATTTTCCTTCGTTGTAATTGTTTAGAACCTCAGCAAAATGTTGATAATGTGGTGGCACTACATCTAATTCTAACTGAAACACAATTTTGTGCTAATTAATTTTGCAGAGCGCCACAGTAAGTTCTTAACTGCCGTCAGACGCAATAAAACTGGTAATTTTAATCAGTAGTAGTAGGAAAATGAATGTACTTCATGAGACTAATCTTATTGCCATTATCCATATTTAAATGACTCGTGTCACGTGTTTGCTGGAGGCTAAATTCATTCTGGTGCCCCTGAATCACAATGTGAAAAGTTTCCTATTGACTGCCGCTTCCCATCCTTTCTTCATTTGAATAATAACTGATGCAGCAGCTGTTGAGTACGAAAAAGGTTTTGATACACACCAGTCAGTGCATAGTTTACATAACGCCCTGCTTATCTCTCGTAGATTTTGCTTTGCTGCCACATGCGATAGTACCTTCGTGCATGCAGTAACTACGGTGATCAGTGTGTATTTGGGAAAGCCAAAGCGGATGCGATGTTATTTGCTGACGGGAAATAAAAAAAATGGTTCAAATGGCTCTGAGCACTATGGGACTTAAATCTATGGTCATCAGTCCCCTAGAACTTAGAACTACTTAAACCTAACTAACCTAAGGACAGCACACAACACCCAGTCATCACTAGGCAGAGATAATCCCTGACCCCGCCGGGAAGCGAACCCGGGAACCCGGGCTTGGGAAGCGAGAACTCTATCGCACGACCACGAGCTGCGGACATGGGAAGTCACATCCAATAAATCCTTCCCGCTATCATATAGTGAGATACAATTTTATTACATCCCTAGGAGACCAAAAGTAATTCCAGCTGGGAAATCATCACTGGTAATTATGCACATTTATAGAAAGCAACGGAAAGCGTTAATGAAACTGATACAGAAATTTCTATGATGTAATAAGAATCAAGTGTTGCTATTGAAATGGCAGAATAATATCGCCCTTTTGCCTGTCAATGTATAAATTTTCAGTAATCAATAATAGTTGGGGGAAGCCAATAAATTAACAGAGTAAAGAAATTTAATTGAGATTAATAGAGGCATATCAGTTGCTAGTGGTTAGCTTGTGGACGTGAACAATACCTATAGGCTGAGGATGACGTGGTGATCGGTCGGTACTGTGAAGCCCTTCTAGGCCTGATCGGTCGGAGTAGCATTAGTAGAGCTAATCGCAAAGGAAACAAAAATCACTACAGCCGCTAATACGTGCCTGACTATCTTAACCAATGACGAATACAAAATATTCGAGAGGTTCTTTAATAGTCGACTAAAAACTGAACTGCCCGACTCCTTGTGTCACTGCCACAAATCCACTGTCCTGGGATGACGTATTGACAGACTATCGAGACCTCGTCCGTATTACCTTTGAAGTGCGGGCAACTTTGTTTATTGCGTTTCAAATTCAAACGGTTCAAATGGCTTTAAGCACTATGAGACAACATCTGAGGTCTTCAGTCCCCTACACTTAGAACTACTTAAACCTAACTAACCTAAGCACATCAGACACATCCATTTTCGAGACAGGATTCGAACCTGCGACCGTAGCAGTAGCGGGGTTCCGTACTAAAGCACCTAGAACAGCTCGACCACAGCGGCCGGCTATTGCGTTTCAAGATTTCCAAAAAGTGTACGGTAGAGTAGAATTTGATTACCTCGAAAGAGATGAAATCCGATGTGATACGTAATTCACAGAAGCTATAAGTTGATGTTTAGAGAAACGCGTAGATCTGAATCCAGATTAATGATAATCATTCGGTGCAGTTACAGTTGCACAAAGCACTCCGTCAGTGTTGACCTTTACCTGCTTCTCTCTATGTAATAGTAACAGATCCTCTGCTCTGACGATTGAGGACCTGGTTACCGGATTCTGTATCTGTAGGCTGAAGATCACAGTAAAAGCCTACGCAGATGATCTCAGTTTAATTTTAAATAATGAGGAAGGTAAGATAAGCGAAGGTGACATACTCAAGGCAATCAAAATTCCAGTAGAGCCAAAATCAAAATGATAAGTCAGATTTTATCGACCTGGGATCCAATTCTCTAAAGTGGTGGCGCCCATGGCTGCACACAGTGGGCAGAAAACACCATTTGGGCCTGATCATCACTGCGAATCCCACCAACATGTTAGAATTAAATTGGCAAGACAAACTGTAATCAGTCAAAACCACATTAAAGGAGCCAAAACCTTCGAAGACTAGAAAGAGTACAAATGGGTTTTACTTGTGTATTATTCAGGTTCAATCATGTAGTTACAGTCATTCCTACACCTGACAAATATGCGAGACAAATACTTTCCGTGGCTGCGTGGCATGCCTGGAGATTCAGTTTTTTCAAACTGCCTCTTCTCAACATAGCCACTACGTGTGTACAGGGGTTGAGACATCCGTACAAACATTGCATGACAATATGGCTCCGCTGAACCAGGCACGAGCACTCCCTGGATCGATGTCAAGCTTTTTATTTGATTTACTTATTTATTCATTTATTTAACCTGATCTCGTTATGACCAGTGTAGTAAATTTGGTTTTTTGGTGGGTAGTTTATTTTTTAAAGTTTAGAGGGATAGGAACTCGTGAATGAGACTACCCCTGATTTTATTGCTTGTACTTCTTTACGACCATACGAAACTGAGTTGCAATGAAATCTGACATTACCGAATCTTCAAACTGGTCAATACTATTTACAAGAATACACCGGTCACCTGCACTGTTCCTATGAACTGCCCTACGTGTTATCACAGTAAGAGGTCTTAACTGCAACTCCTGCCGCTCTTGACTGGCGGACGTCTATCAACGCTACCGCACCTCTTCGGTCAGAGATAGCAATGCCTTGTCTTCGCTGCTTCCGACCAAAGAGCGCGTTTACAAGAAAATTTATTTATTTATTTTAATATTAATTCACAAAAATGATAATTTAAATAATTAATTGCGTAATTTCATTTGAATAAACAAAATAAACATTTTCCTTTTTCGTCATTTGTCTCAGTGGGGAGGGGTCTCTTCCACTACACCGCCCCCTACTGTTGACTGACGCATGAGGTCACTTTCCTTGGTTCATGCGAATAGTGAACAGTACCTTTTACACTTTTACATATATCTATATAGAACTCTAGGAAAAATTCAGCTCTGCTCTAAATGTAATTGAAGGTGTGCTATACTAGGTGACATTCTTAACTACTACAAAAAATGTTTGTTACATAAATACATACATATATACATATATATTACATACAAAAACGAGTTTTTTGTTTTACAATTTTCCTCTTTTGCTCGCGTTGGCGAGTCGTCAGATTCGTCCTGTTGGAATTGGATACCCATTGTCTCCCTTACGGTTGGTGGTCGGCAGGCTTTTGTTCCGTGGGACCATCGTTTGGCTCGTGCGTCTAAGGCACACATTGTCTTATCCCACACTGTCGTTCCTGTCCTCGCGCATGACCGCGTTGTCCCTCCACGTGGAGGCTGTGAAAGTGCTGGATTCCTGGTGGTAAATGCTACTAGAAGTCGCGTTGGTTGCGCCAGTACCCAAAGTACCCGCTACGACGCCCCTTGGTGTGCTCCAGGGTCGAAGCGCGAACTTCCAGCCCGCAGTATCACCTCACAGGTACGTAACACAACCACTAACACTCACACGCCTTTTTCTTCACTTTCCTCCCTTGAGAGGTATGAGTTTTCACAATCACTTAAAGACTTTTTCCTTTCACACAAGTTTTTTCCATTACTCTTGTCACAAGGCTCACTTTGTCTTCTTCCATGCCAACATTTTTTTATGACATCCACCGTCATGAAAATATGCAAAACAAGAGGACAAATAATCATACTTCTGAAATTCCAGTTCATATATACTTTTGTCTTACATGAAAAATCCTTCATTCTTTTGCCATCATTCTTTTGTGGCATCAGTTATCCTTAATACTAAATACATACATGTTACATAGCTTTGTTTACACATACATTTTTAAACGTGAAATTTAAATATCTTATCCTAAAGAGCTGAACTTTTTCAACCTTTGATTTTTCTTTGTCATTTTCTCCCTTTTAGGGTGAACTCCTGTTGTACATAAGTTCCATTCTCAAGGTTCAATTGTTACTTCGCTATTCACAAGCGTCTTCACCCCTTCTTACTGCAAGTCGTGTTATTTTTCCACTACAAGTAGAAGGTGAAGAAATATACTAAAAACTAACAATCTACAACACCTACAAAGAAGAACTTTTAACCATAAATATTTACATTCACTCCACATTTACTATTTGTTTCTCACTTGTACACCAGTGATTTCTACACGTTGTGTCAACTTAGTGCAAAATTCGTGTCTCAGCATATCTGAGGTCTGCGTTTTACTTTAAGCATCGTTTGTGTATCATCGTTTTTTCGTGTTACAAGCTTCAAACTTACCTTAATTTTACTCTCCATGCTACTTCTATTAATGTATTATGTACACTGTTAAGAAGCAATATTTAAGTAGGTATGTTTTCACAGCTTCGTGCTGTGCACGGCTACCCATTGTATGTTTCAAAAATCATGTCTAATTCTCTGCTATGGCTATGTACAAGTCCTTCATGTGTGCTTCCCACTATAATCTGTGTGTGTACATGTATGTACACGCCTGGAAATTGAAATAAGAACACCGTGAATTCATTGTCCCAGGAAGGGGAAACTTTATTGACACATTCCTGGGGTCAGATACATCACATGATCACACTGACAGAACCACAGGCACATACACACAGGCAACAGAGCATGCACAATGTCGGCACTAGTACAGTGTATATCCACCTTTCGCAGCAATGCAGGCTGCTATTCTCCCATGGAGACGATCGTAGAGATGCTGGATGTAGTCCTGTGGAACGGCTTGCCATGCCATTTCCACCTGGCGCCTCAGTTGGACCAGCGTTCATGCTGGACGTGCAGACCGCGTGAGACGACGCTTCATCCAGTCCCAAACATGCTCAATGGGAGACAGATCCGGAGATCTTGCTGGCCAGGGTAGTTCACTTACACCTTCTAGAGCACGTTGGGTGGCACGGGATACATGCGGACGTGCATTGTCCTGTTGGAACAGCAAGTTCCCTTGCCGGTCTAGGAATGGTAGAACGATGGGTTCGATGACGGTTTGGATGTACCGTGCACTATTCAGTGTCCCCTCGACGATCACCAGAGGTGTACGGCCATTGTAGAAGATCGCTCCCCACACCATGATGCCGGGTGTTGGCCCTGTGTGCCTCGGTCGTATGCAGTCCTGATTGTGGCGCTCACCTGCACGGCGCCAAACACGCATACGACCATCATTGGCACCAAGGCAGAAGCGACTCTCATCGCTGAAGACGACACGTTCCATTCGTCCCTCCATTCACACCTGTCGCGACACCACTGGAGGCGGGCTGCACGGTGTTGGGGCGTGAGCGGAAGACGGCCTAACGGAGTGCGGGACCGTAGCCCAGCTTCATGGAGACGGTTGCGAATGGTCCTCGCCGATACCCCAGGAGCAACAGTGTCCCTAATTTGCTGGGAAGTGGCGGTGCGGTCCCCTACGGCACTGCGTAGGATCCTACGGTCTTGGCGTGCATCCGTGCGTCGCTGCGGTCCGGTCACAGGTCGACGGGCACGTGCACCTTCCGCCGACCACTGGCGACAACATCGATGTACTGTGGAGACCTCGCGCCGCACGTGTTGAGCAATTCGACGGTACGTCCACCCGGCCTCCGGCATGCCCACTATACGCCCTCGCTCAAAGTCCGTCAACTGCACATACGGTTCACATCCACGCTGTCGCGGCATGCTACCAGTGTTAAAGACTGCGATGGAGCTCCGTGTGCCACGGCAAACTGGCTGACACTGACGGCGGCGGTGCACAAATGCTGCGCAGCTAGCGCCATTCGACGGCCAACACCGCGGTTCCTGGTGTGTCCGCTGTGCCGTGCGTGTGATCATTGCTTGTACAGCCCTCTCGCAGTGTCCGGAGCAAGTATGGGGGGTCTGACACACCGGTGTCAATGTGCTCTTTTTTCCATTTCCAGGAGTGTAGTTTTGGGTGTAAAAGGATTTGTAGCTTAATATTGCTTAAATATTGCTCTTGCATATTCTTCCTGTTAAATCCCGATATGTCATACATTCTCTTAGCATTCCTGAGGTATTGTTTTCTTATTAACTTCATAGGTTAGTTACTAGTTTACAATAAGGGCAATAATCTTATTCAGATATTAGTGGTTCTTTAGGTTTCATGTAGCTTATCCCATTATGTTAGCTAAGCTACAGAATGTTAATTTGTTGTTTTCTCAGCTACAGATAATTGTGTGTATACACTTAAGAAATGCTGCAAAAATGCAAATTGCTTCTTGTGTTATTTTGTGCCTTTAGGTGATCCCTACTGAGTTGGCTTCAAATTTGAGCTATTCTCAACATAAGTGTGGTTATTTGTGGCGTATTCTGTGCTTTTCTAATGGAAAAGTCTTTACACTTGCCATAGCTTATTATCATAACATACATGGTTTCTAGATCATGTCAGAGGTTCACTGTGGCTTCATACTCTCACACATATTCTATTCTCATTACACACTCATTCACCTTAAATCTACAGAATTTGTGAGGCCCTCTCATTAGGTATCAACACCTCCATTTCCTCAATACTACCATCATTAATGTGGGCCGGGTTTTATCCTCTGGTCCGACTGTAAATTCCTCCTTCGTCTAAAACTTAAAACTAAGTTAAGGCTCCCTGTAGGATTACCTCAGTGTTCACTCACATACAAAATTCTCACAAAAACCCAAGTTATATCTCTCCCTGACAGTTACCATGTGTATGACATAAGTATTGTCTATAATAGTTCAACAGTTTGCCTTTTCCTTACAACAAAATATTCCTCCTTGTTATTCAGCTTTCAGAATACTACCTTTTGCTCACACTTCAACTTATGTTACCTTTTGTGCTTTTCATATGCATTTATCGTGTCTTTACATTGTTCCTTACTTGCTTGGCACTTCCATCTGAAAGAAAAGTAGTGTATACTATACAGTTTCTGCTTTTTCCTCTCCTTTACTGTGATCTGTGCTTAATATTGCTTCACTTTGCCTAGGCTTTACCTTGCAAATGTTTGTGTATAATATTAGCTTCAGATGACATTTGTTTTCAGTGTTAAGTGTTTTCCCTTCTCTTACTGTCTGCCTTTTACACAGAATTAAGGTGGATTTTGTAAAGATTGTACATCATGTTCATAGCTATAGCTTTAGTGTTATGGTGGTGGGTTTCACTTTATCTTGTAATTTGTCATCCATCTTTTGTTCATAGCTTTCCGTATTCCTATTTTTGGCTGTACATAGTGTGAACTTACTGTCTGACCTTGAGTTATTATGTACATGAAGTGTTTAGAACATGTAGTGCGTGTCTCTAGCTCTCCACTATTCCTCCTGTTCTCTACAATACCTTACTTAGTCTACTTTCCTACTTAAATGTAACTTATTGCCTAAAGTAAAGTTTACTATTTACACATGTGTCTTTTCCCTGATATTGTCATAGCTTCCAAATCAGATTATTCTTTCTCTCTCATACTAGGTTCTGTGTGTCTTAAATACTTCCTTAAATCTTTATGTGGATATAATCCCTTTATTTTCCCAGTTTTTGGGTAGTTTAGCAAGTATGTTCCAGGGTGTGGAATTTTACTAATTTTAAATGGACCAGCATAAAGCACCTGCCATTTTTAGTTCAGTTTCGTAACCTTGGTAGACGTAGGGTGTATCCTAAGTAGTACCTCCTCTCCCACATTGCATTCTGTTCTGTTTCTATGTCTTTTGTCAAATGCTCTCTTTCTATTTTGACCCTGTTCTTTTAAGTGTACCAATGCTTCTCTGATCTTTTCTTCCAAAGTAACTTCATGATTGGTTAACTTAGGTAAAGGGTTGATCCATTCATTTCTTTCCTGTTGAGAAAACATTAGTTCAGCTGGTGTATAGCCTGTAGATGTGTGTGGTAGATTGTTAAAAATTTCTTCGAATGGCGTAAAGTATTCTAACCATTTAGTCTGTTTATGTGGGATGTATGTTCTGATGAACCTGTTCCATTCTTTGAATACCTGTTCTACCGGATTTGCTTCTGGGTGAAATCGTAAAATAAGTATGTGTCTTACGTCTTGTTCTGTTATAAAACTCTTCTATCTGTGGCTCGTGAAAGTCGTTGCGTTATCACTAAGAATTGCCTGTGGTTTGCCCACTCGTGTAATGTAATCTTCTTTGATTATCTTAATGATGGTTTGTGAGGTAACAGTTTTTTGTGGCAAACAATTTCAGATATTTTGTGTGTTCATCATATAATGCAATCACATATTTAGTTCCTCCTTTTGATGTGGGTAAGGGTCCTGCAGCATCTAAAGCTACTATTGATAAAGGCCTCTCTGGTATTATAGGATGTAACTCTGTTCTTGTGTCCTTGGCAAATGGTGCAATATCTAAGTACTTGTTGAATGCGCCTACGCATGTTTGGAAAGTAGCAACAAGTGGATATCTTACTCATGCATTTGGAAACACCATAGTGCCCCCAAGCCGATGGGTGTATTGTATAAAGTTCTCCACAGAGTCTTCAGGTATGCATGCACACCAATGCCTTGAAGTGGGTATATGGCTATAAAACAAAACTCCTTCAGATAAACGGTAGTGTGTAGAGATCTTGTTGTTCTCTGCCTTAATTAGTATGTTCTTTTACTGACATCCATCGTGGGTCTTTCTCTTGCAGGAGTTACATATTTTTGCAAAGTTTTAGACAATATGGTCTGTAAGTACCACCATACATTAATAGGATTCTAAAGTCTGTTGTCTGTTCTGTAAGTTCTGTAAATTCTGTTAAATTTTGAGGTAACCTCGACAAAGCATCAGCTATAACGTTTTGCTTTCCATCCATATGGACTATTTCAAATTGAAATTCTTGCAGGTAAAGACACCAACGAGCTAACCTGGCATGTAATAGTCTGCATGTCAATAGAAATGATAAAGCTTGGTGGTCACAAAAGACTTTAGTGCGATTACCCCACAGATAGTATCTAAATTTCCTGATTGCCCATACAACAGCTAGTGCATCTAATTCCGTGACTGAGTATGACCTTTCACATTCAGTTAATGTCGTGCTAGCAAAGCTTATGATACATACAGTTGGTGTGTTGTCCATTAAACGTATCTGAAACAAGGTAGCACCGAGGCCTTGAAAACTTGCATCAGTGGCTAAACAGAATTCCTGTGTCATATCTGGGTGATGTAATAAGTCTGCATTTACTAAAGCTTGCTTGATAGCATCAAAATCTTTCTGACATTCCTGTGCCCAAATCCATGTGTTTCTTTCTCAATAGGTTTAACAGAGCTTCACTATTTAAAATTTGGTGTGGCATAAACTTCCTAAAGAATGATGCTAATCCTAGAAATGCCTTAAGCTGTTTCTTTGTTTGAGGAGTAGGACAATTCCTAATTGCATCTATTTTACTTGTGTCTGGTCTTATTCCTTCCTTAGAAATGATGTGGCCCAAAAATTTCACTTCCTGCCTGGCAAATTTTGACTTTCTAAGATTTACAGTAACTCCATACTCTGAAAATTTTGTGAACACTTTGTTTAGTAAATCTAAATGTTCTCTCCAAGTGGCTGTAGCAATGAGTAAATCATCTACATATACTGTTACACGACTACGTAATTCAGGCCCAAGTACTTGATCCAAGGCTGCTATAAATACTCCTGCGCTGACATTCATGCCAAAAGGTACCACACAAAATTGATAGCTTCTCCCATCACATACAAATGCTGTGTATTTACGGCTATCTACATGCATTACTATTTGCCAGTACGGTGCTTTCAGATCGATAGTTGATAGAAATTTTACACCATAAAGCATTAGTAGTTGCTCCTCCAACTTACCTGGTTTTGTTCTTACCGGGATAATAATTTTATTGATGGCTCTAGCATCCAAAACAAGTCTTACTGTACCGTCAGATTTGGTAACTGGCAAGAGGGGACTGCATTTAAAGTGACTGAGATGGCTCTATAATTTTCCATTTCAGCATTCGTTCTATCTCTTTGTTTATTGCCTCCCTCTTGGCCTATGGCATAGCGTTAGAAGAATGGCAAAAGGTTTCATGTGGTTTAACATCCATTCTGTACACGTAATCCTTCACTACTCCTGGTCTTTTACTAAATACTTGTTTACGTGTACACAGTACATCACAAAGTCCACGTTGTTGCTCAGGTGTTAAGCTGTTGCACTCATGTACCTTCTCTATAATTTATTGTGTGCTCACATGTTCTGTGTCACCTCCAGGAGACTGTTGCTGTTGGTTTGTAAATAGAATTTTGGGTAGTGTTAGCTCGAGATTAACCAAATGATAATATCTACTATGCACTGCAGGTGTTCTCATCATGTCCACAGAAAATACCTTTCCCTTAAACTGAAATGTGCACTTACCTATGGCTATGTCCAGTGTAACTTGGTGTTGTCTGAAAAATTCCATTCCTAGGATGCAGTTTACTATGAGCTCTTCAGTTATTTAAAATGAGCATTTTATTTCTATGTTCGCCAGTGTAACGGGTGCTAGTGTCTGTATTTTAACTCCCTTTGACTTATTCCACATAGCACTTAATATTTTGCAATTCTGCACTGGAAAGGTAGACAATACTGTTGTCTTGTTAATCTGTTAGAACAAGCTGGTTGTCATTACATTCAAGGATGCGCCTGTGTCCATAACAATTTTCACGGGTACGCCTCCTAGTGTCCCTTCAACCAACGCTTGTACCTCATATTCTTGTCGATGTGTACAAATTGTTCTGTCAAAACATAAATCCCCCTCCATCTCCGTGTCCATGTCATATCTGATAAGGTTTATTGTTTTCTTGTTATTGCCCCCTACTCCACTGTCGACTACTGCTGCGGGGGTGAGCAGTGTCGCGTGCTGTTTTCCGCGGTGTTGTCAACGCTGCCGTTAGTTAGTACCGGTGTACTGGCTGTGTTGTCATTCAATCCAATAATATTTACACTTGGCGTTTGCGCTTGCCACGCTTTGCCAGTTGCTGGATATGTGGCTCGCCTGTTTCTTCCGAAAGTGTTATTGTTTCTGTTATTGTTCTGTGTGTTATTATTTTGCCAATGTGGATTTGGCTGAAATCTGCCCCCGTTCCTATTTCTGCCGTTTTGATACCCGGGATTGTATCTGTTTTCCCTGCGGTTCCACGGTTTGTTTCCATATGTTTGACCATTTTGCCCCCGCGGGTAGTTAAGTTGTTGTGCTTGCCCGACGGGTGTATCATTATTATTGTGATTGTAATTACCGTTACTGTTATTGCCGTTGCGGGTACTGTTGTTGCTGTTGTTGCTGTTCTGCCTTTGACCGACCTCGTGAATCAGGTCAGAGGTGTCCAGTACTGATAGAAAATAGTCAACATTATCTGCCGGTACTGTGGCGAGTCTTTCTCTGATCGGGATCGGTAACTTCTCTTTAAGAATTTCCAAAACATCAACATAAGATATGGCTTTATCCCAATATCGAGTTTTATTTAGATATTTTTCGAAATATTTACGTAATCCTCCGCTTTTTGGATTGAGTGGTTCAGGGTGGAATACCTCTTTCCGCATTCGCTCCTGAATTCCCTGGGACCAAAATTTGCCTAGGAATGCATTTTCGAAATCTGAATAGGTGTGGCAGTATTCTGCAATTTCATTCGCCCATAGGGCAGCTTCTCCTTGTATGTACCCAATGACATACTGTATTTTCTGCTCCTCACTCCAAAACTGTGGCAAAATGCTTTTGAATGATTTGAGGAAGACAACAGGGTGAACTTTTTTATTTTCCGCGGAGAATACCTGGAACTGCCTGTACTTCAGTAAGCTTTTATTAATGAAAGTTGCGTGTGATGATGAATGACTACACGAGCAATGTGGTATATAATTGCTACTTGACGGCATGTTGTGTAAACAGCTAACAATTGGTGAAGTTCTATCTTTCGCTTGTGGTGTGTGCCGTTGCTGTACCTGATCTTGTACTCGTACAATTTTTCATTACCAAATTCAATGCTTGGTGGTTTGCTTATAGCAGTGTCAGTAGTGACGGTTCTAGGTGTTTCTGTTTGTGTGTTTGTCTCTACAGATGTTTGTTTGGTTTGCTCTAGGGCAGTCTTAGCCTGTTTCGTTACTCTGTCAACTATTTCTGTCTCATTTTCAGCTAGATGTCTTTCGAAACCTGTAAGGCATGTGCTGTATTCATGTCCCGCCTTTTGTGCCATTGTAGTGTCTTCTAGACTTTCCTTTACTAAGCTTAGATCTTCCTTGATCTGTTTTTGCTCTAATTCTAGTGATCCTATTCGATCTGACAGTTTTGTAACCTGTGTTGGAATGTTTCCGTACTTTTCCTGTATACTGTCTCCTTCGGTTTTCATGTCTCCTACGTCAGTAATCAGTTTGTTCTATGATGACTGTAATTGTTCTTGTTGTTGATGTAGTGTACGTAATTGGTTCTTCATTATGCTGCACAGTGAGGTGTTTTAACTGCACTGTGGGGCTGTGTACTTCGTCTTTTACCGCTCTTATCTGCTGCGTTATATCTCTCTTTGATTCTTCTACCTACTAATTTAACCGTGTTAAATCCCTATTCGTTTCATCCATTTTCTGTGATAAGTCATAACTAGTTTTCTCGCTCGATTCGTCTATGTTTTGTGTGATCTGTGCAAGTCTGTCTCCTAGGAAAGTGAGCAAGGCCGCAAACGCTCCATTTCCTGCTGCATCGCCTAAGTGCTGTGCACAATGTGTTGTGTCGGGTTGTGAAGTTACAGATTGTGTGTTCTGCAATTCACATGCACTCGAAATTTGTGTTTGTGTTTGATCTCTGTTCGGTGCGTAAATTATTTTCATTATTGTGTTGGGACTATCGTAAGTTTCTGGGCCAAGACCGTTACAGCTACTACCAGAACTTAACGTGTCCGAAGCTGTGTTAATCGGTTGCGTATCTTCGTCAACACTACACACTTCCATACTTTGTATGTCCAAATCAGTAATACTGACTGTCGCGTCTGTCATGTTGTTTACATGTAGGTCAGCTGTGTCGATAGCAACACGTTCGTTGACGTGGCCTGTGACGTCACCTGTAGTGCGCAACATGGCTTCCGAATCGTTACTTGACAATTGCGACATTATTGACGTTAAGATTTTTTCGAATACACAAATTTTGCACTACAAATGATGTTTTTCACTTTCAAATTTGTCAAAAATGTGAATGTAGGTGTTACAAAACTTCACTGCACTCGCGTATTCCGCCAAGCGTGCTCTAACACTCGGTACGTAAAGACAATGCTCTTTGACAATTCGGCTTACGTCACACGCATTCTCCAACCACACAATAGCAGCGTAAGCGATAGATATATGCAGCAAAGTATGAACTACAAGATGTTACGACTTGCGTAAAGAAGCAGTACAAATTTGCATTTTATCACTCACCATTGGTGTCTTCTGATTAGTTGCTGATAAGAATGCACTTATGTACTTCTTTCACCGTTTTTTTCCGTCTCCTTTTTTAATATATTACTAATTTTCCTTTTATATTATGTGCATTGCTCATCCAGAAATGTTGCACTCAATCATCCTGAAATGTTGCACTCAATTTTGAAGTTGTTACATGTAACATAAATTGAAGTTATGTTAACAATGACAAAGACAGAATCAATAAATACTTTCTTTAAGTCCACAATTTTTATTAAATTTTACACATTCTCATATTCGTGTCCTCTCACGGTTGCCAATTCTGTAGTAAATTTGGTTTTTTGGTAGGTAGTTTATTTTTTAAAGTTTAGAGGGATAGGAACTCGTGAATGAGACTACCCCTGATTTTATTGCTTGTACTTATTTACGACCATACGAAACTGAGTTGCAATGAAATCTGACATTACCGAATCTTCAAACTGGTCAATATCATTTACAAGAATACATCGGTCACCTGCACTGTTCCTATGAACTGCCCTACGTGTTATCACAGTAAGAGGTCTTAACTGCAACTCCTGCCGCTCTTGACTGGCGGACGTCTATCAACGCTACCGCACCTCTTCGGTCAGAGATAGCAATGCCTGGTCTTCGCTGCTTCCGACCAAACAGCGCGTTTACAAGAAAATTTATTTATTTGTTTTAATACTGATTTACGAAAATGATAATTTAAATAATTAATTGTGTAATTTCATTTGAATAAAAAAATAAACATTTTCCTTTTTCGTCATTTGCGTCAGTGGGGAGGGGTCTGTTCCACTACACCAGCAGGCCATCTCTTACATCTGATCACACTAACAATATCTCTTTTACTCCATAGTTACCTAAGAAATAACATTTTAATACAACAAGTAGCACTACTAAGAAGTGTAACGATGAGCGCCTGCACGAAGATGAAGCAAGAGCAGAGCAGGCTGTGAGACGACGTCAGCCAGTAGCCCGTTGACTGGGAGCGCTGCCACGACAGGAGCGGCCTCTACAAGAAGAGAACAGAGTACAAGCGCCGCTCCTGACAGCCTCGGCTGGACCGTAGAAGAAGCGCACACCTAGAGCCGCCATCCTGACTGCTATACTGAGACTTGTGCCTTGTATTAATTGCTTGCATGGACACTGTCTGTAGCGAACGAGATTTATTATTCGCATCTCTCCCATCGTTTGCGACAGCTGATTGCAAACGAAAGTTAAGTATTGTCAATCTACTTTATTGTAATAAAAACCATTAATGTGATTTGCTTGAATTGTATAGCTGTCCAAGAAAGCAGCATCCCTTAGGCACCCTACGAGAGACGAGCTGGCAGGAACCCCCACAAAAACGATTTCAGTTTCTACAGAAACAATGTGAGTAAATAGTACTTACTATCGACGAATAAAGTTAATGCTCGCAGTACTTCTACTACTGCGTAACTAATATTAATAATAGTATTAACACTAATAATAACCATCATCATCATAGTGATAATTACAATAATAACAATAGTAGTAGTGGCGGATGTAAAAAGAATTTACGGATTTACAAAATAGATACTTCCTGATATAGCGAGTTCTGGTGAAAGGAAATTTGATGTGATTGTACCAGCTAAGAATACTGGCAAAAGAGGAAGATCTACTTGGGAGGAAGAAAGTACAGGGGCAACGTATGCATACAGTGACAGTGGTGATCGGCAGATATGTCATTAACTGTCTGCTGAACTTAGAAATGCTATTCAGTTCTCTGATATCGTGCAAGAGGTTGTTCCAGAGTCGAGTTCTTGATACTGAGAAGAACTTCGACAATGTGGCGGAACGGTGGAATGGAACAGAAATGATTTTGCTCTGATGGGAACGGATGTTTCTGCCATGTTGTTCAGACAAAATCGTTAAGGTCGACGATAGATGTGAGACAGTGTACGTTGATAAGGAAGTAGAGAACACAAGCGATATGGAAAATTCTGCGCTAGTCTGCATGCATCTAGGATGGTTGTGCATATGACGGTGAAATTTGAATAAAGAGTCGAGCATCACAGACATAACAAACACCTAGATACAACCTGAGATCACCACCATACTCGTGGCATTCGCAGCGGGACAAAATTGATGACGTGCAATGAGAACAGTGCAGGAAGTAATACCGAACCCCGGGACACAGATGATACCACCTGCCTCCATGCTGGCGAGACGTCAGGTATAAGCGACATCAATGCACAACACGTGGCCAAAAATTTAGGCTGTTAAATACGTGAAGTAAAATGTCGACTTCGACAGTGTGAAAGGTTTTGCTGAAGTCTAAGAAGCACATGATACTCGCCTCTTGTGCATCCATGGCAACCTCCAAGTCATCTGTTACCTTTTTTAAGGCAGATGTTTTGCTGCGATGTTTAAGAAAACCTGATTGCTTTTGGGCAAGTACGTTGTCTGTAGTTAGGTAGTTTGTTAGTTGGTCGTCGACTATGTGTTCTGAAATCTTGGACACTGCAGGAAAAATGCAAATCGATCGGCAACTCTCGGGTACTGTCTCATCGTCCTTTCTAGATAGTGAATTAACTAGTACCTGTTTCCTGGTCTCAGGCAAAACGCTTGCGGTTATTGGGTGGCTCAAGATATCTGTTATAGTGTAAGTAGGCTGTATAGGTTGTTATGTTGGTAATGCCATGTAGCGCTCTGTATGAAAATCACTGGCTGTGCTGTGTGCAGTCTGTGGCTGGTTGGCATTGTTGAAATATTCGCCATTGTAGTGTTGTGCAGTTGGATGTGAACAGCGCGTAGCGTTGCGCAGTTAGGAGGTGAGCCGCCAACAGTGGTGGATGTGGCGAGAGAAATGGCGGAGTTTTCAGATGATCTGGACGTGTGTCCGTCAGAGACAGTAAATTTGTAAGACTGGATGTCATGAACTGATATATATATTATGACTTGAACACTATTAAGGTAAATACATTGTTTGTCCTCTATCAAAATTTTGATTTTCAAACAGCTGAGCAAAACTGAACGCACTCAGACATTTCTCTCTTTACTTATTCTGATCTTCACTAAACTGGTACACAATATTTTTAGCGCAACGCAATCTAACTTTCAATAATCCCTACAAAAGAATGGTCCTGACTAACAATAACCTATACCTTTCATGAATCGCTTACCTTACAAAAATCTTCGTTACTCGAACTACTGCAATACAGCGAGCGCCACTACTGCCAGCTAAATAAAAGATTCAAACTACTGAACGCACTAACTACTGACAGGCATAGCAAATTGAAAGATTTTGATAGAGAACTAACAATGTATTTACCTTCATAGTGTTCAAAAGTCATTATATATATATATATATATATATATATATATATATATATATATCAGTTCATGACATCCAGTCTTACAAATTTACTGTCTCTGATGGACACACGTCCAGATCATCCGCTCTGAAAACTCCGCCATCTCTCTCCCCACATCCACCACTGCTGGCGGCTCACCTCCAACTGCGCAACGCTACGCGCTGTTCACATCCAAGTGCACAACACTACAGTAGCGAATATTACAACAATGCCAACCAGCCGCAGACTGGACATAGCACAGCCAGTGATTTTCATACAGAGCGCTACATGGCGTTACTAACATAAAAACCTATACAGCCTACTTACACTATAACAGATATCTTGAGCCACCCAATAACCGCAAGCGTTTTGCCTGAGACCAGGAAACAGGTACTAGTTAATTCACTATCTAGAAAGGACGATGAGACAGTACCCGAGAGTTGCCGATCGATTTGCATTTTTCCTGCAGTGTCCAAGATTTCAGAACACATAGTCGACGACCAACTAACAAACTACCTAACTACAGACAACGTACTTGCCCAAAAGCAATCAGGTTTTCTTAAACATCGCAGCAAAACATCTGCCTTAAAAAAGGTAACAGATGACTTGGAGGTTGCCATGGATGCACAAGAGGCGAGTATCATGTGCTTCTTAGACTTCAGCAAAACCTTTCACACTGTCGAAGTCGACATTTTACTTCACGTATTTAACAGCCTAAATTTTTGGCCACGTGTTGTGCATTGATGTCGCTTATACCTGACGTCTCGCCAGCATGGAGGCAGGTGGTATCATCTGTGTCCCGGGGTTCGGTATTACTTCCTGCACTGTTCTCATTGCACGTCATCAATTTTGTCCCGCTGCGAATGCCACGAGTATGGTGGTGATCTCAGGTTGTATCCAGGTGTTTGTTATGTCTGTGATGCTCGACTCTTTATTCAAATTTCACCGTCATATGCACAACCATCCTAGATGCATGCAGACTAGCGCAGAATTTTCCATATCGCTTGTGTTCTCTACTTCCTTATCAACGTACACTGTCTCACATCTATCGTCGACCTTAACCACTGCTGGCGGCTCACCTCCAACTGCGCAACGCTACGCGCTGTTCACATCCAACTGCACAACACTACAATAGCGAATATTACAACAATGCCAACCAGCCGCAGACTGGACATAGCACAGCCAGTAATTTTCATACAGAGCGCTACATGCCGTTACCAACATAAAAACCTAAACAGCCTACTTACAATAGTCGGTCGTAGTGGGCCAATAATAGGCTCCACTTTGTGTACTGTGATGCCATCGTGTTCAGTAGACGCTGATCCGTTACGCATGATGGCTTTTTTGATATGGCAAGTAACGTGCATCGGAGACAAGTTTTAGGGCTACTTTCGTTTACCACCATAAAATAATAAATGAGTCTTTGTTTTGCGGTTCGATTGTCGTGGGGGGTAATTTCAGGTACCGATTTAGCTCTGGTGCAATGAGATCAGCTACAGCTTTTGCTTTGCCTGTACCGAAACGACGCAGGTTTTTCTATAGAGCAGCTGGTCTATTTCTGTTGACAGTTAATGTATGGGCATACCCGAGTTTTGAATTTTTCACAGCTTGACTGAGTCTCTTTCGCTTCTGCTCGTAAGAAACATGATTTTCAGGCCTATGTACGCCACGCCTCATACTGCAGTCCATCTGTCTTACCGCTGGCAGCTTCATATTTGATGGTGAACAATGTGCGGGAAGAATGGCTCTTAGTAAACCTCTTTGTGGACCCGTCGCCTCTTTCCAATTTCGCCTTCATGGTCTTCTCGCGAGATATACAATTAACAGCAAGAACTGACACTGTGAAAAGTATACGACTATCAATTGAACAAGGACCAACAGAGGAGCCGTCTGGTAGATACTGTGATGTGTGGTTACCGTCCGCTACAGTCTTCGGTGTGAAACATTATCCTAGTTAGTAAACCGCAACACTCAAGAACAGTCCATTTTATTGACAAATGAGGTGACAAGTAGTTCGTCACTGTAGATAAAACACCCACGTCACAGGGCGCACAAACAGTCGCATCAGTGCACAGTGTACCTCCCTCCGGTGTCAATGCAGTCATGTTTTCTCACACGCAAACGACCATAAAGGTGCCGAGTGGCATCCTGCGCTGGACCCTTCCAAGCACCTTGCATCTTTTGTTGCAATTCCACAATAGTTCTCGCAGTGTCTGCAGAAAGAGTGAGTTCCCACTTCAGAGTTTGTCATGGTAATCAGCTGGCGAGAGGAGAGGTTTCTGACACACCACGAAGAGCACGTTGTGTCGTAGCAGCCGTATGGCACTTGAAAAGGTAACGGTGTGACGCCATGAAGGAACCACACGTGTATCCTTTTACGATAACGAACGTCATACAAATTGCAGCGATACACATTAACAAAGTTTCAACAGAGGCACGACTGCCGTTGTGCACACATTGTATGGGGGTAACCACTGGTTTCCGGATTTGCGTATATTTGGATTGCGTGCTTGTTTCATTTGTAGCGGGTTAGGGGTTAGTGACTCTAGATATTGAGCGTCAGTCACAGAGGGGAGCGAAGGTCATTATTTTCTCAGGGATGGGGGAAGGAAGCCACACTTTGTGGGCCGTGGAGTGGGCTCTTTCCTTGGCTCAGTGGGTGAGGTGTACCTGAAACATTGGTGATTCCACTAAGAGTCACTTACTGAGACATAAGGCTCTTTAAGCAAACAAACAAATAAATTGTGATTTAACTCGCTGAATT
This sequence comes from Schistocerca gregaria, assembly GCF_023897955.1. Lineage (NCBI taxonomy): Eukaryota > Metazoa > Arthropoda > Insecta > Orthoptera > Acrididae > Schistocerca > Schistocerca gregaria. The sequence goes on along the minus strand of NC_064923.1, from coordinate 774,684,432 downwards.
CCCCGCGGCGACGGAGGGGCGGAGTCGTAGCGTGCAGGTTCCGGCGACCGCTGATGCGGCGTCTGTTAGTGTTGCAGCGGAGAGCCAAGCAGCGTACTCTTCCATTCAGTGCGGTGCCCGTGACTCAGTACGGCGGCGGCGCAGCCTTCTCCGTGCGCATTCGCTCGTTGCGTTACGGCGTAGCGCGGAGTGCTCCGTCCCAGAACCGAACCAGCGACCCTCAGATGCGACGTCTTCTGGCGGAGTTCATCAGACTCTACGTTCACAGGTGACCCATTTGGTGAGGCCGCAGTCCCTTCGTCCTCACCAGCCGCCTGGGTAAGTACCATTCGAGCTTGGGATGGCACCTTCTGCGTCGACGTAGTGGCGCGGTACCATCATCGTCTTCTGTGGAGCAGCGTAGTAGCAAAGTCATTTGAGCCGTGCTAAAAGTTGCTGGTTTGAAGAGCGCGCCGCAGTGCGTAGTGTGAAGCAGTCGTCCTCCGTTTCTGGCGGTGGCGCCGCTGTGGCAATCGCAGCTTTGGTGTCTCCTCCCTTTGGTGTGAAAGGGGAAAAGTTGCCTGTTCACGTGCATTTAAGGGGCGCTATGAGCTCGCCAGTCGGTTAGTCTGGGTCAGTCTCTCTTCCCCATCTTGCTAGTCTGTCTCTCGTCCACGTTTGTTAGGCAGTTAGTGTCTGTCTGTCGTTTGGAGTACTAGTATGTCTGTCGTTCGCATCAACCTTTAAAGCCGGCAAAATGAGAGTCTTTCCACTCCGCCAGTTAGAGAACTCAGCGAGTGGTCGCCCGGTCGGGGCATCTGAGTCTCCGCGTTAGGCCGCCAGTCTGCTCGAGTTTGCTCAGGCAATGGTCATAGGCGATTGGGTCGATCGGTTGGTCGGTCGCGCACTGAGGCACAAGATTACTTGTCCGTCTAGAGCGTCGGCGCATGTGAGGTCGCCACGTGAGTCCAGTGGGCCGCGCCGTATAGCGAGGGGTAGTGGCTCCGCGATCGACACGAGAGCAACAGGAGTCAACCCACGACATCAGTCTGGCCGGTGCGAGCTGCGACGCCGTGAGACGGGAGATCGGCGCGCCTTCCTGCGTCCGTTGAAGCGGCTGGCAGCGGACGGTTCGGGAGATGGATTCTGGGGGTGCTGCGCCAGGTCTTCTCGAGAAATCGCAATTTATTTGAAGTTAATTGATTGGTGATATGTTGTTTGATTTACTCCTGTTAAATTGTACTTGGTGCGCTCACCAGCCGTTTTGCTTTGGGGTCGTCCCACCATTCTTCTTCGTTTGCCCACCTGCGGAAAGGTGGTTGTTTATAAATTGGGTGCTCCGTTTTTCCCTTGTGGAGTAGGGGCGGGTTGGAGCAACCTGCGGTCCGGCTTGTTCGGTAATCTCCCTGTCAATCTACCTCCGCCACCGTCAGGTGGCTTGCGGAGTATGGATGTAGATGTAGATGTAGATGTACGTTAGTAGCTGCCTCTGTCATGTTTGTCGGATTTGGTGTCTTAACGAATTTGTTGCTTTCAATGTAACGGTCTAATACCTGAAATATGTTTTGATATTTGGAAACTTTGATATCATTGGCTATGATCTTGAGAGGTGGTATCTGTGTACTGTAGAGCATCTTAACTATTGTTTGGCCAACGTTGTAGAATTTTATATAAGATTGCATTTCATGGGCTGTTATTTAAATGATCTTTTTAGTATATAAAGTTGCCACCCTTTCACCGTAGGACTTTTCTTATAAGTTAAAATCAAGTTGTACCTTCGGTGGCAAGGTTAATATTTTAATTGTTAGTGTTTGTACCATTTCCATCCCTCCCTACGGGGGGCGGTGCATAGTTCGTGTGCTTGTATAAATTGTTAAAACTCTTAGTTTAAACTTATCTGGTGTGTTGCAGATTTGCACCAGTGTGGTCTTTCAGAGACTGTTGTGAGCGGTCATAACTACGGCCGTGTCAAAAGGGAGCGGCAAGGTTCTCTGCCCGAAAGCTCATTCAGTCAAAACTTGTTTCTTTCTGCCTCTGAATAAATTGTATTTTTTTATATTTAGAGGGTGCTTTCTGATTATAATTTTAATTAAAATGAATGATATTCTCATTTGTTAAAAGGTATATGGTTGTGATTTCATCAGTTAGTCCCTGGCAACTACTTCCATGCTAACATAGAGTCATTAAATGTGTTGATGTTCTTCATGAATCGCTAGTAAATAAAATAAATTCTTAAGAATATTCTTTGAAAATAAATCACGATTCATCGTTACAGCGAATTATCACGTCCGCTGGCTAACCATCGGTCGGTAGTGCATGAGAAGATTCTTCGTGTCTTCTTTCTCCCCTCGAACGACCTCCTCAAAAGACCACTTCACGCCCGTTTGTCGGAGGTATTTATTCAGTGTCTTTTCCAATGCCACGAAGATTCTAGGGCGGCGACTGAGTCTTCGGTCGTTGATCTATCACTTTGGGCAGAAACGTGACCAATGTCGACACACGTGCCCAGCTTTCCACTGTTTTCCTTCTATGCTGGCGTGGTCGCACATTGTCCTTCCGCATCGCCAGATACGTCGTTCAGTGTGGTGACAGGTCCTGGAGCTTTGGCCGCTGTGTGCGAACTGAGCTGGTCGTTGTTCTCCTCGAAGGCATTGCCCGTCTGCTCTGTCGTTGATCTGTCGAAGTGGTGACGGCTGCTACGCAAACTCCACTGCTCATCGGGCTTCGCACGTTGGCAGAAACGTGACCAATGTCGACGCACGTGCCGGCTTTCCTTGTCGGACTGCTGCCACTTCCGAATATTGTAGTTTAACGTTCCAAAGTCTCTAAAATGTTCATTTAACCTGCAATAAGACTTTACGTATTTTTCTGCTTTGAACAGCCATAAACAACACATATTTATTAAAGACTCTACACACTGTCCTCTGCCCGCCCCTCTCCTTTGCGCCTATAATAATCACCCGGTATGGGGCAGAGGAGAGCGTTCATGGGCTCAGTCTCCTATCAGAGTTTCCAGCGACAGACCAGTCTCCTGTGACAGAACCTATCGATCAGATCGTCGATATGCACTGTGTAACGTAGTAAATTATTTCGAGTCGTCACCTGGCACTCAAAGCGTAGCTTGCCGTGGAGCCGGGAGTAGAACAGGTGTTTGGTTCTCATGCCGGCGCAGCTGACGCTGGCTGCTGCGCTTAATGGGCGCTGTGGACTACTACTAACAATTAATCGATGTTTTTCACACTTAGTTTAGCAAATTCTATGTATAACACAACCATACTGTTACAATTTCTAATCGATGACTTCCATACTTTCGGAGATATTTTTACCTAAAACTCACAATAACCGTGCTGGCGTTGTCAAAGTGAGTTACTCACTGTAATGCATTCGTCTACGGTAGCAATTGAAACTACAACCACTAGAATACAGGGTGTAAATTTTAAACTGACAAACCAGGATAACTGGAAAAATGTGTAGAATCCAAAGTTGATTATTTTCGAGGGGGCATCTGGTGGTGCTAAAAAATTAGCCCACCACCCCAGCCCCCTGAGAGTGGGATGAGAGGCAACTTTGAAATTTCAAACGGGAGCCCCCATTTTTTATTGCAGAATCAGAATCTACATAAAGAACTACGTACATTTTGTCTTAAACATTTCTTTTGAGTCTTAGTAGTTGGCGCTGTAAATCAAGAAAATCCATTTTGTCACCTTTGCGAGTTTACAAGTGTTGACCCACATATTTGGGTCAACATTTGTAAAACTCTAATTCCTCTCTATTAAACCCCATCCTATGGGGAGAGATGGAGAGTTTTAGTTTTAGCGAATCAAAATTTACGAACAAATAAGTATTTTTTATTTATCCGTAACCATTTGCCACGCAAAAATGAGAACATGGATTTTGTTGAACTACTAAGAATCAAAACAAATATTTAAGAGAAAATTTACGTAGTTTTGTATGTAGAATCTGATTCTGCAGTAAAATATGGGCGGTTCCCATTTGAAATTTTAAAGTTGCCTCCCGCCCACCCTCAGGGGTCTGGGGGGTGGCGGGCTAATTTTAGCACCAGCAGATGTCCCCCTCGAAAGTAATCAACTTTGGATTCTACACAGTTTTTCGTGTGAAGCTTATTTTTAGAGTTATTCTGGTTTGTCAACTTAAAATTTACGCCCTATGTATTAACATAATCTAATTTTCTTTAGTTTCATTACCACGCAGTTCTTACGAATTAAAAGTACATTGAAAAAATCATTATTTCATCGTGTTCTGATCGTGTGAGTGTTTTGGAGAGACTGAGAGAGTAGATGGAGGACGTACGTAAAGTGAGAATGCGATATTGTATTAAAACTATGTAAATGTATCCGTGAGAAAGTTGTTATGCAACAAGGCTATTTGTGACGCATATCCGAGTCAGCTTGATTTTGTAAAAGGCACCCAGAAGGGGCTTGGAGTATTCAGTTTAATAGTAATTTATTTTGTGGAAAGGATGTGTATTTTGTTTTCATTAAAATATGTTTAGTTTCCGAATTACGAAATTTCTAGTCTAAATTACTTGTGGCAATGTGACCGGCTGACATTAGAAATACCGCGAGTATAGAAGTGCTCGGAATGATCTGAATGGCTGCTTAATATCCTAGCCAATAGGAATTCACTATTTCCCTCGCGTCCGAATAGGGCTTCGTGGCTCAGATGTATGAGTCTACGTAGTCACTCGAGAGCCGTCTTCTGGCCAACATTTATGTTAAACCGCGCTGATCAAATATCTACCAAAATGAAGCAATTCGCGCGTTTGAAAAGTTCTTGTGTCGCTGACGAAAAGTGACTACAAAATTATTTTGTGAAAGTTTGAATTCTGTGAGTCATTTATTTTAGGAGATACTCGCGTGTGAACAGTTCAAGTCGTACATAAACTTCAGGTGGCGCGTTTCGTGCAGATAAATAGACATTGTGGAGAGCGCTTCTTTACAGGAGGCCTACTGAACGACTGATTGTGCTTTACCTCAAAAAATCTAAACACGTCTGGTGCAAAAAATTGCACATTCTTGTAGTTGCAACGACAGAACAAAAATACCCTCAAGAATTGTAAGACAACTACGGACTCTATGGCCACACAAATGAAGAGTTTAAAAATTACAGTACTAATGATCCATGGAGAAAAACACAGGTCAGAGAAAATTCCTGCACGATTTAACGTAGACAGAGGTCATATGCTCACCACAGAAATATGAACTGCAGAAGAGAAAAATGCGAAGAAATTGAAGTGTTCTATATGGAACTCTAAAAAAAATTAAAAATGTATAGCTCCACTGATAAAGTAATCATTTGTGGAGACCTGAATGCAAGAACAGGAAGCAAACCAATAACAAATCTAATGGTACCTTGCGGTGAACAACATATTAATGTGAATGTAGAAAGCTTGCTATGAGTAATGAGTTAATAGAGTTTAAGTTCCTAACGTTATCTATAGAAAGAATGATACCCATGGAGCGCTGAGAAACAGATCGAAGATACGAGTATATTACATTCTAACAAACAAGAAAAATTAGTAAACTAATGCAAGATGTGGGTCTTTCGTGGCAGTAACACTTGTTGTGACACTTTTCTGTTCGTCGTCTACATAGCTTTATATGCAAGGTGGAAAAAGAGCGATAAATGAATGAAAAAGAAGGATGGAAAACATATTTCTGCGGCAGAACAACAAATAACTAACGAAAGTAAAAATTGAGGGGAAGGACACAAAAAAATGTAAACATACTTCGAAGTTTTACGGACAATATGTGAAATAAAAAATAAAAGATGGCTATGAATCTGGAAACCAACCGCTAAATGTGAATGTATTTCGGTGTAAACTGTTTTCGTCCACTTCGAACATTTATAGTTATAGTACAGTGAAAGGGAGGAGTTTCTTCCAAAAACCATAGAACGCAAAATCGAAATTTTCTCCTGTTTTTGAATCCTGTACGTCCTCTGGATATTTATACCACTGAGGACGTGTTACAGTCATATACTGGGCACGAAAGCTCTCATTGAAATTAAATTTAATAGCTTTTCCTTGGTGGCAAGCTGTTAAAGCAAACTATATGTCAAAGGTCGATACACTCTACGGCGTACAACTTTACTTGTTATTACAATATAATTTTGATCTGCTTGTCCAAAAACATATCGAAACAGTGTTCCTAGGAAAACGACAAACAGTACCAGTATGTTTCGCAATACATCACCGAACGTTGTGGTGATAACGAGGACCATTCCGTTGAAGCAATTTTTCGGAACGTGGTCGTAGTTAGCATAAGTAGAAGATTGAGACACGAATACCGACTTCCTTGACGATTAAGTTACCAATATACCGAATTTTACAGCCATCTTAAAAGGCAATGGAAAACCGAAAGCGTATTACAAACCGGTCAGAATGATTGAAGACGAGCCGTGAACATGGAATGGAGTAGACCAGAGACTAAACTATTTTACGAATTTTAGACTGCTGTAATTTAATGACAAAAAGAGACACTCTCAAGAAACAAACAACTGAAACAGGCGGACGATGGTCTCTCAACAAATCTGGGTTACTTCATACATTCACAGCTGATTTTTACAACTGGTATTGTTCAATAAGGTTCTCAGTTGTATGACAGCCCTTTTGCGTCAACTACAAATACGTACCCTGAAAAACCTGGCAGTATGCTAATATCGTAACAGATATATACTCCTAACTTTCGCAGTCACCGACACCGTTATCAGGCTGTTTTACAACACAAAGTACACCTATCCATACCTCAGTGTTCGTTTAAATTGTAAATATATTGAAGACTCAAATCTGTACATGTAGATGTAGATGTAGTTGTCAAGTTTTGACATATTCTAATTTTCTATTTGAAAAGTAAGGCACCTGATACAACTGAACGAGCTGTATTATCTTTGAGTTGGGTTACCTTCATTGAATTAAAATTCTACGGATAACATATGTTAATCTTCAAAAATGTAATATTACACTGTAATCATGCATATTTAATATATACATATAAATGTATAGCTACTGACTTCGTGAGAAGAGACAGTTATCTCGAAAGATTTTTGAACTGTATGAATAAGTGAAGGATTATAGATTTGAGAAAATAAATTACAGAAATCCATCCGGTAAAATATCCTGTACGCTGTAACCAGTAAATCCTGAATTTAAATTCTAATTTTCTTTCGGCTCTGATAATACATAATTGCTCGCTGGGTGTTAGAAAAGACGTTGTGACCCTAATTTAGTAAGGATAAATAAATCAAGAAATAAACAATCTCCTCTCACATACGCTTGCGCAACATCGTACACTATTGCCGCAATACTTCAGCAACGTAACTTAATTTCATCAGCAAGCACACTCTGACGTACGTCGATGTATTGTGTCAAAAACATAGCATCTGTCGTATCTCCTTTTTAATAACAGAATAGAAATATTAATATCAGTACATGAAAATAAACAGCCTATATTAAATTCCTTATTATATTTATTTTTGGAAAACTGATTTTTTTAATTTCCTTACGTCTTGCAGCTTCTCCATGCTGACCATTTAACAAGATGTCAGATGGGAAGCATGAGGCTAAAGTACTGTTCAATCCAAAAGCTACATCGGCATGCTGAAAAGAAATGCTCCGAAATTTTATATGAAAATTGTTAGAGCTTTATAAATGAAACAAAAGATATTAACATTCGCTACCTTTATTCTTCATGTCTAGATATTTGCAACCCTCTGTTGCTAGAGGGCTCCGAATTGGAGCGTGTAACATGGTGGTGTGTGACGTAACTGCGTCAGTGCGTGAGAAACAGCGTGCTGTAATCGAGTTTCGAATTCGAAGAGTTCGTCCACATATGGCAGCAGAAGTGAGATTGTGGCTGCGTCAGCAAATTCAGATATGCCACAGTGACTGTATCAACCAACATGTCTGTCGTTGGGAGAAATGTCTTCTTCGCCAGGGTGACTACTTTGAGAAATAAATATGTAGACATGAAGAATAAAGGTATAGAATATTAATATTGTTTGTTTTATTTATAAAGGCTTTAACAATTTTCACATAAAAAACTCGGAGGCGTCACTTTTCAGCACATCCTCATAGCTTGAACAATGTCGTGTAAATCATATACGGTTCAAACTGTTAACAGCTTTCCCGCTTGTTGAGTCTTTGGTGGAAGAGGGAGGGGGATATTTTTCACTTCCAGTCAGAGTCTTTACGTCTTCCTTGAATAAGAAGTTTTCTTTGGTACTGGTGATTTTCAGAAATTTATGACCGACTACTACCGTCTGCTTTCGTCTACGCTGTTGGGGTTGTCTGCCTTCACCACCTTAACTAATACGAATGTGGAACAGTAAATTTGTCGCTGACAGAAGGGGACAAACCTGTCAGCGAGAGAAATCAGTGCAGTGTTAATGGGCTGCGAACGTACAGTCGCGCCACAGTACGGTGCAGGAAATGTCGACACAAGCTGACTCTTCCTCCAGCCCGTGATACATCTATGTGACTCACATTTAGTAGAAAGTCTCTCGCTATGTTCTTCTGCATAGCTTCCTCCCAGGGTAGTTTTACTTTGAGCTCTAACAAACACCAGTTTATTAACATTCACTTGCATTTTGAGAAGAGACTTTCTTAACAAGTCTCACGAAACACAGAAGATAAAAGTAGACAGCGACCAAACGACGACGCTAAAATTTACGTTTAGTAAGCAAATGCGGGCGGGAACCTTAAGAGCCGATCAGCTGAACAAACACGCTAAAGTATTACAGCGATATGAACGTCAACGTAAAATCGTATAGAATATGGAAAAAGGCGTGAAAAGTGTCCTCGTTCGCGAGGACTCCATTCATTACCTATGCAAGCGTGAAGACGGGTCCGTAACGAAAAACAAAGCAAGTGGTGGTTGTTGACGTGGAGATAGGAGTGGCGCAGGAAACACAAATACTTTAGGGCAGACAGCGTTAGCGATAATACTAATATAGTTAAAGACAAGAGTGTATCACGACGGGAATACAAGCATATACAGCGTAACGCGAGAATAAGAACTGAAGCGCAGTGTATGTACGTGGAACATCGATATTCGGAATTTGCACAACAAGAAAGCTAGTAAGGAAGCAAATTTTATAAACGATGCTGAAAAACTCATTTAACTGTACGATGGCATCCGATAACAAACATGATAGATTTAAAATACGTGGGGTAGTTGGAAAATAAGTTTCCCCTGTCGACTGTGGTCAGAGTTGTGTGTGAAAGGAAAAAATAAGAGAATGAGACTTTAAACATAAGAGATATCTTTATTTTTCTACGTAATTTCGAAGTACATCTCGACATTTGTCATACCGCTTTATAAGCTTCAAAAAGGCTTCCAGGAAAAAATCAGGGCTTTGCATACGGAAGAAGCGTTGAACGGCGTTTTTGACGTCAGCATTGCTGGCAAAGCACCTTCCGCCGAGAGACTTCTTCAAAGTAGCAAGCAGATGGAAGTCACTTGGTGCGAGATCCGGACTGCAAGGCGGATGGTGTAGGCGCTCCCAACCAAGACTTGCAATATAGTTTTCCGTTGCCGTCGCCGTGTGTGGTCCCACATTGCTATCCAACAGCAGAGCACCAGATCTGAGAAGGCCAGGCCGCTTTTTCCGAAACACCTCTTTCAGTTTCGTCAGAGTGGCCCAGTACCACGCAGCAGCATAGGTGGTTGCATCCTCCAGAAAGTCCAGCAGCAAAACTCCTTTGGCGTCCCAGAAAACGGTGAGCAGCACTTTACCTGCAGACGGAGTGTTTTTGAACTTCTTCCGGACAGGTGATGATGGATGTTTCCACTCCATGGACGCGGCCTTCGATTCGGGCCTGTAATGGTGGACCCACGTTCCATCCCCCCTCACAATCCGAAACAGAAGGTCATCGCCACTTTCATCGTAACGCACGATCTACTCCAGGCTGAACGCCATGTGTTGTTCCATGTGTGTCGGGGTCAGTTGGCGGGGCACTCACCGTGCTGTCACCTTCCTGTATCGAAGAATGTCGTAGTTGATCTTGTGAGCTGGCTCATGTCCGATTCCAAGTTCAGCCGCTACTCCATCGATGGTGATACGCCGGTTCGCTTTAATCATGTCATCCACCTTCCTGACATTTGCATCTGAGGTGGCGGTGCGCATCGGTACAGATCTCGGTATGTCCTGCACTTGCTGACGTCCATCACTGAATTTCTGCCTCCATCTCCGCGCCATTTGCCTCGTCATCACACCTGACCCAGACAACTCAACAAGGCGGTTATGAATTTCTGTGCCTAATACTCCACGTGCCCATTCATAGCGGATAACGGCTCACACTTCCGCCTTTGACCACGACTCCAACGCACCTTCTCTCCTTCACCAATTTTCTCCTCCGAATGCGAAAATATTTTGTTGACATCGACCTACATAGGGAGGAACGATCATCACGATAAAAGAAGGAAAATGAGAGCTCGTACGGAAAGATATAGGTGTTTATTCTTTCCGCGCGCTATACGAGATTGGAATAATAGAGAATTGTGAAGGTGGTTCAAATGGCTCTGAGCACTCAAAAAATGTTCAAATGTGTGTGAAATCTTATGGCAGTTAACTGCTAAGGTCATCAGTCCCTACGCTTGCACACTACTTAACCTAAATTATCCTAAGGACAAACACACACACGCATGCCCGAGGGAGGACTCGAACCTCTGCCGGGACCAGCCGCACAGTCCATGGCTGGAGCGCCTCAGACCGCTCGGGTAATCCCGCGCGGCTCTAAGCACTATGGGACTTAACATCTGAGGTCATCAGTGCCCTAGAACTCAGAAGTACTTAAACCTAACTAACCCAAGGACATCACACACATCCATGTGCAAGGCAGGATTAGAACCTGCGACCATATCAGTCGCGCGGTTCCAGACTGTAGCGCCTAGAACCGTTCGGCCATCCAGGCCGGCGAAGATGGTTCGATGAGCCCTCTCCCATGCACTTGAATGTGATTTGCAGAGTATCCATGTAGATGTAGATGTAGATGTAGCTCCGGGAAAAGATCGAGCGGTTGGCCTCCGCTTTGCGCAGGCACTGCGACAGCGCCTTCTGCTTGATCGCGGTCGACCTCAACCCAATGGTGCATCGGTGTCTTGCACGTGTGCATTCACCTGCCGTGTCGTCTTTCTCCTATATCACACAACTCTGTCCACAGTCGACAGGGGAAACTTATTTTCCAACACCTCCCCGTAATATCAACTTGGAAATGTAGTAATGTAGGTGAGGAAAATCTGTGAGTAATTATTACACCTGCTATAGAGCAACACTCTCTATTACACATTCAGGAGTGCTACACAATTATCGCTTGGCATTTCAGAAAACCGCGGAGGGTCGCCGATGAGTTGCAAACACACATCAAGAGAAGAATCTAAGTATCCCGTGGTCTGTTAGAATCCGTGCATTCGCAACCAAATCAGTTTTAGATCAAATGAATAGCCCGCTAGCATATGAGCAATGTCAGCGGAACGTGTACTAGCGCACAGCGCGATACGAAGTGAGTTCATGTTGAAAAGACGGAAGGTATATTTCCTGCGTGCCGTCAGAGGCGAAGTCCGTGTGGTAGCTTTCAGGTGTCCCTTATTGGCGGCAGGTAAAATCTTTGGCAGCATATATGCTCCTCCTGTGACAACCTTTTCATCTCAGAGTAACAATTGCAACCAACGTCCTCTGTTTTGCTGGATGTGTTCCATTCTCTGTCTTTGTCCACAGTTTTTATCCTCTACAGCTCTAATACCGTGGTGTAGTTTATTCCTTAAGAGATGTAGTATCATCTCGTCCCTTCTAATTGTCAGTGTTTTCCAAATATTCCCCTCCTTCTCGTTTCTGTAGAGAACCTCCTCATTCCTTGCCTCAGCAGTCCACATTCTTCTGTAGGACCACATCTCAAATGCCTCCAGTCTCTTCTACTCAAGTTATTCCACAGTCCTTGTCTCACTACCTGACAATGCTTTGCTCCGAACGTACACTCTCAGAAATTTCATCTTCTAATTAAGACCTATGAAAAGACACTAGTAGAACTTCCTTGGAGAGGAATACCCTCTTTGCTAGTACTAGTCTCCTCTCCGTGTCCTCCTTGCTGCGTCCGTCAGGATTATTTCGCTGCTCAGGTAGCAGAATTGCTCAACTACCCTGTCATCACGATTTCCGATGTTAAGCTTCAAGCTATTCTAATTTCTGCTAGTCCTTATTACTTTCATCTTTCTTCGATCTACTCTCTATGCCTATTCTGTACTCATTAGACTGTTCATTCCATTCAACAGATCCTGTAACTCTCCTTCACTTTAACTGAGGCTGACAATGTCATTACTGAATCTTATCACTGATATCTTTTAACCTTGAATTTTAATCCCACGCTTGAAGCTTTCTTTTTATTCGTTCGTTGCTTCTTCTATGTACAGGTAGAACTGTAGGGGGCCAAAGATTACATCCCTGTCTTACTCTACTTATAACCAGAGCACTTCATTCTTCGTACTCCAGTCATTGTTCTCTCTTTCTTCTTGTACATATTGTTTATTGAGCGTCTTTCCATATAATTTGCCCCTAGCGTGTTTACTCCCCCTAATTAGTCTGGAGGGTCGAAAGCGTCCCTACCGATAGTTGGATCGCTGTAGCGATAGGTAGGGGGGTGCGGGTGGCCAGGCCTGTTAGGGGTTTGAGGTCCACCACGACCGGCTGGTGTCTGTGCTGCCACTGGGTCCTCTGGTAGCGGAGAGGGCGTCGCGATGATGCTGCGTCTGGCCGGTGCTGCTGCTACAGCCTCGAAATCCCGACTGGCTCAATGGTGCAGGGATGGGAAGGGGCTCCACTCCATATGCGGCCTGCTGGACGTGGGCTTAGGTGCTTGTCTGCCGTACCAGCACCTCGTTCTGATGGCGCCTGGTAAACACCCTGGAATTCTGCCGGAAGTGCGAGCTCATCCTTCGGCGCCCAGAGGGTAGCAGGAGCGGTGGTTCGACTACCGTTGCCGTGTAGAAGCCCGTTGTGAGGCCCCACCCAGCTGTTGGCGGTCGCGCAGCTGTTCGCCGAAGTGCGTCCTTGGATTGGCGTGGTCCCGTAAGAGGCCTGGGACTGAGCAGTACCTCGTCTGATGTAGTCGACGCTTAAGCCGGCCTGCGCGCCTCTGCACCACGAGTCATAGGCTCAGGGAAAAGTGGGAAGTCTGATAACTTTGTGGATAGACAGCCACATAGGGAATGTGCCAGGGGATACTTCCAGTAGCTTTATGGTATCCTCCTCAGATCCCCGAGGTTCCTGCCGACTTACGTACTCTAACCTACTCAATAGCCTACTTTTCAGCCAAGCGAGTGAAGAGCAGGCGGCCCACTAGCTGAAGTGGTTCTCGAGGTGCCTGTCGGTGAGTTCCACGACGCGTATTCGTGCAGTCTTTCCTACTCACTTTCAGGACTCGCCATTGGGACGCGACAGCTCTACTCGCGCTGGGCCTTTCTATTAGTTCGAATTTCTCGAATTTTCTCGACGGGCACACTTCGCGAGATGTATGTGGGAAACTGCTCTCTCGAAATTTCAATCGTAAACCTCGCTATGACGCACAATGCCTCACTTCTAGCGTTTGCCAGTGGAATTTGTTGGGAATGACTATTTGCCATAGCACCGAATGCGTGTCTTCCAAAGCTTGACTTCCCAAATGAAGGAATAATGCAGTTACGACAGTTTACAACTAAAAGACGGGTGATGCGGTTACACTGGGACCTCGCGGCCTATCGCTGTTCTATAAAATACCAAACGGCTGTGTGGGTGTGATGTCCAGGCTCTTCCACGACAGACTGCGAAATGTACATGTACTACAAAACCGTAAGAGAATGGCATACATGCCTAAATCGTGGAATACATTTGATAAAATCCGTTAGGGTCGTTTGGGAAAGTGTTGTAAATACGATTTGATTGTGGCACCAACCACGCTGAAGAAACGCTGTTTTGTTTTTCCCTTTTGCTTCTGGCCAGACACAGCTTCCATAGAGCAGTCCCTAGTCGACTACTTAAGACAAATGTTAAATTTTAACTATGAATCCTGGATCTCGTTTGCGTGTGCTACTTAAACAACCTTACACCACTGTAAATTGAACTTGAGTAAAACCGCAAGCAGCTGTTAACTGGTGATTTATTTATGTTCCGTTTCTCTACTTAAAGCAGCATCTATAAGTGGCTCTACATAGAAAGGAAAGCATCCTTGTAGTCTATATATTTAGGAAATTAATTAAAGACGCCCAATAAAAGTCAACGCAAATAGAAGTGCTTACAATAGTGTCGCATTGTAGGTACCTTTATTTAGATTTACTTTTATTAGCTTTCTTTAATTAATTTTGTAAATATATAGATTACAAGGATGCATACCTTCATATGCAGAACCATCTGTTTCAACGCAGCAAAACGTGTCGCGAATACGTCACCAATTAAGAGCTGCTTCCAGTTTTATTCAAGTTCAATTCACCATGAATTTCAACTGCTTTGGCTGCCCACATTATAAGTTGGTGTGTACCCTTGCATCAGACTGAAAGTCTACCCATCGCTCCTATCGTTCGGTATTGTTGTATCGCTACGTTCATAGTAAATATTATCAGTCTCTAGCCCAAACAATTGGTGATACGGTGATAGTCACACATCATTCATTCAAAATGACTGTTCTCCAATTTCAGTACCAAGATAAAATTCCAGGAGGCAGCAACGTGACGAGCCGTGGATTACTGTCTCATACATTTTCTGTCCGAAAAGTGTGACACTTCGGCTTATTAACGAAATTAAGATCATACCGGGTATCTAACGAAATTTGTGACTGGATTGAGCATTTTTTGGTTGGGAGGAGGAAGCTGCATGTTATCTTGGGTGAAGAGTTACCCACAAATGTAGAAATAACTTGAGACTTGTGGATTGGGACCTTTCCTGCTCACGACCTGTCAGAAACTATTAGTTTCAGATTATTTGAGAGATCAACATGAAAATTCTTTGCCAGGACCGAAAATGTTGAGCATCTATGTACAAATTTCAGAAGCGTTGTACAAAATGCCTTGACAAATATTTTGTGCCGAGCAAAGTTGTGAGGGATGGGAAAGATGCGTCGTGATTAGACAACCGTGTTAAAGAAAGCTACTACGATAGAAAAGGGAGCTTCACTGCAAATTCAAACGTAGCCAAACATTCACAGACATTCACAGTTCACGAAACAAAAACTACGGTAAGGAGAGCTATGTGAGAAGTGTTCAACGAATCTGAAAGTAAAATTCTTTCTATCAACTTCACAGATAATCTCAATTTGGTCTTATATTAACCTAGTAAATGTATTGACCCTATCTCTTCAGACACTCTGTGACCATGATAGAGTCGAGGCGAAAGGTGTCAGAGAGGAGTCAGAAATACTAAATGCCGTTTTCAGAAAGTATTTCGCTGAGGACGTAGAAATTTGCTTGGCGGGTGTCATGAAAAATACTGTCGCCTAATCTTATCTACTGGTCATCGTAAATGGAGAAAGATGTGAATATAACGTTTATGTGCCTTTCTTCTGATTGTTTATGTAAAAGTTTGTACAACATGTATTGCAGAGGAGAGTAAAGTATGAAAATCCCGCAGGTTGTTGGTTAACTAAATGGAAATACGACACGCGATCTTTACGCATAAACCACGTAATTTTCTTTTGCTTTTTATGGAGGCCTTTAAAAGGTCACAATTAATCAAAATTGGAAATGGGTCAGTTTTAATTCATATCCCTACAGGCGTTCTACCACAACAACACGATACTGTCAGAAACCGTAAAGACCAGTTGTTGCTACCAGTACATGGTTTATATCCGAAAAATACAACGTGTACAATTACGTGGGAAACTCTTACGTGATTGTGCCAGGGCTCACCAGGGACCAGTACATAATCTGACGACACGTCTGCAACGGTAGTAATTAAATTAACTAACATGGTAGATTAGTAGACAAACTGCTTTCCAGAAAATGTCGTAAATAAACTGGCAGTCTTCCTTGAAAAAATATATATAGTGGTAAATAGTAATTAGATTGTACTATTTTGTCTAAAACTGACATGGCGAGACCGTGGCTGTGTACAATTAATGTAGGTCAATTCTTACAAAGAAGAAAACAGCAACCAGCCTCTATTAATACTGCTATTTATTTAGGTAAATAGTGCCGTTACCGGTTTCGAACGGGAAAGTTCATCATCAGACGGCTGTTCACATGATTTTCAATATACACTTTACACTGTAAATCTACAATCTCTGTGATAACTTCACATGTGGCAAATTCTTTTTGGTGTGTGTGTGTGTGTGTGTGTGTGTGGTGCTTTGCACAAGATGGTGATGTTCAAATTACGTAAGTGCTGAATATATTTAGGAATATTCGAAAAATACAATCCTGCAACTTTGCAACAAAATCGCTCGGAATTTTCGACGGCAACAACACACCAAAAATACTTCGCCACAGTGGAATAATAAAAATCGAAAACGGACGATAATTTAAAGTGTATCATGAAAATCATGTGAACAGCCGTCTGCTGATGAACTTGCCAGTTCGAAACCGGTAAACGCGCTATTTACCTAAATAAATAGCAGTATTAATAGTGGCTGGTTGCTGTTTTCTTCTTTGGAAGAATTAACCTACATTAAGCAGATTGTACGTAAGACACCGCATGTTAGTAAGTATAGAATTGAATCATATGTCCAAAAAGGACCTTTATTAAATGAAAGGATGTGGGGAAAACAGAGCAGAGCTGGTCTTCCCGTGAAATGTCATGAGCTGGCGAGACTCAGTGACTTCACGACAGCGCATGTGCCGCGAATATACGAGTAGCGTGGGCATACGTCAAATCGAGTGACTAACTCGAGCCAAGTGATTTATTTTACTTGTCCAGGACATAAAATTAGTACAATGCTGGCAGAACATTAATAACTTATGGAGATTAATTACATACAATGAATCCATTTCAGAGAAATTAAATAAAGTAAAAAAGGCAATTATAATAAAAATACAAGGGTATATGTGTGCAGCGAGTATTTATGAAATACAGATAGGAAGATAATGAAAAACAAACGAATAAACAAACAACAAGATAATTCTCTTCACATTCTACGGAAAGTCCAGTATTCGGCGGTTTTGACTGCTGTTTTGTTGGCTGCAGCTGAAACCTTCCCGTCTAATATTGGATGAACGTTTGCTTGCTGACTGAACGCTGCGTCTCTTAAAATCTTTTAACTGCTGCTCTGTCAAGACTACCTGCTGATTATTACGACGAAACATAAAATGTGTTGTCGCCGTGGCCCTCAGTCGTTACCTGAAATTATTAAGACTGATTCTTACCTTTAATTATTTATACTGGATCGCCATCTGACTGCTACAGCAAACTGTGGAATGAATATACTTACTTCTGTTTAACATAATTATAAGCTGCTGGTGGAGTTTCATAATACTTTGTGACTGGAATTCTTTAAGTTGAAGTTAATTTAGATTTGATAAAAGCTGAAGCTCAGTTTAAACTTTTCTTTTAAGATAACAATAAATTCCGTAAAGCATTTACGTGAATGATTTTGAGATAGAAAATTCTTAATGCATTTAATCTGGTAGAAGTTAACTATATTCTGAGAACGATCTTGACAAACAATTACAAGGGGCATAGTTCTTTACAAAAATTCTTAAAAACTAGCATTGCGCTACATATAGCGAGTGGCTGGCGAGCACACCGCTTCTTTCAAAGTGTTAATTCATACCTCGCTTACAGCGACCTCCTCTCATGTCTCGCTAGCTACGACTGCCTCGTCTCACATCTTACTCGCAACTGCTCGCTTCCAACGCTCAATGCTACAAAAGTGCGGTCTCGCCGCCAACAATGGTTTTTGGTGCAGACAATCCCTGCTACCATTACAGATGTATTACTGCGCGCTGTTTCCCGCTCTTTCTCAAAATGTATCTATGCGCGGTTTCCCGCTCTTTCTCAATAATACACAATGCAATTTAATTAACAAAACAATTTAAATAAGAAACAGTTCAGATAATTACATGCTAAAACAGTTTAAATACGCCTATTACATAATTACACAGCAAGATCACCAGTGGTAGTGGTACCCGGAAGGTTCCTGCAGACTAGCAGATGCTGTTGGTGCTGCAGTTCACCACAGTGGCAGATTTCATCAGCACTACTGATGACCCATTTTCTGAGGTTGACTTTGCAACGTGACGCCCCAGTTCTACTACGTCCCGCAAGATAGGTGTGATCCTCTGGCCGGTTCCCGTCTGACATTCGCTAGGTGTGCCTCAGGCAAAGACCCTCTGCAAAGTTTCGCTGGGCGAATTCCGGGAAATGAAGGGACTGCTGTAGTTGTTTACACGAAGCTCTTCTGTGTCTGGGTCTTGGTCGTTGGGTCTCACGTCCAAACAGGTCACCTTTGTGATCCACTTCCCGTTTCTTCTTCTCCATGTCTGCTTTTCTGCGAATACCTGGTGATGCTGTGCCCATAATTTGGTACAGTTCACTGACGGACATCCTGTCACAATGCGTCCAGTCTCGTTCTAGGCAGTATCAGGCTGTTCGGAATGTACCGACTTTTGCCACACGGATGCAAAATATTCCGCCGCCTAGAAACAGAGTGCCAGGGCAGATGTTGAAAGCACCTTTGGTTGAGAGACCCCAGTAGTTCGTATAAATTTACGGATGATGGTATCCCTTTCATATTCTTTGAGATTTACTTCTTCGCAGTGGGCTTTGAATGTAAGGGAGCGGTCCATCTTCACCCTGAGATAGAAGGGAGTGGCACAGTGAAATAGTTGTTCTCCTCCCCAAATGATGTTAATTTTCTTTTAGCTTCCCTATTTCGTAGATGGAATCCGTAAACTTGGATCTTTCCAGGATTTGGCTTCAGACGGTTAGTATCACAGTACTTGGCGAGCTCCTCAAGACCTCCTCTCACCTTCGTCTACACCTTCTCAAGAACTTATTAGCAATTGTGTAACGTCAGCATAAATAAATGCTTTTGTTACAGGGCTAACTGGTTGGTCATTTCTGTAGATGTTACACAACAGCGGGGACAACATATTCCCTGAAAGAGACCATTTTTCTGAATCTTCCATCGACTTTCCTTCTTTTGCTGTGTGATATAGTATCTTCTGTTTTGGAGCAAACATTGGATGAACTGTGCTAAAAGATAATCCTTTGCGGCTGAAAAAACTGTCCTCAACAGCTTTCTATAGTTGTTATCGTAAGCTGCTGTGAGGTCAATGAAAGTCACACCCGTGACTTGACGTCTTTCATAACCATCCTCAACATGCCGGATCAAATCGTTGATTGTCCATAATACGACCCTCCCGTACGGAGACCTGGTTGCTCTTTTATGAGGCTTTTGTCGGCATACTCAGATATTTGCTTTAGAATCAACCTTTCCAGGACGTCATACAAATGACAGAGAAGTGAAAGTGGACGAAAGATTTTTGGTTTGAAACGCGAACAGACTTTGGCTTCACAACTGTTTCAACAGAACAAATAACAGGTCGAGGCTGCATGAGTGGGACTGTCTTCTTTACTTGTTGGGCAACATGTCCACTGACAAAAATGTTATATGGGTTATATCCACGATCCCGTCTGGCACTGTTGAAGGGATGGTGTTTTCAGGTCATGGATTAACACCACTCCGTCTGTTCAACCCAGTCTTCAAGCTCTTCTACATTTTTAACGGTTCTCCTGTAGCCCCATAACGTATCGTGGCCGTGAAAGTCACCATCTACTGGCTCAGTTGACTGTGACTGGAAGTTAGGTTGTTCCTTGAAGCTGAAGTTAAGTGACTTATGTACGGATGTCACAGTTCACCACTGGAACCCAACCGTCAGGATCTCTAGGTCGTTATCTGATGTTCAAACTGCTGAAATTATGTGCATTTTCAACTTCTCGCGGCGTAATGAATAATGCTGTTTAGGCCAGGCTTTGCAGACACTGCACAACCATAATTTATATTTGGTCTTTCATTGATGAGATTTATTCCATTAATTTCTGGCCTTCGATCGTCTGGACCTCTATGGGCATCTTGGATTCGCAGAAATTCACTGTGTGTTTACATATGTGAGACAATAAGACTTACTTGTCGGATGTAATACCGTGAATATTAACTGATACTAAGAGCTGGCTTTGAAAAAAGCGGACATCCGTCTTACAAGGGGAAGGCCTCAGACACGGCCAACCGATTCGGCTCAAATTTGGCAGGTCGCTTGTGTACAACCTAAAACGAAGGACTTTAAGATATTTTGGGTCAACACCCTAACAATTTTGAGAAAATAACCGTAAAGGTTCTGACGAGCAATCGACTCAAAATAGGAGTGATCGATAGATAATTGTAAATAGAGCATTTTACATAATCAGGCATGGTGTCCGAAAACGCAAACTTTTCCAGAAATCGAGGAAAGAAACTTTTACAACTTCTGCTTCTGTATCCACATGTTAAACGCCTTTCGCCGACAGCGCCGATAGCGTAACGGCCAAGGTAATTGGCTGGGAATGCAAAAAACCGTGTTCGAATCTCGAAGAAACCTAGCGGATGTTATTCTTTTCGTTTGTATGTTTTCATATCTCAATTGATAGGCATAAGGTAAGTAAATCAATAAGGAATGATAATAATAAGGTAGGCAAATAAATTTCTCAAACCTCTTGGGATAGGAAACAACTAAAATGGTACTCCAGGTCTCTTTACAGTTGCTCTTCCTCACTTTTCTTTGAACAACTAGACGGATGGTAAATGTCATGTAAACATTCGAAACAAATATACTCATGGCACCAAGAACATCTAATGAATGCAATCTTTCGACAGCTGCTCTGTTTCTTCCGAAGAGTTGGCGGAAAACAAACTTGGTTTACATTTAAAAACATATCTTTTTCGGGAATTAATTTTGATGCGTACCACGCATACGATATCATTGCCTGAAAAATCGGTGCTGAAAGTTGGTTATGAATTATGCTGTGAATAGTTATTGCGTCTGTGCGATTGTACAATTTCCAGCCACTTACCTTAGCCTGTGTTTGGTCGTTGCAGACGTCACATGACATCCGGTCAAGTTCGTTTGTTGATAGTTCCACTTAGTTTTTTTTTTTTTTTTTTCCAGAGGCCAACCGCCTCTCTGACCGAACACACTGCGGTACCTTGGCGGTCCGTTGCGCTATCGGTGCTATCAGCGGAAAACGTTTGCAATGTGGGTACAGAAGCTGTAGCTGTAAAAGTTTCTTAGCTCGGTTTCTGTAAAAGTATGCGTTTTCGGCCCTCATACCTGATGATAAAAAATGCTCTATTTACAGTTATCTATCGATCCCGGCAATTTTGGGTCGACTGCTCGTCATAACCTTTAGGGGTGATTTTCTCAAAAACGCTGGGGTGTTGACCTAAAATATCTTAGATTCCTTCGTTTTAGGCTATACACAAGCGACCTGCCAAATTTGAGCCGAATCGGTTGGCCATGTCTGAGGCCTTCCCCTTGGTAGTCCTGGTGGTAGAAGGATTTGCTGCTAGGTTCCCTCCAAACGTTTGCCATTGTATTGTATTGTATTGTATGTTAACCGGGGTCCTAGACACGACGGAGAGGCTCCGCCCCCGCCGCAGCCGCGGTGGTCCACAACCCCACGACGACTACCGCAGTCCACTTCACCCCTCCGCCGCCCCACACCGAACCCAGGGTTATTGTGTGGTTCGGCCCCCGGTGGACCCCCCCCCCCCCCCTCAGGGAACGTCTCACACCAATCCCTACGTTTGCGTGGTATAGTAATGATGGTGTACGCGTACGTGGAGAACTTGTTTGCGCAGCAATCGCCGACATAGTGTAACTGAGGCGGAATACGGGGAACCAGCCCGCATTCGCCGAGGCACATGGAAAACCGCCTAAAAACCATCCACAAACTGGCTGGTTCACCGGACCTCGGCACAGATCCGCCGGGCGGATTCCTGCCGGGGACCAACGTTTGCCATACTACGACCGATCATCTGAAACCTCATTTTGCTCATTTGAAATAATATATGATGCACGATCTACGTGGGCGCTCCTTCCTCGTTCACATTAAATGTGTTCACAGTTGCGAATACGGGCAACCATCAGCTGTATGCTGGAATGACGACAACGAAAGTTCGTGCCGAACCAGGACTCGAACCCGGCTTTCCCATTTAATTCGAGCTGTCGTCTTAACCACTTTGGCTTCTGAGCGCAACTCATAGGTCATATGTCGCCTTCAACGCGTCACAATTTGCATTTGTAATTCCTGTACAGGCAGAGGACATTTCGATTGACATTCGCTGCCTATTATCGGCGGATGAATACCATATTGCAATGCCCGTGTTATTAAGAAGTACTGTCCTTGTTCCTTCGGACACCGAAACCTGGCGATCTGTCAGGTGACGGCCACTTCCTTTTTATGGAAGGCAGAAGCAGAAGAGAGGCAGTTCTACCACTGTGCTCGATAACGGAAGCAAGATAAAAGAAAAACTAAGACCTCTTATGATTCGTCGACATAAAAATGCGGTCTGCAACGTGAACTGCGCAGCATATTTGAAATCCTCAGATTCATAGATGTAACCTGTTTGGTAAGGTGGGTAACATACAGTATGTATAAGAATCAAGAAGCAAGTGTTCGGATTAAAAGGGTGTAGGACAGGAATGGAATTTCTCTCTCCTACGTTCGATCTACACAGCGAAGAAAAAAAAATCAGATTAAGGAGTGAGATTAAAATTGTGGGTGAAAGAGGTCAATGATAAGATGACATTGTTAGCTTCAATGAAAGTGAGGAAAAACTACAGGATATGTTGAATAGAATGAACAGTCTAATGAGAATATGGATTGAGAGCAAACGGCGAAGGACTAAAGTCATGAGCAGTAGCGGAAAGGAGATTACTGACAAACTTAACAGCAAAAAACATCCGAATCGGACAGCACTGAAAAGACGAAGTGAACGAATTCTGTTACCTTGGTGCAAGATTACGTAAGGCGGACAAATCAAGGACATGAAAAGCAGACTAGCACACGCAAAGAAGGCATTCCAAAAGAAGTCTACCAGTCTCAAATATTAGCCTTAATTTTAGCACTAAATTTCTGAGAACGTACGAATGTAGAACAGCATTATACGGTAATAAATAACAGAGTGTGGGAGAACCGGAAAGGAGGAAGTCGATGCGACTGAGATGTGGTGCTACAGAGGACTGCTGATAATTATATATGGCCAAGTTTCACAGAAGTTCGAAATATAGCGCGTACTTCAATACGAGATACTTCTAATAATTTTCAAAAATGGCTCTGAGCACTGTGGGACTTAACTTCTGAGGTCATCAGTCCCCTAGAACTTGGAACTACTTAAACCTAATTAACCTAAGGACATCACACACATCCATGCCCGAGGCAGGATTCGTACCTGCGACCGTAGCAGTCGCGCAGTTCCAAACTGTAGCTCCTAGAACCGCTCGGCCACCTCGGCCGGCAATAATTTTCATACCCAAACTCTGTCTCAAAATCTGACAGAAAACTCAAAGAGATTCTGGCCATACATAAAGCACACCAGTGGCAAGACGCAACCAATATCTTCACTGCTCCGGCCGTTGCGACCGAGAGGTTCCAGTCGCTTCAGTCTGGAACCGCGCGACCGCTACGGTCGCAGGTTCGAATCCTGCCTCGTGCATGGATGTGTGTGATGTCCTTAGGTTAGTTAGGCTTAAGTAGTCCTACGTTTTAGGAGACTGATGACCTCAGATGTTAAGTCCCATAGTGCTCAGAGCCATTTGAACCATTTGAACCTTCATTACGCGATAACAACGGTGATGTCACTGATGACAGTGCCACTAAAGCAGAGTTATTAAACATGGTTTTCCGAAACTCCTTCACCAAAGCAGACGAAGTAAATATTCTTGAATTCCAATCAAGAACAACTGCCAAGATGAGAAATATAGAAGCAGATATCCTCGGTGTCGCAAAGCAGCTTAAATCACTTAATAAAGGCAAGGCTCCAGTCCAGATCGTATACCAGTCAGGTTCCTCTCAAAGTATGCTGATAAAATAGCTCCGTGTTTAGCAATTCTATACAACCACTCGCTCACAGAAAGATGCGTACCTAAAGACTGGAAAATTGCTCAAGTCACACCAATACCCAAAAAGGGAAGTAGGAGTAATCCGTTGAATTACAGGCCCATATCACTAAAGTCGATTTGCAGTAGGGTTTAAAAACATATATTGCATTTGAACATTATGAAGAACCTCGAAGAAAACGATTTATTGACACATAGTCAGCACCGATTAAGGAAATATCGTGTTGCGAAACGCAACTAACTCTTTGTACTCATGAATTAATGAGAGCTACCGACAGGGAACGTCAAATTGATACAATTTTTTTAGATTTCCAGAATGCTTTCGTCACCGTTTCTCACAAGCGTCTTGTAACCAAACTGTGTGCCTATGGAATCGTAATAATAGACGGAAAGCTATCGAGTAAAACATGAATATCCGGCGTTCCCCAAGGAAGTGTTATAGGCCCTCTATTATTGCTGATCTACATTAATTATATAGGAGCCATCTTAGTAGCCGTCTTAGATTGTTTTCAGATGACGCTGTCATTTACTGTCTTTTAAAGTCATCAGATTGAAGGGAAGCAGCCTACTCACGCCATATAAAATTCACAGCAGTTTTTCCATTGTGTGCCACCAGTCCGCTCTAACTAGCTCTGACGACATAAATGTTGCGCAATACTTTAAAAATCAAGTAAATAACCTGAAACGGCTCTAGCATGTCAGGAGAAATACTACATCATTATGTGTTGAATATCAGCTCAAAAACTTGAAACATTTTCAAAATGTGGACGTTTTTCTGTAAAAATCATTGGTGTTACAGAAAAGAGCTAGAAACTTAAAAATTTATATCTAGATTCCTTGTGCATAATTTAGTAGAAACAGTATTCGGGATCTCACAAATTAAAATTTTAGTTGAAATTCATGATTTTTCACTCAAAACTGTTCTATTTCCATACGTTACTCACATGTACAAAGAAGCTGAAAATACAACTACTAATCAAAAATACTCATACTATCTCTAAGAATAAGGTAATCAAAGATGAGTCAGTTAAGAAAATAAAATAAAGATTTGTCAGGAATGTACCGAGCATTGGTTCGGTGTTCCGACCCAGAAATAATAAATTGAAATTAAATAGGATTTATGATTTATGCCTTAAGCATAAATTTTCTCTAGTACGTGACTAACGGCGTTTTGAGCCTTTTGTTTATCGATGTTATGACAGTTAAGTAACCGAGAGAGTAAAATTGAAAAAGTTCTGTTAACTTTGTTCCAGTAACATATTGAAAGATAAAATGTATATATATATCCCCATTTTATTGTGTCCTACCCTAAGATATTAAGTGAACAGAGTCTGAGGCACTCTTTTTGTTTGTTCTACAGGACAAACCAGGTAATGGCAGCCTGGTAGCTGCGTGAAAGCGTGGAGTGACTTGGACACAACTCACAGTGACCCCTCCCCTTCCCCCATGTAATTTAGAGTGAACGTGAAGGACGCACACCATAGCAACTTCCCCTCCTCTACCCTTGTGAATGGAAGTGTAAAACGCCAGCCAAAGCGGCTACAACCACGTGTGTAAAAATGAAATTGTCAGGATTTGTGAAATTCTCTTTCAGGTTTAGAAAAGACTGCTAAGATATAATTATCTGTTTATGTATAATGAATAACTGTGTTACTTTCTTTGAATTTGTGTATGTAAAAATGTGTTTAATTGATTTAAGATTTTCATAGTTTATGTGTTTGTCTGTCTAAGGCAATATGTATGCGAAGTGTTTCATTGATTCTGCTTAAATTTTGAGTGGTAATGTTGCTTAAGAGGCAGTAAATGTGCCAGCAATTTAAATAATTGAAGTAGGTAACAAGTTTTCTTTTAATATTTCTATATGTTTACATTTAAATTTTAATTCTTCATAGGGAGTTAAGCTGTACTCTCGCTTCCCTTTTCGAAATTAATTTTTTTCATTTAAATTCAAAAAAATTAAGTAGAGGGTGATGTAGGGAAGCAGCCTACCCAAGCCGTATAAAATTCACAGCAGTTTTTCCGTTGTGTGCCAAGAGTCCGCTGTAACTAGCTCTGACGTCATAAATGTTGCGCAATACTTTAAAAAAAAGTAAATAACCTGAAACGGTTCTAGCATGTCAGGAGTAATACTTCATCATTATGCGTTGAATATCAGTTCAATAACTCGAACCATTTTCGAAATTTGGACGTTTTTATGTAAAAATCATTGGCGCAACAGAAAAGAGCTATAAACTTAAAAATTTATATCTAGATTCCTTTTGCATAATAATTTAGTAGAAACAGTATTCTGGATCTCACAAATTAAAATTTTAGTTGAAATTCATGATTTTATGGTTTTTGTCTTAAAAATTAAGGAAGCAAGATAGATTAAGTAGGTGAATAAATAAGGCTAGGATGTTTAAATTTAAGTAGAAGGGAGATCCGCTACAATCATAAAGATGTGAGGAGTTTCAACTGAATAACTAATAAACTATAGCGATAGCGTATCTCCAAAGGGCAAGTTCAGAGCTCGTCTACTGCGTGTAGCGTAATTAAATTAATTCTCTCGCCCAAAATATTGGAGTTAGCCACGTCAGACTTTTATTATGATAACTTACCTGTGTGCTGATTGCACATTTAAACTGAAAGCTTCATTGGCCATCAGCAAAGGAAGCAATGATTTATTTGATAACTTAAAGTGGTGCATTACTAGCCCAGCGGCTAGTCGGGACAGCGAATTTAATCAGGCGTTCCCTTAACCGTCCGCACCGCGGCTTTATATATAAGAACGATGCGCGAGGAAAAAAGGCCCTAGTTCTCTCCAGACGCTGATCAGCGCGCCATCTGTGCAGGGAGTCGCGTCGCGTCGGTATCATTGCTATAAACAGCCTCTGATGCCGTAATAAGTTACTTGGGATACGCGTAACCATGAAATCGTTTTCGAGTGAAGTGTTAATCCTGGGATGACTTTAATGATCTATCTTCAATTCGCGTATGTCGTATTTTCACATGCCGCCGCGGGACAGACATTCTTCCACTATTTAGTATGGCGTTTGATGAACATTATCATCAAATTATGGCGAGCATTCACTTAAACATCTAATTGGAACAGTTATAGTTGCATCAGCGCATTAGACTCTGAACTGCTCTGGTAGTTGGATTGTGTGGATTCTTTTTGGTCTGTGACTTTCAGAATATAGTGAACCTTTTAGAGTGAATCGTTTCTGATTATAAATCCCAGTTAATTTCCTAATTCCTCAGAGCTATAAGCTGTAACTATAAATGTATTTCTCAGATGAAGTGGGCACTAGGAATTCTAATCACAGGCTTCACGTTTTGCTAATCACTTTCTGGTTGCCAATATTGTAATTAGAGTGCCAGTGTTGAGAACGGCAACCAACAGCATTAAATAAATCATAGGAACATTTTAATAGCAATAACTCCAACTGCCGCCCCACATATGTGGCTAATCGGCCGTGATTGCATTTTTTCTACATGACATTCCATTATTCAACCGTATAAAATTTCACCCGCCACCCCACATATGGTGCATCGGCCGGGAAATCAAACTGAGTAAAAGTGAAAGTGATTTTAAAATATTCGGATTCGGGAGTGAAATGCGACCCGCGACTGAGTAATAGAACAGTGATAGTGTTACGTGTGCGTGTGGACGACGCAACTGGTTTAACAACTCATCTGGATTGACGGAGCTGGCACTGAGTCTAGCGGCGCTGCCGGCATCGCGAGAAGCCAGTTTCGCCTCACCGCAGCAACTGGAGCCGCGCCTGCAGTTGCGGGCCACGCAAACACACAGCAGCCGTCCAAGTGCCGTCTTCAGTTCAACGTGCCGCGTCGCATCGGTAATCCTGGTAGGCCGCGCCGGCAACGCCATACGTCGTGCAGAAGGAACTAAGTTAAGTGAAAAGCTGTTAAACATTTTACTAACCTGCACTAAAAAACTGTCGGCGATGGAACCGCCACAAAAAACTGAGGTTGAACTTAAATCAGAACCTATGTCTGTTGAGGGAACTGTAAATCCAGACAACGGTTCAAGTGTAAATATGCATGAAAATAGTAATGTTAAAGTGAAATACGACGTATTGTCTCCTGACAGTAGTGTGAAAAGGGGCAAAGATTCAATAATAGAGACCCCTGCAGTAAAGCACAAATCAGAGTTTAAACAGGAGAAGTTAGATATGGCTGATCAAGGAGTAGGTTTACTTGGTTTTGATGATTCTGGTGTTGGAGCTAGTTTTTCGTCACCTGAGTGTGATAAAAAAAACCAGCTAGTGAGCAACCCAAAGATACTGGGGCTACGGATTTAAATGTAATATTGCAAGCAATAGCTGCTACTAATGCTAGAATGACAGCTGAATTAAAGTCTGATATAATTGAGGTAAATAACAGGATTTTGGCCAGCCAAACCAATTTTAATAATCGGTTTGAGGCAATGGACAATGAATTAGAATCCAATAAAGCTGAATTAGAAACTTTCTTCAAGACTGGCTGCAATAAGTTGAAAGAGGATCTGGACAGTTTAAATTATAAAATTGATTACAACCATGAGGATATTAAGAAAAAGGTTGCTCAACATTTATCTGAAATGTATAAAGCAGTAAAATCCGAAGTTGCTGAGGTTCACAAAGACTTCAAAATGGAAGACGCGAAGCTGGAGCACAAGTTAACAGAAAATCTCGAGGCGGAATCTGAACTGTGCTCAGATAGGTTTAAAGATGTTAATATAAAAGTAAACATATGTCAAGCAGAAGTAGACGTAATCAAAACTGATACTACTCATATTGTGCAAAGATTAGATAATGTTGAAATGAGAGTAGAAAATATTAGTACTAACATTGCTAACATTGAAAGTAAAGAAGCTTCTGTAACTTCTTGTAATGGTAGTACACAACAAGTTGTAGCTGCAAACGCCGCTTTCATCGGGTGTCGGCAGTTCTTGCGGTTCGATCCAGATAAAAATATCCACCCGCTAGATTTCTGGAACGATTTTGAAGATGTGATTCCACCAACTTGGTCTGAACGAGAGAAAATCTCATTTATTAGAAGCCATTTAGCAGGTGACGCCATGCGTTGGTCAGCTGGTGTTATGTTGAAGTTTAAAACATTAGTGGAATTTAAAACAGCTTTCATTAATGAGTATTGGTCTAGTAATAAGCAAAATGAAGTGTTGAGAGAATTGTGGAGTGGAAAACGCTTCAATGCAGGCAAGGAATCTATTAAAGAGTTTTCCCCGTCATGGATCTCACGTTTGTCACATTTGGCCGAAAAGCTAAAACGTGAAATGATAATACTAGGTCTTGAAGCCAAACTGCCATGGTATTGGCAAACTAGAGCGTGTGGCTGCCAATGACGAGCAAGCACGTAACAACGGAAATGGTAATAACACTAGTAGTAGTTTTAAGAACGAGCAGAATGGCAATGTATACATCAGTACAGTAGGTGTTCGCCATCCTAAGAGAGGTAGGAATTGGAGAAATAATTATCAGAACCAACAATGGCATCCAAATGATAGTAATTTTGTTCCGAACAAAATTATGCAGGTAAACAGCAGTGCGGAAAGCTACGCTGAGCCAGTTAAATATAATGGGAATAAAGGAAACAGTAGTAGGCCGAGGCAGGAAAATTAGTTCCCGTCTGTGAGAACACCGGCGCTCACCAGGCGGTTACTTTTCCTAAACCAGTAATGACAGTAATTCGTAAGACAGATCAGAATACTCAGACTGAACATGTGGATGAGGGGTCGGTAGCATCTAAGGATACAGCAGAAATATTAGATCACTCACAGTATTTGATAGATACCGTGTTAGAGACGCTTTCTAAGTGGGAGGGGAAAGAGAAAGAGCAGCAGTGTAACGGTAGGGAAGAGCTAAAAAATACTGAATTGTCAGGTGAAGAAGCAGAAGAAATTCATGCTTATATTTACGATGAGGATGATGCGCTCTTATCTAAAGTGCCTGTGCAGGATGTTGATACTGTACTAATAGATTTAGGACAGGAGGCAAGTGAGAATGTAGAAGATAGCCTGTTTGGGGTCGATGAACCCAGTAGCTGTGACCAGTTGTCACTTGAGAAGGAACCCGACGATAATGGCGAAAGTGGTTTAGCTGTAACTAATGTTATGCCCGGTCTGGAGGCGCAGAATCGGTCAGACTACAGTAATTTGGGCCACGTTCAGCAAACTAAATGTAATGAAGTCGTGCGGTGTTTCGATTTAAAATTAATAGACCGACTGGAAAAGACAGCTGAAAAGGTAATTCAGGAAACCCCTACACACTTTGACCTAAATGTAATGAAGACAGATGTCGATCACTTTAGTTGGAGACAAATCCAAAAGGAACTATTGGATGAGTTCGAGGAACCACCTGTACAAACTAGAATAAGCCACCCTATAATAATAGTGAATATGTTGGGTATCAATGTTCGTTGTCTCTTAGACAGTGGAAGTGAGGTGAGTGCGATATCTCAGTCCTTCTTTGATGCATTACCTGGTAAAGACAAGCTTACAGTAATGAGGGTATCAGGACTAAGAATAATTGGTGCTAATGGCAAGGTGTCAAAAACGGTAAAGCAAGAATCTTTGCTACCCTTTAACATTAATGGTAATTTAATTGATCATCCATGCTTAATTGTAAACAATGTCAATATTGAGGTTTTAATTGGCATAGATTTCTTGTGTTGTTGACTTTGAAAAAAGCCAGTTAAAAATGGTCTTGCCGATAACCGGAGTAATTACGGTATCTTTTATTGATAATATGTAGTAACTAATGATGAAAATTGGGAACTGCCTATACGAGTTCTGAAAAATAGGAGATATTGGGACAAAGGTGTTAATCTTAGTAAATACCAAGGACCTTTCAGGATCATAGGAAAACCACATGCCAATGTATATGGGCTAGAGTACCCTAAGAGTAAAAAGATATTAGGTCTCAGGAACGTGATCGACCTAAAGAAGTTCATGGGTAGTGAATGAATTCTGTAGGGAGGAGGTTGTTCTGTAACCTCTACACAGTGTGTCAGCTGTGCAGTCCCAGCTGTGTGAGATCTTCTTTCCTTTCAGGTCTCACTTACACTTCATCTTACCTATTTACAAAAATTTAGACCCCTTCTTTCCATTATGAAAATTTTCTGAAATCAATGAATTCTGTAAGGAGGTTGTTCTGTAACCTCTACACAGTGTGGCAGCTATGCAGTCCCAGCTGTGTGAGATCTTTCCTTTCAGCTCATTCTTCATCTTTCCTACCCACCAAAGTTTCGACCCCTTCTTTCCAATACGAAAATTTTCTGTCATGGCTATCAAGCCATGAGTTCTGTAACCATTTTATCCACCGATTAGTGAGGAAAATACCTAATGTGACAAACCTAGCAGTGACATAAACAATAGAGAAGTATGATGTAATTAAGATACAAATGTATTTGAGTAACAAGTATATATAGAACCCTGGTAATCTGCTTAGTGTATTCATCTCTTGGTCTCCCTCTACGATTTTTACCCTCCAGGATGACATCCAATGCTAAATTTGTGATCCCTTGATGCCTCAAAACATGTCCTACCAACCGATCCCTTCTTCTGGTCAAGTTGTGCCACAAACTTCTCTTCTCCCCAATCCTATTCAATGCTTCCTCATTAGTTATGTGATCTACCCATCTAATCTTCAGCATTCTTCTGTAGCACCACATTTTGGTAGCTTCTATTCTCTTGTTGTCCAAACTAGTAATCGTCCATGTTTCACTTCCATACATGGCTACACTCCAAACAAATACTTTCAGAAACGACTTCCTGATACATAAATCTATATTCGATGTTAACAAATTTCTCTTCTTCAGAAACGCTTTCCTTGCCATTGCCAGTCTACATTTTATATCCTCTCTACTTCGACCATCATCAGTTATTTTACTTCCTAAATAGCAAAACTCCTTTACTACTTTAAGTGTCTCATTTCCTAATGTAATTCCCTCAGCATCACCCGATTTAATTTGACTACATTCCATTATCCTCGTTTTGTTTTTGTTAATGTTCATCTTATATCCTCCTTTCAAGACACTGTCCATTCCGTTCAACTGCTCTTCCAAGTCCTTTGCCGTCTCTGACAGAATTACAATGTCATCGGCGAACCTCAAAGTTTTTACTTCTTCTCCATGAATTTTAATACCTACTCCAAATTTTTCTTTTGTTTCCTTTACTGCTTGCTCAATATACAAATTGAATAACATCGGGGAGAGGTTACAACCCTGTCTCACTCCTTTCCCAACCACTGCCTCCCTTTCATGCCCCTCGACTCTTATAACTGCCATCTGGTTTCTGTACAAATTGTAAATAGCCTTTCGCTCCCTGTATTTTACCCCTGCCACCTTCAGAATTTGAAAGAGAGTATTCCAGTCAACATTGTCAAAAGCTTTCTCTAAGTCTACAAATGCTAAAAACGTAGGTTTGCCTTTTCTTAATATTTCTTCTAAGATAAGTCGTAAGGTCAGTATTGCCTCAGGTGTACCAACATTTCTACGGAATCCAAACTGATCCTCCCCGAGGTCCGCATCTACCAGTTTTTCCATTCGTCTGTAAAGAATTCGCGTTAGTATTTTGCAGCTGTGACTTATTAAACTGACATCTGTCAGCACCTGCATTCTTCGGGATTGGAATTATTATATTCTTCTTGAAGTCTGAGGATATTTCACCTGTCTCATAGATCTTGCTCACCAGCTGGTAGAGTTTTGTCATGACTGGCTCTCCCAAGGCCGTCAGTAGTTCTAATGGAATGTTGTCTACTCCGGGGGCCTTGTTTCGGCTCAGGTCTTTCAGTGCTCTGTCAAACTCTACACGCAGTATCTTACCTCCTATTTCGTCTTCATCTACATCCTCTTCCATTTCCATAATATTGTCCTCAAGTACATCGCCCTTGTATAAACCTTCTATATACTCCTTCCACCTTTCTGCCTTCCCTTCTTTGCTTAGAACTGGGTTTCCATCTGTGCTCTTGATATTCATTAAAGTGGCTCTCTTTTCTCCAAAGGTATCTTTAATTTTCCTGTAGGCAGTATCTATCTTACCCCTAGTGAGATAAGCTTCTACATCCTTACATTTGTCCTCTAGCCATCCGTGCTTAGCCATTTTGCACTTCCTGTCGATCTCATTTTTGAGACGTTTGTATTCCTTTTTGCCTGCTTCATTTACTGCATTTTTATATTTTCTCCTTTCATCAATTAAATTCAATATTTTTTCTGTTACCCAAGGATTTCTAGCAGCCCTCGTGTTTTTACCTACTTTATCCTCTGCTGCCTTCGCTACTTCATCCCTCAGAGCTACCCATTCTTCTTCTACTGTGTTTATTACCCCCATTGCTGTCAATTGTTCCCTTATGCTCTCCTTGAAACTCTGTACACCTCTGGTTGTTTCAGCTTATCCAGATCCCATGTCCTTAAATTCCCACCTTTTTGCAGTTTCTTCAGTTTTAACCTACAGGTCATAACCAATAGATTGTGGTCAGAGTCCACATCTGCCCCTGGAAATGTCCTACAATTTAAAACCTGATTCCTAAATCTCTGTCTTACCATTACATAATCTATCTGATACCTTTTAGTATCTCCACGATTCTTCCATGTATACAACCTTCTTTTATGATTCTTGAACCAAGTGTTAGCTATGATTAAGTTATGCTCTGTGCAAAATTCTACCAGACGGCTTCCTCTTTCATTTCTTAGCCCTAATCCATAATCACCTGCTATGTTTCCTTCTCTCCCTTTTCCTACTGACGAAT
Source organism: Schistocerca gregaria (assembly GCF_023897955.1). Lineage (NCBI taxonomy): Eukaryota > Metazoa > Arthropoda > Insecta > Orthoptera > Acrididae > Schistocerca > Schistocerca gregaria. Next base: position 774,650,633 of record NC_064923.1, on the reverse strand, counting down.
TCCAGTCACCCATGACTATTCTATTAAATGTTCGTCTCCCTTCACTACCTGAATAATTTCTTTTATCTCATCATACATTTCATCAATTTCTTCATCATCTGCAGAGCTAGTTGGCGTATAAACTTGTACTACTGTAGTAGGCATGGGCTTTGTGTCTATCTTGGCCACAGTAATGCGTTCACTATGCTGTTTGTAGTAGCTTACCCGCACTCCTATTTTTTTATTCATTATTAAACCTACTCCTGCATTACCCCTATTTGATTTTGTATTTATAACCCTGTATTCACCTGACCAAAAATCTTGTTCCTCCTGCCACCGAACTTCACTAATTCCCACTATATATAACTTTAACCTATCCATTTCCCTTTTTAAATTTTCTAACCTACCTGCCCGATTAAGGGATCTCACATTCCACCCTCCGATCCGTAGAACGCCAGTTTTCTTTCTCCTGATAACGACGTCCTCCTGAGTAGTACCCTCCTGGAAATCCGAATGGGGGACTATTTTACCTCCAGAAAATTTTACCCAAGAGGACGTCATCATCATTTAATCATACAGTAAAGCTGCATGTCCTCGGCAAAAATTACGGCTGTAGTTTCCCCTTGCTTTCAGCCGTTCGCAGTACCAGCACAGCAAGGCCGTTTTGGAGTGGCAATCATTAAAACAAAGGTGTTTCTCGTTGCGACAGGATCTTCTCACGAAATTTCAATCACCATTTGCGAAAATATTCTGTTGGCACCCACCTACACGGGGAGAAATGATCATTACGATAAAATAAGAGTAATCAGGGCCCATACAGAAAAATGTAAATGCTCGTTTTTCCCACGTGCCGTTCGAGAGTGAAACGGTAGAGAGACAGCTTGAAGGTGGTTCATTGAACCCTCTGCCAGGCACTTTATTTTGAATAACAGAGTAATCACGTAGATGTAAATGAAGATGTAAAATGTTCTCCACAGAATCGGCATAGAAAGCAACATATGGAAAACAGTAAAAATCAATATTATGGGAGTAAATGCATTAAGACATCGGGACGTCACGTCTGTGGCACTAGATGATAATAACATAGGGAAATACCGAGACTGTAATACATCCAACAAATAGTTGCGTATGTCGCTTGTAAATGCTTCTGTGAAATGAAGCGTGTAATGGTTCTTTACTTACGTGACCATTACGGTACTCCAACCCCAGTTCTTCAAACCAGTAATATCGTACTACTTTTCTGTGAAGTAACAGACCTATTTTTGTACCATCATTCACATTTGCTTTTATTAATGTATAGGTACTCCGAGGTATCAATGATTTACAGTGATATGGTTCTTCTGTGTGTTCATTTCTGTGAGACTGTCATAGTCTTTGCCGGCCTGTGTGGCCGAGCGGTTCTAGGCGCTTCAGTCTGGAACCGCGCGACTGCTACTGTCACAGGTTCGAATCCTGCCTCGGGCATGAATGTGTGTGATATCCTTAGATTAGTTAGGTTTAAGTAGTTCTGAGTTCTAGGGGACTGATGACCTCAGATGTTAAGTTCCATAGTGCTCAGAGCCATTCGAACCATTTTTGTCATAGTCTTTAGCTAGCCTGTAACCGTTTTGGCGCGAATGGGCACAGAGCAGTCTTTGTTTCGCTTTGCAGAAGTTAAGTTGTTATTTCGCTTTGTGAAAGAACACTCAAGTCTTGTGTTTGGTTAAAGTGAAAATTAAATATATGTAGATAGATACAAAACTGTTTTCTTGATGATGTGACAATTAAGAAGAAGTATATGTAAACTTCCAAGAAGTTTAATAAAAATATTGATCGTGAACACCAAGTCAAAAATTATTTGTACCGTACCACTGTCCTGATCTTGGATTGTTTTTCATGAAAAACGCATTTTTTAGGTCTTCAAATATTGCTACAATACAGATCTGGACCTTCTAGCAGTCAAAGTGGTATCACCCTAGAATCAACAAGATGAGCCATAACAACTTCGACGAAATCTGCGAGGGAATCCATTCAAGATAAGTGCCCAAATTAACGACTTTTTTACAGTGAGTTCGATACTTCCATTCTGACGATACCATCCACAGTCAATAAGTTTGCCGGCCGTGGCGGCCGTGCGGTTCTAGGCGCTGCAGTCCGGAACCGCGGGACGGCTACGGTCGCAAGTTCGAATCCTGCCTCGAGCATGAATGTGTGTGATGTCCTTAGGTTAGTTAGGTTTAAGTAGTTCTAAGTTCTAGGGGACTGATGACCTACACTCCTGGAAATGGAAAAAAGAACACATTGACACCGGTGTGTCAGACCCACCATACTTGCTCCGGACACTGCGAGAGGGCTGCACAAGCAATGATCACACGCACGGCACAGCGGACACACCAGGAACCGCGGTGTTGGCCGTCGAATGGCGCTAGCTGCGCAGCATTTGTGCACCGCCGCCGTCAGTGTCAGCCAGTTTGCCGTGGCATACGGAGCTCCATCGCAGTCTTTAACACTGGTAGCATGCCGCAACAGCGTGGATGTTAACCGTATGTGCAGTTGACGGACTTTGAGCGAGGGCGTATAGTGGGCATGCGGGAGGCCGGGTGGACGTACCGCCGAATTGCTCAACACGTGGGGCGTGAGGTCTCCACAGTCCATCGATGTTGTCGCCAGTGGTCGGCGGAAGGTGCACGTGCCCGTCGACCTGTGACCGGACCGCAGCGACGCACGGATGCACGCCAAGACCGTAGGATCCTACGCAGTGCCGTAGGGGACCGCACCGCCACTTCCCAGCAAATTAGGGACACTGTTGCTCCTGGGGTATCGGCGAGGACCATTCGCAACCGTCTCCATGAAGCTGGGCTACGGTCCCGCACACCTTTAGGCCGTCTTCCGCTCACGCCCCAACATCGTGCAGCCCGCCTCCAGTGGTGTCGCGACAGGCGTGAATGGTGGGACCAACGGAACGTGTCGTCTTCAGCGATGAGAGTCGCTTCTGCCTTAGTGCCAATGATGGTCGTATGCGTGTTTGGCTCCGTGCAGGTGAGCGCCACAATCAGGACTGCATACGACAGAGGCACACAGGGCCAACACCCGACATCATGGTGTGAGGAGCGATCTCCTACACTGGCCGTACACCTGTGGTGATCGTCGAGAGGACACTGAATAGTGCACGGTACATCCAAACCGTCATCGAACCCATCGTTCTACCATTCCTAGACCGGCAAGGGAACTTGCTGTTCCAACAGGACAATGCACGTCCGCATGTATCCCGTTCCACCCAACGTGCTCTAGAAGGTGTAAGTCCGGATCTGTCCCCCATTGAGCATGTTTGGGACTGGATGAAGCGTCGTCTCACGCGGTTTGCACGTCCAGCACGAACGCTAGTCCAACTGAGGCGCCAGGTGGAAATGGCATGGCAAGCCGTTCCACAGGACTACGTAAAGCATCTCTACGATCGTCTCCATGGGAGAATAGCAGCCTGCATTGCTGCGAAAGGTGGATATACACTGTACTATTGCCGACATTGTGCATGCTCTGTTGCCTGTGTCTATGTGCCTGTGGTTCTGTCAGTGTGATCATGTGATGTATCTGACCCCAGGAATGTGTCAATAATGTTTCCTCTTCCTGGGACAATGAATTCACGGTGTTCTTATTTCAATTTCCAGGAGTGTATAATGTTAAGTCCCATAGTGCTCAGAGGCATTTGAACCATTTGAATCAATAACTTTGTTGTTGCCCGATAAAGCGAACATATACTACGTGAGCAACATTATCAATCTGATTTATAACCTACTTTGCAAGTGGTGGTATTGTTAGAAGCGGTACAGAAGAGGAGGTAGCAGTGAGCCAGATATGATGGCACATAATAAAAATCTCCTCAAGTTTTTATCTCCAGTGGTATACTTGGCGCAGGCGCCGATGCTCCGTGTAACAAGGCTGTCGGTGCTGCTGTATTAAGAGTATTCGGTGAAATCGAGGGGACAGCTGAGAGGTTCAGGAGCGGCAGAGGCAGGCAGGAGGTGGGGGACAGCCACCGCCCCGCGTTTGAGGCCGGGGGTGGCTGGGGGCGGTGAGTGGGCGTTTTGGCGGGCCGACCAGTGGAGAGCTGAGCAAACAGCTGGACATGCCGGGAGCGGCGGGCCCGCCGGTTGCCCGGCAACCAGAGGCCGCGCGCTGCACCAGCCGGTCCGCTCAGCTGACTGCCTCACAGTGTCTGGCAGTGCAGCGCACTCGTCATTTTCAAGAAGCTCGTCTTCTTCTCCCCCTCGACCCTCGCCTGCTGGGCAGATGCATCCTCTGCAATGCCGTCCTCTGGTACCAATATTATCCCTTACGCCCTTTCCCTGACACTTTCGCTAATGGTGCCTAGCGAAAGCGACTGTCGACGAACCACCGTTCTTTCCTTTTCGTCAAGTATTTGCCGGATGTATTGTATTCCAGTCTCTGACTTTGTAAGTAGGCTGTTTCGGTTTTTATACTGGTTACGACATTTAGCGCTCTATATGAAAATCACTGGCTGTGCTGTGTGCAGTCTGTGGCTAGGTGGCATTGTTGTAATATTCGCCATTGTAGAGTTGGGCAGTTGGCTGTTAACAGCGCGTAGCGTTGCGCAGTTGGAAGTGAGCCGCCAGCAGTAGTGGATGTGGGGAGAGAAATGCGGAGTTTTGAAATTTGTAAGACTGGATGTCATGAACTGCTATATACATTATGACTTTTGAACACTATTAAGGGCCATTCTTTGTAGGGATTTTTGAAAGCCAGATTGCGTTGCGCTAAAAATATTGTGTGTCAGTTTAAGCACAGTCTTACATAATTTTTCTAAGGGGACGTTTCATATGTCGACCGTTAGCCGAGGATACCTCACTGGAATCTTCTGACGTTTTTCTTGTAGTTTGCGTAATTAGTGTAGCTATTGTTTATTGCTAGCGCGTAATCATAGAGAGAATTTCTTTTGTAGTTGTAGTTTCCATTCATGTACAGTAAACCAGTTGTGGCATGCATGTAGATTTGCACCAAGTATTTCGCAGCTGCGCTTGCAATTAACGTGATATTATTTCCAATGCTATGTTAATGTGTTTTCTTATTTTGCTCTTCAAATTGTGCTTTTCTGTGTTGTCGTGTGAAATATTGTGACAATAATGGCGTGTGAAAAACATAATACTAGGCTCGAAAGTAAACTGAGAAATGACAGTGAAGACGAAAGCAGTGTGTTAGCGGCACCGTGTAATGAATTAACTAATGTTCAAAGTAGTAATTTGGTAATTGTACATAGGGAAATGGAGCGTGCTGCAAATAATGGTGTAGGCAGTGAAACAATTAGTGAACAGGGAAGCATTATCGATCGATCGGTAGGCGACTGCTTGCCTCAGGACACAATCTTGCAAATACTGTAGATTCAGGTTTTTGCCTCCTCGCCGTTTTCTCAAATAAGTCAAGACACATATTCTGCTTTTCAAAATGCGAATATTGGCGGTTCAAATGCATTGCCGAATAACACTGAGGAACATGTTTCAGACACCAGTGTGCATTGTTATTACAATTAAAGCAACAAATGGGACAAAAGCTTCAAAAGTTAGACACAATGGAACAAAATCTTCAAAAGTTAGACACAATGGAACAACACCAGACACAAACACAGCAACAGTTAGACACAATGGAACAAAATCTTCAACAGTTAGACACAATGGAACAACACCAGACACAAACACAGCAACAGTTAGACACAATGGAACAACACCAGAGACAAACACAGCAAAAGCTTCAAACGTTAGGCACCACACTTGAACAAACACGTGAAGATTTCACTACTGAGTTACATAACATTGAATCGAAATGTCAAAAAGTCTGTAATGACGTGAAAACACAAATTTGTGAGCATTTTCAACCTATTTTTTCGCGGCATGAAAATGTATTACAGAATCACGAAGCAGCCATAAAAGAACTGCAAACCATTGTTCACGAAAATCATGGGACCTTGTGGGCTAAAATTGACTCAGTTGCATCTACCGATTCGGTTACGCTACTTGCAAAAACTCAGGAAAACTTAAAGAACACAGTAGACACGACTTCAACAGAAATGGACACTGAAACTTGGTTCAGAAAAACACACTGAGGAAATAAGTACACTATCCGAGAAAGTAGCCGAAATTTCGGATCAGTTCACTAACTTATCTGCAAAGGTAGATGATGATCTGAATGACAGAAGACCTGTAGCCATCACTGACACAGAAGAGTATGAAAGAAATTCAGAAATTCAAACAAAATCAGAATCAAATTAATTCGCAATACAACAGAGAAATACGGGAAGTACAAGATCAGTTGGCACAAGTAATACAAAAATTACGTATTTCAGATGACACTCACCTTCCAACACTGGAAGAGGAAGTTAGAAATACGGAAAAGCCACAAAATAATAACACAGGGCATTTCGGAAATTATGGAATAAATTGACGAGGTGCACCGAATTTTGAGATGGAACCGCCGAAACGACGTAACAATGGCCGACATGCGACTCGCCGACATGATGATTTTGACTATAAGCTGCTCATTACTACACGTAAATTCAAAACATTTAAGAATTCTGGCAACGACATTCATCCACAAGCGTGGCTTCATCAATTCTCTCATTGTTTTCCTCCCAACTGGTCATTAGAATACAGATTAGAATTTATGTGTGGCTACTTAGAGAATGCACCAGCTGTAAGAATGCGATCGGTCATTCACGATTGCCACAGTGAAGAAGAATTTTATCATCCCTTCCTCTCAGCATATTGGTCTCAAGCTACACAAGACCGAGTAAAAAATAGCATCATAATGATGAAACATTTCGAACAATCTGAATTTTCCAGTCTTGTAAAATATTTTCAAGACATGTTGCACAAGAATCAGTACCTGTCAAACCCATACAGCCCCTCAGAACTCATCCGCATTTGCTTAATCACATTACCTGAACATTCACGACATATTGTTTTGGCAGGACGTTGAAAAGACGACACTGAAGCTTTTCAGGGACAGTTACAAGAATTGGAAATTGACACTGACAATCGCAGAACGCGAAAACAGGAACACAACAATTACAGGTCACATCCGTCACAATTCCACGATGAAAGAAGTAATAACTGGACACGACAAGGCTATTCTTACAACGTAAATCGTGACCAAAACAGACACCACCCGCATGACAATCACTGGCAGGGCCATAGTTAGAGAGAAAGATCGCATTTCCGTAGTAATGAATGTGAGAGAGACAATCATAGAAACAGACAATGTGGCAACCAGAACTATTATTATCACGGGAGACAGAATACCTTCAGACGCAACGGTACACAGTGCAGTGATAATTCAGGGAGAAATTCTTCACCACTTAACCGACAAGAAAGAAACTACAGGAACTACCGACATGACGACAGACGATATAATCATAGCTACAGACCTGAATTTCATCAGAACTGGCGAGATTCAAACAGGGCAGTGCCTTCTCGTCAAGGTGAATTTGTAGAAGTTAGGTCTCCTAACCCCAATAACGACGCGCGCCAACAAAGAAAGAGACAATGACTCGCACCGCAGGCAACCACGTGCGCTAGCTGGCTCAGAGAAAAATAACATATACGCTAACGTTGAGAAAAATTCCAGTATTCTTTACCGACGTATACCGCATGATAATTGGGTTGAAGTTGAAACTCTACATACTAGGAAGAGTAAAGGATTGCATCACATTTCACATGTAGAACCGTTTATTGAAATATAGTCTGCTTTTTAACTTAGCCTTTGCGATAAAATTTTTCACATCACGTTACTAGTATGCTTTGTCAGACTAAGAATCTGTTAACATGCAACAATGTTTGAAGTTCACTATCCAGTCTAGAACCTAGGGAACATATTTAGACAGTATTTACCAGTGCATTGTTATAGTGAACAGACGACACAGTGTTATTGTGTGTGTACATTCTTGCTTGTTAGTTGCACGATTACATAACGTCTATAAGGCTCACAACCATAGAACATTTACCAGTACTGCTAATGAGATTTTAATGCAACATTTTGGTTTACTTGAAAATACATTCTGGATTTAAAGTACTTTCTGTGAGATACCAGATGACACAGTGGTTAGTTTATGTGACAGCTACACGCTTTTACCACGAGGCTACTAATGAGTGACAATTTACAATGTTGCTTTTGCGGTGTTTCTGTTTTATATCTGCACAGTTTTTCTGAATTATTCTGGAAAGTAAAACATGTTTTAGTAGTAACATTTGTGGTATAGCTGCAATGAAACAGCCTTTTCCGTAGCACAACAATACGTTACAGCACAGTACTTTCTTCATCATGGCAATAAGCGTAATAACTACGATATCTATACGCAAAACATTTCACTTTTGTTTATCATGAGGTAAGTACATTCACTTTTGCAGAACTTAGCTTTCGGAGGACGATAACTACGACACTTCCACAGAGATTGTCTTACAACAAGACCCACAGTTTAGCGCTACAGTACACGTATTTGGGTGATTAATTTCGTACTTAAAACATTTACACTCCTGGAAATGTAAAAAAGAACACATTGACACCGGTGTGTCAGACATACCATACTTGCTCCGGACACTGCGAGAGGGCTGTACAAGCAATGATCACACGCACGGCACAGCGGACACACCAGGAACCGCGGTGTTGGCCGTCGAATGGCGCTAGCTGCGCAGCATTTGTGCACCGCCGCCGTCAGTGTCAGCCAGTTTGCCGTGGCATACGGAGCTCCATCGCAGTCTTTAACACTGGTAGCATGCCGCGACAGCGTGGACGTGAACCGTATGTGCAGTTGACGGACTTTGAGCAAGGGCGTATAGTGGGCATGCGGGAGGCCGGGTGGACGTACCGCCGATTTGCTAAACACGTGGGGCGTGAGGTCTCCACAGTACATCGATGTTGTCGCCAGTGGTCGGCAGAAGGTGCACGTGCCCGTCGACCTGTGACCGGACCGCAGCGACGCACGGATGTACGCCAAGACCGTAGGATCTTACACAGTGCCGTAGGGGACCGCACCGCCACTTCCCAGCAAATTAGGGACACTGTTGCTCCTGGGGTATCGGCGAGGACCATTCGCAACCGTCTCCATGAAGCTGGGCTACGGTCCCGCACACCGTTAGGCCGTCTTCCGCTCACGCCCCAACATCGTGCAGCCCGCCTCCAGTGGTGTCGCGACAGGCGTGAATGGAGGGACGAATGGAGACGTGTCGTCTTCAGCGATGAGAGTCGCTTCTGCCTTGGTGCCAATGATGGTCGTATGCGTGTTTGGCGCCGTGCAGGTGAGCGCCACAATCAGGACTGCATACGACCGAGGCACACAGGGCCAACACCCGGCATCATGGTGTGGGGAGCGATCTCCTACACTGGCCGTACACCTCTGGTGATCGTCGAGGGGACACTGAATAGTGCACGGTACATCCAAACCGTCATCGAACCCATCGTTCTACCATTCCTAGACCGGCAAGGGAACTTGCTGTTCCAACAGGACAATGCACGTCCGCATGTATCCCGTGCCACCCAACGTGCTCTAGAAGGTGTAAGTCAACTACCCTGGCCAGCAAGATCTCCGTATCTGTCCCCCATTGAGCATGTTTGGGACTGGATGAAACGCCGTCTCACGCGGTCTGCACGTCCAGCACGAACGCTGGTCCAACTGAGGCGCCAGGTGGAAATGGCGTGGCAAGCCGTTCCATAGGACTACATCCAGCATCTCTACGATCGTCTCCATGGGAGAATAGCAGCCTGCATTGCTGCGAAAGGTGGATATACACTGTACTAGTGCCGACATTGTGCATGCTCTGTTGCCTGTGTCTATGTGCCTGTGGTTCTGTCAGTGTGATCATGTGATGTATCTCACCCCAGGAATGTGTCAATAAAGTTTCCCCTTCCTGGGACAATGAATTCACAGTGTTCTTATTTCAATTTCCAGGAGTGTATTTTTAAAGATATTTGAAGTACAATGATACAAAGGTTTTCCGTGATACATTTCATTCCATTGCTGTAATCTGTAACACCTGAGGGTATAATTACATTAATCCTCAATTGAGTACACGCTTACTTTGTGTACCATGTGTCTGGCAAACACAAGGAGCCCTAGCTAATATGGTATTTGCTTATACAACTTTACACAGCGGTACCATATTTCTCTAACACATAAATCACACAGCTATCTGATCATTTAACTGAGAGAGACAAATTTTTTTTTTACTACATCAGTGACAGATGTTTACGTAATTACACCGTTGGATAACTTCACACTTATGAAACTGTATTTTGTCTGTACTGTGTGAACCCTTCGTATTTTTCGGAACCATTGTGATGCTATGAGAGCTTTGAATGATGTATTTGGTATGGGATCATGATTTTTAAAGTACGTTTGAGGTAGATGACATTATTGAAATGAGCAGAGAATTTTTTTAGATTTTGAAATTATTGGAGGAAGCTACGACGATTTTGAGAATTGACTGTGATGTATTGATATTATTATGACGACGATGTGTATTATGCTGTTGAGATATGTTTATGATCAATAAGATGATGCTACCGTATATGAGGAATTTGATTATGCTACGTATTTCTTATGATGAAATATTGAAGAAGTGTCGACGAATATGTACATGTATAATAAGGTAATGAATAATGAGTAGTGGTTAGGGACTCTGATTTGTGAAAAAGGATGTTGGAAACCAAGAATCGTACTTTAAGAATTATGAAATGTGTATAAATGCGTGAATGTATTACAATGCTGTCGAAAATTTTTTGGTCACTGTTGTATTTATAGGATTTTATTTTCTACACATTTGTAATGCAAATTCTCAACCTGTGAAAATATTTTTATATGAGACTGTCCCTGTAGTGGAAACTGCTGTCATAAATATTTCAGTAAGAAAGGTAAGTGACCTTGACATAATGCATTTTGGGCGCCCAGCTGTGAGATAGTCGTCTGACAAAAGAAAGCCATTAGGTGGAGAAAAAAAAAGAGGCCATTATCCTCACTATTGACATTTCTTTGTCAAAAGCATCGCAAATACGACACGCTCAAACTTCAAAATGTATGATTACACTGTGGAGCTCTTAATTTATGATATTTACTAAAATGCCTAGTGAAATGATGAGAAACATTTTACATCTATTGTCTTTGCAGTTTAGAGATTGCTCATTTAGTTTAATATCTAGTTTCTAGCTGCACTGCAGCATTGGTTAAAATAAAATTTTATAGATGTACTAATATAAATACACTCCTGGAAATTGAAATAAGAACACCGTGAATTCATTGTCCCAGGAAGGGGAAACTTTATTGACACATTCCTGGGGTCAGATACATCACATAATCACACTGACAGAACCACAGGCACTTAGACACAGGCAACAGAGCATGCACAATGTCGGCACTAGTACAGCGTATATCCACCTTTCGCAGCAATGCAGGCTGCTATTCTCCCATGGAGACGATCGTAGAGATGCTGGATGTAGTCCTATGGAACGGCTTGCCATGCCATTTCCACCTGGCGCCTCAGTTGGACCAGCGTTCGTGCTGGACGTGCAGACCGCGTGAGACGACGCTTCATCCAGTCCCAAACATGCTCAATGGGGGACAGAACCGGAGATCTTGCTGGCCAGGGTAGTTAACTTACACCTTCTAGAGCACGTTGGGTGGCACGGGATACATGCGGACGTGCATTGTCCTGTTGGAACAGCAAGTTCCCTTGCCGGTCTAGGAATGGTAGAAGGATGGGTTCGATGACGGTTTGGATGTACCGTGCACTATTCAGTGTCCCCTCGACGATCACCAGAGGTGTACGGCCAGTGTAGGAGATCGCTCCCCACACCATGATGCCGGGTGTTGGCCCTGTGTGCCTCGGTCGTATGCAGTCCTGATTGTGGCGCTCACCTGCACGGCGCCAAACACGCATACGACCATCATTGGCACCAAGGCAGAAGCGACTCTCATCGCTGAAGACGACACGTCTTCATTCGTCCCTCCATTCATTCCTGTCGCGACACCACTGGAGGCGGGCTGCACGATGTTGGGGCGTGAGCGGAAGACGGCCTAACGGTGTGCGGGACCGTAGCCCAGCTTCATGGAGACGGTTGTGAATGGTCCTCGCCGATACCCCAGGAGCAACAGTGTCCCTAATTTGCTGGGAAGTGGCGGTGCGGTCCCCTACGGCACTGCGTAGGATCCTACGGTCTTGGCGTGCATCCGTGCGTCGCTACAGTCCGGTCCCAGGTCGACGGGCACGTGCACCTTCCGCCGACCACTGGCGACAACATCGATGTACTGTGGAGACCTCACGTCCCACGTGTTGAGCAATTCGGCGGTACGTCCACCCGGCATCCCGCATGCCCGCTATACGCCCTCGCTCAAAGTCCGTCAACTGCACATACGGTTCACGTCCATGCTGTCGCGGCATGCTACCAGTGTTAAAGACTGCGATGGAGCTCCGTATGCCACGGCAAACTGGCTGACACTGACTTCGGCGGTGCACAAATGCTGCGCAGCTAGCGCCATTTGACAGCCAACACCGCGGTTCCTGGTGTGTCCGCTGTGCCGTGCGTGTGATCATTGCTTGTACAGCCCTCTCGCAGTGTCCGGAGCAAGTATGGTGTGTCTGACACACCGGTGTCAATGTGTTCTTTTTTACATTTCCAGGAGTGTATTTTATGCCTACAGATCCAGTATATAATAACTTTATAATCTACTTCAAAAAAATGAGGGAGCAAAAAAAGATATTTCCCTTCACAGGAATTGCATACATAATATTTGTCAATGACTGGGTAACTTATTTAGTAGTGTAAGTTAAGGTGATGCATCACCCTAGTGTTAAGATGGGACAAAAGTATTAAATATGGGCATTTTTACTCTAATATTTTTTCTGCTTGAGCTTTGTCATGTTTAGATATAAGTTATTGCATTTGCTGCTCCTGTTTGCCAGGCATAATGTTACTGAATTTGACTTTGTATTACTCTGTTAAGCCAGTTATACTACGGATTTATTTTTCTTGTTTGCTGGACATTGCCTTATATTAGTTGTAATATTGCATTTGCTTTGCTAATTTATGATGCTTGCTTTGCCAATTTGCATCTTTTATCATTGCTGTTTGTGTTAATTGTTTTGCATTGCCGCTTTACCTCGTCCCTTAGTTTAGGCTCTGAGCTCAGTAGATTTAAGTTAGCTTAAGACGGGGTAGGATGAGAGAGCGAGTTGTCACGAATCGAAAGAAATGCATTGAGAAGCTATAAGAAAATGGTTTGGCCATAAAAGTATTTTGAAAGAGGATATGAACAAAAAAGTAGGGTTTAGGGACAACAGGTTAAGGTAGGATTTTCTTGGAAATAAATGATGAGGTAAGATAATGGAAGATAAATAATGAGGTAAGAAATATGTGAACATACAAATACAGAAAGCATGCTTGGATAGGATTTTTTTGGTGGAAACAAATGTTGAAATAAGACGAAAGATCTACGGAATGAAGTTTTGGGGTGGACTGCGGTACCAAATGTCACACTGAAAACTAACACTGTCCTGTATTTTCGTGTTATTGCACTATGTGAATTTGTGTTTTTCCTGTTTTTATGTGTTTAGCTAATAAGAGTTATGTTGTAGAATTTTTCTGATAATATGTTTTTACTTTGTAAATATGTTTAGACATTATTTATTGTGTTTTGTTTTTATAGTCACTTTTGAAGTTGATGTTTCGAAAGTTATTCTGACCTTTGATTTATTTACTTATGTCATAATTCATGTAACACTGATGTATATGTTTATTTCTATTCTTTTGTAAAGACTGTATTACAACAAATGTTATCTGTATTGTTATGGTCTTTATTGATATATTTTGTACCTTTGTTATTGTATTTTGATGTTATAATATTGTAATTGACACAATTTAATCAAATTAAGCAACTTGTAAGCACTCATTTCACTGAAAATATTTCTGTTGGTCATAGTATATGCACAAAATGTGAAAAACAAAGAGGACTGTTAGTGTTTGGACGTGTGTTAATAATTCAGCAAGGGACTGATTAACAGCATTTCTGGTTCTAAGGACAATTCCAAAAACTTTGAGCATACACAAGTGTTGGTTTATGGACTTGCTATATTCTCTGCAAGACTCTTCGATGATGATTGTGCACCTGCACAGTCGCAACAGATGGCTGCTGGCCGTCTCTATAAGGACTACAATGGGTCTACACTTTTGATGACTCACCAATACCATTATTTCTACAAGGACTGCAGTGGGTCTTCACCTCTGGTGGTCCACCAATTCCATACTATCTACCAGGACTACAGTGGGTCTGCTCTGTGATGACCTTTCTACCAATATTCTTCAAAACTTTGACTGACTCCGCTGTGGGTGTGCTCTGCTGTGGCCCATTACCTGTCTGCATGTCGAGAGTCAGCACTGTCTTTCCGTTGAAAGGACAACACTACTTCTTCAAGACTGTATGCAAATCCACTACTATCGTGTACGTTTTCTTTTACTCCACAGACTTTGAGAAAAACACTGCAATTTTACTGTGATGAACGATCATGACTGTCTTTATGAACTGTGAGAAAATTTTAGCTTTTGAACAACATTGTATCAATAAGTGTGTGCATTTGATTTCTTTGTTATTGTAATTATGATTATGAAAAAATTTTTTCAAATCTGTATTGACCACTGCCCAAAACAATTTGTAAAATTTTTTGTGGGGCGCATGGGGGCTATGTATGTAGGCTGTTTAGGTTTTTATATTGGTCACAACATTTAGTGCTCTATATGAAAATCACTGGATGTGCTGTGTGCAGTCTATAGCTGGGTGGCATTGTTGTAATATTCGCCATTGTAGTGTTGGGCTGTTGGCTGTTAACAGCGCGTAGCGTTGCGCAGTTGGAGGTGAGCCGCCAGCAGTAGTGGATGTGGGGAGAGAAATGGCGGAGTTTTGAAATTTGTAAGACTGGATGTCATGAACTGCTATATATATTATGACTTTTGAACACTATTAAGGTAAATACATTGTTTGTTCTCTATCAAAATCTTTCATTTGCTAACTATGCCTATCAGTAGTTAGTGCCTTCCGTAGTTTTAATCTTTTATTTATCTGGCGCTCGCTGTCTTGCAGTAGTTCGAGTAGCCAAGATTTTTGTGAGGAAAGTGATTTGTGAAACATATAGGTTAATGTTAGTCAGGGCCATTCTTTGTAGGGATTTTTGAAAGTCAGATTGCATTGCACTAAAAATATTGTGTGTCTGTTTAAGCACAGTCTTATATAATTTTTCTAAGGCACGTTTCAACTTCCTCCACAATCTTTAGCCTCTACAGCTCCCTCTAGTATCATGGAAGTTAATTGCGATGCCTTAACAGATGTCCTACCTCCCTATCCCTTCTTCTACTCAGTGCTTTTCATATATACTTTTATTCGCCGATTGTCCGCAGAACCGCCTCATTCCTTACTTAATCAGTCCACCTAATTTTCAACATTCGTCTATAGCACCATATCTCAGATACTTCGAATCTCTTCTATTCCGGTTTTCTCAGAGTCCATTTTAAACTAACATACAATTCCGTGCTCCAAACGTACATTCTCAAAAATTTCTTCATCAATTTAAGGCCTACGTTTAATACTAGTAGACTTGTCTCGACCATGAATACTCTATTTGCAAGTATTCGTCTGTTTTTTTATGTTCTCCTTGGTTGTTTTGCTGTCTAGGTAGCAGAATTCCTTAACTTCGTCTACTTCGTGATTGCGAATCCTCGTATGAAGTTCCTCGCTGTTCTCAGTTCTGATACTTCTCATTACTTTCGTCTTTCTTCGATATCCTCTCAATCACTACGCTGTACTCATTACATTGGTCATTCCATTCAGGAGATCCTGTAATTCTTCTTCACTTTCACTGAGGATAGCAACGTTATCAGCAAATCTCATTATTGATATATTTTAACTTCAATTTTAATTTCACTCTTGGACCTTTCTTTTGATTGAACAGTAGGGGCGAAAGACTGCATCCCTATCTTACATCATTTCTAATGTGTGCACTTCGTTCTTGGTCTTCCACTCTTACAGTTCCTTCTTGGTTCTTGAACATATTGTCCATTACCCGTCTTTCCCTATAGGTTACCACATTTTTCTCAGTGTTCCGAACTTTTTGTACCATTTTACATGGCGGACGGTTTTTTACAGGTCGACAAATCATATGAACGGTTAGTCAGAGCGAAGGTAACAACCACCTAAATGAGTAAATAGTGGCACTTATCTTTTTCCTTTTGAGCTCGAGCTGTAGATTTGAAGTAGAGTTGTATATTTGATGTAGTTAGTTGTGGAACGTCTTAGAGTCGTTCTCTATGGTTGTAATGGACTAGTTATCCTTTGTAGGTGGCAAAGAAATTGACTCTCCTAAGCGTTGACGTTTAATCTCTTTTTTTAAATATGCAGATGATTCTAGCACTATATCCAGATTTTTTAATGCTACTCTACCAGTACTCTTCTTGCTTTAAGAACTCATCATTATCTATTTTTATTTTGCTCAATAGTGTGGATTAAATCAAGAAGCTTCGTTGCTGTTACTTCATTAATATCCATTCTGTTGAAGACTTTCATTATTATATACTGTTACTAACATTTCACTAAACTGTGTAATAATCATTAGTTTACATTTTGTAAAATTACTTAGTAGCCTTAGGCATGCATGTGTTTATGTTCTCTCTTACCAATACCTTCTTGGTACTGACCCCAGACAGTGGAACAATACTTTAGAATTGATAGCGCAGCTGATTTACGTAAAATGGTTCAAACTCCATCCATCTGGAGCTCCATTATGCATACAAACCACCTGTTTCTTCGTCTTCTTAACCACCTGCAATTACATCACAACTCTTTCATATCTACTACTATACACCAATAAGGGGTGCTAACCTACTTGACATGCGTGCATCTGGAGAAATATTGTACTCTTGTATGGGTGTGGAACAGCAGTTACAGACTCGGCTCGCTCTATTACTTCATGAGACGTGAAATGTAGTGGTCTACTTCTAGTCAGCTGCAGATTAAGTCAGTGAGAGTGCTGCGGACTGGGTTGGTCGAAGACAATGTGAGGAGATCTTTCAGTCTCTAACTTTATCCTAAGAATGTGAGAGTGCCCTGTGACTCCCCTCTACATAGAGAAAGATCGTAAATTACACACAATGATCGAAATTCTAGAAATATGTAGATCGATTTTTGGTATACTTTGGTGTATATGTACGAGAATTAACACTGAATCGACGTATTGCACAGTTATCTATCAACATTCGCAATGGTACTCGCAAAGTAGAGGATGGGCGGTTTAGTGATGCTATAGAAACTGAGAAGCATGCTGCCACATCATTGGTCAGAGTTGAAATTACGGTAAAATTGCTAACATTGATCACGGCATCTACTGTGATGTTTGTTATTACAGCACATCGATGGTGTATTTTTCCTCCCATCCATCAACTGGTACGCTGTTGATTACCACATAATGATTGACTGACATCGCTTGTTTGATACGGAGAACAAGCCTTGGTGGTAGTGAGGGCGAGGGCAACCCCTTCTGTGGATGGCTAGCATCAAAACAGTGACTTTGTACATGACTGCAATTAGGAGGAATCAGTGTAAATGGAACACATAGCCATCAACTATCCTGCCACTGTGACAGATCAGATGAGTTTAAATGTGGAGGTCGTGAATCACCTTCGGAGAACTGTTTGGTAACGCTTCACACTGCCACAAAACTCTTACAGTTTCCTTACGTTGTGACTGTCTTTTATTTCAGTCATCCAGTGTTGTGTTGTGTTGTGAGAGCAGCAGCAACAACATGATTTACACTGTGCGATGTCTAGTTCTCTGTGAGAGTCAATGGATCGTAACGTGTTAATATCAGTTTAGAACCTGACACATGCATCGAAGTCGTGGTGGAAAAAATTAAATGGATGGCGGTATGCAATGCTGTCATTCGTCATTTACACGTCTTACAGCAGAAAAAAACAATGTCTCAAACAACATGTTCCCATTTCCACTGAATTGTCAAACCGTGGTCCTGTCGCACTAACTCAGCTTATCCTGTTTCTGCACGGGTTGCAGAAGGTGGTGGATATAGCGCTTTCCAACTTCTTCTCAGTTCCGATTTGAACTGGAACGACCGCACGCACAAAGCTGCAAAGATGGTGGGGCAGAGTGTGAGGAACAGTTGTATGATGCATAGGGACTGCCTAAAAAACCACTTTGGAGTTTTACTATAACAGATAGGTACAGAAAAGTTGACTCGTTTCAAGATATGAGAGTGGCACAACTACAATTCACTAGTAGCTGTAATAATTAAAATATTTCTCCATAGGATCCAACGCAGGTATGTGGTTGAATGGAGAAAATTGATCCCAAATGGCAGACAACATTTCTACCAGAAAGTGAAACACTGTAGATCTGAAAAACTAAAGTACATCTCTTACGACCTCAATCTAGCATTACATTTTTTAAAGTGATTCGTCGCATACCACACCGTTTACTGTATGTGATTATTCTCTCTTAGCCATTTCCTATAACCCAGTGGATATATCACAGAACGTCTGATCTGGCCTCAAAATGGAATGTGTTTAACTACTGGAGAAATATCTAGTGGCGGCGTGAGGGAATTGCAAATACTGGCTTCATAGCACGTTCCTTAACTGAATCACATTCTAAATACGGTGATTTTTTATTACGAGCTTATAGAGCCGGTGACGTATACTTGCACTGTCAGTCTGTTAATATACACCCGAGCAGTCACCAACTACATTCAACATCGGGGTATTTGTGTGGAAAAACACTTCTTTCAGAAACAATACCATACTTCGATTTATAAAGCCAGTTTAGTTTTAACAAGGATACTTGTGTGCGCCAGTAGAACGAAGACCGATTGTGACATTAACATAGTCGTTGCGATCGTGTTTTTTTATACCTGGTGGCTTGTAAGACGATTACGTCTCTCTTTCTAAGACACAGAGGTATCACTCTCAAGCAAAACTTATGACTTATCCATCAATTGCGGCTTTTCACTCAGTATTGTTTGGTATCGCCTACGTTCAGGTATTGCTGAAGTTCAAAAATGTTCAAATGTGTGTGAAGTCTTATGGGACTTAACTGCTAAGGTCATCAGTCCCTAGCTTAAACACTACTTAACTTAAATTATCCTAAGGACAAACACACACACCCATGCCCGAGGGAGGACTCGAACCTCCGCCGGGACCAGCCGCACAGTCCATGACTGGAGCGCCTTAGACCGCTCGGCTAATCCCGCGCGGCATTGGTGAAGTATTGTTCTAAGTCAAAAGGGGCACATGATATGTACACTGTGATCAGCTCACTTTTAAAGTATGTGTATGTTTCGACAAGTGATAAGAAAATGAATATGTCCTGTCATAAGGAAGGTATAGATTACGCGTGGAAACCTGTGATAGCCGTAAGGGGATGAAAGATGATTTTTACTTGAAAAAAAATATGTGCAGCCATAAGAATGATACAGATATTTCTACTTCCAGAGCCACAGCTGTCAGGAGGGGATATTTCCGATACTTCGCTCATTATCGAATGTCATCCAATTGAGGCTACAATTATAATATTTAATTGTAAGGGCATTGATAAAATATGCGTGCATGGTTTCCTAGGACGGGCAACTGCCTTGCCGCAGTGGATACACCGGTTCCCATGAGATCACCGAAGTTAAGCGCTGTCGGGCGTGGTCGGCACCTGGATGGGTGTCCATCCAGGCCGCCATGCGCTGTTGCCATTTTTCGGGGTGCACTCTTCCTCGGGATGCCAATTGAGGAGCTATTCCACCGAATAATAGCGGCTTCGGCCAAGAATGCCATCATTACGACCGGGAGAGCGGTGTGCTGACCCCACGCCCCTCGTATCCGCATCCTCCTCTGAGGATGGCACGGCGGTCGGATGGTCCCGGTAGGCCACTCGTGGCCTGACGACGGAGTGTGCTTTTGTTTTTCCTAGGACAGTTCTGGCTGGTGACCTGTAGTGGGAACGATGGATGTTTCGAGCTTACAGTGGGAATTGCCTCAACTGGAGAGCTCAGCTGGTGTACAGGGCTGTGGTTAAACTGACCGTACCGCCCTCTAGACGTACTAATACTCAGTACGTGTTGGACAGCCTTCGTGATCGCGTGCGTTCTCCACGGAAATTTGAGAAGATTCAATATGGATGGGTGAGTGCGCTAGACCATTATTCCATCCCATTTCAACTGTCCGTTGACTGCTTCTGCACGTTCCTCGTCATTATTTGGTTGAGAAAACATCGGTCGTGGTGTGTGTTGTGTGAATCTAGATGGTGAAAGATGGGTGGAAGACATGTTTGCTGGTTCTCTAGACATGAGAAGCACCTCAGTTGACTTTGTAAATTAGAAGGGCGATTTGAAATCTGTTATATAATTGACATTGGTATACATGAGTAGAAATATCAGTTTCCTCTATTTTTTCTAATTCTCGTGTAATGATCTTCACCGAAGAGATAAGGTTCTAATTACTCAGTAGTTTGCAGCACGTTCCACCTCGCTGCATCTCGTTGAAGTTTTGGGTTTTTAGAAATATAATTTCTAGTCTTTATCTTCGGGATTATACTGTGCACGCGATCGGTAGCAGACTGCTGGATGCTTGATATCGAGAACTGTCGCGTAAATGGTGTGATATTGTGGCACACCACGTGAAAATACACAT
This sequence comes from Schistocerca gregaria, assembly GCF_023897955.1. Taxonomy (NCBI): domain Eukaryota; kingdom Metazoa; phylum Arthropoda; class Insecta; order Orthoptera; family Acrididae; genus Schistocerca; species Schistocerca gregaria. The sequence continues at coordinate 774,629,954 of NC_064923.1, read as the reverse complement.
GTTCTTGTAATCCCAGAGTCTGTAGATGGGTGAAGAAAGCAAGCAGGTCGGTCCCAGAAACAGTAACGTCTTTGTGCCGAGGGGAACCAGCCCAACCTTTGCACAACAGTTCAGAGAGTGACTGCTCTCTCTGAAGGGCGCTCTGATCGCATGTCAAGCCAGTATATGTGCGGGGGCAGTTGCCTCATGACCAATGGCTGCAGTGTGTGACTGCCTGACCTCACAGGAAATATCTAGTGCTGCGAGGAGTATATACGGTGCATGTGCTTATGTCCTTTTTTGGGATCCATCTGTCTTCGTGGTGTATGAGTGGCTGGTGGTCTATATGCAGGATGCAGAAGTCATGATTTTGTATGGCGCAGAATATGAACTGTGTGTTTACTACATCAGTATGGTACACCGCGATATAGGTCAGTTCGAGATCGCTTTCACATTGAAAAATTAGAGCTTTCCTTGACAGTAGCAGAGCAGTGTAATTGAGGAAGTGTCTTTTTCCGTTGTCATGATCTGTAGATATTTGCAGGATTAACTGTCAGTGCAATATGGCTGCTGTATGTTCTTTTTCGATCTGTGCAAAATAGTTTTGCTGCTGAAAGTATAGTTTGGAGAAAAAAAAGTTGGACAATGCTCCCACACCGGCAGCATCAGTAGTTTGGTGGGTTTCACATGACTACTTTTGTAGGGTACTTGCCATTGCAATATGGCAATCTGTTCAAAATAGTTTTTCTGCTGAAAGTCTCGTCCGCAGAAAATGGAGTACATTGTACCCACATCATCATCATCAGCAGCAGCAGTTTGGCTGGTAAATTCAGTTAGAGCTCATCAGAATGCTCCATCCATTCGCAAAGTATCCATTGAGCAGGGGTAGGAGCCTCTACAGACTGGTTTGAACAAGGCAGGGGCAAGGTATCTATGAAAAGTTCTGAGAGTAACGTGATGCCTCCTTTCTTCGAATGTTCAAAAAAAAATGGTTCAAATGGCTCTGAGCAATATGGGACTAAACATTTGAGGTCATCAGTCCCCTAGAATGTAGAACCACTTAAACCCAACCAACCTAAGGACATCACACACGTCCATGCCCGAGGCAGGATTCGAACCTGCGACCGTAGCGGTCGCGCGGTTCCAGATTGAATGGCCTAGAACCGCTCGGCCACAACGGCCGGCTTCGCGAATGTTCAGAGACAAGTCACTATTTCCTGGAAGAGCTTGATGTGACCATTGTCTCCCTTTCCAAAAAACAAGAATGTTTTTATGATTATGATTATTGGTGTTTTCGTAAGCATGCAAAGATATGATGATGGCTTTTACCGTTTCTGAGACGTTTGTTGACAGCAGGACGTCACGATTTCCAGTAAGGGTAAGGGATGGAGCCTCACTAGGACCATGCATTCGGTGCTATCCTGGGGCGTTTCCGTAAAGAGTTTCTGAAAGCAGTGCAAAAGATTTCTATAGTATGTGTCTGTCCACAGAGAGATTTGGCTGTCAGCTACATGGACATGAGATGTCTGCATAGCATTGACGACCTTTCAGCCGTACCATGCTTTTTTCCTCGAAGGCAGGTCGCCATATACGTCAATAACGGGTGCTAACCCATGTTCTGGACAGGCTGACCTGTTTCCGTGCCAACAAGTTGTGACATCACGAAAGCTCCTACAACAAATTGTTAACTATTTCTATGGCACTTAACGATTTCTGGGAAGAGGTGACACGTAATGATCAGGCTGTCTCAGTCAAATTGCTAGGAAGAATGCATTTTCGTAAACAGTTTCTGAAACTAGTGCAAAAGATTTGTATAAGTTTCCTTTAATTTACGTCTATGGTCACAAAGTTTTTGTTAACAGATTACCAGTTTCAGTCTATAAAGATCTGTTTTATAAAAACAAAGTTCTAATGTACTGTTTATAACATAGATCTGATGATGGTCATTATAGACCGAAATCGGTAATCTGTTAACAAAACGTCTGTCACCATAGACGTAAATTAAAGGAAACTTATTGTATATATGGGTCGCTGTTCTATTCGCAACAATGTCGCAGGTTGTGAGATTTGTATAGCGTATCCAGAGGGAGATTTTGGTGTCATTTACATACATGTGAGATGTCAGTATAACATTGACAACCTTTTAGTCGCACCTGCGAGGGTGGGTTGCTAGGAAAACATCTCACTCAGCAATTAGGCCATGACATAGAGCTGTCACATATAGAAGCTCTCAACGAGTCATCGTTCACATCAGAGGCGCCAGTCAGACACATGTCACCTGTGGGACAGGCTGGCACATACAGCAAATAGAGGAGCGTGCATCCTAGTATTGAAGCTAATCCGCGCTGGATCGGCAGGTACAAAGGCAACACATCAGCACACCAGCCACGGTGGTCACGTAATCACGTTACCACCGTCGCCAGGTGTGCATGCCCACATTTGTCTCGCCTGTGGGACTGACTGGACCCACATCATTCCACTTGGATCTCTGTGAGGAACAGATCACTGACACGTCATGGTCATATTTCTTAATGACAGTTCGAAAGCATTTCTACATGAAATGATTGTTTGTGCACTGCATTATTTCGACTGGTTAACCGTTGTGAGCGTGTTTGTAAAGCGTTATACGTTAATTATTTTGACAATTTTACTCGCAGTGAACATGTCTGTACATCAATGTACTGCTTTTTTGTGAACGTGGCAGTTGGCTGCGTAATGGATTATTTCGACAGTTTACAATTGAAGGGCTTATTTCAGTAGTGGTACAAGTCCTTTTTCGTTCATATTGAGATACAAAATCCTAAAGTTAAATGAGCACTGAAAAATCTGCAGTTGAGACATCGGAAATATTCAAGCATATGGCTTCTTGCTAGAGATGAACCTTTCTTTCTGTTTGTTTGGCTCATTAATTTCAGAAGCATTATAGACAGAAATGTGGAGGTACTGGACTTGTACCACTATTGAAATAAGCCCTTCAGTTTATGAGTCTGTACGCAGAGAGTTTTACATGCGTTATTTTCACAATGTACAAGTTCTTTGCATGTCTGTACATCAGTGTACTGCATTATTTCGGTAAATTACGAGTAGTTTGCCGGTCTGTGGGCTATGTATTGAGACAGCAAGCACGTCAGGGCGAGCGTTTTGCATCGGCGCAATAAATAAACTGTGTGAAATCCACACCCTAAATATAATTGAAAATAAAAGTACACTCGTTCCTCTCCAGCAGCTGGATGGAGACTGACTGCTTTCCGCCATTTGAGAGGACGAGGTGGTGGTTGGATGATTTAGGTTAGTAGAGGTAGCCCAATTGACCTATTTTCCCGCCATTTTTCCCTCCAAAATTTTCCTGCCATTTTATTAGGTTTGTGTAGGTAGCCCAACTGACCTTCTTTCCGCCATTTTTACCGTCATAATTTTCTTAGGTTAGCAGAGGCAGCCCAATGAACATCTTTCCTGTCATTTTTTCCGCCTTTCCCCGCCATTTTTCCCGCAATTTTCTTAGGTTAGTGGGGGTAACCCAATTGACCTATTTTCCCGCCACAATTTGAAGTTTCCGCCATGACGTCATTGCGATGTTGCCACATCTATAGCCACGATCTTCGATCCGCCATCTTGAATGAATCTGGCAACAATGCAGAGTGTGGTGATGCCACCCTTGTCCTATTACTGTTGTCTACTGCTAACAAAGGTCAACCCAGACATACTTTACATAGTCAGTAGATTCTTGTCACCAGTGCCATGGAATTTTACAGAGACAAAATGGGTACATGGCTGTAAAAAATTACATGTCAGTATAATGTACCAGAATCTGCTCGTGAGAACGTGACATTATGATGCATAACTCCGATCTAAAAAAGTGTTCACTTTTCCCATGCTGTTCGAGAGTGAAACGGTAGAGAAAGAGCTTGAAGGTAGTTTGATTAACCCTCTGCCAGCCATTTTAATTGTGAATTGCAGAGCGATCTTGTAGATATATATGTATGTGTAGAATGTAAAAAAGTATACTGTGACTGGACATTGCGTTGACGCGATTCAGTCTGGTGAAATGGAAAAGAAAGAAAAGGGAAATCACATGCTTCGAATATGGTTGTGAATTGGATATACGTCCTAATCTCCTTCTTCCCCTGTCTCTGCCCATCTCCTCCTACCCTCTCTTTGTCTCTTCGTCCATCACTCTAGTTTCCCCTCCCCCATCCCTTCTGTACTTCACCTCCACCCTCTCTGACCATTCACCTTGTTTACTGTTACTGCAAATACAGATTCTGTAGCAGTATTCGAGTCATAAGTCGATAAACCAGAAATACAACTTTACTTTTTTTCTGCACAGTCTCTTTGTGAGGGAGAAAACAAAATGTCACATTTTTGTGGATAAAGTTTTTGTTAATAATATATATAATGAGAAGCAGTACATATCGGAGGAACAAGTTGTGTAATGATTTACATGTTCCACTATCGTCGTTGAAACTGGCTGTTGTAGAGGAAACAAAACCATCCATTTTAATGCACGGAACTTTCTTTCTCACAGGCATTTTTAATAAATAAATTTGTAAATTTGTGTTAAGACCTTAGGACTAAATAGGAAACATAGTAAACCTTTGCTCACATGTGCTGAGCACTGTATCTAGAATACTTGTTGTTCACACCATGTCGCTCTTTTCAGTTCTGAGCGCACAGTAAACGCATAAAAATGCTGCCAAGTATGGGTGCCTGGTGTGACACTGCACCTAATGTCATGCAGCCCACACAACATAACTGTCAGACGTTTCCTTCTTGATGACATTCTCGGCCGCACTCCACAGGGGCAATGAAGATGCTTCTGTAGCTTTTTTGATGAAAACTGCTTGATCACTCACAGTACAGCTCCCCAAAAGTTCCATTTCTCCTCCCACGAAGCGCTGGCTATGAAGACAACATTTTGGCGCAGACAGCGAGCTACAGACCATAGTACAGAATTCGCAGAAAGAACAGGCAGCTGCTTTCATGAGGAGGTTATTGGAAAGTTGACACAACCCTACGACAAATGCCTAAATCAGAGCGTCAGTTACGTACAGAAATAGCTGGAAGATATAGCTAACAGATGCAAATGAAACATTCTTGATTTTCACGATGATTTCCATTTCAAGATCGATCGCCCTTTATTTTCCGAATAGCCCTCGTATATTTGTGTACAAACGTTAATCAAAGTGAAGTGTAAAAATTAGATCTAAATTGGTCAACAACTTTTTGGGATTTTGGTAACAATATTTCCTCCCCGCTTATCACATTTCTACATCCATATCATGTATATTAAAAATATATTATCTTTGTTTGTTTGAATGTTCATTAGAATATTGAATTAGATTTAAATTGCAGCAGAAGATATCTGTTTCACAGCATCGAAGATGAACAAACGCTCATAGCATTTGGAGTCCACGTTTACTAGATATTTTTTCTCGTTTTCGTGTAAGAAACATGTCCTTAACGTTTCTTGGTGTTTTTCTGTGACACCCTGTATATTAAATATTTATTTATATATTATACGAGATATGTTAAAAAATTTCCGAACTTCGTCCACAAATTTTTTCTGCGTTTACCTTTTACCTATTGTGCACAGTCTCTTCGAAACACTCTCCTCCGATATTGACTCACCGCTTCCAATGCGGTTTTCCACCTCCGGAAGCAGTCTTGGAATGCCTTTTGCTGGATCGCGCGAAGCGCCGTCTGCGAATTTTCTTTTATCTCGTCTATCGTTGCAAGCCTTCGTCCTTTCAGCCTCTCGGCCTCATAACCGTAGACCCACGACTCTTATTCTCTTAAGTAACATCTCGTTCTCATTTGCGAGATCCAAAGGCTCTTTACACACTGGAAGGCGAAGGTCTTTTTCGTCTTCACTCATGAGCCATGGGACCAATTTGGCAGCAACAAGGTGCATTTCAAGATGCTGTATCAGGATTTCATGACATGATCCAACTGAAATGTTACATTCTTCTGTGATATGTCTGACAGTCAGTCTGCGACTGGCACGCGTAATTTCGTTGACGTTCCTTACGTGAGCGTCGTCGGAAGACGTCGAAGGACGTCCTTAACGAGGGTGATTTGTAACTTGCGTAGGGATATTTTTAAACCGTGTGAACCATTCGTAACACCGAGTACGACTTAATCACTCATCACCGTAGCCTTCCTGCATCATTTGGTGTGTCTCCTTAAAGGTTTTCTTCAGTTTGACGCAAAATGTAAAGCAGACGCGTTGCTCCTCTAAATCTGCCATCTCGAAATTCTCAAACTGGCGACACATAGTTTTATTCAATATGGCGCTGAACTAACGGACATAAAGTAATGAAACTTCCAGCCGTTAGACATTAAAACACGCCCCAACACACCACTAGCGCGGAATTACAAGTGTTTTGAAATTTTTTGAACAGGCTTCATATACACTCCTGGAAATGGAAAAAAGAACACATTGACACCGGTGTGTCAGACCCACCATACTTGCTCCGGACACTGCGAGAGGGCTGTACAACCAATGATCACACGCACGGCACAGCGGACACACCAGGAACCGCGGTGTTGGCCGTCGAATGGCGCTAGCTGCGCAGCATTTGTGCACCGCCGCCGTCAGTGTCAGCCAGTTTGCCGTGGCATACGGAGCTCCATCGCAGTCTTTAACACTGGTAGCATGCCGCGACAGCGTGGACGTGAACCGTATGTGCAGTTGACGGACTTTGAGCGAGGGCGTATAGTGGGCATGCGGGAGGCCGGGTGGCCGTACCGCCGAATTGCTCAACACGTGGGGCGTGAGGTCTCCACAGTACATCGATGTTGTCGCCAGTGGTCGGCGGAATGTGCACGTGCCCGTCGACCTGGGACCGGACCGCAGCGACGCACGGATGCACGCCAAGACCGTAGGATCCTACGCAGTGCTGTAGGGGACCGCACCGACACTTCCCAGCAAATTAGGGACACTGTTGCTCCTGGGGTATCGGCGAGGACCATTCACAACCGTCTCCATGAAGCTGGGCTACGGTCCCACACACCGTTAGGCCGTCTTCCGCTCACGCCCCAACATCGTGCAGCCCGCCTCCAGTGGTGTCGCGACAGGCGTGGATGGAGGGACGGATGGAGACGTGTCGTCTTCAGCGATGAGAGTCGCTTCTGACTTGGTGCCAATGATGGTCGTGTGCGTGTTTGGCGCCGTGCAGGTGAGCGCCACAATCAGGACTGCATACGACCGAGGCACACAGGGCCAACACCCGGCATCATGGTGTGGGGAGCGATCTCCTACACTGGCTGTACACCTCTGGTGATCGTCGAGGGGACACCGAATAGTGCACAGTACATCCAAATCGTCATCGAACCCATCGTTCTACCATTCCTAGACCGGCAAGGGAACTTGCTGTTCCAACAGGACAATGCACGTCCGCATGTATCCCGTGCCACCCAACGTGCTCTAGAAGGTGTAAGTCAACTACCCTGGCCAGCAAGATCTCCAGATCTGTCCCCCATTGAGCATGTTTGGGACTGGATGAAGCGTCGTCTCACGCGGTCTGCACGTCCAGCACGAACGCTGATCCAACTGAGGCGCCAGGTGGAAATGGCATGGCAAGCCGTTCCATAGGACTACATCCAGCATCTCTACGATCGTCTCCATGGGAGAATAGCAGCCTGCATTGCTGCGAAAGGTGGATATACACTGTACTAGTGCCGACATTGTGCATGCTCTGTTGCCTGTGTCTATGTGCCTGTGGTTCTGTCAGTGTGATCATGTGATGTATCTGACCCCAGGAATGTGTCAATAAAGTTTCCACTTCCTGGGACAATGAATTCACGGTGTTCTTATTTCAATTTCCAGGAGTGTATATTAAAAAATGGGAACACGCACGTATTCGCATGCAAGGTTGTGTGAAAATCATTCAACAGACAATTTTTCGAGTGATACAAACTCAAATATAACCAGGCAAAATTTTTATGTGTAAAGATTGAGACAATGCACGAGAGTCGTTCCAAAAGTAATGCCTCCTATTGTTATTCGCGGAAGCTACAAGAGATACATATATCACAACAGCACAGCTAAATAGAGCAATATTTCAGCTACAGACTGTCATTTATTTACATAGTCACCACTTTTGCACTTTTGCCAATGATGGACCAGAGCCTGCATGCCGCACTTGTTAAAGGAACCAGCTGAGGCTAACCACTTTCTTACTACTTTGAAAACAGCATCCGAGTCTTCGCCACGTAGTTCGTCTTTCACAGGCTGAAAGAGATGGAAGTCTGCAGGCGCTAAATCGGGACTGTATGGTGGATATGGTAAGGCAGTCCAGCCGAATCTTGTAATGAGTTGCGTGGTAGCAAAGCTGGAGTGGGGCCTGGTGTTATCATGTTCCATGCGAAAGTTGGTCTTCTTCTGTGGCCTTACCCAGGAAATTCGGCAGTTCAGCTTAGTCAGCGTCATATTGTAGCGTGATGAATTGACAGTTTCTCCTCGCTACAGGACATCTGAAAGAAGCACACCCTCGCTGTCCCAGAAGACTGTGCACCTCACTTTGCCTGCAGACAGCTGTGTCTTGAATTTCTTCTTAGACGGAGAATTCGCATGTCACCATTCCATGGACTTTCTTTCGGATTCTCTTTCGTTATGGTAGCACCGCGGTTCATCTCCGGTAACGATGCTATTGAGAAAATTGTCACGTTCAGCTTCATATTGGTGCAGCAGGTCCCAACAAATTTGAATTAGTTGAGTTTTTTGTTCTTCTGTAAGCATCTGCGGGACCCATCTCGCACAGACGTGGTGATAACCGAGATGTTGTAACATTGTTTCCAAGGCGTTACTGCCGACTTTCAGCCTAGCACGCAGTTCTGTGGTCGTTGTCCGCCGATCAGCACGGATGAGTTGATCAAGAAGCTCTTCATTGCGAGGGATGACAGCTGTGCACGAGTGACCGGGCCGTGGCTTGTCATGCACCTCCTTTTCACCACCTTGAAAATGCCGTACCCACGGCTTCACATTGCTCACGTCTATTGAACCGTCTCCACGCACCTTTAGCCAGCGTCGACTGATTTCAATCGGCGCAATTTCTTCAGCAGTGAGGAACTCAATCACACGTCGCTGTTTTATAGGTGCGTCCACATCAGACTCCATTTTGGAACACTCCTCTGCTGGCGCTGATTTCCGCACAACAATGGAACCACCTACAAATGCAAGAGGAAGGTTCCAGCATTAGCACTACACCAACCACATCTGGCGCAGACCTCCAGACTCACCATGAAAACATAGGAGGCATTATATGAGTCAATGCGTCGTTCTCCAGCAACGTTTCAGCAAGTTTCTTACTTTCCATCTTCAGGCGAAGTATCGGGTTCACGTCACGTCCGGATCTTTACAGCCGCTGGACCACAGGTTTCTCAGCATCCTCGGCGCCGGTCGGGCCAGTCGTGGTTGTGGGGATTGGGGGTGGGGGGGGGGGGGGGAGGAGCTGCGGGCACCGGGTCCCGGCGTCTCGTCTCGGTGCGGCCTGTCTTTTCCATCCGCCATCACCGACCTGCCCTACCTCCAGCGGTGCGCTCTCGTCTTATTCTTGCTAATGTTGTGCTCCATGCGGTGCTGAGTTGGAAGCCACTATCTCGGTTGACTAGGTTATCATTGAACTAAATCTGCACTGCCTCTTTAGTAATAGAGTCCCAGAAACCTTTCGCTCTACACAGTCGCTTGGTTTCTTCAAATTGAAACGTGTGTTCTTCACCAAGGCTGCGCTCCACTACTGCAGATTTTTCCTTTTTTCAGAGGCGAACACTTCTCATATGTTCAGAAATGCATTGTGTGATGCAACACTCCGTCTGTCCGGTATATTGTTTTTCACATTCACAGGAAATGTTGTAGACCCCTGGTATCCTTAGACCCAAGTTGTCCTTCATTGAGCCCAGCATATTCCTGATTTTTTGCTGGAGTACGGAAGAGAACAAGATCAAAACCACCTGCCGTCCTCCAGCAAAAATCAGGAATATGCTGGGCTCAATGGAGGACAACTTGGGTCTAAGAGCGCAGAGCACAGCCTCAGTGAAGAAGAGACGTTTCAATTTGAGCAAACCAAGAAACGGTATAAAGCGAAAGGTTTCTGGGACTATTATTAAAGAGACAGTGCAGATACGGGTCAATGATAACCTTATCAACTGTGATTTTTTTTCTTTTTTTTTCGCTAGCTGCTTATTTTTTATGACCCACCGTCTAATTTCTTATGGTGGATCGCATGTTGTCACTCAGCCGATGTGACTGGCTCCAGGGTCTAGTGTGACTGAAAGTAACACCACCCCGGCTCCCGTACCCACTCACACCGATGCCCATGTCCCGCCATGTGGAAGCGGGATCTATTTGTTTACATCCATTTGACATCTTTTTTGTGCAGCATTACAAAAACTTACAACTAATACAAAATCAAGTGAGATATTAATAAACAAAACGAAATTAAATATTTAGAAAGTAGGAAGAAAGAGAATTGAACAGAGAAGTGTAATACTGCCCATCATCTGGTTGTGGGCGGCGGTCCGGGTCTTGGAATGACCCTCAAGACGCTGGCCTTCGCTCACCATGCCTTTAACATCTACCATCCTAAAAACTAACTTAACTAGAAGAGATTAGGGTACGTTAAAGCTAGAAACTAAGACTAAAACCTCCATGTCAAGCCTGCTAAACTTTTTACAATATACATTAGAGAGGTAACTGATTTTGTGCTTGGCTCAAAGTTACTAGTGAAAGGGTGCTAGTGGTAAATGACGCTAAATGTTTGTGTTGAGCCTACAAGGCTCCTAGTAGAGTACATCAGGCGCAAGCACCTCCTGGCCCTGCGGACAACACGACCTGAACGGTGGTTTTCCACGTTCTACCATAGGTATCCGTTGGGTCGGGCTCAAAAGAGAGGAACCACAATTAAGATCCTTCCATCCAGGCCATGCGCCGCCTCTTACCAGGAGGCATAAGTCCCTTGAAGAGGTGCCTAACTTTAAGCTTCACATCAGAAGTTATTAGTGTAGTGGAGCTTGAGGTATAGGCTGGAAGGGTAGTTGTACAAACAATTCATGCTGAGCCAATCAGAGTCATATACGTGGTGTGGCAGTGAGCATCTTCCGGCCCCGCCAGCAACTAGGATGGTGGCTTCCAACTCAGCACTGCGTGGAACACAACATTATCAAGAATTAGAAGAGAGCGCACCGATGGAGGCAGTCGGTGGCGGCGGATGGAATAAACAGACCACACCGAGACGAGACGCCAGGACCTGGCGACAGCGGCTTCCCCCCCAACCCGCCCCCCCACCCGCCCCTTACTCCACACCGTCACGACTGGCACCAAGGATGCTGAGAAACCTGTGGTCCTGCTATAATGATCCAGACGAAACGTGAACCCGACACTTCGCCTGAAGATGGCAAGTAAGAAACTTGCTGAAACGTTGCAGGAGAACGACGCATTGACTCGGCTGTCAGCCCGAGAAGATTTTGTAATGACAGGAGGCATTACTTTCGGAACAACCCTCGTACAAATTTCATTGTCTATCTGCAGTGTGCAACTAACACAACGACAACTCGTTGACATGCGTGCATCTGGAGAAATATTGTACTCTTGTATGGGTGTGGAACAGCAGTTACAGACTCGGCTCGCTCTATTACTTCATGAGACGTGAAATGTAGTGGTCTACTTCTAGTCAGCTGCAGATTAAGTCAGTGAGAGTGCTGCGGACTGGGTTGGTCGAAGACAATGTGAGGAGATCTTTCAGTCTCTAACTTTATCCTAAGAATGTGAGAGTGCCCTGTGACTCCCCTCTACATAGGGAAAGATCGTAAATTACGCACAATGATCGAAATTCTAGAAATATGTAGATCGATTTTTGGTATACTTTGGTGTATATGTACGAGAATTAACACTGAATCGACGTATTGCACAGTTATCTATCTACATTCGCAATGGTACTCGCAAAGTAGAGATGGGCGGTTTAGTGATGCTATAGAAACTGAGAAGCATGCTGCCATATCATTGGTCAGAGTTGAAATTACGGTAAAATTGCTAACATTGTTATTACAGCACATCGATGGTGTATTTTCCCTCCCATCCATCAACTGGTACGCTGTTGATTACCACATAATGATTGACTGACATCGCTTGTTTGATACGGAGAACAAGCCTTGGTGATAGTGAGGGCGAGGGCAACCCCTTCTGTGGATGGCTAGCATCAAAACAGTGACTTTGTACATGACTGCAATTAGGAGGAATCAGTGTAAATGGAACACATAGCCATCACCTATCCCGTCACTGTGACAGATGAGTTTAAATGTGGAGGTCGTGAATCACCTTCGGAGAACTGTTTGGTAACGCTTCACACTGCCACAAAACTCTTACAGTTTCCTTACGTTGTGACTGTCTTTTATTTCAGTCATCCAGTGTTGTGTTGTGTTGTGAGAGCAGCAGCAACAACATGATTTACACTGTGCGATGTCTAGTTCTCTGTGAGAGTCAATGGATCGTAACGTGTTAATATCAGTTTAGAACCTGACACATGCATCGAAGTCGTGGTGGAAAAAATTAAATGTATGGCGGTGTACAATGCTGTCATTCGTCATTTACACGTCTTACAGCAAAAAAAAACAATGTCTCAAACAACATGTTCCCATTTCCATTGAATTGTCAAACCGTGGTCCTGTTGCACTAACTCAGCTTATCCTGTTTCTGTACGGGTTGCAGAAGGTGGTGGATATAGCGCTTTCCAACTTCTTCTCAGTTCCGATTTGAACTGGAACGACCGCACGCACAAAGCTGCAAAGATGGTGGGGCAGAGTGTGAGGAACAGTTGTATGATGCATAGGGACTGCCTAAAAAACCACTTTGGAGTTTTACTATAACAGATAGGTACAGAAAAGTTGACTCGTTTCAAGATATGAGAGTGGCACAACTACAATTCACTAGTAGCTGTAATAATTAAAATATTTCTCCATAGGATCCAACGCAGGTATGTGGTTGAATGGAGAAAATTGATCCCAAATGGCAGACAACATTTCTACCAGAAAGTGAAACACTATAGATCTGAAAAACTAAAGTACATTTCTTACGACCTAAATCTAGCATTGCATTTTTTAAAGTGATTCGTCGCATACCACACCGTTTACTGTATGTGATTATTCTCTCTTAGCCATTTCCTATAACCCAGTGGATATATCACAGAACGTCTGATCTGGCCTCAAAATGGAATGTGTTTAACTACTGGAGAAATATCTAGTGGCGGCGTGAGGGAATTGCAAATACTGGCTTCATAGCACGTTCCTTAACTGAATCACATTCTAAGTTCGGTGATTTTTTATTACGAGCTTATAGAGCCGGTGACGTATACTTGCACTGTCCGTCTGTTAATATACACCCGAGCAGTCACCAACTACATTCAACATCGGGGTATTTGTGTGGAAAACCACTTCTTTCAGAAACAATACCATACTTCGATTTACAAAGCCAGTTTAGTTTTAACAAGGATACTTGTGTACGCCAGTAGAACGAAGACCGATTGTGACAGTAACATAGTCGTTGCGATCGTGTTTTTTATATCTGGTGGCTTGTAAGACGATTACGTCTCTTTTTCTAAGACACAGAGGTACCACTCTCAAGCAAAACTCATGACTTATCCATCAATTGCGGATTTTCACTCAGTATTGTTTGGTATCGCCTACGTTCAGGTATTGCTGAAGTTCAAAAATGTTCAAATGTGTGAGAAGTCTTATGGGACTTAACTGCTAAGGTCATCAGTCCCTAGCTTAAACACTACTTAACTTAAATTATCCTAAGGACAAACACACACACCCATGCCCGAGGGAGGACTCGAACCTCCGCCGGGACCAGCCGCACAGTCCATGACTGGAGCGCCTTAGACCGCTCGGCTAATCCCGCGCGGCATTGGTGAAGTATTGTTCTAAGTCAAAAGGGGCGCACGATATGTACACTGTGATCAGCTCACTTTTAAAGTATGTGTATGTTTCGACAAGTGATAAGAAAATGAATATGTCCTGTCATAAGGAAGGTATAGATTACGCGTGGAAACCTGCGATAGCCGTAAGGGGATGAAAGATGATTTTTACTTGAAAAAAGTATGTGCAGCCATAAGAATGATACAGATATTTCTACTTCCAGAGCCACAGCTGTCAGGAGGGGATATTTCCGATACTTCGCTCATTATCGAATGTCATCCAATTGAGGCTACAATTATAATATTTAATTGTAAGGGCATTGATAAAATATGCGTGCATGGTTTCCTAGGACGGGCAACTGCCTTGCCGCAGTGGATACACCGGTTCCCATGAGATCACCGAAGTTAAGCGCTGTCGGGCGTGGTCGGCACCTGGATGGGTGTCCATCCAGGCCGCCATGCGCTGTTGCCATTTTTCGGGGTGCACTCTTCCTCGGGATGCCAATTGAGGAGCTATTCCACCGAATAATAGCGGCTTCGGCCAAGAATGCCATCATTACGACCGGGAGAGCGGTGTGCTGACCCCACGCCCCTCGTATCCGCATCCTCCTCTGAGGATGGCACGGCGGTCGGATGGTCCCGGTAGGCCACTCGTGGCCTGACGACGGAGTGTGCTTTTGTTTTTCCTAGGACAGTTCTGGCTGGTGACCTGTAGTGGGAACGATGGATGTTTCGAGCTTACAGTGGGAATTGCCTCAACTGGAGAGCTCAGCTGGTGTACAGGGCTGTGGTTAAACTGACCGTACCGCCCTCTAGACGTACTAATACTCAGTACGTGTTGGATGGGTGAGTGCGCTAGACCATTATTCCATCCCATTTCAACTGTCCGTTGACTGCTTCTGCACGTTCCTCGTCATTATTTGGTTGAGAAAACATCGGTCGTGGTGTGTGTTGTGTGAATCTAGATGGTGAAAGATGGGTGGAAGACATGTTTGCTGGTTCTCTAGACATGAGAAGCACCTCAGTTGACTTTGTAAATTAGAAGGGCGATTTGAAATCTGTTATATCATTGACATTGGTATACATGAGTAGAAATATCAGTTTCCTCTATTTTTTCTAATTCTCGTGTAATGATCTTCACCGAAGAGATAAGGTTCTAATTACTCAGTAGTTTGCAGCACGTTCCACCTCGCTGCATCTCGTTGAAGTTTTGGGTTTTTAGAAATATAATTTCTAGTCCTTATCTTCGGGATTATACTGTGCACGCGATCGGTAGCAGACTGCTGGATGCTTGATATCGAGAACTGTCGCGTAAATGGTGTGATTTTGTGGCACACCACGTGAAAATACACATGTTCTTGTAATCCCAGAGTCTGTAGATGGGTGAAGAAAGCAAGCAGGTCGGTCCCAGAAACAGTAACGTCTTTGTGCCGAGGGGAACCAGCCCAACCTTTGCACAACAGTTCAGAGAGTGACTGCTCTCTCTGAAGGGCGCTCTGATCGCATGTCAAGCCAGTATATGTGCGGGGGCAGTTGCCTCATGACCAATGGCTGCAGTGTGTGACTGCCTGACCTCACAGGAAATATCTAGTGCTGCGAGGAGTATATACGGTGCATGGGCTTATGTCCTTTTTTGGGATCCATCTGTCTTCGTGGTGTATGAGTGGCTGGTGGTCTATATGCAGGATGCAGAAGTCATGATTTTGTATGGCGCAGGATATGAACTGTGTGTTTACTACATCAGTATGGTACACCGCGATATAGGTCAGTTCGAGATCGCTTTCACATTGAAAAATTAGAGCTTTCCTTGACAGTAGCAGAGCAGTGTAATTGAGGAAGTGTCTTTTTCCGTTGTCATGATCTGTAGATATTTGCAGGATTAACTGTCAGTGCAATATGGCTGCTGTATGTTCTTTTTCGATCTGTGCAAAATAGTTTTGCTGCTGAAAGTATCGTTTGGAGAAAAAAAATGATGGACAATGCTCCCACACCGGCAGCATCAGTAGTTTGGTGGGTTTCACGTGACTACTTTTGTAGGGTACTTGCCATTGCAATATGGCAATCTGTTCAAAATAGTTTTTCTGCTGAAAGTCTCGTCCGCAGAAAATGGAGTACATTGTACCCACATCATCATCATCAGCAGCAGCAGTTTGGCTGGTAAATTCAGTTAGAGCTGATCAGAATGCTCCATCCATTCGCAAAGTATCCATTGAGCAGGGGTAGGAGCCTCTACAGACTGGTTTGAATAAGGCAGGGGCAAGGTATCTATGAAAAGTTCTGAGAGTAACGTGATGCCTCCTTTCTTCAAATGTTCAAAAAAAAATGGTTCAAATGGCTCTGAGCAGTATAGGACTAAACATTTGAGGTCATCAGTCCCCTAGAATGTAGAACCACTTAAACCCAACCAACCTAAGGACATCACACAAGTCCATGCCCGAGGCAGGATTCGAACCTGCGACCGTAGCGGTCGCGCGGTTTCAGATTGAAGGGCCTAGAACCGCCCGGCCACACCGGCCGGCTAGGCGAATGTTCAGAGACAAGTTACTATTTCCTGGAAGAGCTTGATGTGACCATTGTCTCCCTTTCCAAACAACAAGAATGTTTTTATGATTATGATTATTGGTGTTTTCGTAAGCATGCAAAGATATGATGATGGCTTTTACCGTTTCTGAGACGTTTGTTAACAGCAGGACGTCACGATTTCCAGGAAGGGTAAGGGATGGAGCCTCACTAGGGCCATTCATTCGGTACTATTCTGGGGCGTTTCCGTAAAGAGTTTCTGAAAGCAGTGCAAAAGATTTCTATAGTATGTGTCTGTCCACAGAGAGATTTGGCTGTCAGCTACATGGACATGAGATGTCTGCGTAGCATTGACGACCTTTCAGCCGTACCATGCTTTTGTTCCTCGAAGGCAGGTCGCCATATACGTCAATAACGGGTGCTAACCCATGTTCTGGACAGGCTGACCTGTTAGGACAAGCATTTCCGTGCCAACAAGTTGTGACATCACGAAAGCTCCTACAACAAATTGTTAACTATTTCTATGGCACTTAACGATTTCTGGGAAGAGGTGAAGATCAGGCTGTCTCATTCAAATTGCTAGGAAAAATGCATTTCCGTAAACAGTTTCTGAAACTAGTGCAAAAGATTTGTATGAGTTTCCTTTAATTTACGTCTATGGTCACAAAATTTTTGTTAACAGATTACCAGTTTCAGTCTATAATGACCATCATCAGATCTGTTTTATAAAAACAAAGTCCTAATGTACTGTTTATAACATAGATCTGATGATGGTCATTATAGACCGAAATCGGTAATCTGTTAACAAAACGTCTGTCACCATAGACGTAAATTAAAGGAAACTTATTGTATATATGGGTCGCTGTTCTATTCGCAACAATGTCGCAGGTTGTGAGATTTGTATAGCGTATCCAGAGGGAGATTTTGGTGTCATTTACATACATATGATATGTCAGTATAACATTGGCAACCTTTTAGTCGCACCTGCGAGGGTGGGTTGCTAGGAAAACATCTCACTCAGCAATTAGGCCATGACATAGAGCTGTCACATATAGAAGCTCTCAACGAGTCATCGTTCACATCAGAGGCGCCAGTCAGACACGTGTCAACTGTGAGACAGGCTGGCACATACAGCAATTAGAGGAGCGTGTATCCTAGTATTGAAGCTAATCCGCGCTGGATCGGCAGGTACAAAGGCAACACATCAGCATACCAGCCACGGTGGTCACGTAATCACGTTACCACCGTCGCCAGGTGTGCATGCCCACATCTGTCTCGCCTGTGGGACTGACTGGACCCACATCATTCCACTTGGATCTCTGTAAGGAACAGATCACTGACGCGTCATGGTCATATTTCTTAATGACAGTTTGAAAGCATTTCTACATGAAATGAGTGTTTGTGCACTGCATTATTTCGACTGGTTAACCGTTGTGAGCGTGTTTGTAAAGCGTTATACGTTAATTATTTTGACAATTTTACTCGCAGTGAACATGTCTGTACATCAATGTACTGCTTTTTTTGTGAACATGGCAGTAGGCTGCGTAATGCATTATTTCGACAGTTTACAATTGAAGGGCTTATTTCAGTAGTGGTACAAGTCCGTTTTCGTTCATATTGAGATACAAAATCCTAAAGTTAAATGAGCACTGAAAAATCTGCAGTTGAGACATCGGAAATATTCAAGCATATGGCTTCTTGCTAGAGATGAACCTTTCTTTCTGTTTGTTTGGCTCATTAATTTCAGAAGCATTATAGACAGAAATGTAGAGGTACTGGACTTGTACCACTATTGAAATAAGCCCTTCAGTTATGAGTCTGTATGCAGAGAGTTTTACATGCGTTATTTTCACAATGTACAAGTTCTTTGCATGTCTGTACATCAGTGTACTGCATTATTTCGGTACATTACGAGTAGTTTGCCGGTCTGTGGGCTATGTATTGAGACAGCAAGCACGTCAGGGCGAGCGTTTTGCATCGGCGCAATAAATAAACTGTGTGAAATCCACACCCTAAATATAATTGAAAATAAAAGTACACTCGTTCCTCTCCAGCAGCTGGATGGAGACTGACTGCTTTCCGCCATTTGAGAGGACGAGGTGGTGGTTGGATGATTTAGGTTAGTAGAGGTAGCCCAATTGACCTATTTTCCCGCCATTTTTCCCTCCAAAATTTTCCTGCCATTTTATTAGGTTTGTGTAGGTAGCCCAACTCACCTTCTTTCCCGCCATTTTTACCGTCATAATTTTCTTAGGTTAGCAGAGGCAGCCCAATGAACATCTTTCCTGTCATTTTTTCCGCCTTTCCCCGCCATTTTTCCCGCAATTTTCTTAGGTTAGTGGGGGTAACCCAATTGACCTATTTTCCCGCCACAATTTGAAGTTTCCGCCATGACGACATTGCGATGTTGCCACATCTATAGCCACGATCTTCGATCCGCCATCTTGAATGAATCTGGCAACAATGCAGAGTGTGGTGATGCCACCCTTGTCCTATTACTGTTGTCTACTGCTAACAAAGGTCAACCCAGACATACTTTACATAGTCAGTAGATTCTTGTCACCAGTGCCATGGAATTTTACAGAGACAAAATGGGTACATGGCTGTAAAAAATTACATGTCAGTATAATGTACCAGAATCTGCTCGTGAGAACGTGACATTATGATGCATAACTCCGATCTAAAAAAGTGTTCACTTTTCCCATGCTGTTCGAGAGTGAAACGGTAGAGAAAGAGCTTGAAGGTAGTTTGATTAACCCTCTGCCAGCCATTTTAATTGTGAATTGCAGAGCGATCATGTAGATATATATGTATGTGTAAAATGGAAAAAAGTATACTGTGACTGGACATTGCGTTGACGCGATTCAGTCTGGTGAAATGGAAAAGAAAGAAAAGGGAAAGCACATGCTTCGAATATGGTTGTGAATTGGATATACGTCCTAATCTCCTTCTTCCCCTGTCTCTGCCCATCTCCTCCTACCCTCTCTTTGTCTCTTCGTCCATCACTCTAGCTTCCCCTCCCCCATCCCTTCTGTACTTCACCTCCACCCTCTCTGACCATTCACCTTGTTTACTGTTACTGCAAATACAGATTCTGTAGCAGTATTCGAGTCATAAGTCGATAAACCAGAAATACAACTTTACTTTTTTTCTGCACAGTCTCTTTGTGAGGGAGAAAACAAAATGTCACATTTTTGTGGATAAAGTTTTTGTTAATAATATATATAATGAGAAGCAGTACATATCGGAGGAACAAGTTGTGTAATGATTTACATGTTCCACTATCGTCGTTGAAACTGGCTGTTGTAGAGGAAACAAAACCATCCATTTTAATGCACGGAACTTTCTTTCTCACAGGCATTTTTAATAAATAAATTTGTAAATTTGTGTTAAGACCTTAGGACTAAATAGGAAACATAGTAAACCTTTGCTCACATGTGCTGAGCACTGTATCTAGAATACTTGTTGTTCACACCATGTCGCTCTTTTCAGTTCTGAGCGCACAGTAAACGCATAAAAATGCTGCCAAGTATGGGTGCCTGGTGTGACACTGCACCTAATGTCATGCAGCCCACACAACATAACTGTCAGACGTTTCCTTCTTGATGACATTCTCGGCCGCACTCCACAGGGGCAATGAAGATGCTTCTGTAGCTTTTTTGATGAAAACTGCTTGATCACTCACAGTACAGCTCCCCAAAAGTTCCATTTCTCCTCCCACGAAGCGCTGGCTATGAAGACAACATTTTGGCGCAGACAGCGAGCTACAGACCATAGTACAGAATTCGCAGAAAGAACAGGCAGCTGCTTTCATGAGGAGGTTATTGGAAAGTTGACACAACCCTACGACAAATGCCTAAATCAGAGCGTCAGTTACGTACAGAAATAGCTGGAAGATATAGCTAACAGATGCAAATGAAACATTCTTGATTTTCACGATGATTTCCATTTCAAGATCGATCGCCCTTTATTTTCCGAATAGCCCTCGTATATTTGTGTACAAACGTTAATCAAAGTGAAGTGTAAAAATTAGATCTAAATTGGTCAACAACTTTTTGGGATTTTGGTAACAATATTTCCTCCCCGCTTATCACATTTCTACATCCATATCATGTATATTAAAAATATATTATCTTTGTTTGTTTGAATGTTCATTAGAATATTGAATTAGATTTAAATTGCAGCAGAAGATATCTGTTTCACAGCATCGAAGATGAACAAACGCTCATAGCATTTGGAGTCCACGTTTACTAGATATTTTTTCTCGTTTTCGTGTAAGAAACATGTCCTTAACGCTTCTTGGTGTTTTTCTGTGACACCCTGTATATTAAATATTTATTTATATATTATACGAGATATGTTAAAAAATTTCCGAACTTCGTCCACAAATTTTTTCTGCGTTTACCTTTTACCTATTGTGCACAGTCTCTTCGAAACACTCTCCTCCGATATTGACTCACCGCTTCCAATGCGGTTTTCCACCTCCGGAAGCAGTCTTGGAATGCCTTTTGCTGGATCGCGCGAAGCGCCGTCTGCGAATTTTCTTTTATCTCGTCTATCGTTGCAAGCCTTCGTCCTTTCAGCCTCTCGGCCTCATAACCGTAGACCCACGACTCTTATTCTCTTAAGTAACATCTCGTTCTCATTTGCGAGATCCAAAGGCTCTTTACACACTGGAAGGCGAAGGTCTTTTTCGTCTTCACTCATGAGCCATGGGACCAATTTGGCAGCAACAAGGTGCATTTCAAGATGCTGTATCAGGATTTCATGACATGATCCAACTGAAATGTTACATTCTTCTGTGATATGTCTGACAGTCAGTCTGCGACTGGCACGCGTAATTTCGTTGACGTTCCTTACGTGAGCGTCGTCGGAAGACGTCGAAGGACGTCCTTAACGAGGGTGATTTGTAACTTGCGTAGGGATATTTTTAAACCGTGTGAACCATTCGTAACACCGAGTACGACTTAATCACTCATCACCGTAGCCTTCCTGCATCATTTGGTGTGTCTCTGTAAAGGTTTTCTTCAGTTTGACGCAAAATGTAAAGCAGACGCGTTGCTCCTCTAAATCTGCCATCTCGAAATTCTCAAACTGGCGACACATAGTTTTATTCAATATGGCGCTGAACTAACGGACATAAAGTAATAAAACTTCCAGCCGTTAGACATTAAAACACGCCCCAACACACCACTAGCGCGAAATTACAAGTGTTTTGAAATTTTTTGAACAGGCTTCATATACACTCCTGGAAATGGAAAAAAGAACACATTGACACCGGTGTGTCAGACCCACCATACTTGCTCCGGACACTGCGAGAGGGCTGTACAACCAATGATCACACGCACGGCACAGCGGACACACCAGGAACCGCGGTGTTGGCCGTCGAATGACGCTAGCTGCGCAGCATTTGTGCACCGCCGCCGTCAGTGTCAGCCAGTTTGCCGTGGCATACGGAGCTCCATCGCAGTCTTTAACACTGGTAGCATGCCGCGACAGCGTGGACGTGAACCGTATGTGCAGTTGACGGACTTTGAGCGAGGGCGTATAGTGGGCATGCGGGAGGCCGGGTGGCCGTACCGCCGAATTGCTCAACACGTGGGGCGTGAGGTCTCCACAGTACATCGATGTTGTCGCCAGTGGTCGGCGGAAGGTGCACGTGCCCGTCGACCTGGGACCGGACCGCAGCGACGCACGGATGCACGCCAAGACCGTAGGATCCTACGCAGTGCCGTAGGGGACCGCACCGACACTTCCCAGCAAATTAGGGACACTGTTGCTCCTGGGGTATCGGCGAGGACCATTCACAACCGTCTCCATGAAGCTGGGCTACGGTCCCACACACCGTTAGGCCGTCTTCCGCTCACGCCCCAACATCGTGCAGCCCGCCTCCAGTGGTGTCGCGACAGGCGTGGATGGAGGGACGGATGGAGACGTGTCGTCTTCAGCGATGAGAGTCGCTTCTGACTTGGTGCCAATGATGGTCGTGTGCGTGTTTGGCGCCGTGCAGGTGAGCGCCACAATCAGGACTTCATACGACCGAGGCACACAGGGCCAACACCCGGCATCATGGTGTGGGGAGCGATCTCCTACACTGGCTGTACACCTCTGGTGATCGTCGAGGGGACACCGAATAGTGCACAGTACATCCAAATCGTCATCGAACCCATCGTTCTACCATTCCTAGACCGGCAAGGGAACTTGCTGTTCCAACAGGACAATGCACGTCCGCATGTATCCCGTGCCACCCAACGTGCTCTAGAAGGTGTAAGTCAACTACCCTGGCCAGCAAGATCTCCAGATCTGTCCCCCATTGAGCATGTTTGGGACTGGATGAAGCGTCGTCTCACGCGGTCTGCACGTCCAGCACGAACGCTGATCCAACTGAGGCGCCAGGTGGAAATGGCATGGCAAGCCGTTCCATAGGACTACATCCAGCATCTCTACGATCGTCTCCATGGGAGAATAGCAGGCTGCATTGCTGCAAAAGGTGGATATACACTGTACTAGTGCCGACATTGTGTATGCTCTGTTGCCTGTGTCTATGTGCCTGTGGTTCTGTCAGTGTGATCATGTGATGTATCTGACCCCAGGAATGTGTCAATAAAGTTTCCCCTTCCTGGGACAATGAATTCACGGTGTTCTTATTTCAATTTCCAGGAGTGTATATTAAAAAATGGGAACACGCACGTATTCGCATGCAAGGTTGTGTGAAAATCATTCGACAGACAATTTTTCGAGTGATACAAACTCAAATATAACCAGGCAAAATTTTTATGTGTAAAGATTGAGACAATGCACGAGAGTCGTTCCAAAAGTAATGCCTCCTATTGTTATTCGCGGAAGCTACAAGAGATACATATATCACAATAGCACAGCTAAATAGAGCAATATTTCAGCTACAGACTGTCATTTATTTACATAGTCACCACTTTTGCACTTTTGCCAATGATGGACCAGAGCCTGCATGCCGCACTTGTTAAAGGAACCAGCTGAGGCTAACCACTTTCTTACTACTTTGAAAACAGCATCCGAGTCTTCGCCACGTAGTTCGTCTTTCACAGGCTGAAAGAGATGGAAGTCTGCAGGCGCTAAATCGGGACTGTATGGTGGATATGGTAAGGCAGTCCAGCCGAATCTTGTAATGAGTTGCGTGGTAGCAAAGCTGGAGTGGGGCCTGGTGTTATCATGTTCCATGCGAAAGTTGGTCTTCTTCTGTGGCCTTACCCAGGAAATTCGGCAGTTCAGCTTAGTCAGCGTCATATTGTAGCGTGATGAATTGACAGTTTCTCCTCGCTACAGGACATCTGAAAGAAGCACACCCTCGCTGTCCCAGAAGACTGTGCACCTCACTTTGCCTGCGGACAGCTGTGTCTTGAATTTCTTCTTAGACGGAGAATTCGCATGTCACCATTCCATGGACTTTCTTTCGGATTCTCTTTCGTTATGGTAGCACCGCGGTTCATCTCCGGTAACGATGCTATTGAGAAAATTGTCACGTTCAGCTTCATATTGGTGCAGCAGGTCCCAACAAATTTGAATTAGTTGAGTTTTTTGTTCTTCTGTAAGCATCTGCGGGACCCATCTCGCACAGACGTGGTGATAACCGAGATGTTGTAACATTGTTTCCAAGGCGTTACTGCCGACTTTCAGTCTAGCACGCAGTTCTGTGGTCGTTGTCCGCCGATCAGCACGGATGAGTTGATCAAGAAGCTCTTCATTGCGAGGGATGACAGCTGTGCACGAGTGACTGGGCCGTGGCTTGTCATGCACCTCCTTTTCACCACCTTGAAAATGCCGTACCCACGGCTTCACATTGCTCACGTCTATTGAACCGTCTCCACGCACCTTTAGCCAGCGTCGACTGATTTCAATCGGCGCAATTTCTTCAGCAGTGAGGAACTCAATCACACGTCGTTGTTTTATAGGTGCGTCCACATCAGACTCCATTTTGGAACACTCCTCTGCTGGCGCTGATTTCCGCACAACAATGGAACCACCTACAAATGCAAGAGGAAGGTTCCAGCATTAGCACTACACCAACCACATCTGGCGCAGACCTCCAGACTCACCATGAAAACATAGGAGGCATTATATGAGTCAATGCGTCGTTCTCCAGCAACGTTTCAGCAAGTTTCTTACTTTCCATCTTCAGGCGAAGTATCGGGTTCACGTCACGTCCGGATCTTTACAGCCGCTGGACCACAGGTTTCTCAGCATCCTCGGCGCCGGTCGGGCCAGTCGTGGTTGTGGGGATTGGGGGTGGGGGGGGGGGGGGGGAGGAGCTGCGGGCACCGGGTCCCGGCGTCTCGTCTCGGTGCGGCCTGTCTTTTCCATCCGCCATCACCGACCTGCCCTACCTCCAGCGGTGCGCTCTCGTCTTATTCTTGCTAATGTTGTGCTCCATGCGGTGCTGAGTTGGAAGCCACTATCTCGGTTGACTAGGTTATCATTGAACCAAATCTGCACTGCCTCTTTAGTAATAGAGTCCCAGAAACCTTTCGCTCTACACAGTCGCTTGGTTTCTTCAAATTGAAACGTGTGTTCTTCACCAAGGCTGCGCTCCACTACTGCAGATTTTTCCTTTTTTCAGAGGCGAACACTTCTCATATGTTCAGAAATGCATTGTGTGATGCAACACTCCGTCCGTCCGGTATATTGTTTTTCACATTCACAGGAAATGCTGTAGACCCCTGGTATCCTTAGACCCAAGTTGTCCTTCATTGAGCCCAGCATATTCCTGATTTTTTGCTGGAGTACGGAAGAGAACAAGATCAAAACCACCTGCCGTCCTCCAGCAAAAATCAGGAATATGCTGGGCTCAATGGAGGACAACTTGGGTCTAAGAGCGCAGAGCACAGCCTCAGTGAAGAAGAGACGTTTCAATTTGAGCAAACCAAGAAACGGTATAAAGCGAAAGGTTTCTGGGACTATTATTAAAGAGACAGTGCAGATACGGGTCAATGATAACCTTATCAACTGTGATT
The DNA here is from genome assembly GCF_023897955.1 of Schistocerca gregaria. NCBI lineage: Eukaryota > Metazoa > Arthropoda > Insecta > Orthoptera > Acrididae > Schistocerca > Schistocerca gregaria. The sequence goes on along the minus strand of NC_064923.1, from coordinate 774,604,558 downwards.
TTTTTTCTTTTTTTTTCGCTAGCTGCTTATTTTTTATGACCCACCGTCTAATTTCTTATGGTGGATCGCATGTTGTCACTCAGCCGATGTGACTGGCTCCAGGGTCTAGTGTGACTGAAAGTAACACCACCCCGGCTCCCGTACCCACTCACACCGATGCCCATGTCCCGCCATGTGGAAGCGGGATCTATTTGTTTACATCCATTTGACATCTTTTTTGTGCAGCATTACAAAAACTTACAACTAATACAAAATCAAGTGAGATATTAATAAACAAAACGAAATTAAATATTTAGAAAGTAGGAAGAAAGAGAATTGAACAGAGAAGTGTAATACTGCCCATCATCTGGTTGTGGGCGGCGGTCCGGGTCTTGGAATGACCCTCAAGACGCTGGCCTTCGCTCACCATGCCTTTAACATCTACCATCCTAAAAACTAACTTAACTAGAAGAGATTAGGGTACGTTAAAGCTAGAAACTAAGACTAAAACCTCCATGTCAAGCCTGCTAAACTTTTTACAATATACATTAGAGAGGTAACTGATTTTGTGCTTGGCTCAAAGTTACTAGTGAAAGGGTGCTAGTGGTAAATGACGCTAAATGTTTGTGTTGAGCCTACAAGGCTCCTAGTAGAGTACATCAGGCGCAAGCACCTCCTGGCCCTGCGGACAACACGACCTGAACGGTGGTTTTCCACGTTCTACCATAGGTATCCGTTGGGTCGGGCTCAAAAGAGAGGAACCACAATTAAGATCCTTCCATCCAGGCCATGCGCCGCCTCTTACCAGGAGGCATAAGTCCCTTGAAGAGGTGCCTAACTTTAAGCTTCACATCAGAAGTTATTAGTGCAGTGGAGCTTGAGGTATAGGCTGGAAGGGTAGTTGTACAAACAATTCATGCTGAGCCAATCAGAGTCATATACGCGGTGTGGTAGTGAGCATCATCCGGCCCCGCCAGCAACTGGGATGGTGGCTTCCAACTGCGTGGAACACAACATTATCAAGAATTAGAGGAGAGCGCACCGATGGAGGCAGTCGGTGGCGGCGGATGGAATAAACAGACCACACCGAGACGAGACGCCAGGACCCGGCACCAGTGGCTCCCCCCCCCCCCACCCGCCCCCTACTCCCCACCATCACGACTGGCCTGACTGGCACCGAGGATGCTGAAAAACCTGTGGTCCTGCTATAATGATCCAGACGAAACGTGAACCCGACACTTCGCCTGAAGATGGCAAGTAAGAAACTTGCTGAAACGTTGCCGGAGAACGACGCATTGACTCGGCTGTCAGCCCGAGAAGATTTTGTAATGACAGGAGGCATTACTTTCGGAACAACCCTCGTACAAATTTCATTGTCTATCTGCAGTGTGCAACTAACACAACGACAGCTCGTTGCAGGCAGTCAGGTTCGGCACCTGGGAGCTCGCTGCCGGCACGGCGGTCACCGTCAGGGGGTGGGGCGACCTCTCCTTCTGCGGCGAGTCGGCGCAGCAGGTGCAGCAGTCACCGCGGCCATCGTGGAGCGGGGCGCGTGTAACGAGGCCTAGGGCGGCGCCATCAGGCAGCGCATGATCTGCGCCGGCGATCAGCGCGGCGCTAGGGACGCGTGCCAGGGCACAGTGGCGGGGCACTGGTGAAGGGCGTCGACTCCGGGGGGGGGGGGGGGGGGGAGGTCTGCGGTACCCGGGGGTCTACTCCGGCGTGGCCGCCGTGCGGTCTGGATAACCGAAAACACTAACGCGCAATGAGAAGCCTGTTTATCCCGAGAGAAACTTACAGCGAAAGGTACGTGGTGTGGGTGTGTCTAAAAACTGCTACCAGACAACAAACAAAACAAAAGATTCAAACGAATGTTCTTTATTGCCCTTCAAAATAATCGCTATCCGCTACAACACACTTTTGACAACGTTAGTACAGCTTTTAGAAACTACCAGCAGAGGCCTCCTGTGGAATCGAACACAGAACTGCTGTCACACTGTAACACGCTGGGGAGTACAAATGAGTGGGGTGGTACCTCATAACTGGTTGTCGTTTCGTGACCGTGCGCCCTGTCGACACGACGTACCTGATACTCCTGCAGCGGTCGTACTGCTCTGCTCCACACTGCTACACTGCTGCTGGCTTGCCTGAAATTATTTATCGAAATATGCAAGCGAATAAGGGGAGCCACTCAACGTTAAAACACAACACTGTTCGACAGCTGGTATGAACAACTATATTCTGAGACGATTAAAGGAAAATCGCAGGTTTGACTGTTTACATTCCAATTCAGAAGTGTTATCCCAATTAATGGATGATTAACAGTCCACAAAATATCATTTAGACGAGCGTACGCGTAACCGACACGACGCGGGTGATTGTTGATGATGCGGAAGTCGAATGATCGATGGAAAGTTCTTACGCTCGTCACACATACAGTTACCTGGTAGTAGCCCTCCTTGTCACTAGTAATGTTATAACACTGTTCGTAAAGTTAATTTTTCAGTTTCTCAATTCTCACTTGTACGAGCGTGCTCGTAACCATCGCGGCGCGGCTGATTGTTGATAATGCGGAAACGCGATGATCGAACGCACGTTCTCACGCTCGCTACAACACACTGGCACTTGACTGCACTCTTTCATGGTAACGAATTTTTACTGATTCCCATCAGTTCATTCTGGGAGACCGAACACGGCGCGGATGGTTGATGCTGTGCGACACGCAACGAGAGAATGCACAAATACGTTATCGGCGTCACTGCTCATTTTTAAATTACTTCTTGACATACGTTCCTCTGAATCACTTCCAAATTTCATCACTTACTGTAACAGCACTTGTAGCAACACTTCAACCTGAATACTAAGAAAAAGCCTCTCACATGCAGAGCTACACACTACACAACATAACAGTACCGTGTCCCGCGCTCGACTCCCTGACGCGGCTGCCCGCAAAGATACTCCACAACTAAGCCAGCGACATGACAATACGCTTGCAACACGATCTTTGATGCCATTCACGTCCGCACGACGTTCACCTTTTACGGCCGCCTTCAGGCGGCGAAACAGAAGGAAGTCCGCAGGAGCCACATCAGGGGAGTACGGAGGGTGTTCCAGAGCAGTCGCCATTCCTGGCGCACACGGATCGGCAGTGTGCCGGGCCATTGTCATGCACCAGCATACATTTTACAGTCCTGCGCAACTCTAGCCGAACCCGCCGGATACGCTGTAGCAATCAGTTCAAAAAGAACTGGTAAAATGAAGCATTCATACTTTGACCTGCGGGAACAAATTCGCTGTTGTCGCAGAAGGCGATCAACAGTGTTTTCACACTGTTTCTGCCGACCACCTACCTGTTTATTTCGGTCACAGAGGGGAGGACGTCAACCCCATGACACCGACTGCCATTTTGATTCCGGATCGAACTGGTTCTACCAGGTCTCATCTCCCGTGACAACACAACTGATCCTGGTCACACATGGAAACGAAATCACCAGCAGTTTCCATCCGTTTTGCTTCCTGCTCGTCTGTGAGCTCGCGCAGCACAAATCGGGAGAAGGTCTCCCACTTACTCAAATCATCGCGGACGATGGTGTGCGCCGTGTCCTTGCTAATTCCCAATTCCTCCGCAGTCAATCTGAGAGTCCGTCGCCGACGTTGCGCCACCATTTGTCGCACTTTCTCTATTTTTCCTGGCTTCTGCTTGTCGGTGGCTGATCCTCAGTTGTTCCCTTCCCCTCACGGAAGCGTTTAAACCATTCGTAAAGACATTTTCTTTTCACGAGTTCCCTCCCCTACACTTGCACCAACATTCCATGTGCCTCCGTTGCAGTCTTCCACAAATCGTAGCATGAAATTGACATTTACACGTTTCGCCACTGCGCTGTGACACTTCCTCTCACACTGACTACGTTCCGCTGGTCGCAGTCTGCTTACACAGCCAGTCACATGCAGTGCATGCCGTGCATCGATTCTCCTCAGGTCTCTGAAGACCTACGGGCTTGCACGCACACATGCGCCAAGTTGCCTTTCGGATATGACATTCACCAAACTTTTTAGACACACCACGTATGTTTCACATCCACACTAGTAAATTAGCGTCCTTATCAACGTGCCCTTTACCTTATGGTGACTGAACATGAATAAAACCGCAAATAGCTGTTACGTGATGATACATTAACGACTGGTTCCGTTGCGTTAAAGCAACATCCTCAGGTGGTTCTAAAATGGAAAGGAAAACGTCCTTGTAGTCGGCAAATTAAAAAATTGAGGACAGCCAATAAAAGTAAAATCTAAATAAAAGAACTTACTGTACTGTTCCCTAGAAAAGCACACGGAGATGCTCCTCGCGTTAGTAGTCACAGAACACAACCCCATGTAGAGGGAAAGTCGTCAAAAAATAACACCCGGAAGAGGGTTGGGGCGAATAGTGTAGGGGATGAGGCACAAAAACTAGAAACAACCGACAATGAACATTACATAACAGTGGGACCCATCTGTAAACACAAAACTTTGTAGCTGGATGTCGCGAGAGTAAACCACTTGAGGCCGGCGGCAGTTTCCTTTTATTAGCTGTCCGTAATTTTTTTGATATTTACACTACAAAGATGCTTGCCTTTCTATGTAGAACCAACTAAAGATGCTGCTTTAACGCAGCGGAACCATTCGTTAATAAATAAGCTGTTTGCAGTTAAATATTCAAATTCAATTCACCATGAATTTCGACAACTGACCATATTATAATGTAGTATGTAACCTTTACATCAGATTCGTCTAGATATATTTTTCCTTTCACATTTGCAATGTGAGAAGGTCCTCAAGCACGAAATACATGTAATAAAAAAAACACACGTAACATAATAAAATGGGAATAGTCAATCTATTTTTAATAACGAAATTAGCCGCTTGTGCAAAAGGCCGCCGATGCTCGTTTTGTTTGAAATGTTGCTATTCGAATATGTTACTAAAAAAAGATCAAATTTCAAGTGTAACATAAAGAAATTAAATTAATTTACTCTACATCGCAATAACGTCGCTTTATTTTTACTCAGACAGCCACAATAGTTCGGCACCATTGAAAACACTGGACATTAATTTCGAGATTATGATTGAATATATGATATCATGTACCCACAGCTGCTTTACAAGACCCATAAAAATGTAAACCAAACTGCAGAACGTGTATCTACCAAATGTCAAATGAGAACAGTGCGCTTGCTGATACTCTCAGCCTGTTACGTCAAGTAGCAGCTCGAGTCATGCTAGAGCTGACGCAGTGTGACGGCGGACAGCTGGTGCACTTACTGCCCATTTAGAGACATTAATGATGCGCAAATTTTTTACCAAACGATTTTGTAATCGGCACTGAATGAATTTTACACGACATGGTTAACGCAGTAAATGAGAGACAATATTAAGTTTGTCATGGGCTTCCTTGATGAAGTGTGCAGTGATACGATAATACGAAAGGCCGAAATGTATCACGAGCACCATGTCATGAGTGTGCGAAAAAAAAACATTTTTAATAATGTTCTTACGTTAATTATAAACATTTGGCTACTCGTATAGTAGTAGAAATACGTATAGTACGTGATGAAAAAGGAGCCTCTTCCAGCAATGATCGTGTTTATACAGAAAATCCAATAGTTAAACATAATTTATATATCAAACTGAACAAGAATACGAGCAAAAAATATTAAAAGTGGAGGAAACTTTGTGCATATGTGATGAAATGAGCAAAAGATCTCTAGTAAGTAATCTCGTAAAGTTTAGAAAAATAAAACATCCGTTCTTTGCAGAATTCACTAAATATTACCGATACTCGCACTGAAACAATTGAAGACATGCGAGGGAAAACGGGCAAACCCTCAAATCTAAAAACTTCAAGATAAGTGCTTCCATATTTTGCTGGATGTGGTGTCAGGGTAGCCAATACTGAGTCAAATGATAAACAGACAATCAACTGCAATTTGAAAAGGTTTGGAAGGCAGAAGTAGACTTTACTGGAATTAATAAAAACGTCGACACTAAATACAGTCCTTACGTAATATGTCATATGAACAAGTTTGGAGTATTTGAAGTGCTCAGTTGGCACATCCTGCACAGAGTACTAATTAACAGTGAACATGGCTGATGTAGAAATGGGAAACGTTGACTGTGAAGCCGACCGGGGTGGCCGAGCGGTTCTAAGCGCTGCAGTCTGGAACCGCGCGACCGCTACGGTCGCACGTTCGAAACCTGCCTCGGGCATGGATGTGTGCGATATCCTTAGGTTAGTTAGGTTTAAGTAGTTCTAAGTTCGAGGGGACTGATGACCTCCAATGTTAGATCCCATAGTGCTCAGAGCCATTTGAACCTTTTTCTTTTTCTTTCTTTCTTTCTTTCTTTTTTTTATTTATTTTTTTTACTGTGAAAATCAGTGGGAACTATCGAAAGAGGAAGCGTAACCTACGTAATTGGCCCAAAGGAGTTGAGAAGGAGAAGCAAATCAGTGGAAAAGACTGCATTAATTATAAGGGTGTAGCGAAAAGGGCAAAATCACAAGGTTCAAGTTGTGCCTGTGAGGTAAAATGCTTCGATATTGTACCTGCAGTTACACAGGAGAAGTTGACATGAAGGTTTTCTGGGTATGGTACCTCGTCATAATGTAGAAAACTACTTCTGCTGCAGAACGGTTGCAGCGGCCTTCTTCTGGGTCTAATGGTGCGTTCTAGTTATGCAGTGTCCCTTATATTTTGTTGTTACTTTTCACTGCGCATGCCATTACGTCGTAATGTTAAAAAGATAGTTTATTTCATCGGTCACTTAAAGAAGGAATGGGAACTTTATTTTAATAGGTTGTAGACATTAGCAAGATGTTCTGTCTTTATCAAGGTAAGTGCAAAGACACCGACAAGCAACTTCTTAGCCATGGCATGTATTGTAAAATATCTTATCAAATACTGGCTTTGCAAAATCACATGCTTGTTATCGCCTTAAGATGCAAATTCCATCAGAAAAAAAAACTAGAAGCAACAGTAAACTTCCGTGTTAAACTGGCTAATGCTGTTAATGAAAGCCTGAAAGAAGATACAGGAAATCCAAAAATTAATAATTCTGCCATGTTCATTGCTTCCCCCCCCCCCCCCCATGAACCATGGACCTTGCCGTTGGTGGGGAGGCTTGCGTGCCTCAGCGATACAGATAGCCGAACCGTAGGTGCAACCACAACGGAGGGGTATCTGTTGAGAGGCCAGAGAAACGTGTGGTTCCTGAAGAGGGGCAGCAGCCTTTTCAGTAGTTGCAGGGGCAACAGTCTGGGTGATTGACTGATCTGGCCTTGTAACAATAACCAAAACAGCCTTGCTGTGCTGGTACTGCGAACGGCTGAAAGCAAGGGGAAACTACAGCCGTAATTTTTCCCGAGGGCATGCAGCTTTACTGTATGAATAAATGATGATGGCGTCCTCTTGGGTAAAATATTCCGGAGGTAAAATAGTCCCCCATTCGGATCTCCGGGCGGGGACTACTCAAGAGGATGTCGTTATCAGGAGAAAGAAAACTGGCGTTTTACGGGTCGGAGCGTGGAATGTCAGATCCCTTAATCGGGCAGGTAGGTTAGAAAATTTAAAAAGGGAAATGTATAGGTTAAAGTTAGATATAGTGGGAATTAGTGAAGTTCGGTGGCAGGAGGAACAAGACTTCTGGTCAGGTGGTTATAAACGCAAAATGAAATAGGGGTAATGCAGGAGTAGGATTAATAATGAATAGGAAAATAGGAATGCGGGTAAGCTACTACAAACAACATAGTGAACGCATTATTGTGGCCAAGATAGATACGAAGCCCACACCTACTACAGTAGTACAAGTTTATATGCCAACTAGCTCTGCAGATGACGAAGACATTGAAGAAATGTATGATCAAATAAAAGAAATTATTCAGATAGTGAAGGGTGACGAAAATTTAATAGCCATGAGTGACTGGAATTCGAATGTAGGAAAAGGGAGAGAAGGAAACGTAGTACGTGAATATGGATTGGGGCTAAGAAATGAAAGAGGAAGCCGCCTGGTAGAATTTTGCACAGAGCACAACATAATCGTAGGTAACACTTGGTTCAAGAATCATAACAGAAGGCTGTATACATGAAAGAAGCCTGGGGATAATGACAGGTTTCAGATAGATTATATAATGGTAAGACAGAGATTTAGGAACCAGGTCTTAAATTGTAAGACATTTCCAGGGTCAGATGTGGACTCTGACCACAATCTGTTGGTTACGACCTGTAGATTAAAACTTAAGAAACTGCAAAGAGGTGGGAATTTAAAGAGATGGGACCTAAATAAACTAAAAGAACCAGAGGTTGTACGGAGTTTCAAGGAGAGCGTAAGGGAGCAATTGACAAGAATGGGTGAAAGAAATACAATAGAAGAAGAATGGGTAGCTTTGAGGCATGAAGTAGTGAAGGCAGCAGAGGATCAAGTAGGTAAAAAGACGTGGAATAGTAGAAATCCTTGGGTAACAGAAGAAATATTGATTTTAATTGATGAAAGGAGAAAATATAATAATGCAGTAAATGAAGCAGGCAAAAAGGAATACAAACGTCTCAAAAATGACATCGACAGGAAGTGCAAAATGCCTAAGCAGGGATGGCTAGAGGACAAATGTAAGAATGTAGAGGCTTATCTCACTATGGGTAAGATAGATACTGCCTACAGGAAAATTAAAGAGACCTTTGGATAAAAGAGGACCACTTGTATGCATATTAAGAGCTCAGATGGAAACCCAGTTCTAACCAAAGGAGGGAAAGCAGAAAGGTGGAAGGAGTATATAGAGGGTCTATACTAGGACGATGTACTTGAGGACAATATTATGGAAATGGAAGAGGATGTAGATGAAGATAAAATGGGAGCTATGATAGTGCGTGAAGCGTTTAACAGAGCATTTAAAGACCTGAGTCGAAACAAGGACCCTGGAGTAGACAACATTCCATTGGAACTACTGACGGCCTTGGGAGAGCCAGTCCTGACAAAACTCTACCATCTGGTGAGCAAGATGTATGAGACAGGCGAAATACCCTCAGACTTCAAGAAGAATATAATAATTCCAATCCCAAAGAAAGCTGGTGTTGACAGATGTGAAAATTACCGAACTATCAGTTTAATAAGTCACAGCTGCAAAATACTAACGCGAGTTCTTTACAGACGAATGGAAAAAGTAGTAGAAGCCGACCTCGGGGAAGCTCAGTTTGGATTCCGTAGAAATGTTGGAACTCGTGAGGCAATACTGACCCTACGACGTATCTTAGAAGCTAGATTAAGGAAGGGCAAACCTACGTTTCTAGCATTTGTGGACGTAGAGAAAGCTTTTGACAATGTTGACTGGAATACTCTCTTTCAAATTCTGAAGGTGGCAGGGGTAAAATACAGGGAGCGAAACGCTATTTACAATTTGTACAGAAACCAAATGGCAGTTATAAGAGTCGTGGGACATGAAAGGGAAGAAGTGGTTGGGAAGGGAATGAGACAGGGCTGTAGTCTATCCCCGATGTTATTCAATCTGTGTATTGAGCAAGCAGTGAAGGAAACAAAAGAAAAATTCGGAGTAGGTATTAAAGTCCATGGAGAAGAAATAAAAACTTTGAGGTTCGCCGATGACATCGTAATTCTGTCAGAGACAGCAAAGGACTTGGAAGAGCAGTTGAACGGAATGGATAGTGTCTTGAAAGGAGGATATAAGATGACCATCAAGAAAAGCAAAACGAGGATAATGGAATGTAGTCGAATAAAGTCGGGTGATGATGAGGGAATTAGATTAGGAAGTGAGACACTTAAAGTAGTAAAGGAGTTCTGCTATTTGGGGAACAAAATAACTGATGATGGTGGAAGTAGAGAGGATATAAAATGTAGACTGGCAATGGCAAGGAAAGCGTTTCTGAAGAAGAGAAATTTGTTAACATCGAGCATAGATTTAAGTGTCAGGAAGTCATTTCTGAAAGTATTTGTATGGAGTGTAGCCATGTATGGAAGTGAATCATGGACGATAAATAGTTTGGACAAGAAGAGAATAGAAGCTTTCGAAATGTGGTGCTACAGAAGAATGCTGAAGATTAGATGGGTAGATCAAGTAACTAATGAGGAAGTATTGAATCGGATTGGGAAGAAGAGAAGTTGTGGCACAACTTGACCAGAAGAAGGGATCGGTTGGTAGGACATGTTCTGAGGCATCAAGGGATCACCAATTTAGTATTGGAAGGCAGCGTGGAGGGTAAAAATCGCAGAAGGAGACCAAGAGATGAATACACTAAGCAGATTCAGAAGGATGTAGGCTGCAATAAGTACTATGAGATGAAGAAGTTTGCACAGGATAGAGTAGCATGGAGAGCTGCATCAAACCAGTCTTAGGATATCAAGTTCCCTGTCGGACGAAGTTAGCGGAGATTTATAGTTCGTAGTTTTTTTTTTTCTCTGTTGGCTGGTACATAAGAGTGAGAATGTTTGGGTGACAGACGTGGCTGCACTCTGAGAGACGCATAACTCCTTTGGACTGCAGTGCCTGTATGTAGTTTGGAGACACACCGAAATGCAGTAGCAAAATCCTCGTCCTTCTCTTTGTTCCTGTAACTGCTTGTACTGTCTTTTATACTACCTCGTGTGATACTAGAAAGCTTCATTTGGCCCTGGCCTCACACATTGTTCGTGGTTGCTTCGCTATAACATGTTCTCATTTCATCGAGTGGTCAAAACACAGCCCTGTTGCAGTAACTCAGCTCACCATGTTTCCTCACGGTTTGCAGCACGTGGTAGATATAGCAGCCTCCGACTTCTGAACAGATCCGATTTAAATTGGTACGATCACACGCAGAAACCTGCACGGATGGTGGGTCACACTGTGATGAAGAGTTAAAGATGCATACAGACTGTCTACAACCACTTTGGAATCTTACTGTCAGTTCGAAAAGTTAGTGTCGTTTCGAGATATGAGGGAGCCACGAATATGATTCACTGGTGGCTGTAATCATTAAAAGATATGTGGATGAATGGAAAGACTAGATTCCAATTCGAAGAAAGCATTTCTACCGGAACGCATAACACTATAGATCTAAAAAGCTAGTGTATTTTATATATTTCTTACGACTCAGTCTGTCATTCTAGTTTTTAAAGTGATTCGTCACATAGGACACCATCTAGCGCATGTGATCATTCCCAGTCATCCATCGTCTATAACCCAGTGGATATATAGCAGCCGGCCGGCCGTGGTTGTCGACCGGTTCTAGGCGCTTCAGTGTGGAACCGCGCGACCGCTACAGTCGCAGGTTCGAATCCTGCCTCGGGCATGGATGTGTGCGATGTCCTTAGGTTAGTTAGGTTTAAGTAGTTCTAAGTTCAAATATTAAATGCTCTGAATAACTGGACATCACCCATTGGTATTTTTTGTGATCTCTCAAAGGCCTTTGATTGTGTAAATCATCGAATTCTTTTAGATAAGCTAAATCATTATGGTTTGAGTGGGGCAGTGCACAGATGGTTTAATTCATACTTAACTGGAAGAATGCAGAAAGTTGAAATAAGTGGTTCGTGTAATGTTAAAACAACAGCTGATTCCTCAAACTGGGGTGCTATCAAGCACGGGGTCCCACAGGGTTCGGTCTTAGGTCCTTTACTGTTCTTGATATACATTAATGACTTACCATTCCACATTGATGAAGATGCAAAGTTAGTTCTTTTTGCTGATGATACAAGTATAGTAATAACATCCAAAAACCAAGAACTAAGTGATGTAATTGTAAATGATGTTTTTCACAAAATTATTAAGTGGTTCTCAGCAAACGGACTCTCTTTAAATTTTGATAAAACACAGTATATACAGTTCCGTACAGTAAATGGCACAACTCCAGTAATAAATATAGAATTTGAACAGCAGTCTGTAGCTAAGGTAGAATTTTCAAAATTTTTAGGTGTGTCCATTGATGAGAGGTTAAACTGGAAGCAACACATTGATGGTCTGCTGAAACGTCTGAGTTCAGCTACTTATGCTATTAGGGTTATTGCAAATTTTGGTGATAAGAATCTCAGTAAATTAGCTTACTATGCCTACTTTCATTCACTGCTTTCGTATGGCATCATATTCTGGGGTAATTCATCGTTGAGTAGAAAAGTATTCATTGCACAAAAACGTGTAATCAGAATAATTGCTGGAGCCCACCCACGGTCATCCTGCAGACATCTATTTAAGGATCTAGGGATCCTCACAGTAACCTCACAGTATATATATTCCCTTATGAAATTTGTTGATAATAATCCAACCCAATTCAAAAGTAATAGCAGTGTGCATACCTATAACACCACGAGAAAGGATGATCTTCACTATGCAGGGTTAAATCTGACTTTGGCACAGAAAGGGGTAAATTATGCTGCCACAAAAGTCTTTGGGCACCTACCAAACAGCATCAAAAGCCTGACAGATAGCCAACTAACATTTAAAAATAAATTAAAAGAATTTCTAGATGACAACTCCTTCTACTCATTGGCTGAATTTTTAGATAAACTAAGTAAAAAAAAAACTTAATCATTAGTGTCATGCAATATTTTGTGTAATGTAATTTCTTGTACAGACATCTTTTATTAACCTGACACGTTCCACATCATTACGAAGTGTCGTATTCATGATCTATGGAACAAGTATTAATCTAATCTAATCTAATCTAATCTAATCTGATGATATCAGATGTTAAGTCCCATAGTTGGGGGGTTGGGTTGTTTTGGGAAGGAGACCAGACACTGAGGTCATCGGTCTCATCGGATTAGGGAAGGATGGGGAAGGAAGTCGGCCGTACCCTTTCAGAGGAACCATCCCAGCACTTGCCTGGAGTGATTTAGGGAAATCACGGAAAACCTAAAGCTGGATGGCCGGACGCGGGATTGAACCGTCGTCCTCCCGAATGCGAGTCCAGAGTCTAGTCACTGCGCCACCTCGCTCGGTAGCCCCATAGTGTTCAGAGACGTATACAGCAGAATCTCTGACATGGCATCGATGTAGAATGTGTTAGAAATACTGGAGAAGTATCTAGCGGCGGCATGAAGGAGTTCCTTAGCCGAATCACTTTCTAAATTTAGTGATTTTGTTACGAGCTTACACTGCCGGCTACGTGCTTCCGCACTTTCGGTCTGTTAACACACAGCCGAGCAATCACCATCTATGTTCAATGTCGCGGTGTTTGTGTGGAAAACCATTTCATTTGGGAGCAAAAACATACCTCGATTTATAAAGCTAGTAAAGTTTTTAACAAAAATGGTTCAAATGGCTCTGAGCACTATGGGACTTAACATCTATGGTCATCATTCCCCTAGAACTTAGAACTACTTAAACCTAACTAACCTAAGGACATCACACAACACCCAGCCATCACGAGGCAGAGAAAATCCCTGACCCCGCCGGGAATCGAACCCGGGAACCCGGGCGCGAGAACGCTACCGCACGACCACGAGCTGCGGGCAAAGTTTTTAACATGGATACTTGTGTGCACCGGTAGAACCAAGACCGATAGTGACAGTAACATAGTCGATGCGATATTGTTTAAGACGATTACATTTCTCTTTCTGAGACACATTGGTACCACTCACAAGAAAAACTTATGAGACATGTCCATCCATCGCGAATTTTCGCTCAGTATTGTTTGATATCGCCAATATTCAGTTATTGGCGAAGTATTACACATAGTCGTATTGAATACATAATAGGTTCGTTGTGATCAGCGGGCTTATAAAGCATCTATATGTTTGGACTTGTGCAAAGAAAATTGCTATGTCCTGCCGTAAGGAAGGTATGCGTTTGATATGGAAAATTGCGATAGCTGCAGGGGGAATGAATGATTTTTTCACTTCTAACATTATGTCCAGTCATAAGAATGTTACAGATATTTCTAAAGCCACAGTCGTCAGGAGGGGGTATTTCCAGTGCTTCGCTCATTATTGAATGTTGTCCGATTGAAGCCGCAATCGTAATATTTATTTGTAAGTACAGTGATGAAATATATCAGGTGATCAAAAAGTCAGTATAAATTTGAAAACTTAATAAAGCACGGAATAATATAGATAGAGAGGTAAAAATTGACACACATGCTTGGAATGACATGGGGTTTTATTAGAACAAAGAAAAACAAAGTTCACAAAATGTCCGACAGATGGCACTGGACAGCAAAACTGCTACCGTGACGGGTGAGAGGTACGGCGATATGTTACAGAATCGCATCATCCCCAGCCTGTCTGATAAACACCTGCTGGAACGTACAATGTTTACGCAGGATGGCGCTCCACCCCCATATTGTTAGACGCGTGAAAGATCTCTTGCGCGCGTCGTTTGGTGATGATCGTGTGCTCAGTCGCCACTTTCGTCGTGCTTGGCCTCCCAGGTCCCCAAATCTCAGTCCGTGCGATTACTGGCTTTGGGATTACCTGAAGTCGCAAGTGTATCGTGATCGACTGCCATCACTATGGATGCTGAAAGGCAACATCCGACGCCAATGTCTCACCATATGCTTAACAGTGCTGTTCACAACATTATTCCTCGACTACAGCTACCGTTGAGGAATGATGGTGGACATATTGATCATTTCCTGTAAAGAACATCATCTTTGCTTTGTCTTACTTTGGTGTGCTAATTATTGCTATTATTGCTATTCTGGCCAGATGAAGCGCCATCTGTCGGACACGTTATTCCGTGATTTATTCAGTTTTCAGATTTAAAAAATGGCTCTGAGCACTATGGGACTCAACTGCTGTGGTCATCAGTCCCCTAGAACTTAGAACTACTTAAACCTATCTAACCTAAGGACATCACACACATCCATGCCCGAGGCAGGATTCGAACCTGCGACCGTAGCAGTCGCACGATTCCGGACTGCGCTCCTAGAACCGCGAGACCACCGAGGCCGGCTTTCAAATTTAAACTGACTTTTTGGTCACCCGGTATGTGGCTGGGTTCCTATGACAGTTATGTCTGGGATGGGTTGTGCGCAGCGGTGGTGGCATGTGGCGGGAGCGACTGACATTTCTGGCTTACGGCCAGAGCCGTCCAAATGATGAGGCCTACTGCAGTGCAGCAGTATAGCTGACCTAACCGTGTCGCCCTCTAGACGACTCAATGGCAGACTAATACACAGTAATACTCAGTATGTGTGTGTTCCCCATGGAAATTTGAGAAGACTCGATATTGATATGTTTTTGGACTGGACAGTTATTCCCTCCCATGTAAATCGTCCGGTTGACTGCTTCTTCACATGTCCCATCTTTATTTGGTTTAGGGAACATCGATTGAGGTGTGTGCAGTGTTCATCTAGATGGTGAAAGATGGGTGGGAGACACGTTTACTGGTTTTCTGGAGATAGCAACACCTTAATTGACTTTTTAAATTAGAAGGGTGATTTGGAATCTGTTATATCATTGACATTGGTAGATATTTGTGAGTGGAAATATCAGTTTCCACTACTTTTCTTGTTTTCATATAAAGATCTTTGCAGACCAGATACGTTTCTAGTTACTCAGTGGTTTGCAGCACGCTCCACCTCGCTGCCCCTCGATAAAGTTTCGGATTTTTAGCGAAATATTTCCGATCTTTATCTTCGGAATTATAATGTGCAAGCGATAGGTGATATACTGCTATGTACACTATGTGATCAATAGTACACGGAAACCTGACTGAAAATGACTTACAAGTTCGTGGTGCCCTCCATTGGTAATGCTCGAATTGAATGTGGTGTTGGCCCACCCTTAGCCTTAATAACAGTTTCCACTCTCGTGGGCATATGTTCAATGAGGTGTTGGAAGGTTTCTTGGGGAATTGCAGCCCATTCTTCATGGAGTGCTGCCCTGAGGAGAGGTATCGATGTCGGTCGGTGAGGCCTGGCACAAAGTCGGCGTTCTAAAACATTCCAACGGTGTTCTATAGGATTCAGGTCAGGACTCTGTGCAGTCCAGTCCATTGCAGGGATGTTATTGTCTTGTAACCACTCCGCCACAGGCCGTGCATTATGAAAAGGTGCTCGATCGTGTTGAAACATGCAATCACTATCCCAGAATTGTTCTTCAACAGTGGGAAGCAAGAAGATGCTTAAAACATCAATAGAAGCTTGTGCTGTGATAGTGCCGGGCAAAACAACAACGGGTGCAAGCCCCCTCATTGAAAAACACGACCATGCCATAACATCACCGCCTCCGAATTTACTGTTGACATTACAAACGCTGGCAGATGACGTTCGCCGGGCATTCGCCATACCTACACACTGCCATCGGATCGTCACATTGTATGTCGTGATTCGTCACTCCACACAACGTTTTTCCACTGTTCAAACGTCCAATGTTTACGCTCCTTACACCAATCGAAGCGTCGTTCAGCATTTACGGCGTGATGTGTGGCTTATGAGCAGTAGCTCGATCATGAAATCCAAGTTTTCTCACCACCGCCTAACTGTCATAGTACTGGCAGTGGATCTTGATGCAGTTTGGAATTCCTGTGTGACAGTTTGGATAGATGTCTGCATATTACACATTACGACCTCTTCAACTGTCAGCGGTCTCTGTCAGTCAACAGACGAGGTCAGCCTGTACGCTTTTGTGCTGTGCATGTCCCTTCACTTTTCCACTTCACTATTGCATTGGAAACAGTGGACCTAGGGATGTTTAGGAGAGTTGAAATCTCAGGTACAGAAGCAGCACACAAGTGACAGCCAGTGACCTGACCACATTCAAAGTCCATGAGATCCACGGAGTTCCCCATTCGTCTCTCTCACAATGTCTAATGACTACTGAGGTCTCTGATATGGAGTACGTGCCACCACAATGCACTTAATATGAAAAAAGTATGTTTCTGGGTGTGTCCGGATACTTTTGATCACATAGTGTACTTGATATCGAGAAGTATCGCGTAAATGGCACGATATTCTGACAAACCATGTCAAAATACATGTCTTCTTGTAATCCCAGAGTCTTGATATGGGTGTAGAAAGCAAGCAAGTAAGCATGTTGGGTCCAGAAACAGTAGCGTCTGTGCCGAGGGGAACCATCCCAGCCTTTGTACAACAGTTTGGAGAGTTACCATGGTCCACTGAGAGCACTCCGTTCACTTGTCGGGCCAGGGGCAGATGACTCATGACCATTACAGTGGATGACCTACCGAGATCATGGGAAACATCTAATGATGTGAGGAGTTTATACAGTGCATGTGCTTATGCTATCTGTCTTCACAGTATATGTATAAGTGTATGGTCGTCAACAGCTATATGCAGGGTGCAGAAGTGATGATTTTGTATGGTACATGACACGAATTGTGTTTTTACTACATCGACATGGTATGTTGTGATATAGCCAGGTTGGAGTTGGGCTTCGCGCTGAAGTATTCAAGCTTTTCTTGACAGTAACAGACCAGTGTAATTGAGGAAGTGTCTTGGTGTATTTCATGATTTGTAGACCACTTTAACAGGGTTTAACTGCCATTGCGACATGGCGATCTGTAAAAAATAGTTTTGCCGCTGAGAGTCTCGTCTACAGAAAAAAAAATGGCGGACTGTGCTCCCACACCAGCAGCAGTAGTTAGGCGGCATTCACACCGAAAAATTCAAGCTTTTCTCGACAATAGCCAAGAGTGTATTTGACGAAGAGCCGTTCCGTACTTCACAATCTATAGAGCACTTTATATAGTGATGATGTTTATCATTCGGTATGATGAAACACAGGCACACAGTCAATATGGGTCTTGTCCAGGTGAGCATGACTTATTATTATTGAGCGGGAGGAAGTGTTTCTGTGGAGCAAAGCAGCAATTTGCATTGATACACTACTCAGACAATTCCACCTACCTAGGGATACTATTATTTTAACGTCACAATATCATCCACTTGCAATACAACCATCAGATGAAAGTTACGAGGAGTTTTCAGATGCTCTTTTTTAAGCTGAAAACAGCTTTATTTACGATTGCATTAAAGTTTTCACATGACTGCTTGGGTGATATATAAATAGCCATTACCATGTATTTTAATGGGGAATTATGGCTTTACCATGTAATAATTTGTTTCTCCTCCTCATGGTAATTTCACAGTGTTGGCAGCTGTCGAACTATTTCAGCACAGTTTGCAATTGGTTTGATTCCCCCTACAGTGAGTGTGTGTCCAAGTAATGCAGATTTACGCTTCTGCAATTGCGATTTGTCTTTGCTGATTATTACCACTGCATTATGTAGGGTTGTGAAAAAGGGTTCAAGGTGTTGTTCATGACTGTAGGAATCGACGAAGTAAATTAAAATGTCAGCAGTCGATCTTGGAAAGGACTCCATCGACAAAATCCTGCCATGTCTTTGCTGTGTTTTTTCAGTCTGTATGGCTTCACCAAAAACTCGAAGAAGCGAAAGGGTGGAATAATGGCTGTTTTACTAACATTGCCTGGATACATGGGGATTTGGCAATAAGCTTTGCAGCAGTTAATCACACTGAAAATCATAGCTCCCACCAGTTGTAAGGGATCCGTGATCCCACGAACATGGATGTTAGTATCCGACGCCCAGGTCGTTAGTAAGCAGGAGTCGATTGTCGAGCGCTGCAGGAGGCAGTGAGACCTATTGTAGAGTGTGTAGCAGCACTGTGTCGAGTGATCAGTAGTGCGGAAAAGACGGGCAAGAATGGTGGTCGAGTAAAACTCACCGGAGTATGACGAGTGAGCAAGTCCCCCTGATCGTCGTGGGGCTGACCATCACCAATACCGATTCGCGAGTGATACGAAACAGAAAGGGACAAGTGCCGAAGTACGTGTTTCGCGTCAACCGCGTCGGCCAGCAACAACCATGGATTGCAGTGAGGCCTGTTGTGAATTTTAACCATCATCATTGTGTGTGACGAAATACCTAAAATCAGTAACCAATAAGAGATATAACCGTAATTAGATGTGTAAGGTGAAGGTAGCAACTGCCTCAGAAATTGTGTGTTATTATAGAAAATACAATACAGTTTGTACATCGCAACCTTCGTGGTCCTTAATAATAGACAAACTTTCAATCATTCCACTATTCAGTCTCAGAATAGCCGCACTCGGTCGGAATATCCCGGAAACCACAGCAGGAAAATCGATAGCCTTTCATCCATTAAGCACACGGTCATATATTCATAATAATTAACTGTTTGGCGGCTACGATAATTTACACAAAATCCATCAAGGAAATTGAATCGGAGGTGTTTCATCTTGGCGACCGTGACAGGACAGTTGAAATCTTCGGATCTGAACAATGATCTATTGACCTCAATTTTTCGTTTCAGTGGGAAGACATCTGCAATTATCGGACGATTTTGGTGCAAGAGTAATTCGGTATTGTTGTTACCATGACTAAAATTACAGTATTCCAACTAGGAACAGTGTAATATAACATTTATGATGAAATTAGAAATCGCGGGAACGAAGCACATTGTTTAGACAATGCAGTGCAAAGTGGCTGAGAACCATTAGACAATTTGTTTTTACGGGTTTAAATGACAAGAGCGGTGTTAATAAACAGTGTATTGAAGTATGGACAGGAGAACCTGCGTGTAGTACTGTAAATTTCATACTCTAAGAAAGAGAGCGTTTGTGCATAATCTCGAGTGAACCAGCCAAAATTCTGTTACGAAAATATCAGGAGAATGTTTTAAAGTGACTTTGTATCCGAAATTATCTTTTGAACCGCATAAATCTCTCAATTTGATGTGGACCCATAAACTGTTACCGTATTTGCGAGTGTTGACTGTGCGCAATTGTTATATGACGTCAATCAGACTCTGTGAGCGGCTAGCCAAAGCATCTGAAGCAGTTCCATACGCCGCGACATCAAGGATTTAGACAGCGGAGATGTACCACACTGACCAGTGACTACAGCGGAGCCAAATGATTGAAGTAGAAAACAACGTCTGCACGAGGTTCGACATCTAGTGGCGTACCCCGGAAGTATACGACGCCTGCGCCGCCTACCCGCCGATCAACGAAATACGTGACATCAGCTCCATCCTGTCGCCAACCACCGAACTACGAGAGTGCGTCAGCGCGATTCGCCGCCAGCTTCACTTTGCACACGGCACCACACTAGCTACAACGACGTTTCGCCTGGCAGCCGCCGCTCCGGAGGAGCCAACGCTAACACGACTAGTAGCGCGACTTCAAACGTCAAAACATCGCGACTTCGACGAGCTTCGAGGGGTGAGTGAGGACGAGTTGCTGACGTGAGACTAATTAATATTGCACTATCTTCAGAGCGCGGAAGGAACTTCAAATTAAATTTGTCAACTGCAGAAAATATAAGAATAGCATTTTTTTAACATTTTTTTTTTTTTGCGAATTTGCTCTGAAGCATGGTGTACTATTATGCATGTGTTTTCATGCTGTACAGGACATAACAGTGTCTCATTTGCATTATTTATTGTAAACTAGTTGTGTGTATGTTACTTCGAGATTTTGTGTATAAATGCAGCCATTGAAGTTTGTAGGCTTCTGTAATTTATGGTGTTCAACAGAGAGGTCTATTTTGCCAGTCTGGGTTAACCGAATACAGTGAAGGATTATTTCGTTATTAGCTAATTAGTGAGTGTTTGGGTTACTAGGAGGTTATGTTTATTTTATTTTTTTCTTATCTGTGCATAGTGAATAGTTGAGAATGGATCCTGAATTGAAAGGGAAGGTTGTGGAGAGGTAGTTAGAAAAATGGAGATAGGGCAGGAGGACAAGAATGAGTCAGGAATTGGTAGTAGTGGAATGTCAATGAACAGCCCATTGGGTCATTCAACCGGTTACCCTGAGACACCAGTAAAAGCTATTGGAAAAGAAATGAGTCTAGAGGATGGGGAATCGCAGTTAACAATATTTAAGATGCTCCAAGAAATCAAGAAAGGTGTAGCAGAGGTTTCCCAAGATAACTTAAGGAAAGGACTGCAGAAATTACAGGAATATATGAGAATAACTCTTCAGGAGAGAGATGACAAGCTACAGGTGAAGGTAGATCAACTCTGGGAAGAGACGATTGATATGAAAGTAGAGATAATTGGAAAAGCTGAGGGAGATGTCATGGACCTCAAAACTGAATTGGAAGAGAAAATGCAGAAAACTGAAACACAACAACACCAGCAGATTAAAGACGTGGTACAAATACGACAGCAGTGCCATGGTAAATTGGGAAGCAGGCAAGTGAAATTGGAGGAGGCTGTGGAGCATATAGTCACAAATGAGATCAAACAGCTACAGGAGGGAGCCCAACAGCTAGAAACTAAAACCGAAGAGATTGATAGGAAGATAAATAGTGCCACCTTAACAGTAGGGGAGGGCAAGCTCGTTACATTAGTAAATGCTGATAATAGATATATCCAGGCCCACGTGGGGAAAAAATATAAACCCAAAGGGGCATTGCATCCAATGATATTTACTACGTTGTTACAAGGTGTTTTCCCATCACACTTACAGGATGCAGATAAAATTCAGTTTGCAATAGACAGAATGGAAGGTGAAGCTTTCACCTGGGAGTTAGGAAGAAAGAAGAAGTTACCAGCTACAGTCAATTTGAGGAAGAGTTTTTAAAGAAATACTGGTCCAAAAGTCACCAGTGTGCAACACTTGAAGATTTACTGCATCACAAGTCCCTTAATATCTGGAGAGGTACCTTGAGAGAATTTACTGAGCATCTATGGGACTTGAATGAAAGACTGGAGCAGCCATTGAATGACGACATAATGATATCAGCAGTTAAAAGGAGGTTAAGTCGTAGGATGCAAGAAAACTTATCCGGAAGCCTGATTAAAGATAAAGATACACTCCTGGAAATGGAAAAAAGAACACATTGACACCGGTGTATCAGACACACCATACTTGCTCCGGACACTGCGAGAGGGCTGTATGAGCAATGATCACACGCACGGCACAGCGGACACACCAGGAACCGCGGTGTTGGCCGTCGAATGGCGCTAGCTGCGCAGCATTTGTGCACCGCCACCGTCAGTGTCAGCCAGTTTGCCGTGGCATACGGAGCTCCATCGCAGTCTTTAACACTGGTAGCATGCTGCGACAGCGTGGACGTGAACCGTATGTGACTTTGAGCGAGGGCGTATAGTGGGCATGCGGGAGGCTGGGTGGACGTACCGCCAAACACGTGGGGCGTGAGGTCTCCACAGTACATCGATGTTGTCGCCAGTGGTCGGCGGAAGGTGCACGTTCCCGTCGACCTGGGACCGGACCGCAGCGACACACGGATGCATGCCCAGACCGTAGGATCCTACGCAGTGCCGTAGGGGACCGCACCACCACTTCCCAGCAAATTAGGGACACTGTTGCTCCTGGGGTATCGGCGAGGACCATTCGCAACCGTCTCCATGAAGCTGGGCTACGGTCCCGCACTCCATTAGGCCGTCTTCCGCTCACGCCCCAACATCGTGCAGCCCGCCTCCAGTGGTGTCGCGACAGGCGTGAATGGAGGGACGAATGGAGATGTGTCGTCTTCAGCGATGAGAGTCGCTTCTGCCTTGGTGCCAATGATGGTCGTATGCGTGTTTGGCGCCGTGCAGGTGAGCGCCACAATCAGGATTGCATACGACCGAGGCACACAGGGCCAACACCCGGCATCATGGTGTGGGGGAGCGATCTCCTACAGTGTCCGTACACCTCTGGTGATCGTCGAGGGGACACTGAATAGTGCACGGTACATCCAAACCATCATCGAACCCATCGTTCTACCATTCCTAGACCGGCAAGGGAACTTGCTGTTCCATCAGGACAATGCACGTCCGCATGTATCCCGTACCACCCAACGTGCTATAGAAGGTGTAAGTCAACTACCCTGGCCAGCAAGATCTCCGGATCTGTCCCCCATTGAGCATGTTTGGGACTGGATGAAGCATCGTCTCACGCGGTCTGCACGTCCAGCACGAACGCTGGTCCAACTGAGGCGCCAGGTGGAATTGGCATGGCAAGCCGTTCCATAGGACTACATCCAGCATCTCTACGATCGTCTCCATGGGAGAATAGCAGCCTGCATTGCTGCGAAAGGTGGATATACACTGTACTAGTGCCGACATTTTGCACGCTCTGTTGCCTGTGTCTATGTGCCTGTGGTTCTGTCAGTGTGATCATGTGATGTATCTGACCCCAGGAATGTGTCAATAAAGTTTCCCCTTCCTGGGACAATGAATTCACGGTGTTCTTATTTCAATTTCCAGGAGTGTGCTTTAATGGAAGTTTTGGAGCAGTTAGAAACTATTCGTGCACATAAAAGTGACCAGTTGCATAGTCAGGACCAAGGTAGAAATAATTACCGTCGAAGTCAGTTTAATGGCCTACCAAATTACACAGGTAGAGGTGGCAATGGTCGACAGTATTACCACAATCATAGGAGAGATGATAATGACAGGAATTATGAGAGGGGAGAAGATATACAAACGGATCATGAGGTACAAATTGAAGAAAATAAGGTGTAGGGAGCCAGCAACTGTTTTGTTGGTATACCAAGTGGCGACTGGTACACTCCCAGCTGGGTGAGACTTTATTTCTCCTTAGGTTAAGAAAGTTAGTGTGTAGTAGTAAGGATTGGTAGTGGTCATTTAAGTAATGCACTCAGGAACCATGTAGCAAATTTATAGTTGACTTAAGATACAGATAAGTAGTTACTGTTGATGTGCAGTGTAAAATGTCAAGTTAAAAGTCAGTTTAGTGTCATTACATTACAAAATTAATAGTGCCAAAAGTAAAAAAAGGAGAACCAAATCAGAAAGCCAATGTCTATAAAATGTGGTGAGAAGCTAGTTGGTCAAACAAGAGAATGTGTAATCTTATAGAGTTGTTCTGTGAGGCATAAAAAGGTCAAGCAATTGTAAATGAATCGAAGCAATGTATCAGCTTGTAAGTAGATGACCATATAAAGAAACAAATACATGAAGAGTTAGTTGTTCGAATAAATGATGTGAAATAGGATGAACGGAGAGGCCGAGGAGCCTGGGGTAGTATTTTTATGTAGTTATTGCAGTGAATATGGAGGGTTGATGTAGTTTGAAGATGTTATTTATTTGCAGTTGAAGTTGATGTTAAGTTGAGGGAGTTATGTGTAATGAAGTGTATTGAGTATGAGATGTTTGAAGTATTGAAGTATATGGAGGATTGATGTAGGTTGAAGATAGATATATATTTTTTTGCAGTTGAAGTTGTTGTTAAATTGAGGCAGTTATGTGTAATGAAGTGTACTGAGTATGAGATGTTTCAAGTATTGAAGTATATGGAGGATTGATCTAGGTTGAAGGTAGATATATATTTATTTGCAGCTGAAGTTGCTGTTAAATTGAGACAGTTATGTGTAATGAAGTGTATTGAGTATGAGATGTTTGAAGTACTGAAGTATGTCATTTAGCACATGAGCAACATCTGTTTGCAAGTTATTTGTAGGTATAAATATTGATCTGGAGTATGCTGATAAAACAGAAAGGGTATCTCATGAGTCACAAGTAATTCAGGTATCCAATTAGCTATCAAAGTCAAGTATGGTTGTACTTACGTCAGGCTTTAGAAGCAGAATTCTGGCACTGTGTAATGAATAATAAATATCCATATAGCAGATTTGAATTAATGTCAATATAATAGGAAATATTGTACCTCTCATCTTAGCTTTAGTGATAACAGTTCACACAGGGCAGTAATGTTTGGCACAATGAAATGATAGGTAGTTTAAAATTTTTCATTGGGTGACCACATTAGTTATGTAAGACATATTTAGTGGTATAATGGAGCATTTAATATCATTGAGTTTGTAGAGGTATGAGGGATTGTAAAATAATTGCATAAGTCAAGGTGTAAATGCTATATTTTATTTTGATATTCAATTTTGCTTGTATTAAAGATTCTATATAGGTTGTGAATTTCTTCCTTAAGTTTCATGTGTGTTGACCAGTGAGTTGTGAATATCTTCCTTAAGTTCCATGTTTGTTGACCAAGTGAGTTATAACTTAATGTGATAGTAGTATAGATGGCAGGAACCCTGCTGAAAGGATGGCATACCAAAGGGGTAGCTGGCATTCAACTAGCTTGTTTTCTTGTCTTTGGTGTTGCAAGTTATAAAAGATTAACCAGTAGCAGATGTGTAGTTAATGGCCCAATTTTTTGGTCATCTGTCTACTGACTGGTTTGATGCGGCCCGCCACGAATTCCTTGCCTGTGCTAACCTCTTCATCTCAGAGTAGCACTTGCAACCTACGTCCTCAATTATTTGCTTGACGTATTCCAATCTCTGTCTTCCTCTACAGTTTTTGCCCTCTACAGCTCCCTCTTGTACCATGGAAGTCATTCCATCATGTCTTAGCAGATGTCCTATCATCCTGTCCCTTCTCCTTATCAGTGTTTTCCATATATTCCTTTTCTCTCCGATTCTGTGTAGAATCTCCTCATTCCTTACCTTATCAGTCCACCTAATTTTCAACATTCGTCTATAGCACCACATCTCAAATGCTTCGATTCTCTTCTGTTCCGGTTTTCCCACAGTCCATGTTTCACTACCATACAATGCTGTACTCCAGACGTACATCCTCAGAAATTTCTTCCTCAAATTAAGGCCGGTATTTGATATTAGTAGACTTCTCTTGGCCATAAATGCCTATTTTGCCATAGCGAGTCTGCTTTTGATGTCCTCCTTGCTCTGTCCGTCATTGGTTATTTTACTGCCTAGGTAGCAGAATTCCTTAACTTCATTGACTTCGTGACCATCAATCCTGATGTTAAGTTTCTCGCTGTTCTCATTTCTACTACTTCTCATTACCTTCGTCTTTCTCCGATTTACTCTCAAACCATGCTGTGTACTCATTAGAGTGTTCATTCCGTTCAGCAGATCATTTAATTCTTGTTCACTTTCCCTCAGGACAGCAATGTCATCAGCGAATCGCATCATTGATATCCTTTCACCTTGTATTTTAATTCCACTCCTGAACCTTTCTTTTATGTCCATCATTGCTTGACAAATTGAGGAGTAGGGACGAAAGGCTACAGCCTTGTCTTACACCCTTCTTAATACGAGCACTTCGTTCTTGATCGTCCACTCTTATTATTCCCTCTTGGTTGTTGTACATATTGTATATGACCCGTCTCTCCCTTTAGCTTACCCCTACTTTTTTCGGAATCTCGAACAGCTTGCACCATTTTATATTGTCAAGCGCTTTTTCCAGGTCGACAAATCCTATAAACGTATCTTGATTTTTCTTTAGCCTTGCTTCCATTATTAGCTGTAATGTCAGAATTGCCTCTCTCGTGCCTTTACCTTTCCTAAAGCCAAACTGATCGTCACCTAGCGCATTCTCAATTTTCTTTTCCATTTTTCTGTATATTATTCTTGTAAGCAGCTTCGATGCATGAGCCATTAAGCTGATTGTGCGATAATTCTCGCACTTGTCAGCTCTTGCCATCTTTGGAATTGTGTGGATGATGCTTTTCCGAAAGTCAGATGGTATGTCGCCAGACTCATATATTGTACGCACCAACGTGAATAGTCGTTTTGTTGCCACTTCCCCTAATGATTTTAGGAATTCTGATGGAATGTTATCTATTCCTTCTGCCTTATTTGACCGTAAGTCCTCCAAAGCTCTTTTAAATTCCGATTCTAATACTGGATCCACTATCTCTTCTAAATCGACTCCTGTTTCTTCTTCTATCACATCAGACAAATCTTCACCCTCATAGAAGCTTTCAATGTATTCTTTCCACCTATCTGCTCTCTCCTCTGCATTTAACAGTGGAATTCCCATTGCATTCTTAATGTTACCACCGTTGCTTTTAATGTCACCGAAGGTTGTTTTGACTTTCCTGTATGCTGAGTCTGTCCTTCCGACAATCATATCTTTTTCGATGTCTTCACATTTTTCCTGCAGCCATTTCGTCTTAGCATCCCTGCATTTCCTATTTATTTTATTCCTCAGTGACTTGTATTTCTGTATTCCTGATTTTCCCGGAACATGTTTATACTTCCTCCTTTCATCAATCAACTGAAGTATTTCTTCTGTTACCCATGGTTTCTTTGCAGATACCTTCTTTGTACCTATGTTTTCCTTCCCAACTTCTGTGATGGCCCTTTTTGGAGATGTCCATTCCTCTTCAACTGTGCTGCCTACTGCGCTATTCCTTATTGCTGTATCTATAGCATTAGAAAAACTCAAACGTATCTCGTCATTCCTTAGAACTTCCGTATCCCACTTCTTTGCGTATTGATTCTTCCTGATTAATGTCTTGAACTTCAGCCTACTCTTCATCACTACTATATTGTGATCTGAGTCTATATCTGCTCCTGGGTACGCCTTACAATCCAGTATCTGATTTCGGAATCTCTGTCTGACCATGATGTAATATAATTGAAATCTTCCGGTATCTCCCGCCCTTTTCCAAGTATACCTCCTCCTCTTGTGATTCTTGAACAGGGTATTCGCTATTACTAGCTGAAACTTGTTACAGAACTCAATTAGTCTTTCTCCTCTTTCATTCCTTGTCCCAAGCCCATATTCTCCTGTAACCTTTTCTTCTACTCCTTCCCCTACAACTGCATTCCAATCGCCCATGACTATTAGATTTTCGTCCCCTTTTACATACTGCATTACCCTTTCAATATCCTCATACACTTTCTCTATCTGTTCATCTTCAGCTTGCGACATCAGCATGTATACCTGAACTATCGTTGTCGGTGTTGGTCTGCTGTCGATTCTGATTAGAACAACCCGGTCACTGAACTGTTCACAGTAACACACCCTCTGCCCTACCTTCCTATTCATAACGGATCCTACACCTGTTATACCATTTTCTGCTGCTGTTGATATTACCCGATACTCATCTGACCAGAAATCCTTGTCTTCCTTCCACT
Source organism: Schistocerca gregaria (assembly GCF_023897955.1). Classification (NCBI taxonomy): domain Eukaryota; kingdom Metazoa; phylum Arthropoda; class Insecta; order Orthoptera; family Acrididae; genus Schistocerca; species Schistocerca gregaria. Next base: position 774,576,735 of record NC_064923.1, on the reverse strand, counting down.
TCACTTCACTGACCCCTACTATATCTAGATTGAGCCTTTGCATTTCCCTTTTCAGATTTTCTAGTTTCCCTACCACGTTCAAGCTTCTGACATTCCACGACCCGACTCGTAGAACGTTACCCTTCCATTGATTATTCAATCTTTTTCTCATGGTAACCTCCCTCGTGTCAGTCCCCTCCCGGAGATCCAAATGGGGGACTAATCCGGAATCTTTTGCCAATGGTGAGATCATCATGACACTTCTTCAACTACAGGCCACATGTCCTGTGGATACACGTTACGTGTCTTTAATGCAGTGGTTTCCATTGCCTTCTGCGTCCTCGTGTCGTTGATCATTGCTGATTCTTCCGCCTTTAGGGGCAATTTCCCACCCCTAGGACAAGAGAGTGCCCTAAACCTCTATCCGCTCCTCCGCCCTCTTTGACAAGGCCGTTGGCAGAATGAGACTGACTCCTTATGCTGCAAGTCTTCGGCCGCCAATGCTGATTATTTATCAAAATTTAGGCAGTGGCGGGGATCAAACCCGTGACCGAAAACGGTTCGATTATGAATCATAGTCGCTACCCCTAGACCACGGGTAGCCCATACAAACATTTAAAAGTGATTATTTTTGTTAATTGAATGTAAGATAAGTTTGTAAAAAATATTTACCATGCTATGTTAATTAAGATAGCTTGATTTTGTTGATTTTGTATTATGTTTCTGTAGGGGCAGTTTGCTACCAGAGTCAATAGGGTATTGTTTGTGATACGATGTAATTATTCAGTATTTGGACCACAGCTTATGTTCCTCATTTACATACTATGTGATAATTTTTTCCTATTATTCTTTTTCGTCTGTGGCTACAAAGAAGGCTTTTAGGGCGGGGATGTAAGGGATCCGTAATCCCACGAACATGGATGTTAGTATCCAATGCCCAGGTCGATAGTAAACAGGAGTCGATTGTCGAGCGCTGCAGGACGCAGTGAGACCTATTGTCGAGTGTGTAGCAGCACTGTGTCGAGTGATCAGTAGTGCAGAAAAGACGGGCAAGAATGGTGGTCAAGTAAAATTCACCGGAGTATGACGAGTGAGCAAGTCCCCCTGATCGTCGTGGAGTTGACCCTCACTAATACCGATTCACGAGTGATATGAAACAGAAAGTGACAAGTGCCAAATTATGTGTTTCGTGTCAACCCCGTCGGCCAGCAACAACCATGGATTGCAGTGAGGATTGTTGTGAATTTTAACCATCATCACTGCGTGCGACGAAATACCTAAAATCAGCAACCAATAAGAGATATAACCGTAATTAGATGTGTAAGGCGAAGGTAGCAACTGCCTCAGAATTTGTGTGTTATTATAGAAAATACAATACAGTTTGTACATCGCAACCTTCGTGGTCCTTAATAATAAACAAACTTTCAATCATTCCACTATTCAGTCTCAGAATAGCCGCACTCTGTCAGAATATCCCCGAAACCACAGCAGGAAAATCGATAGCCTTTCATCCGTTAAGCACACGGTCATATAATCATAATAATTAACTGTTTGGCGGATATGATAATTTACACAAAATCCAATAAGGAAATTTAAATGGGGCTGTTTCACACTGAATGTATGAAATCTTGAATGTTTGGCATGGGGTGGCTGTCATGAATGATAAGGGAATTGAGAGACCTGTACTCTCTGCCAAGTCTTACAGAACCATCTCTCTTGGATACTAATTCTATGGGTGATGCCCAAGAGCTGTCTGTGTGGCAGATGATGCCTGCTTGCTTATACAGCTGTCTAAGCTGGCCGGAGAATAGGTGGTGCGGGGCTATGTACCTTGTGGTGACTGGTTGGGACAGAGGTTGTGTTAATGTGGTGCATTGCGCTATTCCTGATAGCACACTGGTAGAGTCTAGCCGTGGTGTGTTACGCAAGGGACCAGAAAGCCATTGTCAAAGTGGAGATAGCGAGGCTGATAGTGCTGTAGTGACTTAATTTGCTGGCGAGATGCATCGTGTGTTGTGGTATTGACAGGCTAGAGCAATTGGGTGTCCCTGGCTAGTGGAGACATGGTCGCATGTTCCAGTTCCATTGCTGCTGCCGTGTAGGACAGTGGTCTGAGATTACTGTGCATGTCAGAGTGCAAAGGACATCTCATGTATCCGTTGGTGCAGGTCGTCATTGACAAAGCGTAGTCACTGTGAAGTGATGCAGGTTAGGGTCCTGCATGACCGAGTAAGCGAGCACAAAATACGAGGTGGGGCGAGCTCACCCTAACTGGATAGGCTGCCCACACTAGTTCTAGTGACCGAGCATAGAAGGCGTGACCGAATACGTAACACGTAACTTCAAACACATTACACGTGTCATTATCCGTGTGAGACTGCAGCCAGTACGGGCTTCTCATTTGTGGCGTGTCTCTCTCTCTATAATCATGCAGCGCGACGAAGCCACTGCAGTAGATGTAAGATTGAAACCAAAGTTTACACATTGAAGATACGGGAAGGTCTAAAAAGCCAAGTATGGAGTACATTTCCGATGGTTGTAGACGAAAACAGTGCGTATGCTGGGTACGTATCGTGCATAAACTGCTCCACATTGTTGTGTTCCCAGTCGGGAACCACTCATTTAAAGAAACAAAGTTGCAAGAAACTTCACAAAGATAGAGTTCCTTAAGAGATACCGGCAGTAATAAAAATAATATTACAACAAAGTGTATTGCAATGTGTGATAAAGGTACAACACTTTTTAATGCTGTTTCCAGTGAAGGTTTCAGAGAACTAGGACAAGAATTAATACATCAAGGTGCGAATTATGGAGAAGTTAACGTATCAGATGTCATGCCACATCCCTCTATTATAAGCAGACATGTCAAAGAACAAGCTGATGCAATACGAAAGAGCATAATGCCTTCTGTTATTGCGGAAGTTATTAATAAAACTTGTGCTGCGACAGTTGATATGTGGACTGATTCGCATAACCAGGTGCACTATTTGACGCTTTCAACGAAATTACTGGACGTTAAGAATATGGGAGTAAATATTATGAAACAAATGAACATTTCACCGGACATGTTGCACAGTTTTGTTTTTGTCTCCAACCAGGGTGCCAATGTAATAAAGGCTTTGGAAATTCACTAAAGGATTTCTTGTGTTGCTCCTTATATAAACATAGCACTTAGCCATACTTTCAATGAAGATAAATTCTTGTTAAATCATGCCTCGAACATCGCATCAACAATAAATACTGTAGAATGCATTGTTAGGTACATTAAGAAAAGTTGCCTCTGCTCATCTTTGACATCATCGTGGAAACAGGAGGTCTGCACACGCTGGAACACCTTGTACACTATGCTGGAATTCTTACACACTCAGTATAACGAAACAGCTGCTTTGCTGATGGTGTGTACAGATTGAAAAATTGCGCATTTTCTGAGACCATTTAAATAGGCCATAAATGAATTAGAAGGCGAAAAAGAACCAACAATCCAGTTATTTCGTCTTTGATTTCACAAACTGAAACAAATTTGCAGTGTCAATGACACTGACTTTCAGGTGAGTAATTAGTGCAGTTAAAAGCACTGTTTCATTATGATATGCGATAGATTTATAATTAACTAGCGTAATTGATGTGTACTAACAGATAGGTATTTTTCAACAGGAGGCACAAATGATTAAAAATCGTGCCTTGACTTTTGTCAAGACAGAGAGCAACAGAAATAAATACATTGTGTGTGTGTGTGTGTGTGTGTGTGTGAGAGAGAGAGAGAGAGAGAGAGAGAGAGAGAGAGAGAGAGAGAGAGAGGGTGAAGCGAGGTGAGATGTCAGTGGTGACCGGTCATGCTCAGTTATCCGCGTGTCCGGAATCCGGACAACAGACATGAGGCGAGTACGTGACCGAGCCGAGTCGTGTGGGGCCGGACACAAGCGGCTTGGTCCCTCCGTCAACAGGCGAGCCATGACCAGTCAAACACTGAGCGTTGCAGCACTCTAATGCAGGTCTCGTAGAATCATTTGTATGGTCATAAGACACTTGTGTGGAAGTGGACCACCGTTGGTGAAGGCCATGAAGTAGGTCATAGGTGGGAATGAACATTGCTTCACAGCCAATGGCGGAGTTGAGATAAAAGTAGCCAGAACGGACTGTTGTGTGACATAGTGGAATAAAAACCCCATCATGCGTTTAGCAATGTCAGCTACATAAAAGGTCCAAGTGCAAAGTAGCTCATCCACAGTGCTGTACAGATGGATACTGGCATCACTAGCTGCAAGAGGCTGCAGCCCGAAGCTTTCAGAGTGCAGCTGAAACTTCTGATGAGGCACTGTGCACACATCTGAACCTCTTTCGATAAAGAAGTATATGTCTGTGCAGTGGTCATGGATATATGGGTTTCCTTCCGATGACATCGTTTTTGTAGCAGGGAGGCGACTTGGTGATGCTGTGTGAGTCTGTGCATACATCACTTTCTGCATTTGTAATTTGTCGTAAGAGTAAGGCCACCGGCAGTTGTGATCAGCTACACCACACTGCACACAGCACCAACAGTTGGCTGCGCGGGGTAGCCGCATGGTCTGGGGCGTCTTGTCACGGTCCGTGCAGCTTCCCCTGTATGAGATTCGAGTCCTCCCTCGGGCATGGGTGTGTGTTCGTCCTTAGCGTAAGTTACTTTTAGATTAAGTAGTGTGTAAGCTTAGGGACCGGTGACCTCAGCAGTTTCGTCCCATAAAACCTTACCACAAATTTCCAAATTTTACCAAGAGCGTTGTAGCTGAGGGGAGGCAGAATCAGCAGAGGAGAGGAAAAAGCACCTCGTGCGGCGTTTGCTGCAGGCATTGTGGTGCCATGTGCAGTTAGCTGGTCGATTCTTGGAGAGGGCCCTGTGGCGTCAGCTTCAGGAGAGGTTGGGTGGCATCAAGTTTGTTCACGGTGGGTGCCAGCCGGTAACATGATGGAGACAGGGGCATCAAAATAGATGTGCTGCCTTTGCTGTACCACCAAACACAATCTGTATGCTAGAGCAATTTTTTTGTCTAATGGTTCCGATTCTTGTACAACGATTGCGATCTGTAGCTATGGCGGGACTTGGACGATCCATGAGGTACAGAGAATTGGGTCCATCATTAAAGTGGAGTCTGCTAGCGAATGTAATAGGCCCCATAATTGCGAAGGAGATCCTTCAGTGAGCTGTTCTTCAGAAATCTCCTGTCGCACCTATTACTCAGGGGTGCTGTTTTTGCTGCATCGTACTTGCGTGCCAGCTGTGATAGGATAAAGTCACTCACTAATTCCATATGTCTGACGAGATGGTAGATCATCATCACAAGTTATGAGCTGTAGTTTACAATGTCAAAGTCTATTTGGAGTATAAGATCATTTGTAATAGGGTGAACTGGGATATTCGAAAAATAAAGGGAATTATTGGGAGAGATATACAGAGGGTATAGAATGAGACCTTTGTGGATCACAAAAGAAAGTATGGTGGATGATCCAAAAGCACAAGAAATATATTAATGAACACATTCAGATATGCAACGTAAGCAAAATTCAGGGGGGACATTAGTTTAAATTATGGTATAAGGACGTAACAAAGGTGGAAATTGAATCTACTCACCAAAGCACAGAAAATGACAACCAAATAGACTTCTTATTGGAAACAATATGCACTTTAATAAAAAAGGCTTGAAAACAGAAAATCTCCATGGCAGGGTGGGGTGAGGGTAGGGGAGGGGGCAGTATGTATTATATGAACAGCTCCATACTTTGTTTAATAGTTTCATGAAGGAAGAAGGAAGAGAATGGAAAGTAAGTTCCAGAATTCCAGTGCCCAAGGAAGAAACAAGTACAGTGGAAATTGTCTATAACAACATTAAAAGGATCTTGAAAATTGTGTTGTTATAAACGACTGTTGTTGTAACCGACATTCATATTTTCAGCCTATTGTGGTGGCGAATGGAAAAGAACAAATTTATATAGCCTGGTTTTGTTTTACATACAATATTCACTCTTAAGCTTACATAATACAATATGTACAGTAGTATGTTGAGTACTCATCACACTTATTTACTTAGGAGTGAAGTAATCAGTCATTTTACTCTGCTGTCTATTTGCCCAATACAGGCTTTCTAAATTTATCTTCTATGGTCATTACTTCATTTCCTTTCTAGTTTCATAGAACGTATTCACAATTCTAATGGCTTCTAAAGCATCACTCACAGTAGCAACAGCCACCTTATTTATTTCTTCCTCTCCTTCTTCTTCATCTCCCTCGCTTACTTCATCGTCACTGTGGAACTGGTTGTTCACTTCATTTGCAATTTCGTCTTCAGTTTGCGCTTCAGTTGTAACAAGGTCATCATGTATTGTTGCCAACGTTTCATGGTCGCACCGATTGAAAATATCAAAGTTAATTTCTGGCAGCAATACAGACAGCGACAGATCATCAATGTCATCAAACGTGTCTCCAGTTTCGGCGGCAAAGCTTAATATTCTCCAGACCAAAGAGCGCAGGAGGTGCTGGACAGTTGTCAACATGAACGAGTATCTTCCTTTTCTGACTTATGATCGACCGACCCCAACGCCTTATTTCAGCTTCAAAGAGTTCGGATGTCATCCAGGACTTATTATTACCATTGTACTGCACTCGCAGATTTTTTACACTCTTAAATCATCTAGGACTTTTCGATTTACCTTTCATGAGAAATGTTTTTCTTCTCAGTTCCATCTGTGTTAGCAGAACTGTTATTCGTTCTTTAGATGGCTTGCCGCCAACACATTATTCACCCATGTATTCCAGAGTTTTATTAGGTGTCAATTTAAATAAAATGCCAATCTCCTCTGGATTAAAGATGTCACAGTCAGCATATCCTTCACGAACTGTAGACCATACGATAGTGAACCATTGTTGGATTGTTTCAGTATTCACACTGTCGGCTTCACTGCTCACTTTGCCAAAGTAATGCCGTGACGTTGTTTGAGCCTGTCAGTCCAGCTACTGCTGCAGACAAATTCCTCATATTTTAATTATTTGGCAAATTCTTCTGCTTTCACCATAAGGAGGTGTCCTCTAACAGGTAGGCCGTTCCATCTTTGCTGTTTAAACCAGTTAAGCAACACTTCATCCACGTCACTCCCTTAAGCTTTTCCTAACTGTTTGATTTTAGATCCATTTTGTTCAAACTTAGTAACAGTTTCATCCTTGTTCTTCCCAATCGTTTGGACTGTGGGATTTACGAGGCCAAACTGACGACACACGTCAACCTGTTTAGTTCCATTCTCTGTTTCATTAATCACTTTTAACTCTTCTTTTACTGTTTACTGGCCAGACTGTTTAAAATGCGTACACTTCGTAACAAATTTTTGTGGACGAGTTCTGTGATTGCCACAATTACTGTAGTATGAATGCGCTAAGGTAAAAATGATGTGCAGTCTGTTCTACAAGTGTTGTCGATAGAAGGTCAGAGAGAAGTATATACCAACTTGCCATATTAAAACAACAGATTCCCTTCTACAGTACATTGATTCTTAGAATATCTTGTTGCTAACTGAGACTGAAAATGGCGTTATATACGAGGTAAACACATACATACATTTGTCGTATTAAGCATGGAAGAGAAGTATGTTCCTTACGAGGAATATGGCTGTACCACGGAAATCACGACGTTATAGCCGCCTTGTCATTGCAGTTGATGTCGTTGTAAGAAATTCAACTGGGTTAGATAGTTACCGGGGAAATCCCCTGTTAGATACCACCTTAAAATGTTAACATCAATAATTAGAGACAGAATGCAGAATTATGTAGAAATAGTAGGAGAACAGCAACGATTTAGGAAAAACAGGGGCACAGTAAATGCTATCTATTTTGGCTTTAAGACAGATTTTGGAGAAATCCATAGAGTTCAGTAACCCAGCTTGCCTGTGCTTTTGATAGAAAAAGAATATTGATAGAGATAAGAATATAGTTCAAACCTTAATCAACGAGAGAGTACCAATGAGTTTGCTGAAAATCGTAGAAAATATATATACATGTAATAAAACAAGAATTAAGAGAAACCATAAATTTTCAGATGAAATTTTATTAGATTAAGGAATTGCACAAGGAGACTCATTAAGCCCCCTCCTGTACAATTAAACAATGGGCCACATTACTGGTGATGTAAGCAAGTAGTTGGGCTATAAAATGGGCAACAAAGCGGTAAATATTATTGCTACAGTGATGATGGTGTAATGATAGAAAACAACGAGGATGATTTAGGAAGATTACTTCACCAATTTAAGAAAACAGCTAAGCAACAAAACATAGAAATGTTATCTAAAAAAATTAGGAGTATGGTAATATTAGAAGTACTTGTTCGATGTAAATTAGAAGTAGATGGTGTGTGAATTGAACAAGTGATGAGCTTTAATTACCTAGGAACTGCCCAGCTATAAACACTTAACCAAGAAAAAGTGACGAAGGATGCCTCCAAAATACTGTACAGAGAAACAAATTTGTGGCAGCTGAATAGAAAATAAAAATAAATAAGACAACAATACATTCTGTTTTGACATATGCAGCAGAAACTGGAACAGAAACGAAAAAGGTAAAACAAAAGTTAATGGCAGTCAAAACAAAGGTACTAAGACAGAGCCAATTAGCAACAATGTGGGACAAAAGAACAAATGTATCGATAAGGGTACAGAGCTGAGTCCAAAATATAAGTAAATGTATGGAACCAACAAAAAGATTTGGAATGATTGTGTGGAAGGGATGGACCCCAAAAGACTAGCTAAAAATTTGTAAACATGGACGACATCAAAAGAAACGACTACCCAAATGACCAGTCAAGAGATTGGACAGCAGTTCGTCCATGAGGCAGAGAAACAGGGGCAATTGTAGTCAGTCCATAAAATAAGAAGATGTTTATGCAGTGAATACACACTTTACTGTCACAAACAATGTCACTTGATCAGGCTGGTTAGGTGAACAGGTTGCGGTGCAGCTCTACACTGTCGTGAGAGGCCCAGAAAACGGCTGCGCCCGTTGAGCTGAACAGTAAGACACGACCGGTGCCAAAACAGTCGTTCGCGGCATAGTTGGAGCTGTGAACAAGGCGTCAATGTTACACCAGGGCTGTGTGTGCAAAGCAATTGTGTCGAATGTCGACGAATACGGCGTGGTAGACACGGAAGGCCTGTTGACACCATATCTGTCGGCACGAAAATCGAACGTCATTTGTCCTCGAAGCTGGTCGATGTAGGATCGTTATGTTAAGTACTCTAATGAACGTTCCAACGGCGGCCATTGTTGTGTCACAATCACTGTATGTTGTGAGGCGACGTTCGTGCAAGGTTCTTGTACTGTATTCTACACACTTTCCTGATGAATGTAATGAGAACTTTGAATCATAGCTGGCGTCGATAAATTCAGAACAGTAGAGCTGCGAGGGACAACAAACGAAGCAGATTCCGCGTCCATTGTTAATACACAACAAAGAGAAGTAAGATAATATTTCGCGAGTAACTCAATGTCCACTGCAGTCGTGGTCACCAATGTGAATGGTTTCTTCAGTTTAGTGGAAGGGAATACATGAAGACAAGTATTATGGGGTTAAACATTAATTCTTAACTGCGCAATACAGAAAACCAACTCTGTCGCATCGTTCAGCACTAACTGCATGTACAAAGCGCAGACGTTCCTCGCCTACACTCAGCCATGTTGATCAGTGACCTCCTTTTCCTCAAGATCCCCACAGGCCCAGTTTTTGTAAACATGTTTTCTTGTTAATCAGTGGTAATTTAATTGACATATTCTTACTAAAGTAATATTTTATGATAAGCGAAACGTGCCCAACTTGATACAGTATTGTTAATTATGGGGTTTGGTGTAATGGGCGATGTAATTTATTCCACTGAAATGATTGTAGCGGCATGGGAATTGGGGATTAAATGAGGTTCTTCAGTGGTTTTGTAGGACATGTAGCAGAGATAGGAAGACAGTGGAACAGAACGGCAAAATTGCTGTTCTTCAGGCTGAATTAGACAAGCAAGAGGTTTAACAATAGCTCATACCAATCCCTGGGAAAATGCCTTGAGATAGTGATGTATTACATATCTCAGATAAGATGGGGCTTATTATAAGGCAACAAATATTTAATAGTTCATTGAAAACACCATCAAAACCACATCTGCTTTGATCTTTGAAGGGATGTATAATTTTCATAATTTCAGAAGGAGAATTCGGTGATACATTTACATGACTGAATTTACTGTTTGTCCCTGTTCTTTATATTACATTTAAGAAATGATTATTAAACACATTTTCTGCCTGTGACTAATCATTTGTAGCCCTTCAATTTAATGCAGTAGTGATGTTGCCCTGTTATTTAGCCAGTTGTCCTGTCTCTCATTTCATTACATTCCATATAGCCTTAACGTTGATAACATAACTACTTTCTACTATAATGTGCATGTTCCTTGATTTTTAATAACTTTCGTCAAGGATTTTGAGTTCTTCTTGTAGTATGCAATTACTGCAGGATCTCTACTTATTTCTGCCAACAGATATGTTTCCATTTTCCTTTCACAAGCTTCTTTAATCCCCCAATGATTCAAGGTTTTTTATATCGCTGTTTGATGTCCTTCCTGACTGCTTATGTGAAAAGCTATTTCAAATAATGATATGAATTTATCATGGAGTAGATTTAATATTATATCAGCATTTGGTTCATTATAAATTATGTCTCAGTTCATCTCTTGTAAAATGTCCTTAAAAATGTTTGTGCTGGAGTCATTTATTAGATTTCCATTGAGGAGTATCAATACTGTAAGATACTACTTAATTTATCCTAACTAACTAAACATCATGATCAGAGGGAGATTTTGTTTCTGTGCATACAGTTATTTTCTTGCTTTGAGCTTCGCCAGAGAAAACATTGCGATTAAGGATCCTACAGTCTTTATACCAAGATGGTGATTATAAGGAAGTGAAATAAAGTTTGAATAAGTACATTATCTCAGCACAGATGTAACTATTAAAGCACTTTTGTTTCGTCACACATGTTATGTTTATAGCAGTCTAGTTTCATTCTCCAACAGAAAACGTCATATATTATAAGAAAACTGTGTCTGGTATATTTTATACAGAATTTTCGGGAATCTTATTCATCTTCTGACAACCCATCTTCACTAGAATTTCCAGCTATCTCAGCAGCACTTCGCAAGTTCTTGTAAAAATCATGATAGATAGGGGGAATGAAGCACAGCATTTACTCAAGATCTTTCTTTTTTGCACTCGTAAGTGGTCTTCCTCTGGGATACTTGAGATTCAGTGCTATGTGGTAAAGATTGGGTGTCCGACCTCTAGCTCGTTTACAGAAACTAACTTCATAGTACTCCACATCATCATTGTGTGTGTACTTGAACTGCATTACGTTGGGCTTCTCTTTGCTTATTCTGATGCGTCTTATTTTCATCCAAGCTACAGTTAGTCCATCAACTTTTTTCCTGTTTCTCAAGAGTGATGTTAAGCTGTCAGAGCTGAAGAAATCATCACATTTCATTTCCACCACACTGAACTTTTGTTTTTTGACCTGCATGTTTTCATTATGTTCTGGATTTCATGCGTATGGTAAATGTTTTGGTTGCATCTCATCTTGTTCTCAGTATGACTGAAATCAGTATCATTGGGCAGATGTGACCTGGGATTAAAAAATTTGAATGATTTCTTTGACATGCTGAGCAGGATCTTGAACGATACACATAAGTATTGTTACCAGTTTGAAATTTCTATTTTGGCCACCACATAAGTCTCACCAAAACACAACGGTTTCTTTCGTAGAATTAGCATTTAGGTGTTTCATAAGACACGATCCTATCTCATCTGGTCCTCGACCTGCTATTCCCTCATGGCAAAGGTTCATAGTTCCTTTGGATGTACCCATATCATGGATACCCAAATTGAAGCAAGAAAGTTGACGTTTGTAATGCATAACACCAACTTTTGGGAGCGAAATTGTCTTTTGCAGATCAAACGCAAGGACTGTGCATTTACCACTTATTGCTTTCTCTTTGTCTTTTTATAGTGTTGCCCTTGCAAGGTCAACCTGTCGATGATGTAGCTCTCTTTCCATGTTTACATCTTCAAGAGCTTTCACATTGTCAGAAGTGTTCTCTAGTGCTTTTAGAGAGTTGGTTTTAATTTTAAAGATATCACATTTCTAGCATGTGTCTTTGGGTGGCAATTTAAATGAGAGGTTGAACTTAGTTTTGAAATCTTTTTCATACAACAATTGTGACCCAATGTCAGACTCTGCATTTTCTGCTATCAGTTGCTCTTTATACAGCCTGTACATCAAGCTCAAATTGAGGTGACAGGAGAGATACTTCCTATCAGGACTATCCTTCTGATAATAGTAGCTCCTATAGCATGGAAATGAATTAATATGATCTCTGATGCGACGAATTCTTTCTTCAGGAAATTTACTATGCGGCTCATATTTTCCTCTTCTGTCTTGTAGTTGACCAGACTACACTTTCAGAAGAGCTCTGGGAATCTTTGAACTGTTAACACAGAGTGTGTTTAGGAACATATTTTTGCAAACCTTCACATCAGCTGATGTGGTAGGAATAAAGTAATGTCGAGTAAATGTTCTTAGGGGTTCTTCAGCATTTGATCTTCTGTCCTTCACAATGAAGGACTTTACAGACCGTCCAATCAAAGCTGTTTGTGTTTCATACCGTAATCATCACTGTAATACATATCAAAAAACAACTGTAGATCCTTTAGTGAGACTTTTTCATAACATTTGCGACGACATGTACAGCGGTAGTCCTTTAACGTTTTTCCCATTACTGTTTGTCCCGTTAATGATGTAAATGCGTTTCTGCTGTTTTTGCGAGTCTTCTGAACATTCTTTTTCCAGTTACCTGGATTGCTTTTCTTGTGCTTCACCCTAATTGGTTCTTTGAATTCTGCAAAAAATAAAAATGTTTCTTAATGTAAAACTATGACGTACATGTTCTCCACTTACAGCATTACGAATACAATTTAGCAAGTAAAATAGTTAAATAAAAGTTGACAACAGATGTGCAGTCAAAACGATGTGTTTTCGTATATTTAATTTGCCAAAGTGTACCAACTACGTTCCTAACCCTGACGGCATTCTCGATGTGCAGCGACTGTAATAATCGATCAGGAACATGTCCCTATCAGTAGTTGTTAGTATTCCACTACGTAGTTCACAGTTTACTCCCTAGATGGTAGCACAGCACATCATGTTGTTAGGTCACTTTTGCATATGACAGTAGCCTTCAATAATCGCATACAACGAAATAATGTTGTACACCATTCATAGCCAAATGTATGCAGTTTTAATTATAAAACATACCTTCACTACTTGATTGACATGAGAATGGAACATATTCATCGCTGGAACCACACTCAATGTCAACATTACTGTCATTTGACTCTTCTGAACTCCTGTATGCAACCAACGACCTATATAAACTACATAGACTGGCTATCGCACCGCCATCTTTGAAGCAACTTGAAAACTGAGCCGCCATGTCTTGTAACATCAAGGTGGAGCCTACACGTCGTCTGCTAGTGCTGAATGTTGTTATTGTTTAGTACGCATGGTGTAAAAAAAAGCCAATCTGCAACGACAATCTGATTTCTCTACTGTAAAACATATAGTGATGAAGGCTAAAAGAAATGAAACACACATCTGACATCGATTAATTGATAAGTTTATTACGAAATGTAGCAGTTCATTTCGCTGCACTGCCATATAGATTAGGTCAAAAGCAATTTTAAATAGTTCAGTAGGTCCAAAAACGATCAATTGACAGTGCAGGATCTTTCATTGTCCCTTAAACAATATAAGTTTGTATATATTTGCCGAATATGTTTCCACCTTCCTTCCATTGGCCTGGTTTTTGCACAAATGGTGTAACCTACAATTAAAATACTATTTTAACAGATTCATGACTAGAAAAGAGTAATGCGACTCTTCTCCAAATTCAGCTGGCACCATTAGATGGTCATAATCAAGTAAATAAATTCGGCCTGTCACCCAACATTCTGAATAATTCCACACACAACTACAAAGAAAGTTCTTCTTCCATATTAAGGTTTGACAGTCCCTGAAAACCCTTTCTGGCACTGTTAACAATTTGAATACACCATTGGAGCAATATAAAAACTATTTTTGATGCATTTTATTGCAATGAAACCTGTTTTCCATCAGTTTCCTCCAATTTACGGAGATACTGCTACAGTAAATTAAGTTTAACACTTGCTGTTAAACCATTAAGAAAACAATAGCCAACAGGAATTTTCCAACTCTCATTAATCCCAGTGACCATAAACACTGGTACCTCTTTTGGTATTTGGCTATCATCACTTTCCTCACATCCTTACCCTTAGTCAACATAACCCCAGACCTTATTACTATCCCATATTACGGCTTTTTTAAGAGCCACCTCATCGAACATCAGTGCAGCTAAAATAGGTCCTGAACTACACTGAACCTCATCCTCTAATTTTTTTAAGCTTTCTTCTGTAAATCCAGGACTGCCATTTACTGTAGTTGCTCACTTGTGGAGTGTTCGAGGATGGGATAATTTAACAGACTTCCTCAAATAATTATAAGGTTTGAAGGAGTAAAAATTGAGTGTAAGAGCAAACTGTCTTATTTCATTAGGATATTCAGGAATTGAACATTTGTTTTTCATTGCTAAAAGTGCTTCAAAAAATCACTATTTTTGTCACATCGTATCAATTCAGAAGCAGAGTCTTGAAGTCTCTTATTTAGGCCGGCAACCACTGTTTTATATGTCAAAATTTGTTTGTTCTTTCTTGAAACACTTTGCATTGCATGTTTCGCTTGCTTCGTCAGCTTCTCGATCCTTTTATTTAGTGCCTCATAATTCTGTTTCAATTTTTTGGGGCTAGGCAAGCAATAAGAATTATCTGTATGATCATTCTGATTCACTCTTTGACCTAAAAAAATTAAGTATTATCATTAAGTTTTATTTTTCTTTAAACATACATTGATTAGCAGTAAAGTTCACACATAACCCATATAACAAATAAATAACAGGAAAACTATTTTACCTGGCTCATTTGATAAGGAAGGGTCATTCCATGTCAAATCACCCAATAAAAAATAAATTTTACACCCCTCTCCTTAGATTTTCATGAAATTTGGCTCAAATGGTTCTAATACCATCCTGACAACACCTGAATTTTTTTTGCTGTACCGCTTATAGTTTTTTTTAAATAAATTTTTAAAGTTTTTATGTTTTGCGTTTTCCAAAATGGTAAATTTAATTTGTATTCAAAACTTTAAAATTGCTTATCTTAAAAACTCTTTTAGATAACGTCATGAATTTTTTCAGAAATTTTATTTATTATACATATTTGAAGATAAAAATGATACTATTAAAATATATTAATATTTTCTATGAAAAAATGATATATATATTTTTTTGAACGGATGTTTTGTTTTATAAGAATTGCAATATCTATAGTCTCAGACCTTATAGAAAGCTCAAATTTGTTTTAATTTACTCTTAAACATATAGGCTACTTGATACAACAAAAATACTGATGGCTTTTTAACATGTTTATTAATTATAGTAGATTACATTAGAATTATGTACAAAGATAGTATACTTACGACACTTATGTATAACCCAACTGATTGCTTGAAACATTGAATTTTTTGAGTAATTTTATCTTTTTAATAAACATTAATACTGATTCAAACTATTTTTCCACTTCATCCAAGAGCTTTCAGTTCTTTTGATACAGTCTTTTTTGAAGTAATACATTCGTCCAGTGCCACTTGATTGAGGTGTGTCTGCTACACAGACTATGTGCTCCAAAGGCAGAATGCAAGAATCTTCTCTTTCAGGCCAATAAAATGATACAGCTGGTCCTGAAAGATGTAGAAATAGAATTTCTGCATCTTCTTCATCATTGAATATTGTTTTTACTAGTCCAAAGTACCAGTTACCATCATAATTTGCAGCCACAAAGCTATTTATGGATGGTTCAACACGAACCCAATCAGAAGAAGAATGGAAAGAAAAGACTAAGGAGGATTTTACACTATCTGTAGTCCTTCTAATTTCAAGGTTGTTTATTGGAAGTGGTTTGAAGTTATGAAAACTTCTTGTTCCAGGAATGGTTCAGGTTGCTGAAAAATGTTTTTTTTTAACCGCAGAAAATCAGCTTCTTTTTTGTCAATAAGGTGAAAATGAATGTTTTCAATTTTTTTCACAAAACTTGCACACATCGATTGCAGTCATTATGTGTTCTTTGTCTGAAAGCTGTAGACTGGCTTTCCTTAAAATTCTTTTAGTAGTTCCTCCTAGGCCGTCACAAATTGACTTTCCATGACTTGTTGCAAAAAAAGAGTGTTGGGCTTTCAATTTAAAGTCTGTCAAGTGTTCAGTCAAATTTTTAAAACTGTTTCTATTTTTGTACTGCCCAGCACAACCATCTGTAAAGTAGTGAACTGAGTCAATGTCAGTATGATGTAATGACAGCCACTTTGTAAGTTCTTTTTGTACAGAGTTAACAAAATCAATGTCATGTTCATGTTCATCACTAATAAAACAGTGGTTGGAAACATAAACATTGTTTCCTTCATTTCTTAGAAAAACTCCAACTGAGTGTACAGCACAACCACCTCTATTCCAGTGGTAACATTGGATCTCATTTTGTATAACAAAGGAATGATTTTCACTGAAATCTATCACAATAATTGCTGTTTCAGGTGGTGGGTCTTCTTTCAATCTTTTAAAGGCTGCTGATTGGGATTTTGCTATAAACGAGTGCGGGGTGAGCTTTTCTAATGACCTAACCAATAAAGAAATGTAGTCTTCAACACTAATAGACTGTTTGATCATTTCTGCCCTGTCTGTGTTAACCCACTGACTGATTACAATTTCTTCTTCTAAATCATAATCTTCACTTAGTTTTTCAGTTAAGTACTCAGTTAGTGCAGTATTTGCAGGACAGCTGTCGCAATGATGTAGCATGCAGTTTTGGTTTTCCGTGTTGCAAACAAGTATCTTAATGAGGTCTTTATAAGATTCTTCAATTTTCACAGCATCCAGTAATAGTTTAATGTTCTGGTGGATACTGCATAGACATACAGTGTGTGTGCCTGCAGCACCAGCAAGGATACACCATAGAGATCTCAAGAAACAAAATTTTGAAAATCCTACTTCTACCTCGGGATTCTCCCATTTGAAAGAATAATAGAGTTCACTCAAGTTACACAAAATGAGTCTCTTTTGCATGTACACATTTTTTTGAGCGCTTACTTTGTCTTTTGTTCCAGGTAGCACTCTGGAACTTTCATCCTTTTCATAAAAATCTGTTACAAGTTTTACTGTATTTTCAGAAAGAGTTTTACCTTTTTTTGGACCAGGAGTTTCCAAAATACCCTTTCCAGATTTTAGCTTTCTAGCTTGTCACACCATGTACTCACTTACATTAAATTCTTTCATCACTTTATTTCTACTCCAAGAATCTGGAGCCAAGGTCAGAATTTTTCTAGACCTCCCAACAGATGATATCTTCTCTTTCACAATAGAAGTCATTACATCAAAATCCTTTGCTTTCTCAACCACACTTGTATCTACTTCTTCATCATCAGAACTTCGTGCATCATATTTTAATGCTTTAGAAACCACCTTTTTTGCAGTCTTTTCAATACTGCTAACCTTCCTTTTAAAATAAGACCCTTTACTCTGTTCTGACAAGCCATGAAGCTTTATCGGTGTTAAACCTAAATTATCAAGAGCAATGTTTGTTTGTACGAGGGATTCATTTCTGGATTCCAATCATTCTAATTCAACCATGACTTCATCATCTGTTTCACTTTCATTGACTTCAACTATTAATTTTTCCTCACAAAAGTTACGGCATGTTGAGCAAAGCTTTTGTCTAGGTTTTATGCTAATATTTTTTGTCAGTAATTGTTTAGAAAGATCCAAGTCTACACTTCTCAATGAGTTTTTGATGGGCTTTTTGTGTTTTAGTGGGTCTACACATGTTTAAAAAGTAGTAGCTGTGGTGTGAACATATATTCTTAAATTCTCACAGATTAGTTCCAGATTGTAAATGGATCAAATCTTTTTCTTCCTCACTCAATTCAGATACCGGTTGTAACTTTTTTAAATAACCCTACGCTAGAGGTTTGAATATCTGACATACTGATTTCACTTTTGGTCTGATTACTGTTCTGGTTACTTTTATAGGATATTGGAAAAGAATCTCTGTAAACTAAGTAACAGTACTTACTGAAAGTTCGAATAAACTTAATAAAATACTATCCAAGCACTATTTAACACTGTAATAATTTTTTACTTCAAAACACAGGAGTAACAAATCAAAATCACAGCATACATTGTTACTCCAAGAAGACAAAAACTTATTTTCGCTGTCTAAGTCACTTGGTACTTTTTATTTTTAAAATATAATAAATATTATTTTGAAAATTAGATAAATGTTAAACAGGTTAAAAAGCCAACATAATTTTTCTTTTATCTAATAGCCTATACAGTTAAGATTATTTTAAAACAAATTTGAGCTTTCTATCAGGTCTGAGACTCTAGATGTTGCAGTTTTTGTAAAACTAAACATCCATTAGCTAAAAAAACACCTTGTAATTTTTTTTTCATTTGGAAGATTTTAATATATCTTTATGGTAATTTTTTTACCACTTAGATATAATACACAAACTTATTCCAAAATTTCATACTGATATCTTGAGTATTCTTTAATATACAAATTTTTTTTAGTTGTAAGGAAATGTTTAAGTTACCATTTCCGACTGCAGAATCAACGCCAAATCTAAATACTTTAAAAATTTATAAAAAAAACTATAAGAGATAGAGCAAAAAATTTTACAAGTGCTTTCAGGATGATAAAAGAAGTAATTGTACCAATTTTCATGAAAATCTGACATGGTTGGTGTCAAGGCCTGGGTGACTTGACATGGAATGACCCGGAAGCTGATTCTTTACTGACAGGCCGTTTCTTTGGTTGTCTCTATACTATAGTTATTTTCTGCAGATGATCAGGAAACGTAAATATTGTCGGTACTGCGTTTGCCAGACGTCACCTTTTCCCGTTTGTACTATACATGTATCTATCTTCAAAGTGAAACGAGTATATGTAGCTATATTGAGTTGGCTACCACTTATCTCGCCTCATATTGGCTGCCCACCGACTTAACAGCTCTTTCTTTTTCAGAGGAGATCTAAAAATAAAGAGATGTGTATACATAGCTTATTTACATTTTGTATAAAGCTTAAACACAAAAATGATGCACAAGGCGCTAAGTACAACACGCATTCAGATACTCACCTAAAATATGATATTCCAGTTGTTTTATCACTTCTGTTAGCGCAATTGTATGCTGCACATACACTAGACATGATTCGCGATTGGTCAGTTACAACTGAAAAACAGTGATTTTCTAACGCCAGTACTACACCAAATGTAAATACACTGACATGTAGACGTTTCAAAAAATGTCGGCTGGTGTTGCTTTTTGCTGCCACTGGGAGCGCTGTTACCTCATAGATAGCACTTCTATATAGTTTATTTACCTCCTTGTATGCAACTTCGTCTGCCATCTTGTTACTGGATTTAGTTCACTCTGGCACCAGAGATAAATGTAGATCTGAGACACTGCAGAAGTGCCAACATAAAAAAACGCTCAGTGTCCCTCAAGTGTCCTGGTTCGTTTTGTCATATGAATATTTTCTGCACCATTATCAATAGCTAACCTAAAATGTCAAAATTTGTAGTTGGTTCACTCTGGCATTGGACCCTCCAAATTTTAGAATCCAAATCTGGTTTCTAAATCATTTATCCTACCATTGCCCTTTAGAAAACCTACAATGAAATCACCATATATGCTAGTAACAAATCCAAATTCCTCATAAACAGTTGAAAATTTCCCTGTGGAATTTTATACACCTTACAATTTCAAAGTGAACAAGTTTTCAATATTAATTCAAAACCACACGCGTCTGTGGGTGTGTCAGATAATATTATTGACAGAGATCCTGCGTGTAGCATAGAGTAAGGCCTGCTAAAGATTGCATCAACTATAAGACATACCAATGTTGCGTTTGTATCTATTCTGAGGCACCATGACTGAACTCATTTGAATTCTTCTGTCAAGACAGTTAATTTGCACCTGGTATGGCTGCTTATGTCGGGTGCAGGATCACATATTGGTGTGGTTTCTTTCGGTTCTGTTGATAGTTGGGGTTATAACAGGCATGACCTTCAACTCAACAGGAAAGGGAAGGATACCCTGGCAGAACTAATAGCATAAAATTGAAGAGGGGGAGTCACTCCCATGAGTGCTAAAATTCCAGTGGTCACAGGTGACAGGACATCACCATTTTTAGGGTAGGGAGGATAGAAAGGAACTAAGTTTTAACAGGGATGAGGGTTGAAACGAACCAGTTCAGAAAAGAAAGGAAGCAACATAATCCTGGCATATTGCATCAGCACAAGCAACTGTTGGTTAAGAATTTTCAACAAGCAGCAGAAATTTTATTTACACCCAGCTTTGTCTCAATCAATTTGAAATGCCAACTATCTTCATTGGATCAAAATACTCAAGGACTGAAAAGTAAAATTAATGACCCACTTATCTTTGTTGACGAGTTAGAGTCATCAAACAAAATGTACATAGTCTACCTCTCTAAACAACACATAACCACTGTTACAGAAGCATTAAGCTTCACAGGATTTATGTTAGCATCTTACATCTGTAGAACAGAAAAGGAGAAAGGAGTAGATGCCTCATTAAAAAGTGATTTTCATAAATTAAGAACATAAGACACTCTTAAATTTTCATAGACCAGCATGTGGAAGCATGTATGACTGAAGGTGAAGTTTATAATAAATGGTTTATATTAATAAGACCGTATTGAGCACCTGCACATAACTTTACTCTGTTAATAAATGACCTAGAAGGTCTGCAGGACTAAATAACAGCAAAAAATCGTGTTTACTGGTGACTGTAATGTAGATTTTCTTGAGAATTCTTCCAGTAAGAATTAGTTACAGTAAGTAACATTACCATTCAACTCAATTCCTAATGTAAGCTTCCCAACTTGGGTAACTAATTCCTCATAAACAACCACTGCTAATTACCCTTATATAAAGACGTAATGAACAAAATCATATCATAAAACCAACAGTCAATGGCCTCTCATACCATGACATGCAGTTCTTTTTATAAAATGTTAATACTGAATGGGTTATAATATCCATTAAATTTGAATTCAGGAAAGTAGTCAGTAAGCGAAAAATTGATTGCTTCATGACATTTCTCAAAGACATTAACTGGAGTGATGTATTTGGTGCTCAGGGCCTAAAGAAAAATACATCCCTTTGATTAATAAAATCCTTACCTCATTCTGACACTGCTTTCCCCAAAACTAACCTACATAAGACCATAGTAACAAAAAAACACAAATTACTTGTGTAATAAAGGTGTTTTGTAAAACAAAAAGGAAAAATTACTGTCATTTAGCAACAGCTCTCATGTTTATGCTATGGCTTATTACAAAACATGCTGCAAAATATTAAAGTGAGTAATACAAGCATAAAAACAAATGCACTGTGAGAAAACGATAACGTTATCAGATAGTAATGTAAAGATAATATGAGATACAGTGAATGAGGAGACTGGTAGAACCAGGCATGAAGAGGAGCAGATGGCATTCGGAGTAAATGATACATTGGTAACAGATGTGTGCAGTACTGAAAAACTTTTTAATGAGCATTTCATGACTGATTCTGAATAGATAAAAGTGTCATGCTCAGTAGACACTGCCACAGAATATCTCACACTAGTCATTACAAATAATTTCAGCACTTTGAATAGGACCCTCATTAGACCCTAATTCTAATGTCCACCATGGAATCTTTCGAATTAAAAAAATTCTGGTGGTTATGATAAAAAAATCAACGAAGCTAAATGAAGGGAGTACTTCTGTATTTAGTAATGTCTATCTGTGTAACCAATCAATTATCTTTGGAAGACTTCTTGAACGATTGAAATGAACAGGAAACGGAGATAGTCAGTAGCAAAGAGAGATGTATCAAAACGTTTTCAATAGTGCTGAGCCACAGTTATACAGTATTTTGTGAACGACTACGCCACCATTAGACTGTATATTACTGTATTTTTCTTCTGTACACTCTAGATTCAACTTTTATCCCATTATCGAGTACAATGTTCCTAGACCATTAACACATCATATCTGGTAGAGTCAGTCCAAAGCTTTGGACTTTGAGTGGTCTGAGTACATTGTACTCGATAACAGCGTAAAAGACGAAATCTAGAATGTATAGAAGAAAAATAGAGTATTATATAGTCAAATAACAGTTTAGTCTTTCAAAAAATACTGGACTCGATAATGACATAAAAGTCGAAATCTAGCTTCCGGCTTCTTGCTAAATGGTGTTGCTTAGTTTGGGTCCTTTTCTCGCTACAGGGAGCCTTAGTGTGCAGTAGTGCTGCGTTCCTGGTTGGCTGAGCAAAAGTCAAGTGTGTGTCTAAAAATGTTCCAGCTGCTGCTTGTAGCTTTCAGTGTGAAGTCGTTGTGTCTATTTGTCGAGTGACATAATCACATGTCGAACTTTTCGGCGAGGCTGCACCTTCCGCCATCAGCTCTTATATTGTGCTTCAGCTCCATATTCAAAATGTTTCTTTACATGCATTAGTCACTTTCCAAAAGGTTCACAGATTTTTCCCTAGCAAGTGACAAACAGTTCTGGTCCTCCATACAATTTTATTCTAAAGTGAAGGAGCCTCTCCAGTGTACACATCAATTTTAACGTAATGGTAGTCAACTGGAACTGTGTAGCCACCAGTTGTCAATGTTAGCTAAACAACAATGTTGGTATGATTCTTACATTATCTAGTTAACATCAATCTAATGTCAGTTTGCTCGACACACACAATACACACACACACACACACACACACACACACACACACACACACACACACACACACACACACACACACACACACACACACACACACACACACACAAATATTTGTCTACTTTAAGCGGTCATGACTCAGTGCTTTAATAGACGCGCTAGATCAAAGTTGGCAGGAGGCAGTGACCCATGTCAGACACATAACTTGATATATCTTAAAATTCATTAAGCAGGGTTTGTAGGGCCTACGTGGGAAATGTGAAATTAGCCTACTTCATATACCTTTGTCTCTGGAACCAATGAAGGTAACACGCTACAATTTTTACAGCTGTCTTATCCATGGTATTTACGTCTACCGAACCAGAATTAAGAGATAAGGTACAGAGGAAGAGAGATATGTATGTATTTTCAATTGTGCTATTTTTTACAGAAATAATTTTACACATAACCCCCTAGATGGCCTTCTATTCAAGTTGTTGCTATGGTTGTGCTTCAGTAGGTACAATATATTAAAATGAAATAGATTCCAAAGTTTCATATAGCTATCACAAGTAGGTTTTGATATAAAGGAACATAAAGCATAAAAATGTCCTTTTGAGAAAATCACATTTAAAGTATAAAATAATAAAAACTGACTTGTAATTTTAAATTAAGTCTCAAAAACACCCAACAGTATAGTCAGCATCACCATCTTTGCCAGCTTCCTTCTCAAAAAGCTTCTTACTTCTGATTGATCTTGCTTCTTTGATGCTGAACTAAGCTGCACACTGTGCCTTGGTGAGTCTTATTTTCTCCAATAACTTTAAGCCCTTTACAGTAAGGTAGCCAGGAGTGACGTTAAGATGTTTTATAATTCTTATTCTTCCCATATTTCCATCATCAAATGTTAAAACAGCATCAATAACTCCCCATTTTAGTGTATTGAGCCCTAAAAATCATTTTTGGGCAGATGTGTCCAGATAATATTATATAATGATTCATTAGGATTCTGTGTTCACCCATGTAGATACTTTTGGAGGAGGTCTGGGTGAGCTAGGTCCCTATAAATTGATTGTATTGCTTCCATAACAGTTTCAGGAATAGAGTTCTTCTGTTCAAAAGACACTCCTGAAACTTCAGCCTTCCAGAATTTACACCACAATTCAGGTTCAGGTGAGCAGACTGCATGTGTCAGTTCTCTGTCGGTTGAAAGTTTGTGGAAGTATGTGGCCCAGACTGCTTTTCTCATACTTTCTAAATCATTTCCGTTATTCCTGATGGTCATAACACTTCTGGAGCTGATCTATTGTTTTATCAGCAGCTGACCTCTAAGTGGCATGCCATCAGGCAGTATGGTGGTGGGAAGAGATTGTTTTAATTTTCTGAGACGTGTGCCCATCCTGTTTAGCACATTCCCAACACATTCCAATTTCTTTATCACAATATTTTCACATGGATTTGCTTCAACAACACACTTATATGCCTTAGAATCTCCATCCCCAAGGAACTGGATGTATTGTACAGCCCTTTCCTGCAGTGATCTGCTATACATTTTCATTGCGGCATCAGCTTCCATTCCTCTGCTAGTTCCTTCATAATTTTTCTGACAGTTTTCATGTTCATTTTGTTCCATTTTTGTCACAGGAGCTTTAGCAATGTTTTGTAAGTGCCTCAAAATCAATTACTTTGCCTGTGTCTGTGATTGTGACAACTAAGTTTTTCGACATATGACCACACTTTTGCCATATCCCATCAAATGCAACTGGTATATCAATGTTACCTTCATTCACTTCAACAGCTTCATTTGTTGCAGCCTTCATTGACATGGAAGCGACAGATTCAACAGCTTCTCCTGCTGCTTCAGTATACCTCTGAATTTTTGTAGGTGGTGGTGGTAGATTCATAACCGAACAGAAACATTAATGCCCACTAAGACCTTTTCCGATAGCTCTCATGGCATAGGAAAGTCTTACATTTACCTCACAAAGATTACTCTTGCGTTCATTTGACATTACAAATGACTTTTTGTTGTCACAGCCAGTGCAAATAATTACTATTCTCATAGTGAATCCTATTTTTGCAGAAAAATCTTCTTCAATAATTACTTTTCTGCCACGAATATTTCAGCACAGTGTATCACACAACACCCGAATTAAAATATTCATATCACACAAAACATAGCCCAGACCAGAAGAACTATTTTCTAAGTTATCCTGCAGTAATCCTAGTTCCTCGAATTGTTTATATAATTTAGTTTTACTTGCATTGGGTGAGGTCGCATCTCCTTTGTTCTCTGGTGGCACATCAAGGTTATCTGATTTTACACTCCTTGTGGGTTTCAACTCTTGAACAACACACGGTTTTACACTTCTAGTGTGTTGGTTTCCACCAAACTTACATTTCTTGAATAGACTAGCACTTCTAGGCATGTTTATATTATGTCAAACAGCACCAGATTACGTTGGAAGTCAATGTTACACTCAAAACAGACAAGCAGTTCCCAAGCGACTGCGAAATAGCAGTGTGACTAACATCGAGCGCTACGTGTTTTCTGTCAGAGATGGAAATCAGAGCCTTCTATAAAATCTAGTTTCTGAGATATTCACATATAAACAGACGCACGTCCGAAATTCTTTAATCTCGCAGATATGCATGTAAGACTTCAAAATTAAAAATAAAATACTTCTACACATCACACTTTTTTGCAGGAAAGACTACATAATATTCTAGGGCTTGTTTTGTAAAATGTGAATATTTTCGAATTTTTGCCTGCAAACTCCCCTCAGAGAAATTTAATTTCCAGGTTATCTATGCAGACGCGAAGAACTGACCTTTGCTACATCAATGAAATGAAAAAATAAACCAAGGAACCATTGCTTATTTCTACGACATTGGGAATATAGTGCTATGCGTTTGTCCACAAGGTCAACATCTTCCATGTTGCTGTTGTAAAATTCTACAGCAAATGGTCAAGGAACACACGTTTCCTTTTTCTTCTTTTGACTCCAACACTGCACTTGACCTGTAGGTTGGTTATCAGCACAGGCAGAAGCCATTGGACACAAGTTATGGTAATCGTAATATTGTCTTTGTTACTAACACATCTGTAAGTGTCTCGCACGTCTTTTCTTAGGTCTTTGTCTTAAGACAGCAATGAATAAACAGCTGCATGAAACCGATTGGTATTGCAATATCCAATGGCATAAATGCCATGTTTCTTCATTTCTTGAAGCAGTTGCACACTTGTAAAGATAGTAAGCACCGAGTACACTAATATTTTATCCATCACCACTTGCACTGTGGTAAACCTGAAATCTATACTTGTGGTCTGATGTAAGAGCATGCATATAAACTTTCAGTCTCCACTTTCTGAGCTACTTTCTGTTATACTGTTTCATGTTGTGAAAGTCCTTGGAAGAGTCTTCCTCAGAGCTTGAGCTTGTTCCACTTATCACATCAGAGACAGATAAATTGAATGGCTCCTAATCATCAGTTTCACTATCACATGCTGTTTTGGAATCCAAATCGGATGTAAATTGTCAGCACATACTGAAATTCAAGGAAATTTGTAAAAATGAAACTTCTTGGCATATTAAAACCGTGTGGCAGAACTCAGGACCTTTATCTCTTTGCAGGCAAGTGCTCTACTGTCTGAGCTACCCAAGCACCACTCACAACCTCTCCTCACAGCGTTACTTCCACCTCATCTCCTACCTTCCAGACTTCACAGAATCTCACCTGAGAAACTAAGCCATCTCTATACAAAACCCTTTCTTCCGGGAGTGCTTGTCTTAGAAATTTCGCAGGAGAGCTTCTGTGAAGTCTGGAAGGTAGGAAATGAGGTACTGGCGGAAGTAAAGCTGTAAAGAGCAATCGTCGGTGCTTTGGTAGCGCAGTCGGTAGCGCACTTGCCCACAAAAGGCACAGGTCCTGAGCTTGAGTTATGGTCTGGCACACAGTTTTAATCTGCCAGATAGTTTCATACCAGCGCACACTCTAGTACAGACAGAAAATTTCATTTTTAACAGTGTTAGCATTAATTTAAATAAGAAACCAAAGTAAAAACTGTAAAACGACATGTGAACTGAATGCTTCACTACGTTGAGCTATTATTTCATACTGAAAGAGGCTTACAACCAACGCCATTATTGCATGATGTCCACTGCAGCTGACAGATATTTTTTGCTTCATATCGATAGTAAAAATATGGTTAAACAGTCTGCGATTATTGAGAAATGGAGCAGTGTCTATCTAGATTTACTTACCATTCTCCTCGAACCCTCAAAGTAGTATAGTAATGTTGAAAGTCGATCTCGCTTCGCAGTCTCCATATTTGTACCTATAATGTTTGGAGGCAAACATAAGCAATAATAGTTACGCTGCCGCCCGACTAATGATAGCATTAGCTCGAATATTTCCAGTTGGGTAGACCTGCATGTGTCATAGACTTCAAAATACTACACTCATATTAAAATAACATTTTGATTAACATTTCGACAAGTCGAGTGGCAAGGCCAGCCGCCAGTCTACCGTGATTCTTTCTTGAGCACCACGTGCCGCTATATTGCCTGTCTTGCAGGCACACATAGAGGCTTGCAATGTCTTGATAAAGATTTCAGGGTAGTGCAAAGACTGGCAACTTGCTGTAACTATTCATAAACTAAAATTTGTGGACGTTACAAAGCGCAAAAAAATGTATTCTTTCACAATATAAATCAGATTATATAGAACCTGAGTGTAACAGTTTGTCAGGATGTGGAATCGAATGATCATATCGGTTGAGTCGTAGGCGGCAAGTTTCGGTTCATTAATAGGATACTGGAGAAATTCAGTTGGTCTACAAAAGCGATGGTTACGAAAGACTCCTGTGATACATTCTAAAACCGTACGTTTTCCAGTGCGAGGAAGCCATGCCAAGTAGAGTTAACAGAGTATAAACAACGTGCGAGAAGAAAGGCAGTATCGATGTTCACAGATTTGTGTGACTCACTGCAAATAGTGGCATAAATGCGGAAAATCAAGAACTGATTGAACTTGAAGACGGAAGTCAATTGTCCCCCAAAAACCTTCTTGAAAAGTTTCAAGAACTGCTATAAGGTGAAAAGTCTAGAAATATGTTACAATGTCCCCTCGTTGGGAGCGCGAAGACAAGACGAGTCTACATTGAGAGACATTAAAATGCTTGCTTCCTGCGCCCCATACGCGAACAGAACTAGAAAAAAATCCTGTGGAGCAGTAGGAAGTACCCCCTGCCACGTAATTCACAGTGGTTTCCAGAGTATTGATGTAAGTGTGCTGATCAATCAAAAATTGGGCTTTTGGACGAAAGAGCTATTCTGCTTTCCCCTTTTTCCTCCATTCTGTAGGGCTTATCTAAGATTTAGATTAGATTAGTACTTGTTCCATAGATCATGAATTCGACACTTTGTAATGATGTGGAACATGCCAGGTTAATAAAAGGTGTCTATACAAGATGTTACATTGCACAAAATATTACAAGACACTTAATATTTTTAATTTTGTTGTTGGGGTTGGGGAAATTACCCACTTACTATATCCAAAAATGCATCTAATGAGTAGAAGGAGTTGCCATTAAGAAATTCTTTTAGCTTCCTTTTAAATGCTATATGGCTATCTGTCAGACTTTTGATGCTATTAGGTAAGTGACCAAAGAATTTTGTGGGAGCGTAATTTTCCTCCTTCTGAGCCAAAGTTAGATTTAACCTTGAGTAGTGAAGATCATCTTTTCTCCTAGCCATTTAGCCATATACACTGCTATTACTTTTGAATTCGTTCGGATTATTAATAACAAATTTCATAAATGAATATATATATATATATATATATATATATATATATATTGTGAGGCTACAATGAAGATCCCTAGCTCTTTAAATATGTGTCTGCAGGATGTTCTTGGATGAGCTCCAGCAATTATTCTGATTACACGCTTTTGTGCAATGAACACTCTTTTATTCAATGATGAATTACCCCAGAATATGATGCCATACGAAAGCAGAGAATGAAAATAGGCGTGGTAAGCTAATTTAATGAGATGTATATCGCCAAAATTTGCAATGACCCTAATGGCATAAGTAGCTGAACTTAAACGTTTCAGCAGAAATTTTGAATACTCTACCTTAGCTATTGATTTTTGATCGAAGTCTATAGTTATTAATGGTATCATTCCATTTACTGTTTGTAACTGTATATACTGTGTTTGGTCGAAGTTTAATGAGAGCCCATTTGCAGAGAACCACTTAATGATTTTCTGAAAAACATCATTTACAATTTTACCGCTTAATTCTTGTGTGTTGGATGTGATAGCTATACTTGTATCATCGGCAAAAAGTACCAGCTTTGCATCTTAGTGAACATAGAATGGCAAGTCATTAATATATATTAAGAACAGCAGAGGACCCAAGACCGAATCTTGCATAACCCCATTCTTGATTGTTCCCCAGTTTGAGAAATCGCCAGTTTTTTGCATATTATGTGAACTGCTTATTTCAAATTTCAGCACTTTTCCAGTTAGGTATGATTTAAACCATTTGAGCACTGTCCCATTGATACCACACTACTTGAGCTTATCTAGAAGTATTCTATGATTTACACAATCAAAAGACTTTGATAGATCACAAAAATCCTAACGGGTGACTTCCAGTTACTCAGAGGATTTAATATTTCATTAGTGAAAGTATATATAGCATTTGACATTCAAAAACCCTTCTGGAAACCAAACTGACATTTTGTTAAAACTTTATTTTTACAAAGCTGTGAAGCTACTCTACAAAACACATTACTTTTTCAAGAATTTTGGATAAGGCAGTCAGAAGAAAGATTTGGCAGTAGTTGTTGACATCAGACGTATCCCATTTTTTATGCAGTGGTTTAACAATGGCATACTTTAGCCTATCTGGGAAAAATCCTGCTTCAGAGAGCTATTACGTATGTGGCTAAGAATCCCATTTATTTCCTGGGAACAGGCTTTTATTTTCCTGATGGAAATGCCATCAATCCCTTGTGAGCTTTTATTCTTGAGAGAGTTTATTGTCTTCCTAATTTCAGAAGGAGAGGTGGGTGGAATTTCAATCGTATCAAATGAGTGGGTAAGGCCTCTTTCATTAACTGCCTTGCTTCTCCTAATGAACATTTAGATCCTATTTTCTCTATAACATTTAAAAAAGGATTATTCAAAATGTTTTCGACTTCTGGCTTGTTGTTTATCAAGTTTCCATTCGCTTTGATGGTGATGCTGTCATCCTTTACTCTTGGTTGCCCTGTCTCCCTTGTAATAATATTCCAAATTGTTTTGATTTTCTAATCAGAGGTATTAATCTCAGACATGATGCACATGCTTCTGGACTTTTTCATAACCTTTCTTAATGGAGCACAATAGTTTTTATAATATTTGGCTGTTTCTGGGCCATTACTCTTTCTTGTGTTTGATACTTTTCCCTTTTGTGGTTACAGGATATTTTATTCCTTTAGTAAGCCAAGTTTTTTGCAAGGTTTCTTATAATTAGATTTAACTACTTTCTTGGGGAAACAGTTTTCAAATTCACTTACGAGTGTACCATGAAATACGTTATATTTTAAATTAGCATCGGGTTCCTTGTTCACCTCATCCCAGTCTAACTGCCGAAGATCTTCTCTGAAATTTCTAATTGTTGAGTCATTAATTGAACACACAGGTTTGGAGGGTAGTTTCGAATTACTGAATGGAGGTATGTTATATACTGTAATTAGTTGAGCATCATGATCAGGAAGCCCATTTTCAACAGGACAACAATTTATGTTTTTAAACCTGTCTTGGTCTATAAAAGTGTTATCTATCAATGTGCTGCTGTCCTTTATTACCCGAGTAGGAAAATTAATTACAGATGTCAAATTGAAAGAACTGAGCAAGATTTCCAGGTCATTTTTCCAATTACATTCTTTCAGTGAATCAACACTGAAGTCCTCCACAAATAATAATTCACTTTCCGCTGTCTGACAGATAGCACAACAAGGCATCAAAGTTTTCCAGGAATAAATGAAAGTTTCCTTAAGGGGACCTATATACTGTTACAATTATAAAAGTGCCCCCCTTCAGTTTAATTTGACAGGCACATGCTTCTATATGTTGCTCTAGACAAAACTTTTTTGTATCTAAGCTGTCTAGGCAGTGATAACTTTTGACATGTATGGCAACTCCTCCTCTCACCTTATTCTCTCTACTCATATGTGCAGCTAGTTTATAACCAGTGATATTTAACTTTTCTATATCAGATACAATGTGATGCTCAGACAGTTATAGTATATTTATTACATTATAAGGTTCAATGACATCTAAACAAACCAGGAGCTCATCTACTTTATTCTTCAGTCCCAGGATATTTTGGTGAAAAATGGTAACATTATTTTTTACTTTACTTTCATGAGAATGTACTTTTTTCTTTAACCTACCAATATTTCGGTTAAATATGGTAACATTATTATTTACTTTCCTGTTGTGAGAATTTTGTGAGTTTTGGACCTCAATAGCACCTGCCTGCCTGGACTTCTCATTGGACACTAGAAGGATAACACTGTTGTTACATTTGATCACACACAAGTGGATTTCTAATTCCAGCACGTGAACATTTATATGCTCCTAAATATTAATTAGTACCGTGTTTTCTCGTAAGATTATATTATTATCCTCAGGTGAACTCCGTTACTTTTCACTTTGAATAATTTATGTACGCATCCTCCGAGAAATATCGAAAGCAGTAGAAAGAGTGTGGTATTAATTATTCTGTGTTTTTCTGCAGTTTTGTCAGTTATTTACTTTTTTTTTTTTTTTTTTTTACTTGCGATATCTCCAATTTGGTATGTTGCACAGAGAAGTTGTGGTGTCAATGTTGGCAACGAATCAGCGTTAGCCGTTTGGTTGATATGAAATCCACAGGAGCGCCGAAATCACGTTGTTTTAATACATAGTTTGTTACACATCCGTGAAATGTGAGTATATAATAGACAACACGAATGTTTGTTGACCGAGATATTTGAATTAACATTATCTGCTGTGAGTTGGCGTCACGTAGCGTAATTTGGCGTTATGACATTTGGTGCCGGTATTGTTAAATGATAAACGATCATAGATGATTTCATGAATGAAAAGTATGCTGAATTGTCACTAAGCAGCCACAGTGTGATATGAGTGTTAAGAAAGTTGACCACTACGTAAGATATCCAATAAAAAGATCCCAGCAACGCACCCGAAAACCTGTTGAACTTCAGGCGCAGAAAAGAATAGCATTTAGACTTCTAATTAAAAGTTGTTTATGTTCCAGTTCTTATGTGGGAGAAAAACATAACTTGAACAAATCTTCGCAGATCTCAGACCAGCAACATTATTTATTTAGTTTCAAAACATGAAACACATTTTGAGGTATATAAACAAGTCGAGCTACATCCGAAACCAGTGTTCTATGTTTGTGCAGGGATAGTGTCCTTAAATAGTCGAAGAGCCGATGCAATCAAGATTTGAGAATGCTCCGTTACTTTTATTAAGTTAACGTTACTTTTGAAATTATCTCGTTTTTTTTGTTTTTTTTATACGTTGAAAATGATCACAGGTAACAGTGGGCACGTCTATTTGAAAGTAGTGTACTTGCTGTTTTACGATATACACACACACGCACGGGCTCCCAAACGGAATGTTCACTTTTAATACTGTGCTGGTGTTTGTACAACAATAAACGCCCATCCGTCTTTTCCACATCTCCGATCTTAATTATTTCTTTTTCAGAAATATGCTGAGCTCAGCCATGGACAGAGCAGTGCCTTTGGACCCATTTAGGTCCCATGTCGAATCTCTGGAACTTGCTGGAAGAGCACTTGATAGAGCTCTTCAGAAAGACAATTGTTTCCCGTCTTTAATAGAAGTCACCCAAGTAGCACAAGGTATGTTGCATATCTCTCTCTCTCTCTCTCTCTCTCTCTCTCTCTCTCTCTCTCTCTCTCTCTTTCTGTCTTCCACCTCACAACTCATACCAGATGATTGTCATAATTAATTTGTGAGACTACTGTATATGTAACATACTTCCAATTACTGCAGATAATAGTGATGTGGTATTCAGACTGTTACTGTGGATAGCAACTGATTGGTTTCCTGACTTCATGGAATAAAAAAAAAAAAAAAAAAAAACTAAAATGCTTACTCTTTCATCCAGGGATTCTGTCAGTGATACAGTATTTGTCATAATAAAATGGAAATAAATATCTCCAATATACATACACTCAATATATAAAAATGTTTCATGAGGTTAGGGCAGGTGGTTGCCCATTGCCTGCAGAAGGAACCATCCCGGCATGTACGTGCAATGATTTATTAAAATCACATAAAGCCTAAACCAGGATAGGTAAACTGAGGAAACTCCGTCGTCCTGCGTGTGAAGTCAGTATCTTAACACTATACGTTTGGTTGGTCCTTATTGTACAGTGTTCTTTTTATGACACAGTTTGTGCCAAAATTTTTAGGCAACATAGTTGTGTGGAGATAACGATTAATTTACGTGTAATCAATTATTCAAAATGACAGTCACAGTCGCATTATTTATTTTGCCGCCAACTGGTTTCAACCCACGATGGTGTCATCTTCAGGGCAATTTACACCATTTGGTCATTCGCTGTAGTCGTCACCCTGCCTGTGCACGGTTGGTAACCTGCACAGGCAGGGTGACAACTCCTGCGAGTGACTAAATGGTGTAAATTGCCCTGAAGATAACACAATCGCAGGTTGAAACTGGTTGGCTGCAAAATAAATAATGTGATTGTGACTGTCATTTTGAATAATTGATTGTGCCAAAATCTTAAAACGTAGAAAATAGTTTCCTGGTAAATAGTAAAATATGATAGTCTCTTATCCAAACTTTGATACTGTTTTCTGTGAATTCCTCATTCTACGTGAATGACAATCAGTCTTTTTAGCAAATCAAAGCTCCTTGTTGTTTATATTGCTATCTTTTAGTCTATTGATAATGCTGAACTCCATATGTCCTGGTTTTAAATAGTGTGTTTGAAGTTTAAAATTTTCTCTGTATTAAGTTCTGTAGTTTTATTTGAAACTGTTACTTTCAAGTCTGTGTACTTCATGTATAAGAAAATAAAAATCTCTCAGATGTATAAGCAAGGAATTAATGGAATTTTAAATTGTTTTATTAGTGGACAATGTGGCGTCCATTGTTTTTGATAATACTTATTACTACAGCTGTATGTAAATACTTGGCAGGCCGCCATATAATGTGTGGTGGAGAGTAACTATTACCATTTACTAGTAATTTCCTTTCGTGTCCCCCTCACAAACTCATATAGATGGCAAAAAAGGATTGGATGACCCTCTGTACTAGCTCTAATTTCATTTGTGTTATCATTGTGATTCATAAACAAAGTGTATGTTTGCAAAAGTAGAATTATTTGGCAGTCTGTCTCAAATGTCGGCTCTCTAAATTTCCACAATACTGCTTTGCATCCAGGGATTCCCATTTTTCAATAATTATTATTTTCCAGTACTAGAAACCTCATCACATTTGTTAAATTGAAGTTGTGGGTTGGCAAAATTCAAATAAACAAGTTATGAATCACTGAAATAGCTCATATCCTGGTGGAATGCCGCCTCCTTCTGCTGGCTCTCCACACTATTCATGTTCTTGTAAATTATTTCTCCCTCACATTGACAGATGACTTACAAAGTTAAATCATTTACGAAGTGGACTGCATGTAGAGTTAGGTAGTACCTCTCCATTTTCAATATGGTCGTTCTGATTCGTTGTCAGTAAGTATGAGTCACTTAGCTGGCTAACCTAATTTCATCTGACTGCTGTTGCTGCTTCAGCATGATTCAGACATTGCCTATGTAAAATTAACTCACTTAAATATAATTGTGCTTGTCTGGAAGCAGCACTTAGCAATTCTTACATATTCTGACCTGGAGGAGGTGGTGGATCTCCCCCAACATGGACACATTTGTGCTGATTCTGAGTGTGCAATGTGCAGTCAGCAGTCAATCTAGAAGGGAGGAGCATTACTTCCTACAGTGACCCAGTTCACTTGGTTTGTGGGGCTGCCTGCAATTAGTGTTGGTGAATGGTGGTGGATGTGAAGGCATATTTTGTCAAGTGATGGCAGTGCTCTATTTGCAGCATTGCATTAAAAATGAAAATAATAAAAATCCATGTCAGTGTGGTCCTGTGGTTAGCATTAGATTACATCAGACTGCAACTTCAATCCAGCTATTGTAGATGATTCACTGTGGTGGTTAATAATATATTTCAGTAAAGAAATAGGATATCTTGTTAGTTAATTCCTCACAGAACTGCTTGATGTGGAAATGTGGTCAGAACTTGGCCTTGTGTTAGGAAGGTGTGGCTTTCAGGTCTGTATTGGGCCATCCTGCCAATATTAAGTGGTCCTTTTGAAAAGGACAGGGCCAGCTTCCTGACATATGATTATCTGATCTGTGTTTGTTCAATCTCTAATAGTGGAATGTTCCTACCACAAGACTTAAGACTTTCATGTGTGTGTGTTGCGAGCATGGGACACTGAGCTGCAGGATGAACACTTCCTTTTCCGTGTTGAGGTTTCTGTCTCTATCGTATCCAATTACTTAAATTCTTCTTGTCAGTCACCCATGTCATGCTTTTGTTCGGTAGTGGGTGCCTCCTGTGCCCCATCAGTGTGGTTTCTGGGAGGGACAGTCCATACTATGCCACCTTCTTAGATTGGAAAAAGTAGTCAGACAGACTCCCAACACCCGCCATTGCCTGGCACCATCAGACTCTGTGACTGGTCTTTTGTGTGTCCATACTGACTTTTACTTCAGTTTTTATTTCATCAGTTGTTCCAGGTCAGAGTTGTTACTTCTCTGCATGGACCCTTTCTTGTGGTTTCCAAATTTCTTCTGCAAAAACACTAATCAGCATTTCTGTCATCTTACCACAGTCCATGCTGTCCCAGAACTTTACTTGGGTGCTGTGCTGGAAGCGGTTTTTGAATCTTCCTTTTGTTAAAGAACTGACTTGGCTGCTCCATATTTGTCAACTAAAGATTGACTGAACGCAAAATGTTGTCTTTCTCTGCTTCCTTGCCCACACACATTCAGGTGTGGATTGCATCATTCACCATCAAATCTACTGGGCATTGATCCAGTCACACTTGGGGACTTTGTTTGCCAGGTTTATGTCTCGGTGGTGCCTTTGGCTTTGAAGTTGTTGGACCCAGTCCTGGAGAGTCACTCTTCCAAAGTGAGGGTCTTCATTCTTCAGCTTCAACAGTACCAACTCGTACACACCTATGAGGCTGCCATTTGACAATTTCCTGACCCTTCGGTGTATTCTATTCTTTCTTGCATGCAAAGGGCATTGACACCCTGTCAACTGCCACTGGGTAGGATTACTAGTTGGAATGCTCCTCACAGCCCACTACCAAGACTTGCACTTATACTCCCTACAGTTACTCCTCATGTTTTCTCGCACCCCCTCCCTCCTTTGGTTTGTGCCCAGGCCCCAGATTAGTACTGATCTGTTTCAAGAACCTAATGTCTGTTGCCACCTCTTAACCTTTCTGTTTCTGCTCCTTTCAGGTCTTCAGGAGTATAGTGTGCTACCCTCTTTCACACTGACAACTCTGAAACCACAGATAGGATGGGTTATGCTTTTACGTGTCCCGTTGGTTAGGAACACCATTCTATGCTGGGATATGTAGTGTTTTTACAGTGGGCCTCATGGCCATAAACAGAGCCCCTTATTTCGTCCGCAGCTCGTGGTCGTGCGGTAGCGTTCTCGCTTCCCACGCCCGGATTTGATTCCCGGCGGGTAAGGGATTTTCTGTGCCTCGTGATGACTGGGTGTTGTGTGATGTCCTTAGATTAGTTAGGTTTAAGTAGTTCTAAAGTTCTAGGGGACTGATGACCATAGATGTTAAGCCCCATAGTGCTCAGAGCCAAGAGCCCCTTATTTCATAAAAAGAGCCTCCCTTGACTGATTTTAAATACGTAGTAGTGACTCAGTGGCCAGATTTCAGATCAGAGAACAGTGTCACCAATTTTACCCTTGTCACTGTTTGACATCTGCTATTCATCACCTTCTCTCTGAGTGTAACCATAGTGCCTGCTCAGCTGGCTACCACTGGGTCCCAGGTCATATGGGTATCCCAGGGAGTGGACTGGCTGATCATGTGGCTAGAGATGCGATCACCTGCCCTCCATTTGCTTTGACGATCCCAGCTGCAGATTTGTGGGTGCAGTTTAGACCTCTGCTCTCTTGGAGACTGAAAACCATATATGTAAGCCACTGCACCCTCTCATGAACTCCACACTATCGAGGAGATGACTGCTGCATGGCAAGGAGGAAACTCACTGTTTGTCGCCTACATATCAGTTATATTGGACTGACCCACAGTTTTATTATAAGTAATGAGTCACCCTCACATTATGGTTATGGAGCCTTACTGGTAGTTGCTCATATCCTGGTGGAATGCCCCTTCCTTCTGGCTCTCCATGCTAGACATAGTCTTCAGAATGTGTTACTTCTCATGTTGGCATGCAACTCACAGACAATTGAACTGGTTCTGTTTTTTGTGTGACAGTGGTTTTTATTTTCAGATACAACATTTTAAACTGCCTTTCTGATGAGGAGGCGATAAAAGGGGTTGTGGCATCTCCTGCCCCATGCTTGTCGGGGGACACTTCACCCTGCCTCCTTTGCCTGCTGCCTCAGTCACTCCTTTTCCTCTGTTTTAATTGCTTTTAGGCAGTTTGCCTCTTTTTCTGCTGCACTGTGTTTCCTGTTTTGGGAGTAGCATTCTGTTGATCAGTGGGTGCTGTCCTCCTCCTCAAATTTTTGTCTGTGTTGCATTATGGCTTGGGCAGTCTGCCCCCTTTTGTACGGAGAGCCCTGGGAGATGCCCAAGTGCAGCACTAAGTATTTTGGTCATAATGTTTTATTATTGATGGTTCAATTGATGTCTGTTACATTCTGTGAAATTTCCTACTATTGAAATTCTGGATCTCTTGACTAGCAGGCATTCTACACACTGAAGCCTTATTCACTCTTAAATGGGTTGACAGGTACTGCATGCAGTTGGGGTTTCTGTCGCCAAAGCTAAGCCTTGGGGGGGGGGGGGGGGGCACTTTTCTGCCATAACCTATGTTATTCCATTTAGTTTCAATTCTCTGTAAATGTTTGCTGTCTTCAGCGTCTCACTTTTACCTCTCCTGCATACTCTTCTTCCAAGCACTTTCCTGGTTATCACTGCCTCCAGACGGACTACCTCTTGACCAAGGGACTGATGATCTCACTGTTTAGTACCTTACCACCTATTAACAAACCATTCTTGTTATTAGTTCACAATTTTATTTAACATAGTCATTGTCCCATTAGAGGTATATTTTCTTCCAAATTTTCCAAAGCATGAGCTGAACTGGAAGGACACGTACTGTGAAATGCATGTACCTCCCTTAATGTGACCATCTTGACATGGTGTTCTTGGCAGATCGCCATGCGTTCCCAAAACACATCACTGTAGCAAGTCTATTAAGAGGGTTTGCTAGGTATGTGTGTAGTTGTAGCCACTTGGCAATTCAGGAACCCACTTCTGATCTTTGACCTGAGAACCCAACATGTAAGCCATTGAGTATACAGTGTATTTTGTGGGACACCAGGACTGTGAGTAATACCCAATGTGTCAAATAGTCTTCGCTGCAGCTGGGTGCCATCCGTGTAGATTGTTCTCGGTTGGAGTGGGTGATACCATGCTGGATAATCCACAGTGAAATGGATTACACTCTCAAAAGTCTTTTGCTGTGAACCTCTGGCAGTTTCATCAGATGGGCTTGGTAATTATCATACTAAGCTCAACCTCCTTACAGTGACCCTGCCTTTGGCAACACCAGGA
Organism: Schistocerca gregaria; assembly: GCF_023897955.1. NCBI lineage: Eukaryota > Metazoa > Arthropoda > Insecta > Orthoptera > Acrididae > Schistocerca > Schistocerca gregaria. The sequence goes on along the minus strand of NC_064923.1, from coordinate 774,537,884 downwards.
CAGGATGGACAGTATTCCCCACAATACCTAATATGTACTGGAAAGGTTGTACTATACTTAACAGCTAAACCTTCTTTTTAGAAGACATAGAGTAAAAGTTTGAAGAGGTAGTGGTATTGGAAAACAGATGCCAAACAGCTCCCTTTTGGCTGAGGCGGTTCTCCATTTATGTGATAGTGAGCAAGGCATCATTTTTTTAATTACATAAAGGAAAAAAGACTGCTAGGAACACCACGTAATTTCATTGGGAATGCATGCATCTTCCTGCCAGTAGTTGGAAGATGCTTACCTGTTGATTGTATGTTCCCCCAAACCATATAAAAGCATTTTAATGAATGAGAATTATTTGAGAGTCCCTCTGTTGACCCACAACACAGCCACAGGTCCTGAGTCATTTCGCTATCAAATTATTCAATGTCTGAAATGATTCATAAACACTTCCTGCTCATTGTTTTCAGTCTAGCCAACAAGAACCCAACTCCCATTGACAGTTCTAGATCAATCAGTCAGACTCATAAGTTCTGTAAATTTCTTGATACAATGGTGACCCATAAATTATGCTGTGTCCTTGAATAACTGTCTTTTGTCCACCTATCAGTATGGCTTCTGTGGGGTGTGGTTGCCAACTGATCCCATATTTTTATGTTTGGAAAAAAAAAAAAAAAACAATCTGGCAAGCTGTTAGTTGGTTGGTACATCTTTCACCTTCGTATGGGACAAAGAGAGTGGCTTCTCTTTGGACCCAGTGTTGAGAGTTATCATTTTCATTACAGCCATCAGTGGGCTTTGTGAGGCCATTGATTACTCCCACACTTTATGCTGACGAATTTTGGCTGGACCTCAGTTTCAGTATTCATGCGCAGGAGTCTGTTCTTGAGCCTTCATCATGGCTTTCAGTTTTCACCCACTAAAACACAGATTGTACATTTTTGCCACTGTACAGTTGTTCAACCATCCCCAGAGCTCTAGTTGGGAACCAACACATCAAGACAATCACACATTCACAGTTTTTTGGACTTTCTATCAGGCTGTAAACAGGCGTGATTAACCCATATCTGTCAATCAAAAACAAGTTGCAAGTGGAGCGTAAAAGCTCTTGGTTTTCTTAGCCATACCTCAAAGGACAACAGTTTCATCACTCTCCAGTGCCTCGTGTCACAACTAGATTATGAATGCCAGATGAAGATTTAGCAGCACCATTAGCTTTTTGATTTTTAGATTCACTTCATTATTGTAGGTTTAGGCTCATCACTGAAGGAAAAGTGTAGACTTCTGACACCACCAACTGCTTGTCATTTACACTGCTACTATGTGCCAATTCCGTAGCCTTCCGAATATCAGATTCTTTTTCCTTCCCAGGAATGCTGACCCAGTGTTCAAATTAGAATGCATTAAGAAATTCTTTGTAGCAGCTTCCATGCGTCTCTTCAAGAACGTGCTACTATCCCATCCTGATATGTGCACAGACCACAAGTCAAATCTCTTGGCGCCACCATTGTTTTCCATCGTAGCTTCCTCTCAGCCCTGCTGCAACTGAAATCATTTATTATGACGACGTAGAGATACAGAAAAGACATGGTATGTTTTCACGTATGCCAAACACTAGGAACAGCACTCTTTGCGAGAGACTTGTCTTCAAAGGCAGAACTAATGGTTATTTCTGGATCTCCTCTATTTCATCGAGAAGAAAAATTACAACTTACATTTGTTATGCTTTGACTTCTTGAACAATCTGCAGACTATAGACCAATATTACCCATTCTCCTTTCGATCCTAAGTAATGTGGGAAACTCAGGGAAAGAGCAACTGATCGCTTAACTAGGGAAATGACTAATGACTGGCATTTGTTAAATGGCAACTGGTCACTGTTTTGTGATGCGTGCAATCTGTCACAGTTAAGGCCGAGAAAGGTGGGCTTCTGCTCCTTCCAACAAACTGTGTGGTATTGTGGAGACCACTGCTGTGCAATGTTACTCCTTCTGTTTGTCTTGGAGAGAGTCCACTGGCTTTGTGTTGGTCATGACCATATGAGTTGTGATTTTAAACTTTGCAGCCAGAGCCAGACTCCACCCCACCCCACCCCACCTACATGGCTGCGATTCTTTGCTAGTGCTGGTTCACATCTTCTCGGAGTGGCCCCATCATTACAGCTATTTGACGAACACAGGAATCATAAGGATGTCTTATGCCCAATCGTGGCTGATAATGAAAGGACAGCTGGAGAGGTTTTATGCTTTCTCCAAGAGACTAGTTTTATTCCCAGCTTTAATGTTTTGACCTTTATTACAGTCAGAAGACATTAGGTTGTTGAGAGGTGTGCCTCCTGCCACATGCTGAGCCTGGGGACGTCCTGAGTGCCATCTGTACTCTTGCTAGTCCAGTCATTCGCCTTTTACCCTGTTTATTATCTTCCTTGTTTTCTTATAATTGTTATTATTTCAGGTTTTAACCACACTCTTCTTGCATTAAGCTCCTGTTTGTCCTCCTTAGAAATGTGTGTTTATATCAGTTTTTGAAAAAAACAACTTTGCCACTTTTGACAGTTACAACTTTATTCCCAAATCTACAAATGCAGGTTCTATGGTGTAGCCATTTTCAAGTGGATTACAGCCAAAAATTAGTCCATTACGCGTCAGAATTTCTTAAAAAATCACAATCTATATAAATCTTCATTGAAGTTACAGGCTGAGTACTTAATATTGCTATTGTCTGTATTTAAGTAGCATCACACCACTAAACATATTCACTGTCTGATGACTGCAAGGTATTCCACTGCATCTCACGTACAAAATTGTAATCACTGAGTGCAGCAATGGCTTCTAAAAAGTTGCTCAATCCTATTTTGACTGTCTTAAAGAGTGTGACCCCCTCCCCAGCCCACTCAAGTTTTTTTTATATGCTCACTCATAAGCTTCCTCTACTCTCCCATAAATTTAGCCCCCCTGCAAGTACGGGGGGTAAGTATAGGGGCGCGGTATTCCTGCCTGTCGTAAGAGGCGACTAAAAGGAGTCTCCAACATTTTGGCCTTAATGTGGTGGTCCCCTACGGGGTTTGACCACTATATTTCAAACTTTTCCGTTAGTGTGTACCATTTGGGGAAGGACATGTTACTTGGTGCATTCTGTATCCATCTTGCCCGAAGATCTGGCACACCTGATATTGTCTACATCTACATGACTACTCTGCAATTCACATTTAAGTGCTTGGCAGAGGGTTCATCGAACCACAATCATACTACCTCTCTACTATTCCACCCCCGAACAGCGAGCGGGAAAAACGAACACCTAAACCTTTCTGTTCGAGTCTGATTTCTCTTATTTTATTTTGATGATCATTCCTACCTATGTAGGTTGGGCTCAACAAAATATTTTCGCATTCGGAAGAGAAAGTTGGTGACTGAAATTTCGTAAAAAGGTCTCGCCACGACGAAAAACGTCTATGCTGTAATGACTTCCATCCCAACTCGTGTATCATATCTGCCACACTCTCTCCCCTATAACGTGATAATACAAAACAAGCTGCCCTTTTTTACACCCTTTTGATGTCCTCCGTCAATCCCACCTGGTAAGGATCCCACACCGCGCAGCAATATTCTAACAGAGGACGAACGAGTGTAGTGTAAGCTGTCTCCTTAGTGGACTTGTTGCATCTTTTAAGTGTCCTGCCAATGAATCGCAACCTTTGGCTCAAAGGAGTCATGGAGTTGGCCTTATACCGAGCTTCCAACCACATCACCTGCAGTGTGTTCCGGGTAGCATACATGCCCTCCATTGTGCACTTCCGTCTTCGCCCTCATGATACACATGGATATTCGACACCCGACATCCAGCACAGTAGCCAGTCGATTGTGGGGGGGGGGGGGGGGGGGGGTTGTCATGTACCCTCTTGGTGGTAGCCCCTTGACTACACAGGGATCACACTGCTGAGCTGCTACCTCCCTACGTATGCCGAGGAGTAGATGCCTATCCCTCTGGGGCATCAGGACTCCCGGCAAAGGCCATCCTGCCAGGTGGCCTTTGCTGTGGCTGGGTGCCGCCCGTGGGGAGAGTCCCTGGTCGGAGTGGGTGGCATCAGGGCGGATGACCCGCAATGAACCGTGGTACATCATCTCTTGCTGGTGGGCCTCCACTAGTAGTCTCCAAGCGATCGAGGTCTAACCTCAACGGGATGAAATATGATCAGAGATCATCTCCCTCCCTTGCCACTCCATGGGAGGCACGTATGGCTAAAGACAGCAGTGCCGATTATTCATCCTGGTACCTTGTCTGTACACGAGTTGATGGTGAATAATTTATGTCAACAATACCCCACTTTTTTGTGGAGCATATAGAGGACAAGTTCGGGGAGGTGGAGGGCTTGTCCAAAATGCGCTCTGGTTCAGTTCTCATCAAAACAGCATCCTCTGCCCAGTCATGGAGGTTGCTCACTTGTGACAAGTTGGGAGATGTTTCAGTTAGCATCACACCCCATAAGAGTCTAAACATGGTCCAGGGTATTTTCTTCCACAGGGATCTTCTTCTGCAGTCAGACAATGAACTACGCGCCAACCTAGAACGACGAGTTGTTCGCTTCGTCCGGCACGTCCATCGGGGTCCGAGGGATAATCAGGTAGCCACCGGTGCTTTCATCTTGGCCTTAAAGGGTGATGTCGTACCTGAAAAGGTCAAGGTGATGGTTAACCGCTGTGGTGCGAAGCCATGGTGTTTTAAATGCTGGAAGTTTTGGCATATGTCGTCCCGATGTACTTCCAGCATCATGTGTCGAGATTGTGGACGTCCTTTGCATCCCAATACTCCATGTGCCCCACCTCCTACACCATTTCCCCTGCTCGCCGGACTGTAGGATTTTCCTGAAAGAACGGAAGGTAATGGAATATAAGACCCCGGACTGCTTGACCTACACAGAGGCTAAGCGAAAATATGAGGCTCCATCCTGTGCCAATGACGTCGACCTACACCGCTGCTGCAACAACAGTTCTCCCATCTCCAGTGTCGTCATGTGCGGTTGGCTCTATGATCGGTCAGTATCCACCGGCCCCCTTGATTGTGGGGGGGCACTTTACTCCCTGTTGCTCAAACACCTTTCAGTGGACTGCCAGCGACACCTCCTCGACCTTTAAAACCGTATCTGGGTTGAGGGTGAGTTTCAATCGCAATTGTGGGACAACCTTGTTATCCCTGTTTTGAAACCTGGCAAGAACCCATTCGAGGTGGACAGTTACCGCCCCATTAGCCTCACCATCGTTCTTTGCAAGTTGCTCGAACACATGGTGTGCCGGCAGTTGAGTTGGGTACTCGAGTCTCGGGGCCTTCTGGCTCCGTCTCAGGGTGGGTTCTGAAACGGCCACTCTGCCGCCGACAATCTGGTGAGCGTGGAGTCAGCGATCCATACTTTCTTTACCCGCTGTCAGCACCTAGTCGCTGTCTTTTTAGACATGCGGAGTGCGTACAATACGACATGGTGCCATCACATCCTCTCTACGCTTGATGGTCGGGGTCTTCGGGGTCCACTGCCGATTTTCCTACAAAATTTTCTGTCACATTGTACCTTCCGCGTGCAGGTTGCGGCCTTCCATAGTTCCTTCAGAGTTCAGGAGAACGGGGTTCCGCAGTGGTCTGTCCTAAGTGACTGCCTGTTTTTAATTGCAAATAAACAGGCTCGCTGCGGCGGTGGGGACGTCTGTCACAGCTTCCTTGTATGCTGACGACTTCTGCCTCTACTATAGCTCCATTGGCATTGCAGCTGCTGAACGTCACCTGCAGGGCGTTATCCACAAGGCGCAGTCTTGGGCAGTATTGCATGGCTTCCAGTTTACGGCTGCCAAGACCTGCATTATGCATTTCTGCCGGCGACGAACAGTTCACCCTGAGCCGCAGCTTTATCTTGCCGGCGAACTTCTTGGTGTGGTGGAGACACTTTGGTTTTTGGGTGTGGGTTTTGATGCCCGGTTGACCTGACTCCCACATATTCGGCAGCTTAAAAAGATTTGTTGCCGGCATCTTAATGCTCTGCTGTACTTGAGCCACACCAGCTGGGGTGCCGACCGCTCTACCCTCTTACGGCTCTACCAGGCGTTAATCCAGTCCCGTCTGGATTATGGGAGCCTGCCTTATGGTTCAGCATCCCCATCTGCGTTGCAGGTGCTGGACCCAATCCTTCACACTGGGATCCAACTTGCCACTGGCGCTTTCCGGACCAGCCCTGTGGACAGCATACTTGTGGAGGCAGGTCTCCCTCCACTGCGGTTACAGTGCCAACGTTTACTGGCCGCTTATGCTACGCGTGTTTGTAGTTTGCCCGGGCACCCTAACTATCGTCTACTGTTCCCACAGTCGGTCGTCCATCTCCAGAACGTAGGCCGCGGTTGGGTTGTACGATTGCAGTCCGTGTCGGATAGCTTCTCTCCGGGCTTGGTGTTTTCACTCTTCCACCTCTTTTCTGGGCCCCTCTGTGTACACCCCCATGGTGTGTGCCTCGCCCTTGCCTTCAGCTCGAATTGGTACAGGGCCCGAAGAACTCAGTCCCTCCGGAGGCCTTCCACCACCGCTTTCGTTCCATCCTTCCGATGTATCAGGGCTCTGACGTTGTTTACACTGATGGTTCGATGGTTGCTGGTCATGTTGGTTCTGCTCTCACTCTAGGGCACCACTACAAACAACATTCATTGACAGCTGGCCGCAGCATTTTCACTGCTGAGCTAGTAGCCATCTTTCGTGCCGTAGAGTGTACCCTGCTCAGGTAAGTCTTTAGTTATCTGTAGCGACTCCCTGAGCAGTTTATGAGCTATCAACCAGTGTTTCCCTCGCTCTCATCTGGTGATGGCTGTCCAAGAGTTCCTCCATGCTCTAGCCCGTTGTGGTTGCTCTATGGTCTTTGTGTGGACCTCAGGCAGTGTTGGGATACCCGGCAATGAACATGTAGACCGTCTGGCCAAACAGGCCACCAGTGAACCAACTCTGGAGGTAGGCCTCCTGGAGACTGATTTGTGGGCAGTCTTACGCCACGTAGTTCTCTCACTTGGGACACTGAATGGCGCGATCTGACCACACCTAATAAACTCCGTGCTGTAAGGGAGACAACGGCTGTGTGGCGGTCATGCATGCGAGCCATTTGCAGGGACTAAGTTGTCCTTTGCCGGCTCCACATTTGACACACCCGGCTGACGCATAGATATTTACTGAGCCATGGGGACCTGCCTCTCTGTCGCTGCGGGGCGGTTTTGACGGTAGTGCACATTTTATTGGTCTGTCCGCTTTTAGCTGTGCTCAGGCAGACATTTGCGCTGCCTGATACGCCCCCTCCCCTTTTAATAGATGACACTGCCATGTCAGGCTTAGTTTTACGTTTTATTCGGGCAGGGGGCTTTTATCACTTGCTCTGAGTGTTTATTTTGTGTTGAGTCTGGCCTTTGGCCTTCAGTTTTAGACTGAGTTTTTAATATGTTTCTCGGTGGTTGGCTTTTCCTTTTTTTTTTTTTTCCTCTCTGGTCGGCCAACCACTGTCACACTCTGTGTGATTTTACTTCGTTTTATCTGGTCTTTGTCTGAGTTTCTCTTGTCCTGTGTCGTCTGGTATCTTTTCCTTGTTCGTTTTTATTCTTTGGGGGTGTTTTTACGTTTTGGAAAAAGGGACCAATGACTGTAGCAGTCTGGTCCCTTTAATCCCACAAACCAACCAACCTTAAATTTAGTGTAGGTAACCTCTTAAAATTCTCACTGTTTACAAAATTAACCTTCAGTGAAATTAAAAGTAAGAGCATCAACAATAAGAATGCAGTGGGAATTCCAGCGTTAAACATGGCGGAAGGAGCAGATAGGTCGAAAGAGTACATTCAAGACTTCTACAAAGCAGAGAAACTGTCTGATGCAGTAGAAGAATAAATGAGGGGTTGATATGGAAAACAGAGGATCCAGGTTTTCACAGAGCTTCAGAAGACTTGCAATCATATGAGGCGGAAGGGATAGATAACATCCTTTTGAAATTTCTAAAATTGGTGAAGTAACTAAATGATTTTTCAGGTGGGTGTGTAGAATCAGAGACTGGAGACATACCATCAGACTTGCAGAAAAACATCCACCAATTCCTGAGATAACGAAGGCAAGAGATATCATACAATCAGTTTAACAGCTCCTGTGTCCAAGTTCCGAACACGAATAATATAGAGAAGAATGGAAAAGAAAATTGAGGAGCTGTTAAAAGATGATCTGTTTGGTTTTTTGAAAGGTAATGGTGCCCGAGAGGCAGTTCTAACATTGTGCTTGATAATGAAAGTGAGACAAAGAAAAATAAAGCTATGTTCATAAGATTTGTTTATTCAGAAAAAACTTTCAGAAAAGTGGGAGTAATTTGTGAGGAAATAAGGGTAACGTACAATTTGCTCAACCACCAAAAGGGACAGTTATGTTGGAAGATCAAGCATGAAATTCTCAGAATGAAAAGGGTGTAAGACAGGGCTATAGTTTTTGGGCCTTACTGTTTGTCCTGTAAACTGAGGAAGAAATGACTGAAATAAAGGAAAGATTCAGGAATGTGATTAAATTTCAAAGTGATAATATTCACTGATGGCATTGCCGACCTCAGGGAAAATGAAGAATATGGGACTTGCTGGATGGAATGAACAGACTAATTAACACAAAGTATGGACTGAGAGTAACTGAAGAAAGACAAAAGTAATTAGGTGTATCAGAGATGACATTAGTGATGAACTTAATGAAACTCTTTGTGACCGCGAAGCAGTAGTAGTTCAAGAATTATGCTACCTTGTAAGTAAAATAACACATGATGGACAAAGCAATGTGTACATGAACAATACCCAGGCAAAGAGGGCATTCATAGCCAAAAGAATTTTATAAGAATATACATTTGGAGCACAGCATTGTGTGGTAGTGAATTATGAGCTGTGGGAAAAGCCAGAAAATAAAAGGCAAAGTATCTGAGATGTGATGCCAAAGAAGCAGAAGTAAAGAAATGAACATATGGAAAACACTGAGAAGAGACAGGGTAATAAGACATTGTGTAGTAACCTTCATGGTACAAGAGGGAGTTTTGGTTGGAAAAAACTGTAGGGTAAGATACAGATTCGAATATATCCACCAAAAATTTAGGCTGTAGGATTTAAGTGCTACTCTGGAATGAAGAGGCTGACACGAAAGAGAAATTCATGGCAGGCCACATCAACCAGTCAGAGGACATGACTCAAAAATATAAACCACAAGAGCTAGCAACAGCACAGTGTCATGAGTCACTCTTTGAAGGCTACTTTATCTGTTCACTATGGAATTCTATTTATTGTCTAATGACAAGCCTGTAGTCCTAATATTATATTTAATTGAAGGACCTCTACTTAAGAACTTTTTTTACTGTATCATTCAAAATGGAAATTTCAGACTTGGTTATTAAGTCTCAGAACCTTAAAGGCTTTCTTCCTTGTCTTGTCCTGTTATTTCTCCTCTAACTCAATTTGTTGGAGAAGTCTTAAGAATTATCTCATTTCTTGTTGCCATTTCTCCCTCTCAGTGAATGGAGCTTCCTTCCTGATACATATAATGGAAAGATGCTGCCTTTTACTGTCAATACCCCCCCTCTCCCCCCCCCCCCCCCCTGTATATGACTACAACTTTCTCTGTGGCTATAAGTTGCTTGAGAGAACCCTTCTAATTTAATTTTGTGGTTTCAGGTGGAACGGCAACAGTCAGTGGCTTAACAGAAATGGATTATCCTTCTATAGAAGGACTTTCTTCAGTGAAACAAATTAAATCCATTAACAAAGTTCCTTTACCAAGAGAAGTGATGGAACATTTTGGTCGTATCCTTTTTTTACATTCCTAATAAATCTATATTATATGCATGCTTTGTGATACAGAGGTCAGTTTTTAAAAGCAAGTCATTCATCTCATTATTCTGTGGTTACATTACTAGAATAAATGGAAAACTGTATGTGCATGTTCTGGGTGTATTACATATATGAATGCACATAATTTTACCATTGTAATGTAAATGCTGAGTTCTAAAGCTACTGAAATTTGAGTATCTCACTTAACTTTCTCCAGATATGCAGTGCAATTGTATGATGGGATTATTTCCTGAAATTGGCAGAGCTTGGCTTACAATTGATAGTGATATTTATGTGTGGACTTACGAACATGGGTTAGTACAGTTTTTTTATTTATATGTATGAAGGTCGCTCAATAAGTAATGCAACCCCCCCCCCCCCCCCCCCATAGCAAGTTAAATTTATTTATAGTTTAAGTACACTGTATGGTTTCCTGATTCTTTGGCTATGAAATACTATTTTTCATTGTAATCTCCATTCAGTTCTATGTCCTTAGGCCAGGTTATGTTAGTCTGTATGCTGTCATGCTATCACTTCAGTGGTCTGTGTCTCAGTTAAGTTCTTGATCAGGGTGTATACAATATGGGAAATGTGGGGAAAAACAGGAACTTTTTCATTCCGGAAAAATATTGGAAAAGCCCAGGAACTTTTTAGAATTACAGGGAGATATATTATTTTAATTTTCAGTTAAATTTTTGTAATTTTGACAGGTAAGAACTGATAGTCCAATGAAGAATTTTACTTTAGCCAACAACTGCGGAATAATACTGCAGCAGTAAAACATAAATAAGAGAATAACACTAAAATAAAACTTTAGTTGCAAAGAAAATACACCATCTAAAACAACAAAACACAGTGCACCTCTAAACATCTGCTGACAGCAAAATGTGTCAAAGACAGTACAATACTTCTCACGGGTTTTGTTCCAATGAGTGTGACAGCACAGCTGTTCCCATTTCTAGCGGGTCATTGGAAAATATTGCAAATGGTAAATTCAGAAGCATTACTTTCAAAGTAAATTTCATTTTATAAACATTATGTTACAAGTGAGAATGTACGGTAATTTCTTAAATTGCAGTGCGTTACTCTCATTCAAACCGTAACACTGAGGAACAGCGGCTTAGAAAAATTTTGGGCCCAGAAGACGAACCATTTATGCAATTATTTAAAATTTCACTGGCGCATTTGTGTTTGACATACCATGCTCTTAAGACACACTTCAATTCAGATAAGTTCATCTGATGGTGCACACACACACACACACACACACACACACACACACACACACACACCAGTAGTCTTGCAATAACTGCCTTATATGCCCTATGTTTGCATCAATGTGTGCTGTAGATGGGTGAACAGCTCTGGGATCATCTTGCACTGAATCTTTGCCTTCATGAAACCTTCTGTGCCACTTGAAAACATGACTTCTTGAAAGTGCGTCCCTGCATATATTTGCTCAATCATTTTTATGTAAGTTCAGTATCACTGTTAGTTCTGTTGGGTAAGGACCCCACACGTGTGAGCAGTATCCTAGGACATGCCTCAAGAGTGATTTGTAAGCAGTATTTCCCTACTTTATACCAATAAAGAGAAGTCTGGTACCTGCTTTACCCATGACTTAATCTGTGATCATTCCACTTCATGTTCCAAAGAACTGTTACACCCAGGTTTTTGTATGAGTTTACCGTTTCCAACTATTTCGTTGATACAGTTGTCCTAAGACACTTTAGTGTTGTAAAGTGTACAATTTTACATTTCTGAATAAAGTCGCCAACTCGAACTCTTTTCAATATTTGTGCAATTTCTTTCAGACTTTACATCCACGTAGATAACTGCATCATCTGCTGAAGGGTACCTTACTATTAATATTTTTCACAAGGTCAGTCATATGCAATATGAACAGCTAGAGACCCATGCCTGTATATGCCAGTGACTCTCAATCTGAGATAACTTGCTGCATCCTCACTACCAAAAAAATTCTCTGTCTAGTCAGAAATTTCGCATGATCCCTCATATGATCATACTTTTGATAATGTGTAGATGTGATATGAAGTTAAATGCTTCTTAAAAATTGAGAAATAAGTCATCTAATGGGCTGCTTCGATCTCTCACTTTCAGGATGTCACATGAGGAAAGTGCTTGTTGGGTGTCACGATCTGTGTTTTTGAAATCCATGTTGTTTGGCCGGGAGGAGGTCATTCCGTTAGTTATTGCTCGGACACTGTGTCGTGGCAGTTTTAGATGGGGATTGTTTTGATCTACAGCAGTAGAGATTGGGCGTATCCCACTATTTTTACTGCCAACCATTACCATGCCTCGTGTATTATCCAATTCATTTTGCTGTCTCTTCTACATTGCTTGTAGAATGTATTTTGAAATGAGTGAAGACGCTGCTCGAGGTCAGTCACAGCGTTCCATTGAACTACTACGACCCCTAAGAGGAAAGGAAGATTCGTAGTACGAAGTGGTGCTTGTAAAATGATGCACAATGTGCTGGAGTGCTGCGAGATGGAAAAGGAAAGCAGAAAGCTTCTGCATCCTATCACACAGGCCTGTAAGAGAGCTGCCACTTAACACCGGCAAAAGTGTAGGAACATTAGATAGAATTAGTAAGTTTGTTACTCTCTTTCAGGCGAATTGCCTGATAATTTGGGAAAGAAAAGGTTAGTTTTAGTTCTAATTTGTACTGTAAGAGTGTAAAGCTGTTTATATTAGATGATGCTTCCAACTAGGCAGCTGCTAGGTCGAAAGTATTTTTACTTTGTTTCACTTGGGAAAAGAGAGAGAGAGAGAGAGAGAGAGAGAGAGAGAGAGAGCAATATTCAAGAAGTCAATGACTCCAGTAAATTAGTTATAAGGAATACCATCACAGAGTTCTACATACGAAGAAAAGTAGTACCAAGCAGGGAAAAAAGTCTTCCATTGCTGCACGAGAAGATAAGTTGGAGGTGAGGCAGTACCTCATTAAGAACTTTAATGAAGTCAATGGGATTTGTGTGGAAATCCATAATGAACAAATGAAATATGTTGTATGAATGTGGTGACATTGTTCTTTGGTGGTCTCATTCCATAGTGCACATGAGGAGCATTAGGGAAGCTGAACAAAATATTTATATTGACGAGTCGTGGATTGATAGCAATGTGACATGCTGCAAATGCTGGCAGAGGGCACAAAGATATATTGGGTGTTATGGCATGGGGAAATGGCTCCAGAAAGATGGTAGTGGCAAGTATTGTCTCAAAAGACAGGTTTGTAAAGCAAGCGGAGCTAAAGTTCTTGGCGAAATCGACTCAAGGGGACTACTGGGGCCAAATGAACTAGGACAATTTCGAGAAATAGTTTTAGTTTTGCGAGATGGTGCTCCCTTATCTTCCAACAGATTGTCATTGTTATGGACAGTGCATCTTATCAATGTAGACAGGTGGACAAAACACAATCAATATATTACTTGAGGGTGGCAATAATAGAATGGCTGTGAAGAAGAAAAGTTAAACGCAATGACAGCATGATAAAGGCTGAGCTGTATGCCATTGTGAAAGCGAATAAACAGAGTCAAAAGACATACATAGTAGACGAACTGGCGAAGAGTGCAGGACGCACTGTAGTTCGCCTACTGCCATACAGTTGTGATCTGAAAGCAGTTAAACTTGCATGGGTGAAAATTAAACAGTTCTTGATGGAGTACATCGTCTCTGGTGACATGTTTACTGCCTGTCACAAAAAAACTAATGGACAATGTGTTCAGTTCTGGGAAGGATACTGAAGAAAAGTTGAAGAGGTGGAGCATGACTACGGGAGGTGCGATGGCGTAGTGGAAACAGTGGTTGACGACATCATTATACGTGTTAATGACTCCAGTGAGGATTGATTTAATACAGACATAGCAGAACACGAGAGCTTATCCCACGCGGACACAGCAGATGATGAGTCTTCACATACAAACACAGCTGAGAGTGACTAAAATAATTTGGCAAACATGTTTCGAACAGTATATCATTTCTGATAGTTGTTATGCACTTTGTAGAGATAAATGTCTTCACTTGTTTGACCATTCACTATCACCTTGCTTCACATCTGCTTTCACTGAAGCGCGAAACACTGGTTTGGGCTGGCTGCCCTGCGAGAGTGAGGTGGGGCATGTCCCCCCCCACCCCCCCACCCCCACCCACCCCTCTCTGCTCCCCTCTACAGCCCTAGTGTGACCTGAGCTTTCTTCCAACTACTGGACACAGCTTCTTGTTTCAGGGATCTCTGATGGATTGTGGGTAACAGAGTGGCTAACTCAGCCACAAATTGGGTATAGAATCTGATAGAAATTCCATCGGGCCATGTGGCCTTGTCCGATTTTAACAATTCCAGTTGTTTCTCATTGCCACTGACTCTAATGTATTTTACACATCTTTTCAGTGGTATGAGAATTAACTTGGGATAATACTCTTGGCTTTTCTTTTTGAACTTTTGAAAATATAATTATGCATTTCTGCTTTTCCTTTGCTACCCTCAATTTCAATTCCTGTCTCGTCCATGGGCGACTGAACACTAACTTGGTGCTACTAACAGCCTTTACATGTGATCAGAATTTCTGCTGGTGTTGTGAAAGATCTTTTGACAATATTCTGCAATTTAAATCATTGAGGGCTTCTCACATTGCTCTCTTGACTGCCAGGCACGCTTCATTCAGGATCTCCCTGTCTGTATCCCTGTGCTTTGTTTTATTCCTATTATGGAGTAGTCTGTTTCTTTATAGTGACTGTATACCATGAAGAGTCTTCCCATCATGAACTATAGTAATTGATACATATCTATCCGGTGCATGGTCAGCTATTTTTTTAAAACTTGAACCATAGTGCCTCTACATCCTCTTGCCTTGTTGCAAAAGTTTAAATAATGTTCCTTATTAAGAAACAACATTACTGCTGCTTCATCTTGCTGAACACTTAAATATTTTACTTGTTTTAGATGCCCTTTGTACTTAGGTATACATTGTTGCCGTAACTACCTCATGGTCACTGATACAAGTTTAAATGCAGAGATCTTAAAGGTGATCAGCACTCTTTGTTTCCATTGGATCTAATATGTTTCAGTCACGGGCAGGGTTTCAAATTATGTGTTATAGGTACTTTTCGATAGAGGCATTTTGTAATATTTCACAGGATATTGTGTTATGCTCACCATTAACAAAACAGTAACTATCACAGCTGATGGATGGTCAAAGTTTCCTCCAGTGATTACCGTATGATTGGGGTACTTACAAGCGAACTGAGGTTTTCTATCTCGGATTTTGGTTTCTTGTGTACTGTGAGAAATATTCCACCACCTCTTCCCATTAACCTAGCATTTCAGTATGCACTTAAAATTTCCCCAAAGATCTCACTCTTGTCAGTTTCAGGTTTTAAGCTCCTCTCTGTACATAGTATTATGTGAGCTTCCCTGATTTTTAGGAGCACTTCAAACTATGGCACTTTGTTCTAAATGCTTCAGCAGTTAACCACTAGCATTTTAATACTTCCACCTGTGGGAGGTGTACCCTTTGATCTTACTGTTACTCCTGGTTTTCGTACAGCTATCATTATCTGACTGGGTGGAAAGTCACCTATCTAAAGAATCCTTGTGTGCACTCCACTCCCCCCCCCCCCCCTCCTCCCCCCTTGCAGTTAGCTATCTGGGTAGCCTCTGATGCATAGTGCACTTAGTTGTATGTGTTGCTCTTTATAGTTTAATAGTTCAGTTATTCCTGAATAATATTTATAGTTGAACTGCATTGGACATCATAGTGAATGTTTGTAGAGAATGTATTGGCATGACTGTTTCTGTTTTTTAACATTATTTTGTACCTTTTTTTAGGTCAGACTTGGCATACTTTGATGGCCTGGGTGAAACTATAGTGAGCATTGGATTAGTCAAACCCAAACCTGGAGTGTTTCAAACTTTTGTAAGATACCTTTTAATACTTACAACAACTGTTGAAATTGTTGTACTTGGAGTCACATTTACAAGTAACAGAGATGGTAAGTTTACAGTTATTAGTGTACATTCATTATGGAGCTATGCGAATGTCTTAATTTAATAACTAAGCTTTTCATTGTTCCCTGAACACTAAATTATGAGGTATACAGTTTCCATTCCAGCATATGCAAGCCAGCATAATTAATTGGAAACTGCTTTCACTTTCGGTTACCTAGGGAGTTATGCATTTACAAAACACCCATGGAATCAAGTAAAATTGTTCAAAATAAAAAAAGTGCAGTAGATGTGTTTTTAATTGATTGATTTCATATAAATTACAGAGTACATCAGATTAAGAGACACAATACTAAGTACAGTATTGTCATTGAATTATGCTGTTCTATAAAATTTACAAAAAGAAAATAAAACTTAATTTATTTAGTGGATTATTTTGACTTGCATCTTTACAAGCAGGGTGTGCATTTGAAGCTTTCACTTCAAACCTTAACCTTCAGTCATGGAGCATGCTAGAGGGATGAAGTCATTAATTACTCCGGAATGTCACTTTTTGCCTTAACTGATGCTCAGTTGACAGCATAGAACATATATCCCGTTTCTTCCCTTGTTAATACCACCGAAGTAGGATAGTGTGTACTCCCTCTGTACCTACCCCTTTCCCTGTAGTCCCATGTTTGAAACAGATCTTTCTTCCTCAGATTATTCCATATCATTTCTTTTATCTAACCACATCGACTTTTCATTTCTTTACGTACATGTTTTTGTTTCTTGAGTCTGGTACTGATGTTACAGATGAACAGAAAGACCATCGTCTTCATGTAACTCAGTGAATGATTTTGATCAAAACTGATACTGTATAATTTACTTCCAATATTAAGATAGCAGAAAATTGTAGATTGGGTTTTCCAGTATTACTAATTTTACACCTTCTGTGAATTATAATACGGTATTTACCCAATTATGAGACAACCTGCTTCTTTTTAAGAGGCTCCTTGTGAAAAATTTTATTTTTCACATATTCTAACTAATCAAATTGTAAATGGTTTTATTGACATTATGTGCCTAAAAAAATTGCATTATAGCTATTTTAAACTGAGGCCATTTGTTGATTGTCTACGTTTAAATAAAATATTAAAAAAGAATAGGTTACATAAATTCTAACTGAATTACCTTTTTTGCTTATCATCCTAATAGTGCAGCTGTGAAATTTGTCTTAGTTGTCACAAATATTTTGTTTTTTCTTCTGAATATATTGCAAAATCTGAGGTTGTGATTATGGTGGAACCTGAGAATGTAGCGGTTTTTTGCCAGTGGCATAAGAATGAGAATTTTACATTGTTTCTTGCTTCCAAACATTTGTCTCCCCACTGTTGTGTCATTGGCTGCACAGGACCAGCAGCTGACGCACCACCTTTTGTTCCCATCATACCTTACGCTGAGCATCAGCAACATTGTTTCTGGGAGTGTGTTTAGATTTCTACAGACTCCTGCATAAATGCCTACCATTATTGTGTGTTTGTCCAATTTTAAAGTTAATTCAAATGGATTCAGGCAAACTGCAGTTTAAATCTGGCAGATGTTCATAAAAATCCAAAGTATGCGGTATAGGTTCCCATGGTTGGCAGCACAACATAATTTGCTGCCCGCTCGCTACTCCGCCCCCTGCAGTCCACCTAGTTTTTGGTCAAGTCGGTATCACTGTTCCTTCTCCACCCCTTCCATAATGCTGTGTTTGAGCAGCTATGAAGCAGACTGCAATATCTTCTAGGGTGCAGTTCCTGTGTGTCACCAATAACTACTACATAAATAAAAGGTCACAATCAAGATTTGATAAAATTGTCAAACTTTTGCTTGCCCCGTGAGCTAGCTACGTCTGTTGGTACTGTTTCCAAGACAAGTCTTGACGCTGTAATTTATTCTTGTGATAACAATTATTGACAGTTTAATACAATTTATTTCGTTTCTTAGACATATAATTCTGGATTAATTTTCTTTCGTGTTTCATCTGACTTCTTTCACCATCTTGTTCTAAAGCTGATTAAAAGGTGGTACAGTAACATTTTTACCCAGTATTGTAATGAGTGAACAGCGACCAAATTTATCATTTGCAGTCCACTTGGTAAATCATGACAGTATCTCATTATCAAAGAAAATATTCTTGCATTGAGAATCAAGTAATGTTTTTTGAGGACAACATGTTTGCCTTTCAATGTTAACTTTGCTTAAAAAGCACCATGAATGTTTGCATATGGTATCCATACAAGTTTGAGAAATCTTATAGCAAACTTATTGAAATACAACAGTAATTTGTAAAATGATAGCATTAAATTCTGTGTCTTGTGTTCCACAAAATTTTCCAGTTTTAAGCAGAGTAATAGATGGTCGTTGTTGCTAGTCCATACTTTCTTACATATCCCTTGCTCTTGCAACACAAGAGTCAAATGTTATGTGACTGTTTGAGCAAAGGCAATACTGTATAGAGTGCTTCGGCATATCAGGAAATCTCAAGCCCATGCGAGCATGAGTAATGTTTGCCTTACCTACCGTTCTCAATTCTTCAAAATAAATCTGCGTGCGACCCCAATAGCCCAAGCTTCATCAGTAAATGTAAGCTGACCCCTATATCAATCTATTAATCAAAGTAAAAATGTTGACTTTTGTAGCATTAGTTTAATATGTGAATATAAGACAACCCCATAGTTTTTTAATGGCGAATTTGAGAAAAACCTTGTCTTATAAGAGAGTAAATAAGACACTCAGAATTTTCCAGCATCAGATGTAGCTATTTCATTCATGTGAGGCTTATAATTTAAGTTCAACAGCTTCATTGCAATCTTGTTCCTTTGTTAGCAATGCTCGGTGCTTACTTGTTAGTCTGTAATGCAGCTCTCTTTACATTTATCGTAACTTAAATATATAACAAATAATGCCCAGTATTTCAGCAACACCCATACCAAAAAGAAAAACCTGTTACAGTGTGTTCTTACCCAGCTTGTGTTTAGTAGCCTGTTTGAATGTGTGACTTCTACCCTCACCATCTCTTAATACATTCAGATAACTATGTAGTTGCAGTATTTCTGTTACAACTTACTTGTGGTGACAAATGTATTTTTACACTATTTTTGTCAGAATCCTTATGTTAAGCTGTTGCCACAAGTTTTCATGGGGAAACTGTGTTCTTCTGTTGCACACATTTTTTATTAGGTTGAACTCCAATTAGCTGCTGAAAATAATGGAACTAACACTGTTTAAAAATTCTGTTTCTGCCCCCCTGTGAAATTATCACAACTCGCCAACAAATAGTAGACAGATTCAATCATCAGATGATGTGCTGACTTCACTGGACAGCTGAATTGATATATATTTTCCACCATTTCTCTGAATTATTCTGTATCCTTTTCTTTACAATGAGATTAATACTTCCCGAGAGTATCTGTCCATACTTGGAGATGTTCTCATGTTGCATCAACACACAGGAGTCTGCAGTAACTATGGGTGCGAGTATGGTTTGTTTTGGGGTAAGATGACTACATAAATTAAATGTATGGGTCAGAGGCAGCTATCACAAGGGACCCGTCCTGAAATTTTTATGGAGGAAAAATACAGTGAAAGAAGTACCCTGCAAATATTTAAAAAAAAGTATTATTTAAAACTGCTGAAGTTGCCCTCTTTTGTCACACAAAGAACTGCTTATAACAGCAGTTTGTACAGCCCTTCGTGCCTAGCATGCGAGGTCATGCCAGGATAGCATAGCACCACTTTGACTATGTCCAGAGTGACACAAGTGAATTTGAACCACCAAAAAAGTACAAAAAAAAGTCAAATAACATTACTGTTTTGAATGAGTCAGTTTGTATTGACAGCTAAACTGTTGCATGTCTAACTCTTAGAAAGGTGACTAGCGGACGAAAATAAATAAAGGCAGTGTTGAGTGTTATTTTACAGGTGACATCCATGAGTCACGACTTTAATTTATTGAAATGAAATGTTCTTACAAATACCACATTTTATAATTATTGTAGTACAGTTCCTTCGATAATTTTTGAATAATGTGTATTTTTGTAACAATGAAACAGTTCCTTCTTTATTCCCCATAGTTGTCAAAATAAATCAGAGTGTCATTTGAATGATGAATACAAATATTTTATGTAGACCAGAGACGTTGAGGAAAGAAAACTTAATGCTCTCAGGCTTGTCACAGTAATTACCAGCTTAATTAAGACAGAGTTGCGATGGAGTAAGAAATGGTCATGGCTGTTGCTCTGCTTAGTGTGCTCTATAAGGAGCATACTTAAAGCAATTCGTAAAATGTTCTTGTGCAGACTAATATGCATGAATGACTGAAATTTAAGAATACAGTACTGATAAACCTCAAGTGCCATGGAGATATCAGAAATTATATTGTCCAACAGTTGCCTTAAAAATACTTTCGACAGTCAGAAAAATTCCTTATTGAGAGTCACATTGGTTGTTCCAGGTGGAATCTAAATTATGTCAGTAGTCTTTTCATTGTCCTCCTGAAAGACAGAGGTATATTCATGCTCACGCCAAGACTACAACAAAAGCAATAAATTAATTCCTGCAAATGGTTAGAAACCATTTCAAAAGAAATGTTAGTTATTCTTTCCTATTTTTCCACATTGTGATAGGTTGACTATAAGATTTTTATCACTAAACAGTCCTTCTGTATTATTTGTGTCCCAATATTCCTTAGGTCTCTAAAGACAGGTATAAAGCTACAGAAACAGTAATCCACTCATTCTTATCCCTATCATTGTCATGTATGAATGTTATAGCATTAATCGACTGCACAAAAGTCTGTCTTTTTGTTGCCTTGAAATGATAAACTGCAGTTTTCTTGTAGTTCTTTCACAAAACCTGACTGATCAACATTAGACAAAAAAGTTTTAGGGATAACAGCCAGCTTCATCTTCCTTTCAGATTTGAACTAATGGCATATACTCTAAACCTTTGCATCTTTTGCTCCATGTGGTTTCTTGAACCTGCATAATCCGGTTGAAGAAGACTTGAAATCAGCAAAGTTCATCTCAGTTTCTATTTGGAGGGCTGAGTCTCGTAGATTTCCATGGGTAATGCTGCATTACCTCTGAAGAGCAGTTGTACATGGTTCAAATCTCAAGAAAATTCCTCCAAAGCAGTGTTGTTCACGTTGACTGTTATGAAAAGGATAATTACTACCCACCGTAAAGATGTCCCATTGAGTTGAAAACAGGCACAACGGAAAGACTATTGCACACTAAGGTTTCTGCCAAGCTTTCTTCAGAAAGGAAAGAAAAGCACACATACATTAACTCAAGCTGGCACATTTCACTCACACATCCGCTATCTCAGACTGCTCTGGCTGTAGCTTTCTTTCTCAGTTGGTCATACTTAATAGTTCATTGAAATGTGTATGACACAGTCAGTGTGTAATGCTTTTCAGTCCATTCCTCTGGTTCTTAATTTACATGGCAGTTTTGAAGTTTACCAAACAGAAATTCGAAGGACCTGTAAATTTTCTGTGAATTGAAAGCTATTTCTAAGCAGTTTTACCTTAAAGAAAGGTATGTACAGATGATGTGAAACGATTATTAAATGTTGAACTGTCTGGCTACACGCAAACAAAAATTTGTCCATTGTGTATAATGAAAATGTTGTCATTAGAAAATAGGTACAAAACATGTGAGGAGTGACATGAAACTCTAGACAAATTTCTCTCAAATGAGTAACATTTTGCAGGGTGTTAAAGCGTTGAATACTTAAAGGGGTGGTAGTACTCATTAAAACAAGAAAAATAAGTCCAATAAACATTGGTCTGCAAATGCATGCTTTCCGAGATAAACACGTGTTTATAAAGGGCTGCACAATGCTTGGTTACGAATATTAGCATAGTTGTTGCATTGGTACTCCATCAAATGTGTCGACAGGGTATTATGGTGTCTTACTCACAATACTGTACCTACCATTAGGTGGTCTGCAGGCAGTTGTGCGGTTTGAGTCGTGTTGTAGGCTACGTTAGTTTCCGTTGTGTTTGTGTGCCTTATTGTAAAAGACGGTCAACTCTGAGTACGTATCATAGTGTTCTACCTTCCTGCAAACACAAATTGACTTACGTGTTTACTGTTATTGCACTGTTTGTATGTACAAATGGTGTATTACATTTACATATTCTCTCTTCTACCACTTGTTACCAATGGAAGCCTACTACTCGAAAAGTGAAATGAAATGGCAGAGACGATATTCTGCCATGGTTTAGCAAATGAATGTAGCCTGCGAGCCCATGCCGTCTATGCTGGAAAATATCCACAGCAAAGAGTGCCCTCTGATAAGCTGTTCGTCACACTTCGCTGTGTCTAAGGGACACAGGTACCATTACATCTCTTATCTGGGGATGGGGAGAGGGGAGGTGGTTACTTCATGAACAGTTGCTGTACTACAGTGCATTCAGCCATAAGGCCACAGAATCATCATATCAGACAGCTGTTCTGTCAGTGGCTGTTGCAGAAATGTACTGCAGATCCAAGCAATTCAGGAAAGAGGACATCAACACAGATTCTCAATCACGTATGGGCAGGCATACAAGATGATAGATTAATGTGGCCATACTTGGAATCACAAAAGTTAACTGGGATGCATTACATGGACTTTCTCATTAATGCATTGCCTACCTTGCTGGAGGCTGTGCCACTGCAGCAACAAATACAAATGTGGCTCATGCGTGATGGCCCACGAGCACACTTTTCATCACAGAGTATGCAAACATCTGACTTGAACCCTTCAGGACCACTGGATTGGTCCAGAGGGCCCCGTAGAAAGTACATGTTTCTGGACCCATGTTCATCACTGAGTAACTATTGTAACATATATTCTTTTGATTCTGCTTACTGTATTCATCTCTTGGTCTCCTTCTACGATTTTTACCCTCCACGCTGCCCTCCAATACTAAATTGGTGATCCCTTGATGTCCCAGAACATGTCCTAACAACCAATACTTTCTTCTAGTCAAGTTGTGCCACAAGCTCCTCTTCTTGCTAAGCGTATTCAATACCTCCTCATTAGTTATGTGGTCTACCCATCCAATCTTCAGCATTCTTCTGTAGCATCAAATTTCGAAAGCTTCTATTCTCTTCTTGTCTAAACTATTTATCGTCCACGTTTCACTTCCATACATGGCTACACTCCATGTTGGAAAGTTAATTACAGAGATAAAATTGTAGGTTATGATAAGGTTTCCAAATCATTTTTCCTATCAGAATATTTTAGAAAACCCGCATTGAAGTCACCACAGACTAATGACTTCTTGCTGCTGTATGACAGATATCACAGTAAGGAATCCAGATTCCTCATAAACAGTTCAAATTTCTCATTTGGGATTTATATACAGTTATAATTAAAAGTGAACTATTATTCGGTATTAATTCACAAGCACACACTTAGTGTGCTGATCAGCACAAAATGCAATTATCTCAATGTTTTTGAACTTTGTGTTCTGTCTTAATATATGTAACAATGCATCCTTTTCCCATATTAGTTCTGCCTGAGTTAGCTACTAGAGTATACTCTTTTATATGTAATTTATCCAGACCTGTGGTAATGTGGTACTCAGATGCAGGATGTCTCTTTTCAGAGTTCTGTAAATTTTCCAGACAGGAAGCTCTTTCACCTTATTACTCAAACCTGTAATATTTGGATGACATTACCTAACCTTCCTGTCGATCTCATTTTTGAGATGTTTGTATTCCTTTTTGCCTGCCTCATTTACTGTATTTTTATCAGTTAAATTCAGGCAGGAGAAGCACGGATGGCTGGAGGACAAATGTAAGAATGTAGAAGCATATACCAGTACGGGGTAAGATACATACTGCCTACAGGAAAATTAGAGACCTTTGGAGAAAAGAGAACCACTTGTATGAATGTCAAGAGCTCGGACGGAAAACCAGTTCTAAGCAAAGAAGGGAAAGCAGAAAGGTGGAAGGAGTATATAGAGGGTCTATACAAGGGTGATGTACTTG
Organism: Schistocerca gregaria; assembly: GCF_023897955.1. NCBI lineage: Eukaryota > Metazoa > Arthropoda > Insecta > Orthoptera > Acrididae > Schistocerca > Schistocerca gregaria. Next base: position 774,514,071 of record NC_064923.1, on the reverse strand, counting down.
AGGAAAATATTATGGAAATGGAAGAGTATGTAGAAGAAATTGGAGATATATTGCATGAAGAGTTTGACAGAGCACTGAAAGACCTCAGTCGAAACAAGGCCCTGGGAGAAAACAACATTCCATTAGAACTACCTTGGAAGAGCCAGTCCTGACAAAACTCTACCATCTGGTGAGCAAGATGTATGAGACAGGCGAAATACCCTCAGACTTCAAGAAGACTATAATAATTCCAATCCCAAAGAAAGCAGGTGTTAACAGATGTGGAAATTGCCAAACTATTGGTTTAATAAGTCACAGCTGCAAAATACTTACACGAATTCTTTACAGACGTATGGAAAAACAGGTAGAAGCCGACCTCGGTGAAGATCAGTTTGGATTCCGTAGAAATATTGGAACACGTAAGGCAATACTGACCCTACGACATATCTTAGAAAATAGATTAAGGAAAGGCAAACAATACTCTCAAATTCTGAAGGTGGCAGGGGTAAAATACAGGGAGCGAAAGGCTATTTACAATTTGTACTTGAACCAGATGGCAGTTGTAAGAGTCGGGGGCATGATAGGGAAGCAGTGGTTGGGGAGTGAGACAGGGTTGTAGCCTATCTCTGATGTTATTCAATCTGTATATTGAGCAAGCAGTAAAGGAAACAAAACAAAAATTCGGAGTAGGAATTAAAATCCGTGGAGAACAAATAAAAACTTTGAGGTTCGCCAATGACATTGTAATTCTGTCAGAGAGCAACAGACTTGGAAGAGCAGTTGAATGGAATGGACAGTGTTTTGAAAAGAGGATATAATATGAACATCAAAAAAAGCAAAGCAAGGATAATAGAATGTAGTCAAATTAAGTTGGGTGATGCTGAGGGAGTTAGATAGGGAAATGACACACTTAAAGTAGTAAAAGAGTTTTGCTATTTGGGGAGCAAAATAACTGATGATGGTCGAAGTAGAGAGGATATAAAATGTAGACTGGTAATGACAAGGAAAGCGTTTCTGAAAAAGAGAAATTTGTTAACATCGAGTATAGATTTAAGTGTCAGAAAGTCGTTTCTGAAAGTATTTGTATTGAGTGTAGCCATGTATGGAAGTGAAACATGGATGATAAATAGTTTAGACAAGAAGAGAATAGAAGCTTTCAAAATGTGGTGCTACAGAAGAATGCTGAAGATTAGATGGGTAGATCACATAACTAATGAGGAGGTATTGAATAGAATTGGGGAGAAGAGGAGTTTGTGGCACAACTTGACTAGAAGAAGGGATCGGTTGGTAGGAAATGTTCTGAGGCATCAAGGAATCACCAGTTTAGTATTGGAGGGCAGCGTGGAGGGTAAAAATTGCAGAGGGAGACCAAGAGATGAATACACTAAGCAGATTCAGAAGGGTGTAGGTTGCAGTAGGTACTGGGAGATGAAGCAGCTTGCACAGGATAGAGTAGCATGGAGAGCTGCAACAAACCAGTCTCAGGACTGAAGACCACAACAGCAGCAGCATTAAAGGTAGTGTATTGGAATAAAGTGCAGTTATGCACAGTTATTAAAATAAATTCTTATAAAATACACCCACTCTGCATAAAGATCCAGAGAATTGAAAAAGTATATCAGTACACAGTACATGCTAAGCATCTGTTTTAGAAATACGTCACTTATGCCTGATGGTACAATTAGTACTTAATAACACATGTTTGCGGACTTCTTCTCAAATTTAAACAAGTTTGGCAACCTTGTTTGTTGAACATATCTGGTTATACTTTCTGTACGTGAATAAAATTGTTATATTCTTGAGTATGTTAATACAATCTATTACATTAGTCTTAAGAACTCTTTAGGCAGTGGTGGGATAGTAAATTTTGGAATGTTTTATTTATCTAATAGCAATTTATTGGTGACAATCTTAAGTGATCTATTCACTGCAGATTAAAGAAAAAGACTGTTTGTAGGGCCCCTTGGTGATCTCGAAGAAATGCACTTACTCCCAGAACCAGTATTTGCACTTCCAACAGATGGTGTCACAATCAACACAGTTTCCAGCACTCTCTCTGGCCGCCTCTTTTTGGGTGGCCGTGATGGGAGTCTATGTGAGATCGTATACAAGGTAATTCTGAAATTTTTGATAAGAATCTACAATATTGCACTAACTACATAACAAGAAATCCTAAATATAAGATATGAAGAATTGAAACTAATAATAGACCACATTTGTGTTTATACAGATTACCATATACCACTAAAATACCTACATTGTGTGTGTGTGTGTGTGTGTGTGTGTGTGTGTGTGTGTGTGTGTGTGCACACTTGGATGTGGACATGCCAATCTGAAGTAAGCTATAATAGGAAATGTAGGATCTTCCTAAAAGTACTTTATACAGTCAATATGTATTCATGACAGAGTGCTCATTTGTGTGTGCAGTGACTAATACTTAAAAGTTTGATTACATGGCATTAAGTAAGTTGGTGTAGTGATCAGCTATTAGACAGCTTTTCAGTAGGGCTGTGATTCAAATTCTCATCCAGCCTTAGGTTTATGTCTTCTGTGATGTTTAAATTGCTTAAGGCAAATGCCAGGATAATTCTATTGAAAGGGCACAGATAATTTCATCATCCAATCTGATCTTGTGTACCACCTCTAATGACTTTGTCATTGACAGGATGTTAAATCCTTATCTTCCTTGTCAATGGTATGGAAGCAGATCAGTAGTGTGCCCTGAATTCAGCATCATAAAGTAAATTTTTATATTGAACCTAATTAAATTTTCAACTACATTCAATGCTAGTGATCCAGCAGTAGCTTTACTGAAATGTTTTAAAGTTTGAAATAACACCACTTGCCTCAGATTCTAAGTTTAGAACTTTGCAGAATTATTTTAAGTAATAGTGAGCATTCAACAGAATTAGCCATTTTGTTGCAAATGAAATCTGTGAAGTGCAGTTGACATCAAACTATGTCTTGGGACTTCCACACAGAAGTTATGAAGTATACAATTCACACTTAGCAAAAGAATGTTTAACCCTTAAGTACTTGGGCGACAAGAGCTAACACTAGTGCTGGTGTTGGTCAGTTAGACCTGGGCACAAATTAAGCTGAGTAGATATGTCTGTCTGAGAAAAATGAGATGTTACAGTTTATTGATGATTTATAAACATAAATGAATGAAAACAGCATGTACTTAACATCATTTGATGACATTGTAATTTATTATGTGAGGAACAAAGGCAAAATAACATAATACAAAAAAAGCTATATACTATTAATGTAAAGCTATTTGGACCATAAAAATATTTCAGGGGACTAAGCATTTTTTGTGCAGATAACTTTGTAATGCACTTTGCATACATATTTCAGAAAAGTAGCACATAATGTGGAATGAATGCTTGTTGTCATTTGTTCTTGGGCAGATGTGGCACCTATTCCACTTGGGCAGTGGTAGTTTGGTTCCAGTCTCCTCGTGTGTTTCATGACGATGATCGTGCTTTTGGTGTTTCCAACTATTGTGCTGTGGGCCATCAGAAACTACTTTGTCTCCATAACGTTGAGGGTATGTGACTGTTACCAATTCTCCTGACAGAACTCCACTATAAGTTGGCAAGCTTCTTCAGAAAATTCTTCTTTGTACCTTTTGATTAATGTTCATCATGGCATAAGGGTTTAGTGCTGAGATATTGAGATTGAACAACACAACAAGGAGCCATCTCCATGTTCTTCTGCCAACGCACTAGTTCCTGCATAACTGGCCACACGTGTCCTCACCACCCATAGTGCAATTATAAGAGTAACAGTTTCTGTTGTTTTATCGGCACGTGCCTCTGCGTCGGTCTTGGCATAATTGTGTACTAATGATATTAGCACTACTGAGAGAGGTTTTCTGGAAATGTAAGAGACCACTCACACTTATTTTTTCACAATGTTCCCATTAAAGTCAGCTCCTTGTCCAGCAACGTTCTGTAGCAACAATTCCCTTAATGGAATGAGTTGCTCATCAATCATTGAATATTCTGCAGGGGTATAGGCTTTACTAAAGCTTTCCCCCTATTAGTATCAGAAATTCATGAATAGCAACCAACTTGTCAGACTTTTTCTCTCTCATCTCCATCATTGATGGTGTGTCCTGCACATCCACATATCCATGAAGTGGAGAGAAAAGCTCTGTAGGTTCCAGCAAACAGTAACAAGCCAAGAAATGCTGTCTCCTAATCTGTTTATTATATTCCTGTCAAAATAAAGAAGACCTCCTGTGGTGTCTTCGCTCCCTTCTTCCACAGATTCATCATCTTCATGAACTAATTCCACAATAATTTAGTCATCACTCAATATTTTATGCTTTCTGTGTCAGAAATAAAGGACAACCATGTAACTTTCCTTTCGACTAAGAGAAAAATAAAATTGGTAAATAATTAGATATGCAGAAAAGAAGAAATGCCCATATTCAGACTCTTGTAGCCCTGTATTTTACAGCTGAATACATACAATAAGTGTCAAAAACTGTGGAACACAAACTCCTGTTAGTGTACAACCAGGATTCTTGCCGTGTTTGGCTGACAGATGTAACTTTACAAGGCTGTACCCAAAAGAAACCGAACTTTTGGTGAGTAGAACTTTTTAAGTACTATGTTCTGCCGTCAGGAGGGCACAGAGCAAACATTCCAACGTCAACAAGCTGCATACCATCACTGATGGAGGTCAGGACAAGTTTTGGCAGAGTGTATAGTGACAACTGTTTTGTGTGATTGTTGTTTTTGCATTGGTTGATTTTCTTGAACAGTGTGTGGTGTTGAAATTCAAATTTTTGCCCAGAAAAAGTGGAACATAATCTCTAGAAATGTTTAGAAAAAATGGCATACACGGATGGTGCTTTGGGGAAAAGTGGTTTTCGTCTTTTAAAAAAGACGGTGAAATGTCAGTTGACGACAAACCTCGTTCCACTCATCCTTCCATGACCTGAACGTGTGAAAATATTGAAAACATCGCAGTCGGATGACTGGTTTTTCCATCATGACAATTCCCCTCCTCACACAGACCTGTCTGTATGATAATTTTTGACGAAAAATGGCATGACCACTGTTCTTCAACCCCCATACTCACCCAACCTTGCCCTGTGCGGTTTTTGTTTCCTGGAATGTAAGTAGACATGAAAGGAAAGTGTTTTGCTGATGTTACTGTGGTGACGAAAAAAGTAGTGGAGGTGCTGTCAAGTATAACAAAACATGAATTTAAACAGTGTTCTGAAAAATGGGATAAAAGATTAGACAAGTATATTACTGCAAATGGAGAGTACTTTGAAGGGGATTAAAAGTTTGTGCTTAAAATGTGAATGAATAACTTTTTTATGTTTGGTTTCTTTTGGGCACACCCCCCCCCCCCCCTTCCCCTGTTATGTGCCAGATTAATAAAAGTTCCCCTTTATTACCCTGGTTTGTACTGTGTGCCTCCACTCGCAGCCCTAGTGTTTGTGCTACCCTCACAAACTATATGTGCACTCAACCTTTGTACAGAAACTGAAGGCTGCAGTCTTCACTGTAAGAATGATCTAAACTGTCTTGGACACTGAAATAACATTGTCAGTGAGTTGTGTTCAGACATCCACAATTATCTTGTGTCGTGTTGGTTGCCATTAGTTGGAAATGACTTTCATTGGTCTAGGTTTGTGAATTTCTGCGTTTTGCGCTAATTCAGAAGAAATTCCTTGTATTTGTGTAAATATCACATTTTATTTGTCATGTTCATGTTTGACAAAAATAGCTGGTTTTATCTAGAAAGCAATGAGGAATTCTAATTTACCATGTGCTGTAAGACATGAGAAGGCTTTTAAATCTGGCTGAGGAGAAGAAAGGAGAAAATTAAAATGGGTAGTAATTGTAAAAGATGGTAAAGAGGTTGGAAGAAAATAAACAATAATTATCCATCAGTATTATATAAAGATAAGTGTACTGGGTGGGACATATTTCAGTGAATAATTGTTTGTAAAAAGCTGCCAAAAGGAAAAAATAAAACTGAAAACAAGCAGAGGTGTGTTGACAGGTTTGAAGGGAGAAATACCGTATCGAGGATTAGAGTAATCAACTAGAAATGTGACATCATGGAGGACAAAGTTCAAATGATGTCTGTCAGCTGACATATTTTTACTGTGACACTATAAGACCTGTATGTCATAGTGCAGAATTGCGTACGCCAGAGATTACTGAGAAAGTGACAGCGAGTGAAGATGAAAAATGTTAGTGCTGTCCTTCATAGGTGTCTGCAAGCACCTCTTGGGCAACTGCAAGGCAGAGAAGTATCATAATATTGCACATAGAGGATTGAGATCATATCACCAGATGTTACGAAAATGTTGCTTAAGATGTACTTCTTAGCCCATCATTGGGTCTTCTTCCCCGACAACATTTGTATTGTCTTGGGTTTTTATTGGTCCAGTTTACAATAGTAGCTTATGCCCAAGACCTAAATCATTGCATATTTATACATGCAGAAGTGATTTATATGCATACATATTTAAAATTACAAATAATACCCTTGAAACATTTAAACATTGTTATGTTATACACTTTTAAATATTCTTTAGTGAAGTAAAATCAGTGATGCTGTAAATATGACTTCAAACATTTTGTCTTTAGTAACTGACATAGTTAATCTAGGAAAAGATGGATTGCTGTTTAATGTAAAAGAGACATTTAATGTTGCAGACAGGCACAATTAAGACACTTACACAAAGCTTTCGGCCACACCCTTCATCAACAGAGGAGAAGCACGCAACATTCATGCACACAAGCAAGCACGCCTCTCACGCACACATACGTAGCATTCTGCTCAGGCCAGAATGAATTTGATCCCAAGCTGCCATATTTGGTGGTCATACTGCATTCCAGTGAGATGGTCGTATAGTGAAGTATTGCAGGAAATTGTGTAAGAAATACTTTTAGGCACACGTTTCTACTTCTACGTTAACCTTTTCTTTGATTCCTTTGTGTACTGATGCGTACGTCTTTGCAGTTTACATTGTTTTGAGTGTGTGTCGTTTTACAAGATACATGTCGTATATAATCTGATATGCGCATTTACCTAACTACTATTGTATTTGGCCTTTACAGGCATTATAGCTGAATTCATCGGGAAAATTTCAATCAGAAAAGACAGTTTTGACATTGACAGTGTTTTATGGACATACGTAATGTTGTTTGTCAGATATCCCAATCATATATGATTTGTTCATTTTACATTAAATTTTTGTAAAGCTAAACATTATTACCTAATTTCTGTAAATCTTTTTTGTTTTTTGCAGGCAGAAGGCAGTTGGTTTGGGAAACGCTGCAAGAAAGTAAACCACTCAAAAAGTGCCTTGTCATTTTTGGTACCTTCATTCATAAGTGGCGCTTTTGTTGAGGAAGACCAAATTGTTCAGATTACTGTTGATAATAGTCGCAACATATTATATACACTGACTGAAAAAGGTTCTATTAGTGTTTATGACCTTGGTGAAGACGGAGAATCAATGAGTCATGTTGTTACAACTAGTCAGTCAACTGTAGTGCAGAATGCTGTCAATATTGTTAGGTAATTTTTCTCTGTTATCATTTTTAAGTTTCAGAAAACAATAACTGATAGTGCTCTAGATATTATTTCTATTTTTGTGACAAACAGTGTTTATTGTTCTTTATCATTTATTGAGCTTTAATAATATACTTTTTGGAGTATTAATTTCCTTTTCTCTACACGAGTTTCCATACATCATTAATACAAGATACTTACAGCACGTTTTTGTTACAGAACTTTAGATAGCAATGTTTTTCGCCACATTGTGAGCATATCGCCAATAGAAGCTCGTGAATCTCTTCATGTGAATCTTGTGGCAGTAACAAAAGCAGGAGTGCGTCTGTATTTCACAACAAGTCCTGTCACATCACTTACAGTTCGACCATATGCATTACATCTTGTCCATGTAAGACTTCCTCCAGGCTTTGCTGCATGTGCATTGCCTCAGCAACCAAGAAATGTAAACTTGGCACATTACAGCAGGGGTAAGTACTGATGACTTGAAGTAAAACATAATTGTTAACGAACAGATACTTGCATAAGAACACTTCTTGACATGCATACTTGCAGTTCAGTTAAATTCATTGAAACTAAATGAATGGAGAAAATGGGTATGAAATCGATGAAGCTGCAATATGAAGTGGTATCAGAAAGATCGTTCAGAAATGTCGAACCTATAGTGTGTTGAATATAATGTGATCATTGAAAATTTGTCCACTACAGCTGACACACATGCATGTGCACGCCCCCTCCCCACACACACAAAATACTACTACTACCACTACCACCTACCATCACTGCCACCACCTCTGTTGCAACTAAACTTTGATTGTACATTTGTATTTGGGAGATGGTGCTGTGGTTCTTACACACAATATATGGTAAGCTGGCTGATAATTGAAGTTAGTTTTACTAGGGATTGTCTGGGGATAATCCGAGAGATAATAATTTTATTTTGGGACTGCATTCATCAGGCTTCCTCTCCTGTGCCAGCCTCTTCATCCCAGAGTAGCACTTAACACCCAGTGTCCTGAACCATTTGTTGGATGCTTTCAACTTATTCCACATATTCCTCCTTCACCAGTTCTACGAAGAACTTCCTCATTTCTTATTTTGTCTGCTGTGTTTGATTAATTTTCAGTACCCTTTCGTAACAAAAAAATTTGTATGCCTTGATTTTTCTTTCCCAGTTTCTCTCAGTTCATGATTGACTTCCACTCATTGCTGTTCTCCAGACATGTCTACTCTGAATTGTAGCCTAAAATGAATCCCTTTGTTTGATAGGAGTAGACTCCTTTCAATAAATAGTACCTTCCATGCCTGTCCCTGTAGGCTTTCGATGTCGTCTTTGATTTGTCTGTCACATTATTTTATTTCCTATTTTCTAGGGAGCAGAATTCCCTACTTTATCTGCAACATGATTCTCAATTTTGGTATTAAGTTTGCACATAATCTCATTTCTGCTGCTCTCCTCATTTCTCTCATCTTCCTTCGGTTTGCTCTCTATGCATTGAATGTGCTTGTTAGATGGTTCAGTCCTTTTAGTAGATGCTGAAATTCTTCCTTACTTTCACAGAAGTTAGCATTGTCAGAAAATCTTACCATTGATATCCTTTCACTCTGAATTTTAATCATACTCCTGAAACCTTCTTATATTTCCATCGTTGCTTCTTCAGTGCATAGATTGAACAGTACAGGTAAAAGACTATGTTGTGGGGCTGAATGAATTAACTTTATTGTGATAGAAAAACTAAACTCTAACTCGTAAGACTCAGTTTAATAGCACATTCAATAATGGAAAAAAACCATGTATAAAACAAAAGGAAAACATAAGTCAATAACTGCGGCAAAGATAATGATTGCAACTTCTAATTACTTGCACATAGCATTACACTGAACTTTCCACTCACCCCATAGTGTTAATGATATTTTCTGTTGAATTGGAGAAGGTAACAACCTAACATTATATATAGCCTCTCATGCCCATTACAGCTGATCTGTGATGAGACAGTGGAGTGGCTGGAGCGTTGATAAGAGTTTGTGGTGTGTGTAGATTAGTCCGTATCAGTGTAGGGTGCATGGAAAGCTGGTTTGACATAGTTGATGGTGACGGTGGTAGTCGTATCCATCACATTGATTTTGAATGTCTTGTCCTCCCTACTCATGACATGGTAAGATCTATTGTAGGGCAGCTGCAGTGGCTTTTGAACTGTGTCATTCTGTACAAAGACATGGTGGTACTCTTAGCTTATTAAAAACAAAAGGGATACTAGACTACTGATCCCTTGCAGCAATGGGACATAGTTGCTGAATTTGTGTAAGAAGCTTTTGCTGGAAATCTGACTGGACAATGCAATGGCCTGGCACATTGGCAAAGAACTCATTCAGCAGACATATTGGCTGGCCATAAAAAAGTGCTGCAGTTGTGGCTTTCACGTCTTAATTCACACACACGTGGCGCCAGGAGGACAATGGGCAACATTTCTGTCCACCGCTGTGAGTTGAGTTGGGTGCAGTGCATGCGTTTAATTAAACCATACACTGCCAATTGGTAAGCTATAGTTCTAATCCACTTCATACCCAGTAGGACAGTAGTGCTTTGAACAGATAAGGCTCAGATTGGTCTGTTGTAATGTACAGAGGCATATCAAAAACCATCCCCAGAAGAATGCACTTGCGACAGTTTCAGCGGTAATGTCGGCAGTGGGGAACATCTCGTGCCAGTGTGTAAAACGATTGTGGCTAAAATGCAGTAGGTGTATCCTTCTGATGGTGGGAGATATCCTTCAAGGTCTAGATGGTCATGTTCGTCTGTGATTCAGAGGAAGAAACATGCCAAGAAGTGACCAGATGTGCCAGCTAACTTTATTCCATTGACAGGTCACCCGTTGTCGCACATAATGCTTAGAATCTGTTCATGTGTGACGAGACAAAAGTTCACTTCAGTGTATTGGTAGTGGCTCATACTCCAGGATGCAACATTTTTTGTAAAGAGACGAATGCCTGTTGGAGAAAGTCAGTAGTCACAGATGGTGGCAGTTTGTTAGTGGGGACATTACAATACTGCACCGGTGTTAGTGGTTGCAGTGTAATACACAGAGTTGTAGTGCTGATGATTACGCCAACAAATCTAATGGCTCACTATTTGATTGTTGCATTGTGATGAGAGCTTCAAAATCAACTGCATCAGTGATCACTTCGATTTGAGAGAGATCATCATCTGGCACATACAGTTCTCCTTCAACATGAATGATATTATCAGTGAACTGTTAGATATAGTTGGGATATCACAGCTCACATGGTGAAACTTTCTCAGGACACTGGCAGAAAACATATGTTAGTGGTGAGTGAACTGCTGTCCCTCCAACATGTAACATAATTTCTTAATAGCAGCATAGGCTGCTGAATCCTGCCTAGTTGTCGAATATGGGGTGTCTTCCTCGGATCGCTAGACAACAGTTCAAGCAAATTGTATTAATGAGTTTTATTATGAAATGAACAATGACAATACTTAACTGTGACAATAACACAGAAGTGTCGCAAGCAACGGGTGACATTCAAATAAGAAATCTCTTCATTATATACAATTCGTAATACAAGTGAAGTAATACAGTTGGCTTGCTAGTCGTGAAGCTACTGTAGAACTGGGTCACGGCCAGTCAGTGCAGCGCTTATGTCCTGTTAACATAGAGGCCGCTGTTGTCATTTTTCGTCCTGGAGAGGGGTCGGTTAGCACGAAATTGGCTGATGTCTCACAGCCTCCCTCTACTGTAATGTTCACAACTGGTGTGCCAGCACTTCAATTTACACTGTAACATAGGCAGCATACAGTTCACAATTTTTGCTGAAAAAGGCTATGGGCTGCAGGTGCTCCCCTATTTGCTGTTGCAGTGCAGCACCAATTGCAGTGACAGACACGTCGACCATGAGGGTAAGAGGCGTCTGTGGAACTGTTTGCAGTAACAGTGTAGCTTCTGCAATGGCAGTCTTCAGCTTGGTACATGCCAACTTGGCATCACCATTTCACTGGAGTTTGTCCTTTGGCAGTGAAACGTGCAAGAGTTTATTCAGTGGTGCGGCTAGGAGGACATCATAGTCAACAATCGGACATTAAAAATTGTTTATGGCAAGAAATAGTCATAATTCTTTAAGTAGATCGGCTGCTTCTACTTTACGGCTGCGCGGAGTGGCCGTGCAGTTAGAGGTGCCATATCACGGATTGTGCAGCCCCTCCTGCTGGAGGTTTGAGTCCTCCCCCAGGTATGGGTTTGTTTTGTTTTTAGTATAAGTTAGTTTAAGTAGTGTGTGTGTGTGTGTGTGTGTGTGTGTGTGTGTGTGTGTGTGTGTGTGTGTAAGTCTGGGGACCGATGACCTCAGCAGTTTGGTGCCTCAGGCATTCACAGACGTTTCTACTTTCTCTTAGAGTGGCCATGTCTTGCACATTGATAGCGTTCCCTGGGAACTGTATGTCAGCTGCTCCAAAGAAGCACTTACACAAGTTGAGAGTAGGCTTTGTGCTTGTAGACGAGTGAAAATCTGTCGTAGGTGTTGACAGGTGTTCTGCCTCGGAGTTTGACAAGACCAGGCCATCGTCAGTATGCACATAAGTCGTCCGTCACATCCGATTTCACCCGTAACCCATTGAAATGTTTGGGCAGCATTACGAAGTCCAAAAGGCATTCCGGTAAATTCAAATACTCCGAACATTTTGCAGCCAGTGGTCTTAGCAACATTGTCCAGTGCCATAGGTATCTGGTAAAATGCACAAACTAAGTTCAACATTGAAAAGATTTGCTTACTGTGGACACTGAACATCTTTGATATACAGTACTAAGTATCAATCTGGAATGGTTCTAGCATTGAGCTGTCTATAGCTGCCACACGGATTCCATACATTGTCTTTGGGACCATGTGTAGTGGAGATGCCCAACTACTGCTCGATTGGCGACAGATTCCATGTGAAAACATACAAACTGAAGATATTTACACAGGAATTCTCGTCTAAGGTGTCAAGCAGTGTGGTCGAGCATGAAGTAGTAGCCCAGGTGCAATCAGAATATAGTTCACTGTCAAGGGCTGCACTGGTGCTAGTATGGGAGTCCGGCATGTGATCTCCAGTAACTGTCTGAGGAGCTATATAAGTGACAATCACTGTTAATCATCTGTACTGCCTCTGTGCCCTCAGGGGCTCAGTAATCATTTGCTGAGTGGAGGCCTGGCAACCCTGGGGCTCCTGAGGTGGGGACTGGTAAATGCTGCCAGTCCCCCGCCGCCCCAAGCTCTGAACATGCTTCAGTGACCACTGGCGCAGCAATGAAATGTTGTATGTCACAGGAATGGTAAAAACCACTATAAAAAATAAAAAAAACCTTAATCTCAGGGTGTGTTACGCTCTGATAAGATGCATGCCTGTTGAGCAGAAACAGTCATTTGTGGACAACGTTTGGGGAACACGCTGCACCTCATTTGCATAAGGCTTAGGGCTTGTATTTCCCTTTCTGCTCATGTGACCAATATAGACCCTTGAAACCTTCTCTCCCTCCTCCTAGCGGAATGCGTGGGCCATTTGGAGGTGAATGGGTGGGCTGTTTGGAGGTACCAACATTGTCAGACAAGAGGCCTCATATGACGAGCTCTCCAGATTCGGAAGTAGTCAAAATGTAGTTTGGTATTTAGTAACAGAATGCATGCTGCAGGACAGAATATATTTTTAATAGCTAAGACGAGAGGGAAGCTTTGAGAAGGCCTCCCCTTTTTACATTGAATGGGGTTACGAGGCATTGCAGGGACATCAAATCAGTGAAGCGGCTATGAAAAGGGATGCTTTTTCTAATTCCTTGCAAGCAACGAAACTGCAGAAGTGAATGCATTGGGGAGTGTGCCACTGAAACAGAGCTGCACTCCACGTTGAATTAAATCAAAGGGGTTGTGACATTCTAGGGTCTCAAAGAAGAACTGAAAGTTGAATGGGCTCAAGAAGGAATAGTGATCTACAGAATATCATGAAAGGGGTGGATGGCGATCTCGTCTTACCAGACTCCGTTATCCTTACATTCAGCAGCACGAAACTAGCCGAGCATCTTAAGGCAGGCTTCTTTTGCCTCAATATACGACCTTATGTCCCCAACCCAATGCGCTCTTCTGAATGTCAGTGCTTTGGGCATGCTACTCTTGAGTATCACAGAGAAGCCACATGTGGTAAGGCCACCCACATATGAGTCATTTGTTCATCTCTCTTGAAGAGTGTGAATTACTCTGGGGATCATCCTGTCTGGAGTTGGGACTGTCATCCTGTCTGGAGTTCAGACTGCAGCATATATCTTGAAGAATGAAAGGTACAAGAGCTTAATATAACAAAGTGCATCCCATATAATGAGGCCAAAAAGGCGAATAAAGCCATGCTGCCCCACGACGTTCTCCACGTCCTTTGCTTCAATTGTTAAACAGCTGGTGCAGAAATCCAAAACTGCCACACAAATGGAGGTTGCTAGTGTCGGCACTAGTACCTGCGTTTGTCAATGCACTTCTGCTGCTGCGGTCATTCCGAAGCCCCTGTCCCTCTCACAGGAACTTCAGAAAAGTTCATGGTTGCTGACATTGGGGAACTCCTTGCCCCCCCCCCCCCCCCTCCAAAGATCGTCTTCACCACTGCCCACCACTACCACTACCACTACCACTCCCACTCCTGCAGTTGTCACTCAGACGCTGCCTCAGACAACAAAAATTGAAGTCAAAGGCAAAGAATAGCTCACTAACAGAGACTGGAAGTACACAGTCCAACGATGTTGACATCATTCTCTTTGATGTGTCTCTTGGGAATCTTTTAAGAGGCAATTTACGTTGATGTCAGACTGGGGCAAACATCTCACCCCAAGACAGCCTCCACCCATTGCGGGCTTCCCTCCCGAGCAGAAAGCCAGGATTAAAGTGCTACCCCTGTGATAAATGGCTCCCATCCTACAGTGGATCATTAATAGGTTCAAGACACATGTGAATAACATGAAACTCATAGTACAGGAACATGCCCCCTTTTCTTGCATTTGCAGGAAACACGTTTTAAAGCATCTGATGCCTCTGTACTACAGGGCTATATGCTCTATTGTAAGGATGACTTGACGAGAAAGGGACGTGAGGTGTCGCTGCATTTGTCAGTAATGCACACCATTTCTGTGCTCTCCCCGTGGCTACTGGCCTTCAAGCAGTTGCCGCTTAAATTCGTGTGTGTTGGTGGATAACTGCTCACTGTGTCATATCTCCACAAGATGCAATAGATGTAAAGGCCCTCATAGGCTTTATTGAACAACTCCCCCTGCCTGTTTCTGCTACTGAGTGATTTCAATGCCCACAATGTGTTATGGGACTCAAACTATACTTGCCCCTAGGGTCGAGTCTTGGATGACCTCATGATGTCTCAGGAACTGAGCATCTTCAACATTGGCAGTGCCACTCATTCCTTGGCTGCTACTAGGTCATCCTCAGCCATCAACTTCCCTTTCTGCTCTCCAGCCCTTGCAGCCTCAGCATGGGAAGCAACTGACGACCTTCATTCCAGTGACCATTTTCCTCCATTGATCCACCTACTGGGTGGTGGATTACTTGAAAGAAGCCACCAAAGTGGATGATCAGTAGGGCTAACTGGATGCTGTTTAGCCAACTGGCAGTGTTTGAGCACCACAACAGTGTCCTGTAAAGAGTGGACCGTATCACCTGAGTGATCCATCACACCGTTGAACTATCAATCCAAAAGTCCTCAGGTCATCTCTGGAGGCGACATGTACGTTGGTGGACAGGGCAATGCCATTCAGCAATCCGAGACAGGCTTGCAGCTCTTAGAAGATTTAAATGCTGCCCAACTGCAGACAACTTCATAGCCTTTAGATTCGAGAAGGCTAAGGGCCGACGCCTAATTAAGGAGACCAAGAAAAGGCCATGGCAAGCATTCCTGGACACTCTAAACTGCTCCACTTGTTGTACAAAAGTATTTGAAACCATCAGGAGGATTTCTGGTAAACAGTCGTTTACCAATAGGAGCAATGCTGAAACATGGATATATTCAAATGATGCCCAGAGACGTTGCTCAGATGATCTCAGAACTTTTTGCAGCAACTACGGCCAGTGCCAGCCAGGGTCCAGCATTGCACTGCTACTGTGTGACTGCATGGATGGACTTTCTCCATGTGGAAGTTGGAATCAGTACTGTGTGTGGCTCATGATACTGCACCCCAGTCACAACAAAATCTGATACTGTATGCTTTGACATTTGCCAGCAGTGTCAAAGAAAATCCTCCTCAATGGTTTTAATCTTAAATGGCAGACAGGCAACTTTACCAGTTTGTGGAGAGAGGCGATTCTGATGCGTGTTCTCAGACCAGGAAAGAACTGAAAGTGTCACAGTAACTACTGGAGTGTCGTCTTAACGAGCTGTGTAGGAAAGACCCTGGAGCACACGGTTAACTGTTGCTTGATGTGGTTGTTAAGAGACCAGGCATCTCCTTAGTCACTCTGTGTGGACTACATAGAGGTGACTATTCAGCAGGCTTTCCTATGTAAACATCATCCTCGGTATATTTGTCAATACTGATAAGGCGCATGACACTACTTGGACACATAATATTTTCAAACCACCCCCTCAGTGGGGCTTTTGTGGCTGCTTCCCCAATTTTTTACAGTCCTTCCTGTCTAAGTGCTTTTTTATGTCACGAGTTGGTGATGTGCTGTCAGATCATTTTGAGCAGGTGAATGGTGTTCATCAGGGCAGTATTTTAAGTGTTACTCTCTTTGCCACAGCCATAAACAGTATAATGTCTACAGTAGGGAGTACTGTACAGTGTTAGATATTTATGGATGATTTTGTTGTTTTTTGTTCCTCCTACAGTGTTGCAACAGTGACCCATCAGTTGCAAATTGCAGTGCAGAGGTTAGAGAGCTGAGCTGCAAATACAGGTTTTCAGTTTTGTGTGTGTGTGTGTGTGTGTTTGTGTGTGTGTGTTTGTGTGTGTGTGTTTGTGTGTGTGTGTTTGTGTGTGTGTGTGTGTCCATTTTAATCATTCTCGTCGTATTTTTAATTTATCTGACTTGTGCATATGAGGAACACCATTCTAAATTTTAAAGAATCTATGTGGTTACCACACCTGATGAGAGGCCTGAAAGCCAGAACCCAGAAGATGCTGAATATTATAAAAAGCCTTAGCCACAGGTCTTGGTGAGCAGTCAGGATGTGCATGTTCCAGTTTTACAGGGCTTTCATGGCTACAATATGGAGTACTGTGTGTGGCTCAGCAAGGCCTTCTGACCTGAAGATTGCTATCCGTCACGAGGGGATTAGACTGGCCACAGGTGCTTATAGGATCAGCCCCGTATTCAGTCCCTGTGCTGAGGCTGGGGAGCCACCACTCTCCATCTGGCGTGGTACATCAGGCATGTAAGTTCCCCGCAGCTCTGACTTCCCCTGCATACCACAATGTCACTCATCCACCTGTGTAATGCCTTTCCTCCAATTATCCACGAGCAACATGCCGTTTGGGATCTGTGTGCAGCATGTGCTGGGTTCACTTGATGCGGAGTATGTACAACCCCAGATCAAAGATTTCAACCACCTGCCACAATGGTCATTGCAGAGATAAAGTGTAATTTTAGATTGGGTGCAAACAGGAGGGATTGTTCTCTTGCTTCTGTTTTTAATGTGATATTTTCTGACATTTTTAATGGGGCACTAAAACTCTACAGACGATCTTTACGGATGGGACTAAACAGGGGAAGTCCATTGAGTGCTGTTTTTTCTTGGATCATGGCATCAAGGTCCAACTGCTTCAAGGCTTTACTGTCTTCGACACAGAATTATATGCTATCTTATGGGCACTGGAGCATATGAGACATTCTTCAAGGGGTAATTATCTGGTCTGTTCAGATTCCCTGAGTGCCCTTCACTCCTTACGATGTTTGTACACAGCAGATAAAGTAGTCCAGAATATCCAGGATGCCGTCCTCCGATTGCAATGGTTGGGAAAGATGTCTTTGTGCTGGCTACCAGGGCACATGGGTATTGCGGGGAATAAAAGGGCAGATCTACAGCCATTGGGGCCAGCCATGATCCTCGCTTATTTAAGATCACCATCCCCCTGCATGCTATAGCCTCGCTGTTGAGGTACAGTGTCTTGTGTCAGTGGGAGAATGAGTGGTTGGAAGTGACAGGCAGTAAGCTCCATCTAGTAAACACCACAATGTGGCCATAGCATACCTTCTTCCGGCGATGTCGACTGGACGAGGCAGCTCTTACTTGTCCCAGCATACCCTGCAGCCCTACAACACCTGGCTTCTTGTTCCAGTGCAACAGCCTTCCAATGTGTGGTGCTCCTGGCATACAGTTCACTGTGCACCACATTTTACTAGGTTATGTTGTAGTTTTAGACCAGGTGGCAGTGGCAGATTTGCTGGCATACCTGCTCTCTATTTTAAGTGACATTGAAACAAATGTGATTAGTTTTAAGGTTTTGTTATTGTCTCACTTGTTTCTGCAAATTTTTGGGAGATGATCTTAGTGTGTTAAGAGGGTGAAAGCCGCACCCATGTTTTTTGTAAGTGGTCAGCCAGTCACATTTCCTTATGCCTTTCTTTTAGCTGTATGCGTGGAATGTCAGATCCCTTAACCAGGCAGGTAGGTTAGAAAATTTAAAAAGAAAAATGGATAGGTTAAAGTTATAGTGGGAATTAGTGAAGTTCAGTGGCAGGAGGAACAAGACTTTTGGTCAGGTGAATACAGGGTTATAAATACAAAATCAAATAGGGGTAATGCAGAAGTAGGTTTAATAATGAATAAAAAAATAGGAGTGCTGGAAAGCTACTACAAACAGCATAGTGAACGCATTATTGTGGCAAAGATAGACGCGAAGCCCATGCCTACTACAGTAGTAAAAGTTTATATGCCATCTAGCTCTGCAAATGATGAAGAAATTCATGAAATGTATGGTGAGATAAAAGAAATTATTCAGGTAGTGAAGGGAGACGAAAATTTAATAGTCATGGGTGACTAGAATTCTGGAGTAGGAAAAGGGAGACATGGAAACATAGTAGGTGAATATGGATTGGGGGTAAGAAATGAAAGATGAAGCCGTCTGGTAGAATTTTGAACAGAGCATAACGTAATCATAGCTAACACTTGGTTCAAGAACCATAAAAGAAGGTTGTATACATGGAAGAATCCTGGAGATAATAGAAGGTATCAGATACCATTATGTAATGGTAAGACAGAGCCTTAGGAACTAGGTTTTAAATTGTAAGACATTTCCAAGGGCAGATGTGGACTCTGACCACAATCTATTGGTTATGAACTGTAGATTACAACTGAAGAAACTGCAAAAAGGTGGAAATTTAAGATGGGACATGGATAAACTAAAAGAACCAGAGGGTGTGCAGAGTTTCAGGGAGAGCATAAGGGAGCAATTGACAGGAATGGGGGAAAGAAATACTGTAGAAGAAGAATGGGTAGCTTTGAGGGATAAAGTAATGAAGGCAGCAGAGGATCAAGTAGGTAAAAAGATGAGGGCAAGTAGAAATCCTTGGACAACAGAAGAAATATTGAATTTAATTGATGAAAGGAGAAAATATAATAATGCAGTAAATGAAGCAGGCAAAAAGGAATACAAACGTCTCAAAAATGAGATCGACAGGAAGTGCAAAATGGCTAAGCAGGGGTGGTTAGAGGACAAATGTAAGGATGTAGAGGCTTATCTCACTAGGGGTAAGATAGATGCTGCCTACAGGAAAATTAAAGAGGCGTTTGCAGAGAAGAGAACCACTTGTATGAATATCAAGAGGCTCAGATGGAAACCCAGTTCTAAGCAAAGAAGGGAAAGCAGAAAGGTGGAAGGAGTATATAGAGGGTCTATACAAGGGCGGTGTACTTGGGGACAATATTATAGAAATGTAAGAGAATATAGATGAAGATGAAATGGGAGATACGATACTGCACAAAGAGTTCGACAGAGCATCGAAAGACCTGAGTCGAAACAAGGCCCTGGGTTAGACAACATTCCATTAGAACTACTGACGGCCTTGGGAGAGCCAGTCCTGACAAAATTCTACCATCTGGTGAGCAAGTTGTATGAGACAGGCGAAGTACCCTCAGACTTTAAGAAGAATATAAAAATTCCAATCCCTAAGAAAGCAGGTGTTGACAGATGTGGAAATTACCTATCTATCAGTTTAATAAGTCACAGCTGCAAAATACTAACACAAATTCTTTACAGAGGAATGGAAAAACTGGTAGAAGCCGACCTCGGTGAAGATCAGTTTGGATTCCGTAGAAATGTTGGAACACATGAGGCAATACTGACCTTACGACTTATCTTAGAAGAAAGATTAAGGAAAGGCAAACCTACATTTCTAGCATTTGTAGACATAGAGAAAGCTTTTGACAATGTTGACAGGAATACTCTCTCTCAGATTCCAAAGGTGGCACAGGTAAAATACAGGGAGCAAAAGGCTATATCTGTATATTGAGCAAGCAGTAAAGGAAACAAAAGAAAAATTCGGAGTAGGTATTAAAATCCATGGAGAAGAAATAAAAACTTTGAGGTTCGCCGATGACATTGTAATTGTCAGAGACAGCAACGGACTTGGAAGAGCAGTTGAATGGAATGGACAGTGTCTTGAAAGGAGGATATAAGATAAACATCAACAAAAGCAAAATGAGGATAATGGAATGTAGTCGGATGATGCTGAGGGAATTAGATTAGAAAATGAGACACTTAAAGTAGTAAAGGAGTTTTGCTATTTGGGGAGCAAAATAACTGATGATGGTCGAAGTAGAGAGGATATAAAATTGTAGACTGGCAATGGCAAGGAAAGTGTTCCTGAAGAAGAAAAATTTGTTAACATCAAGTATAGATTTAAGTGTCAGGAATTCATTTCTGAAAGTATTTGTATGGAGTGTACCCACGTATGGAAGTGAAACATGGACGATAAATAGTTTGGACAAGAAGAGAATAGAAGCATTCAAAATGTGGTGCTGCAGAAGAATGCTGAAGATCAGATGGGTAGATCACATAACTAATGAGGAAGTATTGAATGGGATTGGGGAGAAGAGAAGTTTGTGGCACAACTTGACCAGAAGAAGGGATCGGTTGGTAGGACATGTGTTGAGGCATCAAGGGATCACAAATTTAGCATTGGAGGGCAGCGCGGAGGGTAAAAATTGTAGAGGGAGATGAATACACTAAACAGATTCAGAAGGATGTAGGTTGCAGTAGGTACTGGGAGATGAAGAAGCTTGCATAGGATAGAGTAGCATTGAGAGCTGCATCAAACCAGTCTCAGGACTGAAGAAGAAGAAGAAGAAGAAGAAGACGAAGACGAAGACGACGACAGTATTCTTTTAGCTCTTCTGTGATTTTACGTCTGTTTTATTCCCATGTATAGCACCTTTCACCCTTCTCCATTGTATTAAGGCCTGTGAGATAGTGATTTTGTGGGTTAACACGATGAGGTGTGAGTGAGTGAATAAGTGTTGTTATAGATTTCCTCTTCACTGTGTAGCAACAGTTTGTCATTTTACCCATTTTCATTTCTTTTAATATGTGTAAGACTGCATTGACTGCCTCAAAGCTACTCTCTCTCTCTCTCTCTCTCTCTCTCTCTCTCTCTCTCTCTCTCTCTCTCTCACTACTACTACTACTACTACTACTACTACTGGGGCTTCCATAAATCACATTTATCATTGGCTTGATAGGTTTGTAGCAGTGTGAAATACGCATCAGTGAAGTAGTTCAAGCTGGAGTCGATAAAATAATAAAACTTCGCTGTGGATGTGGGGTGTGTCATGTCCACTATGAGACATTTACATTCAAATTTGTGCCATAGGCCTTTTCAACACTAATGTGACAGTCATATGTTGCACTTATAGAACCACTGCCAATGAAAGGGTGGGAGTCATCACTATGTCTGCCAAGAACTGTATTAGTCAACTACTGGGTTATTGCACCTGGGAGCGAGGGGGCTTTGGTCAGCTTATCATGAGTTTTTATCGTAACATTTCGCGAGGACATGCTTAACTACTTGATAGTATATGCACAACTGTTTGAAATTATCCACAGTGAGTTTACCTTAGTCACCACCACTGCACTTGTTGACAAGTAAAGTCACCGTACATACCCAATAACGGCCACCTGAGGCCAAGTACGGTAGTATTGTGGTAGGATTAGAACTTAGTGCCATGTTAAGTTACAAACATTCGATGGCTCCAGTCTGGGGAGCCAGTGGCTATCATCACTGACTTCTGCTGAGTTCCCCTGCCCATAAAATGCACTGCACTTTCATGCTGTGGATCCATATCGGTGATAGTAGCAGACTCTTGCTGATGGATGTGAGTGGCTGTGCTTTCCCAGTGAGCCGTGATGGCAAGATAGGTGACCAGTAGCCTGGGTCCATAATGCAACATCATCTGTGGCGAGTTCAGCAACCTGTGCTTTGTAGTGTGGCGAGGTGTTAACTGTCTGAGGCTGTTGCAATACACACGGATGGTCTCATTTCTGTTGTGCAATTCATGGTTTGTGCAAGTGTACTGTTAACCCTCAGTAAATTTTTTCCCAGCTCTGGCAGGAGTCTTAACTTCAGTGAATCAGTTTTTACAAGTCCTACATATTCCCAGATTTTTAGTGATGCCACTAACTCCGGACAAACTGTCTTTTGACCAAGGAGCTGATGACCTCGCTGTGCATACCATTAACTCCCAAACAACGAACCTTTCCTGAATGTTTTTGTACTTGCTTTATTCATAATGCATATTAGATTAAAACCATAAAAATCTCGTAGAGAGAAGCAGTATTCCCAGACAGTAGAAAGAATGAGATAATAACGTGATGAATGTGTAATATTTATTTATGGAGATCTATTACCAGAAATTTAGTTAAGAGTTCAGTGCTTTACTGTGTTATCTGAGCTACAAAAAAAGAAAAAGAACTTGAAGTGAGCATGACCACACACTTAAAAAATAAAGCTAAAAACTTTATTAATTGACGGTCTCAAAAGAAAGTTCATCAGGTTACCTAATTGGATTTGCTATTTAAATGTGAGGTACCAAAATTTTGTAAGTTTTTGATTATTTTATTGATAAAGGTGCAGGATTTATGAATCTGAAGCAGTTGGCAGAAGTAGCCTGTTTCATTTGTACTTGGTTTAGTGATATCACAGGAAAAATAAAATAACTTGCAGGGGTGAAACTTGCTTTCCATATCAAAAGGCATTAGATAGTGTGCGTAGGTAGCAGGTTGTGATGGTACTGACCCGAAATTTGTAGTCTCGTCCTTGGCAGCACCAATCTTATCACCTCAAAACCAAAAAATGAGTGCAGCATAGTGTTTGCTCATAGAGGTGCAAAACACCATATTTTTGGTAACATTAACACACACATTTTAATCCCTTCAAAGTTCAGTTATTGATTATGGTGACCAGTTTTTTCGCTGTGAACAACAGTTAGTGCCACTTTCCAGACCATAACCCACAATTCTGAGTACTGAGTGTCCAATGAAGAAGTTGAATGTTCAATAGTGGGACAAGAGAGTGTTCACGTTTACACAAGAATGCCGCAGTTCTCACATAGCACACTTGCAGTTAAAGGTAATTACACTCTGATGATTCATTTGCTTGAATTACTGAGTCCAACAATCTTTGTTTTCAATGACAATGATGGTTCACAGCACTTCTTGTGCACATCACAGTTCAGTTACAACAGACAGTTAATTGAGATTACAGATATCACTTGAAAGTAATTAAACATTAAAATTCCTTTGTTTGATACTGACCAGAGCACGTATTCTCACCTGCAGAAAATATTATAGTGATGTGAATCAACAATGAAAGCTTTTATGATGTAGATATTATGTGTTTTCTTTCAAACATTGGACTGGCAATTTTGGCTGGCCTCTGGCTACATACATGCAGGCAGAACAACAAACTGTTATTTTGAAAATTATATTATGCGTTGAAAATTCGGCTAGATTGGGTTTTACTATTTCTGGTGAACTAAAAGAACTAATTTGAATTTAATTTGTAGAAAATGTTGCAAGTCAGAAATTTAGAAAAATACAGGGACACCGTTTTCTTTAGCAGTGTGAATCCCCTTGTTTAGATGTATGAGCCCAATGTTGCAAATCATAGTAAATTGCTTGAAATTATTAATTAGTAAGTTTAGCAAGCAACACTTTGTCATTAAGGTAACAAAAACATGTGATCAAAGCCCAGAATCTAACAGTGGTTTTGACGAAATCTGTGATGGAAAATGGGGCTGCAGATGAACAGAAATGTCAGAGTGCTTGGCTTCCAAATACTGTAGGTCACCCTTCTCAAATAACTTAAGTATTCGCTGCATGCCGGCAGATAAATGTATTGAAAATTAGATGGAAAAGGGTAATTTTTGGGAGTAGAAAAACATAATAAATGGGAAGAATTGACCTATGTCATAAGGTTCATAACTATTCCCACCTTGTTGTAACCTGCTCATAAAATATTTATTGTGCATATCTGAGACAGGCACAATACTGAGTGTTGTTTGTCAGTAAAGTGTTAAAAGTAAATGACAATAACAATAGTTTTGGTAAAACTTGCATCAGTGATTAGGTGCAAATCATGTACATAATTGTCAGACCGATTTGTGTGTGACGAACTGAAAAATCGGAAACCTCTTGTACATTCTTTAAAGTTGCTTTTATTTTTATTTATGCCATTACATGTCATAGTTAACCAGTTTCCTGAGCTGGCTCTTCTGAAACAAAAGAAAAAAAGAAATGCACATTTTATTTGATAGCAATACTGAATAAATACTGTATGTATCAGACTATGGAGAGAAGGAAAAAGAATCATAATGCTTTGTACATTTTACCAAGAGCCAATATTATATCATTGATTACGTTATAGGAATGTACGGTAATAGCAAAAGAAATATTGTGGAAGCCAGCTGCAACACTGTGATAGCAGACGTCACTGTAGACCTCTTATTCACTTCATTTGTGGATTAAAACTTTGAATTGTGATGAGCTCTGTACACACTTCATGGTTCACTTCCACTAAAATTTATTTTTTATCTTATTTTCTTTTATTATTTGGTACAGGTTTCATTCACAACTAGATTTGTACATATTCTGTACTTCAATATGTGTGTCATAGCTTTTTTATATTTCACTTGGAACTAGCTTTTTATCAGTGGTTTGCTTTCAAGTGTTCAGCTGAGTTGCTGTTTCTATTTTATGCACCAAAATTCTGGTGTTGAACTAACTGCCGTTTTTGGGTGCTGCAAGTTTCGCTGTTTCGTGTACTCGCTGCCTGGATTCCAACAAAATTGTGAACTAGTGTTGGTCTCACTGTGCTGGTTGTAGTTGATCATGAGTGTGACTCCCAGTTTCCGCTATGCTCCTTGATGCTCCTTCGTTGTTAAGCCAAGAATCACTTACGTACCTTATGCTGGCCAAATACCAGAAAGATTAGTAGACTCCTATAGTAATAGGAAATTGTCCAGTTGCATGAGTAAAAATCTGATCAAAAGCTCATTACTTGCAATAGTATAACAGGTGTTATAGTGAGGGCAGTATATGCAATGGTTCCAAAAATTGTCAGCTGTTCCATAGCCCAGCTTACACAAGAATGATTCTGTGTGGTGTATAACATAGTCATCTTTGTAAAATATCTGCAAATTGAAGTTTTGACGTGTCTTGTTAGACTGATGGCGTGCATTGTTCACATATTATCCTTCAATTTGTACATATTTTATAAAGATATGCCACACTGGATCATTCATGTGTAAGCCGAGCTATGGAACAGCTGACAGTTTCTGGAACTGTTGCATATACTGCTCTCACGATAATACTTGTTGCACTATTACAAGTAATGAGCTTTGACCCAACTTCTACTAATGGAACTAGACAATTTCATACATGACCATCAAGCTCCCAAATTTCCGTCTGCAACCTGGCTTGCTCACGGTGACATTTTCAACTATGTACTGTTATTGTTTTCGTATGTAAAAATGCATGTTGCATGACTACAGCTAATGATACTTTCCAATGCTTATTCGCTGCCTTTTCATATTTTGAGCAATCTGAAGACGACTGCAGATAGAAACTGAAACTGGTTATTGAGCTGTAATTGTAATAGGAAAATTGCGGTCTAGGCATTAAACATTTTTACCTTAAGAAAATTATGTAATTAATTTGGTCTTATTAGTAGGTCAGCTGAATGTGTTACATTTGTGATTATATTGATTAGTTGTTTAAGTTCTTAAATTAGTTCTGAGTTGATGAAGAGAACCCAGAAAAGTTATTGTTGTATAAAAAATTGTTATATTGAGCGTTGTTCGTATCTCGAAGTACCTTTTGCAAGTTCCTAGCTGAGTTCTTACCATCTCAGAATTCTAGCTATAGTCTTTTTCGTTAGCTTCTGCTAGACGATCCCGTCATTGTTTGCTGATGTCTTAAAACTGCTCATCAGGTGCAATCGGAGGTAAGTGTTATGTTGTTAAGCTAAGGTTAGTTAAGTGGCACGATAGATTCCAGGAACGTCAGCGACATGCCTAGCTAAAACAAACAAGCAAATCAGCTGTTGTTAAACATTGCCTTAGTTATAACCACAGTATGAAGTATGAGGAGACCTCAGTATTGTGTTGCAAATATCGTTTCTGGGATGGCGTAATTAAGGAGCCTGTGAAATAAAGATGCTGGATAACCTAATAAACAGAAACAGAGGTTTAAATTTAAACGACTTGTGGTCCTGCACTCAGTTTATTAAAATCTAGCTGGTCATCGCATCCACCAGAGCTGGGAAACAATAAGAAAATTTTCTCTTCATGGAGTATCAGTGCAGGCTCTGAAAAACAAGAGCATAAAAGGGTGTAGTAGGTCTCATGTGTTAGTCACAATCGTCTATAAACAGCAACACATGGCCAACAATAGAGTGTAGTGTGCTTGGAGTCCAGGCAGCGAGTACACATAGCAGCAGAACTTTCAGAACCTGAAGATGATGGCTGGGTTGGTTGCCAAAATGTTGTGCGTACAGTGGAAACAAAAACTCGGCTGAACACCAAAAAGTACATCATTAATAAATCATGCTGAGAAACCCTGAGAGATCACAAGATTTTTATCCATCCCATGTAAATATGTTATTCAGCCAAAACATTCTGTTGAATGCTGGCATCTTACAACTTTTTCACATGTTAGTACAATAGCCTTCTTGTGTAGCCATACAGTAACTCCTGTATGCTCAAAAGAAAAAAGCCACTCTGTTTTGGTTAATTGCAGGTACACTCATACTGGTTTCTTGTCCTGGTGGTGATCGTGATGTCTTATGGTGCCTAAGCAGTGATGCTTTCCCTTTCCATCAGTACCTAGCAGAGACACAGACTGTTATTCCTTTGGACGGGGTTTGTATTTCCTTAACTATCTATTCATGACGTCTTATTCAAATTGATTATTTCAAAACTATCTTTTTTAACTTTTTTAATTGCTGTTGACATTTATTTTGAGTTTAGGAGGATAGCTCAGAAGTTAGAGCTGTGAGTCCAATGACCAGCAGTGTCAGAATGTTGTGTAATACCTATAAAACAGATTAATTTCCTTCAGCACTAAAGGGTTTGATCTGAAATACTTTCTATACACCAGTGCTTAGTGAAATTCTTTGTCTTGTAATCTGTGCTCTATGGAAAACTCTGTTCAAATTTAGCATTTATCACTTAAATTTTAATTGAATGCCTGATACCTTGTAATGTGAACAGTTTTAAAGTGATTTGGGTGTCTAAAATTCAAAAATAAATAAATAAATAAATAAGTAATAATAAAACAAAATAAAATTTGGTGAAAGCAATTGGGCCACATGGCTTTCCCTCTTGCACTTGGCATATCTGACTTACATTATTTTTCTCTGGAAATAAGATCATTTGAGAAGAAAGAATAGGTGTCTCACAGCGATCTTTTGCCTTAAAAGTGGCATAATCAGATAACGTCTGATATTCTACTTTCTGCAATACAATATTACATTTGACTCAAAAAAGCTACACATGTTCATCTGAGGTAAATCAAATGGTATCATTTTACTAATTTTTTTATGGTAATGTGAATCACACACATTTCATAAATTACATGTCGCCAAACTTCCAATCATGAAAACCATGAGCTGGCAGTTTGGATAATGAAGTGGTACATCCAAGTTAAAGGCAAATTTGTCATCATGGCCATGGGCAGATTAAGGAAGAGGTGGTGAAAGATACTACCTAACACAACGAATGTTACATCCTTATTAAGTTGAGACAATCATACGATGAAATCTTCTTTTCGAGGGCCCCCCTGCTGAAATGCCAAGTAACTAGGAGGCTACTGGATGACCTACCATAAGAAAGGTAGCATCAGTTTTCTGTATGTTATTTATGTAACATTGAAGGTTTGTAAATGTTAAAGATCTACAGTATTTTTTGTAGCTGCGTTATAATAACCCATTCATTGCAAGGTGAGACACTTCACGGCCCATATTCCATCCATGTTCACTACCAATATGCTGCATCAGAGGAAAAATGCATATTTTTTTAGGCTCCCAGCTATTGCTATATTCACCTTCATCTGTTGACAATGTTGCTATGCTAATTAATTATTGTAAATTGTAACTATGTCCATGCAATGAAGCACAGTAACTTCTGTATTATAAAGTGTAAAATAGTGTTGCCTTAGTGTGGCGTTAAAGCTAGCACTGAAGACTCATCAAGTATAGTCAATAACTAAAAACCAAAGCTTTCGCCTTGACTGAAAAGAAATGAATGTTGGATGTTTGAATTAGTTAATAATTAAACACTAGTGGTAGAACATTAGTATTATGATGAGCTGACAGTGTGTTCAAAATGCTGGCTAATTGAATAATTCTGACAGAGTTGCAGACTGTCTCAAATATCAGCAAACTCTCAAAATGACTAAAAGGAAAAAGAAATTACTTGTATTAAGCCCTCTCTTCTTAGCTTTGGTTTTTAGTTATTGACTATACTTGATGAGTCTTCAGTGCTAGCTTTAACGCCACACTAAGGCAACACTATTTTAAACTTTATAATACAGAAGTTACTGTGCTTCATTGCATGGACATAGTTACAATCTACAATAATTAATTAGCATAGCAATGAAAATTTAAGTTAAGAAAATTGTTAAATTACAGAATGGTTGGCCAATACTTACCTTGAGATGAAATTTTTAGTACTACTGACAATATAGTATTTGTCAGCGTGCAAGTAAGCTTTTCTGTGTTATTACAGTTAATGCTTTCATTCATGTGAATATGTAATATTATATAGCAACACAGCTTTTTGTTCCAAGGCTATTTTAAAATAATTTTATGTGTCTATTAATTTACATAAAGTTATTTTTTAAAGGTTGCCTGGGCATTGGCAGAGGTGCGTCCAAGTCATCGCTATTTGGATCTACCACCATCATTTTATCAGCAGCCTGCTATCACTCCTGGTGCCGAATATGACTCAGCAAATTCTGATGGGCAGTTACAGCAGCAACAGCCAGATCTGGGGTCCTTCATGGATCCACCCTTGGTGGTGCGACAGCACATGGAAGCACCTAAGAAGTATGTCATACTGACACCTCAGGTAAGTGATGATCAGTATGATGGCATGTTATGTCGTTTAAAACTGATTTTCTTATACTTTGTTGCAGATAAGGACTGATGAGCAAAAATTAAATCCTGCTGCTTTGTGGCATAATCTGTAGTCTCCTCACAGTCCCAACTTCCTTGTGAGGTAGCTACAGTCATTATTGTCTGTGTGTTACGGGCTTAAATTATATTATACATACTGCAATGACAGATGCTCAGGACTACAATCTTTCCTCCAGTATGAGCAATAAGATGAAGTCAGCAAACAGAAAAGACACAGCATTTTGTGTAGTCCCGCACTGTACAGTGGCTTGTGGAGTATCAATGTAGGTGTAAGAGGTGGTCAAAATTTTCACATAGTAAACGAAGGGGGGGAAAAAAATTGTAAGGCTGTGCTTGAATCTTACTGAAACCATATATTTTTGTAATTTTACCACTTTCATGAATGCAGATAACGTAAAATGGGCCTACATATTGTCGAAATCAGTTATTTAAATAAAGATTCAAGCATAACACTGTAATAATATATCCTGATAGCTCTTAAAGAAAAGACAGTCTGTAAAACAAAAGATCCAGAATTAGAACACAGACGTTGAAATAAGTAACTGAAGTTCTTATTGGCTTCCAGTATACACTGTCTTAACATTGTTTATTGGTTGATAGGTTTGAAACTATTAGTATGACTGAGAAATTGCTGAAGAGCTTAGAAAAAAAGTTTACACACACCAACTTAACGCTGCAGCACGCAGATCTACCATCACCAACAAAGAGCAGTTTTAAATAAACTTTTGCACAAAGCTAAAATGTGTATAACAAGGGCGACTTAAATTCAGAGAATAAAAATCTGTAAAAATGCTTCAAATGAATGACTACTGGGATTGAAATACCATACTGATGTTCTGTACGACTCATATATTCAACAGTCACAAGATGATCGTAGAAGTAATGACAATATTGCAGTAACGCACTTTGTGTCTTACTTAAATATTTAATTGTATCATCTTCATAAGTGTGTTCGTCAGACTTAATACACACACATCAGCGATTCATCCACTGATGAAATTAGTTGAAGTCTGAATTATGCCATATGATGCCTTCAGTAATTTGTGTATCAGCCCCAGTATCTTTTGAAAACGCTTCTAGGAGCATGAAAAAGTCATTGAGAAAGGGGGTCAGATCTGATGAGTAAGGTAGGTGCAAAACGGTTGTCATTTCCACGGTATAAACAGTTTTCCTTACAGCTGTCATTACTGTTTCGGTCTATTCATAATGCTATATAGTTTAGGGTAATATGGTTCCAAATACCTACATAATATAGAACACATTGACATGTATCAACTTTAAAACAGAAAACAAGTGACCGAGTAGTAGTAGTAGTAGTAGTAGTAGTAGTAGTAGTATGAGGTCAAAGACTACATAACAATTAATTCATAAAACTTTCTGTAGCGAAATATATTTTGATGCAAATTTATAAAAACTTAGTAGGAATGGATGGTACTAAAACTGAAAAGGGAAAAAACAAACGGTGCATTATGTGACGTATCAGGAGCAATGGTGTTACACTGCAAAGCAAATACGCATGTTTTTAGCGTAACAGCTTGCTTGTAACTGATACTGGTAGGGTTGCAGATACGAGTGGCTCGAAGACTTCTTAATAGAAACCAGTAAGCTGTCCTTGATGGCGA